>NC_090446.1:1428471692-1429071692 GCF_031143425.1 Pleurodeles waltl
AGATTATGATGGGCTGTATAACCTATTCATGAAAGAGCATCTGTTAAGTAATTGTTACAATGGCAGGCTACATCAATAGCTGATCAAGATACACTTTTCCCTCCAGAGTTGGGAAAGAAAGCAGGCCTCGGTTCAAGACAAGGGTGACCAAGACTACCACAGGTGGGGCAGACTGAAAGAAAAAGGCCAAAAAGCCCCCTAAAGGGAAAGATGGGAGCCAAAATAAAAATAACAAAGAGTCTTCTCAAGGCCCCCAAAAACCTGCACAGGAGGATGGGCCAAGAGACTCCTCACAGTCTACGGGTAGGTTCAAAGGGTAGAACTTTGATCCCATCAAGGCCTGGTGCTATTACTGTAAAAATATTGGGTACCCAACTGGAGATCGTCGCTATAAAAAAAAAAGAATACCTACAGTCAACCTGCAGTAAATGCAGTTGCCAATCTCCAGATGGGATCGGAGGTGTGGCCTGACCATGTCAGTGATCCTACAGAGGCAACATTAGTCACTGAGGGTGAGGTAGAGTTAGCCTGTGCTGCCTGGCCAAGTAACCTGCAAAAATACAGGCAGCACCCTTTGATTAATGGGGAGAGAGTGGAAGCACTGAGGGACACAGGGACTATTGTTACTGTGGTAACCCAGCACCTACTCCACTCAAATCAGTACCTGGTAGGGAAGTGTTATCCTGTCAACAATGCCGACAATAAGACAATGTTCCATCCCATGGTTATGGTAATATTTGATTGGGGGGAGGAGTAGGACAAAAACAAGTAATTGTGTCCTTATCCATCTCAGTAGATTGCCTGCTTGGAAACGACCTGCAGCATCCCACCTGGGCTGAAGTAGAACTGAAGACCCATACAGCAATGCTTGGAATCCCAGAATGGACATGTATCAAGACCAAGATACAGTGCAAACTTCAGAGAGAAAAGGGAGAGTTGGATCCGGAAATAGTGGCCCAGCTCAGGAGACTGAGGTACCAGCTTCACCACAGATCCAGAGTAAGATCCCCACTTCCCAGGAAGAGGACTCACCCTTCCTGGAGGGATCTGGGCATGCAGAGTTTGGGCCTTACCACCCAGAGCTCTTGGGCCAGGGGGGCTCTCCAGGGAAGATCTGTGCCAAGGTGAAGATAAGCTGTCCTATCCTTGCATAGGAAGACAAATTGGTGTGCCCATGATGTGGACATTGGCGACAACTTGCCTGTCAAAAACAACATATACAGTCATACCATGTCAGGGAGAGCATCCAAGCAGAAGTTAAAAAGATGATGGATTTGGATGTCATTGAGCCCGCAGAGAGTCCCTGGGCTAGCCCAGTAGTCCTAGTCCCCAAACCTCACTCAAAAGGAGATGAAAAGATAATGAGGTTTTGTGTGTGCCCTGGCCACTACCCACTGCATGCAGTATAGGTAAGCCACCACTCTGGCAGGCCTTCCAGCCCTAAGGCAGGGTCCTCTACATTGTGTGTGAGGCCGTAGTTGCATGAGCAATATGTACCGACTGCGTCCTTACCAAACTTGGGACATAATGAATGAACAGAGCAGCCATTTTAAGTGCATGTGCTGGACACTGGTTAATTCGGGTTACACAGCTACATGATAGTTGCTCTGAATTGGTATCAAACAACTCAGAATGATAAATCCAAGCTGGTACCAGCATTTGATTTATTGCAACATGTACCCTGGGGTCACCTTAGAGTCATATTGCATGAGCTTTGCATGTCTCCTAGATAAGCCTTGGCTGCTCATCCACAGCTACCTCTAGAGAGCCTGGCTTCTAGACCCTGACTACACTACACTAATAAGGGATACCTGGACCTGCTATAAGGTATAAGTACCAGGCAGTGAAAAGTAGCAGTGAAAAGGTATTTGCACCTTTTTGCACAGGCTGCAATGGCAGTCCTGCAGAACCCGTTGCTTGGGTTCCCTATGGGTGGCAGAATATATGCTGCAGCCCATAGGGATCCCCTGGAACCCCAATGCCCTGAGTATCTAGGTACCATGTACTGGAGACTTATAATGGGGCACTAGTGTGCCAATTGTTGGTGAAATACAGAGTTATGGGAGAGACAGCATAATCACTGGGGTCCTGGTTAGCAGGAACCCAGTGAACACAGTCAAACACACTGACATCAGGCAGAAAAAGGGGGCAACTATGCCAAGAAAGAAGGTACTTTCCTACAAAGTGTCAGTGCTTTTTTTGTATTTCTGATATATTAGCTGGTCAGAATGATTACTTTAACTGTATAGGAGTTTTGATATTGCTCATTTATGTTTAACAACATTGAAATGTTTTTATTTTTTATTTTGTACAATATGCTACACATGACTTTTTAAATTTGTGCATTTGATATTCTTTCCCAATTAAGTTTTTGGTTGGATCACTACGGTGACCATCAGTAAAAAGTGGTAAATGTTTGTACAAATAATTCTTCCTAGAACATTTGATTTGGTATCATATTTTACCCATTTCCTTGGGGAAAATTGGGTTGCACTGTCTTTCATAAACTCTTTATACAGTACATCCCTTAAGCTGTATAAGTATAAAAGCTGAAAATAGAGACGAAGGAAAAATAAAATATATTTTTGTATTATAACATAGCATTACAACCTAACAAAAGTGTAGTGCTTCGATCTTATTATAAAGTTGTGCATTGTTAAAATATGTACGTTTAATCTATACTTTTATACATTGTAATACTAGTTCATATTTTTTTGTTCTATGCAGATCAATGGCGCCATCTATTGGAGTAACACAGTATACTATGTAATGTAGTTCTTATATTATTGGTCTAAAACATTACATTATCAGGGAGTTGACACTACAACTAACAAGAACATATGCCCACTTACAAAGTCAGATATCCACTGATTCCCCCATACAACCACACATACACCCATTAACCCACTAATACAGCAATTCATGTAACCAGCCACACACAGATGCAGCTACTCACATACCCAAACACACACAAATATAGCCACTCTCACTTGCACACTGATACAACCATGCACCCACCCACTCAAAGACTGATACAGCCACTGACACACCCAGTCATACACCGATACATCCACTCACACATCCTCTCACAGACCGATCCAGCCACTGTCACACCCAGTCACACACTGACACAGTCACTCACATTCCCACTCAGAGACCAAATAAATCTACTTACACATCCACTAAAACACCCATACAGCAACTCACACACACACATCCACACACCGATACTGCATTCACACACCCACTCACACATTAATAAAGCCACTCACCACCCACTCACACACTGATGCAGCCACTCAGAGACACACTCACACAATGATACCGTCACTCACACACCAATTCACACACTGGTACAGCCACTCGCACACCTAGCAACACACTAAAATATTCACTGACACACATACTCATTCACCAACACAGCCACTCACATACCCAGTCACACACTAATGCAGCCACTCACACACCCACTCACACAGCAATCCTGCCACTTACACACCCACTTACACACCTAATGACACACCCAGCCACACACTGATACACCCACTCAAAATCACAGACAGATACAGCCACTTGCACACCCAGTAACACACTGATAGAGCCACTCACACACCCACTTACACACCAATGTGGCCACCAACACACCCTCTTACACACTCATACAGTAACGCAAACCCACTCACACACTCATATAACCAATGACACACAAACTCACACATGATGCAGCCACTCACACACTCAGCGACACATTGATATAGACACTCATAAATGCACTCAAACACCTATACATTACTCACTCACACACCTACTTATACAGTCACTCACACATCCACTCTTAGACCTATATAGCCGCTCACATGCCCACTTGTAAACTGATATAGCTACTCTAACACTCACTCACACACAGATGCAGCCATACACACACACTCACTCACACATCGATACAGCCACTGACACATCCACTCACACACCGACACAGCCACTCACATTTCAATTCATAGGCCCTCATTACAACCCTGACGGTCGGTGTTAAAGCGGTGGTAACACCGCCAACAGGCCGGCGGTAAAATAAATGGGATCACGACCACGGCAGAAACCGCCAACATAGACAGCCACTTTAACACTCCGACCGCTACGGCAGTAGCAACAAACACAGCGGCGGTCATCGCCAACACACAGGCGGAGGACAATGCACTTCCCACCCTATTATGAGAGGCCAATCCGCCACCTTTTCCGGGGCAGTACCAACCACATCAAAACCATGGCGGGAACAGTACATCAAAAGCGGAACCACTCACCTTTCGACACTCCACGAAGAAACAGGATGCCATGGAGCCCGAATTGCAGATCCTCCCTATGTTGGTGTATCTTCTCGTACACCATGAGGTCAAACGAAGTCGGCAATGATGGTGAGTACTGCACCTAGCACACAAGGGAGGGGGGAGGGAAAAGTGTCTGACACACACATGCAACATGCAACCCCCCCAACCCCCACCCTCACCCACAACACCATACACACTAAAACATCCACCAACATTACTGATACACCACGTAACCCCCTGGAAGATTGCAAGGACGAAAGGAAATGAGTCTTACCAGTGTTATATTGGAACATTCAGATATAGCAATAGAATTTTAAATAATCAGTATATACAACATTTTACATTATATACACAAGGCCGTACACTGTCCCTTGTAAATGTCCATGGACCAGTGGTCCCAAAAAGCATGGGCGAAGCCCACACCTGACACATGCCTCAAAGCGGAGAGACTACTGCAGGGGCATCAGGTCGAAAAAACACAGGCACCTCAGGGGGAAGGGGGAGGGCACCTCAGCCGGAAGATGGTACAATGCCAGTGCTCCTCGAGGGGGCTCCATGCCCACTACCTGGTCCTGGGGAGTGCAAAGCCACAGTCTCTCAAGTGGGTGCTTTGCCCACTGCTTGGTCCTGGGGAGTGCAAAGCCACAGTCTCTCAAATGGGTGGTTTGCCCACTGCTTGGTCCTGGGAAGTGCAAAGCCACAGTCTCTCAAGTGAGTGGTTTGCCCACTGTTTCGTCCTGGGGAGTGCAAAGCAACAGTCTCCCAAGTGAGTGGATTGCCCACTGCTTGGTCCTAAGGAGTGCAAAGCCACAGTCTCTCAAGTGGGTGGATTGCCCACTGCTTGGTCGTGGGGAGTGCAAAGCCACAGGCTCTCAATTGGGTGACACTTCCACTGGTTCTGGAGGGGGCATTGTGCCCAGAGTGCTTCATCCTGTCAAGGATAGGGGGAGAAGGATGCATCTCTCCACCGGTTCTAGAGGGGGCATTGTGCCCAGAGTGCTTCATCCTGCCAAGGATAGTGGGAGCGGATGCATCTCTCCACTGGTTCTGGAGGGGGCATTGTACCCAGAGTGCTTCATCCTGCCAAGGATAGTAGAGCGGATGCATCTCTCCACTGGTTCTGGACGGGGCATTGTTCCCAGAGTGCTTCATCCTGCCAAGGATAGGGGGAGTGGATGCATCTCTCCAATGGTTCTGGAGGGGGCATTGTGCCCAGAGGGCTTCATCCTGCCAAGGATAGGGGGAGTGGAGGCGTCTTCCACTGGTTCTGGAGGGGCCTTTGTGCCCAGTGATGCTGCACCTGGGGTGTGGCAGTTAACATCCACTCACCTGGGTGTCTGAGCCACAAGATGTACATGCAAAAGGTAGCATGATGCTCCATGGAGGCAGCGCCACACTCCATCCTGCGGCGACTTAGGCTGCAAACTGCTCGTAGTGCCAGTGCTGGTGGTGGTGCCTCAAGTGGTGTGTCCAGGGTCCAGAACGTCACCTGCAGCATCAGACGGCTGCCCACTGGGGATGCTGCTGACATCCGATATAGTGGCACCGGCTGGGCACGTGGCGGTGAAGATGGTGGTGCAGGTGGCGGTGGCTGCGACGGTGGCTGAGGCGGAGATGCTGCCTGTGCTGCCTGTGGTGCAGGTGCCTGTAGTGGTGGAGGGAGACACCAGACCCTCTCCGGAAGCATTGGATGGCTGACCCTTGGGGAGGATGCTGCAGACTGACTTTGTTGCAGCGGCGGTGCAGGTGGAGGTTGTTGTGGCGGTGGTGACCGTGGTACAGCTCGTGGCCATCTCTGAGGAAATGGTGGTCACCAGCCCCTCACCAGGAGGCATTGTGCCCTGAGGTGACTTGCCCTTTGTCGTGTGTCCCTTCCCCACCTTGGCAGTCGATGCTGGGCCCTTGGCACTGTCCTCTTTGTGTTTTGATGAGGCCTTGCTGGGTGGGTGTGTGACTTTCCGCTGCTGGATGCTGGCCCCTTCTTGGAAGGTGGCGGAATCAGGTGGTCCTACACAGTTGTAGGTGGCACACTGGCAGCTCTGACGGGTGCCCCCTTTGATCCACCCGGACTTGCAAGGATCACTACAGATGCAGATTTGTTGGCTGAGGTGCTGGGCTGGGATCTAGACATTCTGGCCCTAGGGGAAGGATGGGGGAATGTAGGGAATAGGTTAATGTTAGATAGGAAAAGTTTTTTAGACACACTGGGACGGGAAGATGGAGGGGGTGTGGGAGTGGAGGAAGAGGTAGTGGTTGTAGGAGGAGTACATCTGATGTGTGTGGGTGAAGGTGCTTAGGCTGGAGGCTGTTGTGAGGTGGATGGCTGTTGAGTAGGTGTGTGCCTGTGTACTTTGGGAGGAGGGCTCACAGACACACTGGTAGAGGACACAGGGGACGTGTGAATGGTAGTGAGGGTTGTGATTGCTCGTGAGCTGTGTGTTGTGATGGGCGTGCTGGTGATGGAGGCAGTGGCTGATGATGTAGTGCATGCAGGTGTGAGTGGAGATGAGACTGGGACGGAGGTGGAGGACGTGGAGGAGGGGGACACAGTGGAGGAAGTGGATGTTGGTATGTGTGCATGGGTATGGTGCTTGTGGGAGTGCCTGTGTGATGATGTGTGGTGGTTATGTTTTCCTGAGCCACTTTTGTGTTTTGATGTGTGTGCCTCCTGGTCTGAAGGTGTGCTGGGGATAGGCTGAGGTAGAGGAGATTGGTTCTGGGTAGTGGAAGTTGGAGGGGGAGACTGTACACAGGTACAATGGCTGCCATCAGTGCTGAGGCCAGAGCCTGAAATGCTCTCTGTTGGACCGCCACGCCAGAATGAATGCCCTACAGGTCTGCATTTGTTTGCTGCAAATGCCTCTGGACACCCTGGATGGCATTCAGAGTGGTTGACTGCCCAACAGTGAGGGGTCTCAGGAGGTCAATAGCCTCCTCACTGAGGGCAGCAGGGCTGACTGGGGCAAGGCCTGAGGTGCCTCGGGCGAAGGAGATGCCCACCCTCCTGGGAGAGCATGCACGGGAATCACGCTGAGGGGCTGCTGGGAGGGCAATGCTGGTGGGAAGTGGCGCCTGTACCTGTTGTTGGGGTGGGCACATAGGTGTCCGCCACCAGCAGGGAGCTTCTATCAGAGGAGGACTCGCTGTCACTGGTATCCCCTCCTGTCCAAATTGTGGAGCTCCCCTCGCCCTCTGTCCCACTGGTGCCTTCACCCTCTGTGGATTCACCGTCATGGGTCATGTGGGATGCAGCTCCCTGGGTTGCCGGTGCCTCAGCAACCCGCCAGATGATGCTAATGCACACAAGGACAGGGTGACAAAACAACAAGGGAGGGAAAGACAGAAGACACACATGGTCAATGCCAGCAACACCACTACCATTGGCGGACACAACACACTGAGCTGCCCTATGCACTAGGCCTTGCCCAACCACTCACTATGATAGTCACCAGCCCATGGGGTACAATGCCTAACGCCAGCACATGCACACCTGACACCCACAGGAGCTGCCCGCTTGTACCATTGGGGTAGGGGTGCTTCAGAGCCTGTAAACATGGGACCTACCCTGGCATGATCGCCCTGGCCTAGGGGCACCCGCAACCCACACCCCAACCCATCTAGTTCCTAAACCACGCAGAGTCTACTTTCTGAAACTGTACTCACCCCCTTGTGGCTGCTGTGATGCCCTCAAGGGCCCATCCAACTCAGGATAGGCCACAGCCAGGATGCGGAACATCAGGGGGGTCATGGATAGACGGGCACCCCTTCCACGTTGGGAGGCCAGCCCCAGCAGGGCCTCTCCCATCATCTTGCTCCAGCGGCGCAGGTCCTCCCATCTCTTGCAGCAGTGGGTGCTCCGTCTGTGATAGACCCCCAGGGTCTGCACCTCCTTGGCGATGGCACGCCAAATACCCTTCTTATGGTGGGTGCTGACCTAGAGGGTAAACAGAGAGAACGTATTTCATTACTCACCTATCCGGACCGTCATAGTCATTGACCACTAGTTCCCACCCACGCCCTGATGCTCATACACCGACCACCGCACATGCAGCAGTCAGGTCACCCCCCAACATGTGGCTTACATCCACATCACTCCAAACAGCCATTGCCCACGCATCATGCTCACAGTGTACCACTTACCGCAACACTGCACAACACCAGCGCAGTTACCTCATTTTGCCTTGTCCCTCCTCACAAGTCAGGCAGCAGCCATTTCAGCGGAGCACATGGCATGGCACCTAACTTCGTCACAGCACATATTGGCACATATACTGACTCACGATTTAACACACAGATTCTGTAACATTAGTACAGACACAGTTGTGCTATCTATGTGGTAAATGACCTTCTGCTCACCGTTCTCCTCCATAGGCTACAACCGCTGAGGCAGCATATGAGATGGTGGCATCCTCCAGTCTCCAGACCCCTGGTGGGCCTGTCAACAATGGAAGACAGACAAATCCTAATCACCTACAGACTTGATCGTTCCACAATCCAAGAGCTGTGTGCCCAATTCGAGCCAGACCTGATGTCAGCTATCCGCCAGCCCACAGGTATCCCCCCTCTAGCACAGGTTCTGTCAGTTCTTCATTTCCTGGCAAGTGGCTCCTTCCAAACTACAATGGCCATGGCATCTGGGATGTCTCAGCCAATGTTCTCAAACGTGTTGACAAGAGTGCTGTCAGCCCTGCTGAAACACATGTGCAGCTACATCGTGTTCCTCCAGGTGGAGGATTTGGCAACAGTGAAAGCTGACTTCTATGCCCTGGGACACATCCCCAACATCATTGGTGCCATTGATGGGACACATGTGGCATTTGCCCCCCCCACAGAAATGAACAAGTGTACAGAAATAGAAAAAGCTACCATTCGATGAATATGCAAATGGTGTGTTTGGCGGACAAGTACATCTCCCATGTGAATGACAAGTATCCTGGGTCCGTGCATGACACCTATATATTGAGGAATAGCAGCATTCCCTTATGTGATGGGCCAGCTCCAGAGGCTCCGGGTGTGGCTAATAGGTGAGCCCAAGGTCCCCACACAGTATGAGTAGGTGTCTGGGTATGGGGTCGTCCCTAATTGTTAGTGTGTGTCTAACAGGTGTCCTTCGAAATTTGCAGGTGACTCTGGTTACCCCAACCTCTCATGGCTACTGACCCCAGTGAGGCATGCCAGGACAAGGGGGCACATGGGCGAACTAGGCGTATTATTGAGAGGACATTCGGCCTCCTGAAGGCTAGATTCTGGTGCCTCCATCTGACAGGAGGCTCCCTGTACTAATAACCCAAGAAGGTATGCCAGGTCATCGTGGCATGCTGTATGTTGCACAACCTGGCATTGAGATGCCAGGTGCCTTTTTTTGCTGGAGGATGAGCCTGGTGATGGTCTTGTGGCAGTGGTAGAGCCTGTGGACAGTGAGGAAGAGGAGGGAGAGGAACAAGTTATTGACAACAAAACAAACATCATCCTGCAGTACTTCCAGTGACACACAGGTAAGAGACTGTAACTCCTCTTCACAAATCAGTTTACTTTAGGACATTGTACACGGCAGCCTCTTAACCTCTTGTCAATGGAAACTGATTGTTCCCTTTAGATTTCGTTTTTTCAGATCTGTGTACCCCATACTGGCTTCTGCTATGTGTACCGCTGCCCAACAACTGTCATACATTGGTATGAGTAACTGAACATATACCTTGCAATGCTTTGCTAATGTTGTAGTAATACATTTGTGAATCATCAGACTGACTCCAGATTGGTATTTGATTAAAATGTGTTTATTTAGGTGATAATGAGTATAGGGGTATGTGCAAGGGGCTGGGGTGATGGTGGAGGAAGGTCCATGGTAGAGCCCAGTCTCTTGGTATCACAGGTGCATTGTCCAATGGGGCATAGGAAGGGGAGCAATGGTAGTTCAAGGTGGACAGGGTGACAGAGTGGGACAGAAGGGTGACAATCAGGAGAGTCTCATTTCTTGGCGGGGGTCTTGGCAATGTTCTCTGTCTTCTGCCTGGATCGCAATGACCGTTTGCGGGGTGGTTCTCCTTCTGCAGGGGGTGGGGTGCTGGTGGCCTGTTGTTCCTGTGGCGGTGCCTCCTGTCCACTAGTGCCAGCGGAGGTGGAAGGCTGTTCCTCGGTTTGGCTAGTGTCAGGGGCCCTTTGTTGAGCCACTGCCTCCCTCATGGTCTTGCCCATGTCAGCCAGCACCCCTGCTATGGTGACCAGGATATTGTAGATTTTGGTGAGGTCATCCCTGATCCCCATGTACTGTCCCTCTGGCAGCCGCTGGGTCTCCTTAAACTTGTCCAGACCGTGCCCATGGTCTGCTGGGGATGGTGGTATGCTCCCATTATGTTTGAGAGTGCCTCATGGAGAGTGGGTTCCCTGTGCCTGTCCTCCCCCTGTCGCAAAGCAGTCCTCCCAGCTTCCCTGTTCTCCTGTGCCTCTGTCCCCTGAACCCTGTGCCCACTGCCACTGACCCCAGGTCCCTGATCGTCCTGGGTTAGTGGGGTTGCCTAGGGTCCCTGTAGTGGTGTACACACTGCTGATTGACGTGTCCTGGGGACAGTGGCATGGGCCCGCTGGGGGGTGCTGTGCTGGTGTTTCCTGAGGGGGGAGTCTCTGTGGTGGTTTGGAACTGTGGCAGGGGAACCGAGTGTCCAAAGGTCCCAGATGGGCCAGGCTGGTCATTGTGATCCAGGCCTGCAGAGCTGCTGTCATTGCTGTGGGCCTCTTCTGTGTGAGGACTGGATGTAGCTGGCACCTTCTGTCCGGTGACGTTGTGTAGGGGTCCTGTTGGGATGCAAATGCAATGTTATTGTATCTGTGTGTCCCATCTTGTGCAATGGGTGTATTTCCCTAATGGAATTGTGCTTTCCCTGTCGCCTTGGCCTTTTGTGATTGCTGATTGTGTGGGGTGGGTGAGTCTCTCTAGTGTGCATGCTGTGATGATGGGTGTCCATGCAGGTCTCTGATGAGTGTCCATGCATAGGTGTTGCATACAGGGATTGGTATTGGGATGTGTGGGTTGTGATAGTGGGGTATATGTGAGGTGGTGGAGTGATGGGGTGAGGGTAGGGGTAGGAGTTAGTGACGCCATGCAGGTAGGATGGGGGGGATACAGTAGTAAAGATTTTACTTACCAGATTCCAGTCCTCCTGCTACTCCTGCGAGGCCCTCAGGATGCATTATTGCCAAGACTTGCTCCTCCCAAGTTGTTAGTTGTGCGGGAGGAGGTGGGGGTCCACCGCCAGTCCTCTGTACTAGTATCTGGTGTCTTGATACCACAGAACGCACCTTCCCCCATAGGTCGTTCCACCTCTTCCTGATGTCATCCCTGTTCTTGGGTGCTGTCCCACGGGTTGACCCTGTCAACGATTCTCTGCCATAGCTCCATCTTTCTTGCAATGGATGTCTGCACCTGTGCTCCGCATAGCTGTGGCTCTACCCGGTGACCCTTAGCTCTGCCTCAGAAAACCTGGGGTGTCTTTGAGGTGCCATGATGTGGTGTGAGTGATATGTATGAGGTGACGTCCAGGGTGCTGTATTGTGATGTATTATGTGATGTGCATGGATTGTGTATGAGTGATGGTGTTCTGTGCCTCTGGGTGAAGGTGTGCTCTTTGCTTTTCTCTCTCTGCTTGTTCTAATTTGTTCATTGAAAGGGTTGTGGGTAATGTGGGTGTGTATTTTATAGTGGTATGATTGTGAGGGTGTGGTGTGTGTATGTGTGTATTTTGAATTGTTCAATGTGGCATGGTTTTGTAAGTGTGTGTGTATTTTGAGCACTGCGGTGTGTACCGCTAATGGTTTACTGCGGTTGAAAGACCGCTGCGTTGATTCGTGGGTCGTGATACTGTGGGCGTATTCCTGTTGACGTGACATTTGCTATCGCCAGTTTATTACTGACCTTTGGTGTGGCCGACTTGTGAGGGTGTCTGTATAGTGGCGGATTTCCATGTGTGGGTCATAATACCCGTGGTAGAATACCGCTGCGGTCACGTTATGTTGGCGGCCGTCGGCACGGCCATAAGTGGGATTTACTGCCAGGGTTGTAATGAGGACCATAGACTGATACAGCCACTGACACAGCCAGCCACACACTGACACAGCCACTCACATATCTACTCAAGCACTGCTATAGCCACTCACACCCACACATTGATACAACGCTCCCACACCCACTCCCACACTGATACAGCCACTGACACAGCTACTCACACACCAATACAACTACTCATTGTCCCACCACACACAGATACAGGCACTCACACAGCAATACAGGCACTCAAACACTGATACACCGAATGACACACCCAGCCACACACTGATACACCCACTCACAATCATACACTAATATAGCCACACACACACCTAGCCACATTCTAATACATACACTCATATATCCACTTGCACACCAATCCAGCCACTCCTACATGCACTCACACACTCATACATACACTCACACACCCACTCACACACTGATACAGCCACTGACAAACCCACTCACACACTGATACACCCACTGACATATCCAGCCTAACACCAATACACACAATCACACACTGATAGAGGCACTCACACTGATGCAGCCACTCACACACTGATACCCACTCATATACCGATGCAGCCACTCACATGCCCAGTGACACACTGATATAAAAATTCACACACCCACTCACACACAATACAACCACTAACACACCCACTCACTCTCTCATACAGTCACTCTCACACAAACTCACAGACCTATAAGCCATTCATACGCCCACTCACACACTGATACAGCCACTTGCACACCCATTTAGCCACTGAGACACTCACTGGCACACTGATACAGCCACTGACACACCCACCACACACTGATAAAGCCACTCTTTACCCTGTCACAAACTGATAAAGGTACTCAGACACAGATTCACACAATGATATAGTCACTCACACACCTCCTTTTACACTGGCACAGTCACTCACACACCTAGTCACACACTGAGAAAAATACCCACACACCCTCTCACTGACTGATACAGTCCCTCACACACCCAAGAGCATACTAGTACAGCCATGTACACGCCCACTCACATACAATACAGCCACTCTCACCCAGCCAAACACTGTTACAGCCACTCACACACCCATAAAGCCACTCACACACTGATACAGCCACTCACACACAGAGCCACACACAATACACCCAATCACAGACAAACAGAATCTTACACTGATACAGGCAATCACACAGCCAGGTACACACTGATACAGCCATCCACATAACCACTTATAGACTGATACACCTCCTTACACACCCAGCTACACACTGATACTCCCACTCACACAAACAATCACAAACTAATACAGCCACTGACACAGTCAGGCACACACTGATACAACCACTCACAGATGCAAAGGCAGTCTGATACAGCCACTCACACACCTACTCACACACTAAAATAGCCACTAATGCACCCACTCATACATCCACTCACACTTCCACTCACACACTCGTACACCACTGACAAACCCACTCACACATGATGCAGCCACTCATATATCGAGCCACACATTGATACAGCAACTCACACACCCAATCACTAATTGATGTAGCCACTCACACACCCACTCACTCACACACTAATACAACCACTCATAGACTCATGCAGCCACTTATTCACCCACTCAAACACTGATATATCTTCTCTGAAAATCACTCGCACACGGATATAGGCCCTCATTATGAACATGGCGGCAATCACTGCTCCGCCGGCAGTGGTGGTAACTACCGCCAACAGGCTGGCGGTCCGGACCGCCAATAATAAAGCATATGAGAAACACGTAGCGGTCCCTCCAGACACCGCCATCATTGTAGTGCCGACGATGACAGAAGAGGCCACCCACAGGCTGACAGAAAGGCCCCACTCACCCAACAAATAATGAAGCACAAGACCGCCGTCAATTCCAGGGAGGGAACCATTGGTGGAAACTAACCAAATAAAAGGAAATACTCACCGGAGGCACACACAACACACTGAAGCAGACATGGAGAGAGAGTTGCAAATAATGCCAGTCCTGCTCCTTACAATATACCTCCACGACCTTGACCACCGACGAAGACAATGACGGTAAGTACCGTAACCTAGTAAACATGGGAATAAAGGGCACAGTTACACACCCACTCACCTCACCCACCCTGCAACGCACTCCCAACCCCTCCCACCATCTCAAGCCATACACACCAGAATAATGGGTACTTACCCGACACAAGGCAACAAGGACCTGCACCAAAGTACATACATGTGCACACCACACCCCCACAATGAACCACACCTCCATATTGTGCCAACAGCACCACTGGGCACACAAACTTTAATAGAATATCAAAATGGTAATGTCCAAATAAGGCCATTGGCCAGTCCATGTAGAATACCCTGAAGGGCCCAAATGTGCCAGACTCCCACATGTGCACAGGGTTACTCCACTGTAAAAGGACATCAATGGGACAGCCAGGCACCTCAGGAAACAGGGGTCGAGGGTGGCGGGGTGGGGACTTACACCTGGAAGGGGGGTGCTTGGGCTTAAGTTTGGGAGTTGGAGGGGGTTTGGGCTTGCCCTTGGAAGGTGGGGGAGTGGGCTTGTACCGGCAGGTGGCAGATGGACCTGAGGCAGCACAGTGCCTCTTCCTCTCTGGTGAAGGGGCACGGGAATGGGAAGGGTGGACAGGGGTGGACTTGAACGAGGAAGGAGTGGACAGAGCAAGAAGATGGGCACGTTAAGGGACGAGACAGGGTAGGCCAGTGTGTTCAAACAGGTCAACACAGGAGAGGAAAAGTTTCTTAGGGGCAATTGAGGTGGATATGGAGGAAGGTGTGGGAGTGGAGGTAGTGCAAGTGCTTGTACCAGGTGTAGGTGTGCTGAATGTGGATGCAGGTGCCTGTACAGTATGCTGATGTGTGGTGGATGTGTGTTGAGTGGGTTTCTGTGAACGTTTGAGTGTCTTAGGAGGAGGGGTTCGACACAGTGGGACAAGACAGGCTGCCACTGAATATTGATGTTGTCTGGGTGTCTGCAGGTCTGGTGAGTGTGCTGCATGTGTCAGTCAATTTAGTTGTGGTGAGTGCAGGTGTGGTGTCTGGGGTGGAAGACTGGATGTCAGATGTTGCGGTGAATGCAAGAATGGGGCCAGCAGCAGTGACTGAGGGTGCAATGCTTGTGGGTGTTCATGTTGAGGTGACAGACAGGGAGGCGGGAGAGGTGGAAACACTGGGGGAATTTTATGTTGTTGTGTGTGCTTTTGTATGTTTGGTGTGTGTATGTCTGTGGTGGGAAGTGTGGTGGTTGTGTTTCTCTGTGTGCTTCTTGTGTGTTGAGGTGTGCATGGCTGTCTGAATGTGTGCTTGGGATGGATGAAGTGAGTGGAGTGCTGGAAAGGGTAGAGGTGCTGAGAGGGGGGACGGAAAGACCAGGAACACTGGCTGCCATCAAAGAGGAGGTCAGAGCCTGAAAAGTTCTCTGTAGGCCAGACTTGGCACTGTGAATGCCCTCCAGGTATGCATTGCATTGCTGAATCTGGGATGCTAGCCCCTGGATGGCACTCACCATGGTTGTCTGCCCTACAGACATGGTCCTCAAGAGGTCAATAGCCTCCTCCGTGAGGGCAGGGCTGACTGGGGCAGGGGATGAGGTGCCTTGGGTGAAGGAGACACCCACCCTCCTGGGTGAGCGGGCAAGGGCAACTGGGAGGGGAGCAACTGGGTGGGCAGAGATGGCATAAGGGGTGGCGGAAGATGGCAAAGAATCGGTGGGCCCACTAGGGTCCGCCACCAGGGAGCTGCCATCGGAGGAGGTATCAGAGTCACTACGGACAGCGGTAGTTGCCTCCCCCGTAGTACTCCACTCGCACTATGACCCACTGGTCCCCTTGGGCTCCGCCGACTCTGCCTCCTTGGAACCATGGGCTGCTGCATCCTCACTCGCCTGTGCCACTGCTCCCTCGCCTGATGATGCTGATGTACACAAAGAGCACAAGAGCACAGGGATGGGGAAACAAAACATGAGAGAAATCTGTAAATACCTGTGTGGATGTACAAACTTGGTGCACACACAACCACATCCAGCTTACACACCCACACGCAGCACCTACAACAATAGTCATGACTATGCCCCTGACTAGTGGCCACTACCCCAGAATACATCTCATTTCCCACATGAAACACGGTCCTTATGAACTGTGTGGACTACACACATTGGAGACCATGGCCAGCCAATGCACCCACTAGTCCATGGGTCCACAAAGAATCCTACAGTACAGGAAGATCAACCCCCATGGGCCTATTTGGACCGCCGACACCTGCCCCACAGCTTTTCCGTGCCTATGGGGGGCAGTACGTCAGGAACACACCTGTCAGGGTGTCTGGCACTAGACAGCATACAAACCATAGCACCCAAACACATCCATCAGAGTAGCATTAAACAGTGTTGGTACTCAACCCCTTGTGGCTGCTGTGCTGCCTTCAAGCGTCCATCCAAATCCAGATATGGCACTGCCAGAATGTGGGCCATTAGGGGGTCAGGGTCCGAAGGGCACCCCTTCCTCATTGTGAGGCCTTCCCCACCTGGGCCTCACAGGTCTTCCTGGCCCAGCGCCGCAGGTCCACCTACCGCTTCCTGCAGTGGGTGCTCCACCGGTTGTAGACCCCCAGGGTCCACATCTCCTTGGCGATGGCTTGCCAGAATCCCCTCCTCTGATGGGTGCTGACCTGCATGGGACACACAGAGAAGAAAAACAGACGTCAGGATATGCCCATCTGATAAAGCTGACATGTCGTCCCCTATCGGACGGAAACTTCACAGGATCATTTTAACAAATCACTAACAGTACGTGCCACACAATCTATGCCTGTGCAGTTACAAATCGAGCACACAGGCATACAGGCCTCTGCCACAATCACACACATCCATGCAAGACAACTGCCAACACACCTGCTCTTCTGGTCACCCATATAACATGGCATACAGGGGAAGGACCCCGTCGACCAGCTTCTCGAGCTCCTCCGTGGTAAAGGCCGGGGCCCATTCCCCTGTGACTCGTGCCACTGGAGTAACCAGAGTCAGGACACAGCAGCACACTCAGTGGAGTACCTGCATGCACGGGAATGGGAGTCAAGTGAAATTGGGGTGACGACATGGTGCACGCCCCCCGGAGGCGATCATGACAGGCCCAGTTTCCCCATTGACAACCATGTAAACCAATGAATGGGTGCACGGTGGTGAACAACACCTTTCGCCATGACAACTACCGCCAGCAGAATGATGTCACTTCCAATCCTTCATATCTGGGTGGCAGGAGGCTGCCATTTCGCTAGCACCACATACATATTTCTTGGTCAGGGGCCCCATTCAGGGTCTACAAATCACAATCCTTTGTCGCCTGCCCAAATGAGTGTCTGTTCCTCACATTCACCCATCTCATGTAATGTATCCAGATTGGCATGCCATTAGACCAGAGGTATCTCTACATACATGTGCCTAACGTTGTACATCATACATTGCTTGTGTGTGTAACCTACATATTGCACATCAGTTATTCAGTCAAAACATGTTTTGCATGTGTATGTGTGTCCCTCATATGTGTTCTTTCCTCCCCATAGGTACAGACCCATGTGGTGAGGGAGGGCCCCATCGGTGTACAGATAACATCATTGTCACCTACAGACGCAATTGTTCAATATTCCAGGACCTATGTGCTTTACTGGATCCTGTACTGAGACCGGCTAATCAGAATCAGCATGCCTTCCCTACTAAAGGGCAAGTGCTATCTGCACTCTATTTTTTGGCAACTGGCTCATTTCAGGAGACAGTGGGCATGGGTGCAGGGTTCTCACAACCAATGTTTAGCCTCATCCTGTCCAAATTCCTGTATGCATTTGTACAACACATGCAGACATATGTCCAGTTTCCCTCAAGGTCTGAACTCCCTACCATCAGGTCTGGAGTTTATGCCTTTGCTAACATACCCCATGTGATAGGTGCCATTAATGGAACCCACATAGCTCTCATTCCTCCAAGAGTGAATGAACAGGTGTACAGGAACAGAAAGAACTTCCACTCAATGAACTTGCAATTGGTGTGTACTGCTGACCAGTATATATCACATGTCAATGCCAGGTTTCCAGGATCAGTTCATGATTCATTTGTCCTGAGGAAAAGCAGTGTGTCACACATGATGGAACAACTACAAGGGGACAGAGGTTGGTTCATAGGTGAGTGTGTATGACACTGGATCAGTACATAGCTGACAGCCAGGCTGCATGCAAGTAATGACAGTTTGTTAAACTCCTCTTTCACCCACTTTTGCAGTTGATTCTGGCTACCCCAACTTGCAAAGGCTCCTGGTACCTGTGAGGAATCCCAGGACAGATGCAGAGAGGAATTATAATGAGGCCCATGGAAGTACTAGGAGGATGATTGAGCACACTATAGGTCTCCTGAAGGCTAGATTTAGTTGCCTCCATCTCTCTGGGGGATCCCTGTGCTATGGCCCTGAGAAGGTGTGTAGAATAATGGTGGCCTGCTGCATGCTGCACAACTTGGCTATGAGGAGAGCTATTCCTCTTTTAGAGGATGAGGGTGCTGTACATCCAGACCTGCAACCTCTGAGAGGGGATGAGAGTGATGGTGAGGATGAAGAGGGGGAAGATGTCAACTCCAGGAATTAGCTGATCTGCCTATACTTCCAGTGACTATGAGGTACTGTTCACTGATGCTGTTGTCTGCACTGCATAATGTTGGTATGACTAATTTGTTTGGGAATGTAGTGTATGTAGTAATTGACACTGTTACCTGAAGACTGAGGTGTCATGTGCCATGGAAACAAACATGGTGTACATTTTGACTTACTCCAGACACTGTTGTGCTCGGGGTACAATTCCTGCAATAAAGGTATGATTATGGAATTGACTGGCTAATGCATTCACACTAACAACTGACTACTCCCATAATGACAAGGGACATACAAATTGATGCAGATGTGTTTTATTATGTGTCACAATTTCATAGGTGTGCTGTACAGTGATAGGGAGTGGGATAATGGTGCATATCCATATCAGGTACATGGGCTCAGTGATTGGTGGCAGTGGGTATTGGTCCAGATGTCCCTTTCAAGTTGGTATGTTGGTATTGGCGGGTCTAAATGGTAGCACAGTGGCACACATGAGAGACAGTTAAGGGCAGAGTCACTTCTTAACAGGGGTCTTGGTATTGGCAGGTGTTCCAGTGCCATATCTGGGTCTGAGGGCGCGTTTGAGTGACTGGTGCTGGGCTGCAGGGCTTGGAGTGCTGGTCTCACATGTGTCCTCTGCCAGTGCCACCTGTCCATTTGCTGCTGCAGATGTGGATGGTAGGTCTGTGTCCTGGCTAGTGGTATGGGCTTCCAGGTATCTGAGGGTCTCAGGCTGGCTAGGGTAGTGGTGCTGCAGCACCCTGCAATGGTGGCCATGGTGGCATTGAGCTGCTTCCATTGCTCCATGGCCTCTTGGTGTTGTGCTATCCGCAGTCTTTGATTCTGCTCCAGGGAGGCCAGGATCTGGCCCATCCTGTCTTGGTTATGGTGGTATGCACCCAGGACCTCAGAGATCACCTCCTGGGCTGCAGCATCCATCCTTTGGCTCCTCCCGGACCAGTGATGCCCTCCCACTGGGCCTAGGCCCCTTTGCCTGTGTCCCCTGCACAGGTCTGGCAGTCCCACTTGCACTGGGACCATCGTCATCCTGCCTGTTGGTTGGTGGAGGCTGTGGCCTCTGTACATGTGGTCCACCAGTCTGTGGCCTGGAGACACTGGTGTGGGGTCATTTGGCCAGAGCTGATGTTGATGACTGGGTAGAAGGGTTGTCAGTGGTATCCTGGGTAGTGCTGTTGAAGGGTGACAGTCCAGGACTGTGTGACAGGCCAGGGTATTCCTCACTGTCCATACTTCCCTCTCCAGTCTCCTGAGTGGGGCCGATGTCTTCGTGTGGGGTGCTGGCACTCCTTGACCTTTCCGTCCAGGTGGCATGGGTGGTGGTGCCTGTTGGGGGGGAGTGGACATGTATGTTACATGTACAAAATCGAATAAGGATGCACAGCCCTGCCCTATTTTATGCTGTTTATTCCC
Source organism: Pleurodeles waltl (assembly GCF_031143425.1). Taxonomy (NCBI): domain Eukaryota; kingdom Metazoa; phylum Chordata; class Amphibia; order Caudata; family Salamandridae; genus Pleurodeles; species Pleurodeles waltl. The sequence goes on from NC_090446.1 coordinate 1,428,492,159, forward strand.
CTGTCAGGCCATGCAGGGACCCTTTGTGGGATTATCCTTTCATTTTGCATGGGATGTGGAGGTGCATTGTGGATGCAGTAGTGATTCCTTGCAGGGTTAGGTGACTGTGCACAGGGGGAGGGATGTGGGCCTGTTAGTGGATTTATAGGCATGCTGAGTTACTGGATGTGGATGTTGTGGCCTGGGTGGGGATGTGGTCCTGGTGGTAGTTGGAGGGGTGGGGTGGTATATGCATTACAGGTGTGGTGGATATGAAGTAATTTTAGATGACTTACCCAAGTCCAGTCCTCCGGTGCGTCCAGTGAGACCCTCCGGGTGCAGGATAGCCAGTACCTTCTCCTCCCAGTCGGTGTAGTCGTGTGGTGTAGGTAGTGGTCCTCCACCAGTCTTCTGTACCACAATGTTGTGCCTTTATGCCATAGACCTCACCTTCCCCCACAGGTTGTTCCATCTCTTGCGGATGTCGTCCCTTGTGTTTATCTTGTTTACAATCATCTGCCATAACTCAATCTTCCTGGTGATGGGTGTGTGCTGCACCTGTGCCCCGAATAGTTGTGGCTCGGCCTTGAGTATTTCATCCACCATGGTCCTTAGTTCTCTATCTGTGAAGCGTGGGTGCTTAGGGGGTGCCATGATGTGTGTTATGGGTATGGTGCTGAGGGTGTATTGGTGAGGGTTCTTTTGTGTATATGTGTGACTTTTGTTATGTTGTGTACAGTGTATGCGTGTAGTGTTGTCAGTCTGATTGGTGCAATTGGCGTTGCAAAGGATTATTGGGATGTGTATGTGGATGTTGTATACTGTTGTGGATGTATGTCAGGTGTGCGGGTTTCAAACTTGGCAATGGGTACAATTCTTGTTGTTGAGTCCCATTGCTGGCTGTGGCGGTCCGTACCGCCAATGGTCATTCGACATCCACTATCCACCACAGTGATTTATGCATCATTATTTGGTGGGTGGAGGATTTGTCTGCTTAGCTGTGGCAGGGTGGGGTGTACAGCCTTTCCGCCATCATGGGCCCTGGTGGTGGCTGGAGGTTGCAGGGTTTTTGAAGGTTTCTTTTTTGGCATCATTATATGGGGTGTGCCCTTCACTGTTGCCACGCCGGTTGGCAGTTTTTCAGGCCATGTTCATAATGACCACCATAGCCATTCACATATGAATACAGCCACTCACACACCCTCTCACAAACTAATAGAGTAACTCACACACTCATTCACACACTGTTACAGCCAATTATTCACCCAGTGACATACTGATACAGCCATCGCACACAGACTCACACAAATAAATATACCCATTTACACACCCATTCATATACCAATACGGCCACTCATGCACCCAGTCACACAATGATACAGCCATTCATGCACACACTCATACACCAATATGGCTACTAACACACCCAGTAACAAACTCACAGCCACTCACATACCCACTCAAACACTTATACAGCCATGCACATGCCCACTCAGCCCAACACAGCCACTCACATGCCCACTTACACATTGATACATCTACTCAGACACACTCACAAACAGATACAGCCACTCACACAAACACTCATATACCTATACAGCCACTCAAACAACATACTCACAAACGAATAGTCATTCACAGACCAATTTATACACTACTATAGTGTAGGAGGCTGGCCTGGCTTATAGCGTGTACCTTGTGGTACTTACACCCTGTGCCAGGTCCAGTTATCCCTTATTAGTAGAATAGAGGTGTTTCTAGCAGCTTAGGATGATTGAAGGTAGCTATGGCAAAGCAGCTTAGGCTGAACTAGGAGACATGCAAAGTTCCTACTATACCACTTATATAGCACAATATCATAAGAAAACCCAATACTCAGAGTTACTAAAAATAAAGGTACTTTAGTTTAGTGACAATATGCCAAAAGTATCTAAGAGAATACCCTCACTTAGGAGGTGAGTAATATACACAAGTTATATGTACACAAACCAAAACAGGTAAGTAACAGTAAGAGAAGTAGTGCAAACAATGCAGAATGACAATAGGATGCAATAGGTAGATAGAGGTCTAGGGGCAACACAAACCATATACTCCACAAGTGGAATGCAAATCACGAATGGAAACCAGACCTATGGGAGATTGTAGAGGGTCACTGGGACTGTGAGAAAACATTAAGGGTGTCCATATTACCCCACCCCAAGACCTGAAAAGTAGAAGTAAAGTTACCCTACCACCACAGAAAGACAGAATAGTTGTGATAGGGGATTCTGCAAGAACCACAAGCACCAGCAAAACACTGAAGACGGATTCCTGGACCTGAGGACCTGTAAAGGCAGGGGACCAAGTCCAAAAGTCAAGAAAGTGTCCAGGGGGGCAGATGCCCATTAAACCCTGGATGAAGGTGCAAAAGGGCTGCCTCCGGGTGGGTGAAGCCAAAGATTCTGCAATAACGAAAAGGGGTAGGAACTTCTCCTTTGGATGGAAGACGTCCGACGGCGTGCTGGATGTTGCAGAAGTGTTTCCAGGCAGAAATACCGCAAAGAAGCCTGTAGTGAATCCTAGTTCGTTTGAATGGGATAGCAGGAGTTAGCTTAGCCGCTGGTTTGTAGACTCGTGCCCACGTCACCTAGAGACTTTTAACCTACTTAGCTTGCTCTGTCTTAGCCCATTTAATTGTTTATTTATTCTAAGATGGCTGCCTTGTTTATAGTTAGGCCACTTGTTATGAGTTACATTATAAGTGTCACCGTGTCAAGGCGTCAAGATCAAGCACCAAAGACAAACAAACAGTAGGTGTTCACACTTATGTATTTTCCCTCTCTATACTTTCGAGGGATTGTTGATATCAATTGTCGTCCCAAGCATGCCTGTTATCTATTGTATTGGAATACACCTACGATAGGGGACCTTGTAGATCTGTATAAATACATCACACTTTAGACAGATAATCAGAGGGATTCCGAACAGAGGGCATCGCCACCATTGCTGATACCGATTCTGCAGTCATCTTGACGCTGACCCAGTCTTCGTGTCCCTGCGGAGTCTGAGATAGAGACCTCATTCCAAGGTAACGAGGGTTGGGGGCTCCTCTCGTGGACACGGCTTTGGCAGATTAGGTTTAACGAACCCAGCTCTCCTTTAGGTAGGAGGTTAGGCCTATTCTCATTAGGGCATTAGGGCATATTCTATCATATATATGTCTCTTTCATGTATTGCAAAATGGTGGGGGTCTTCATAACAATGACTCTCTTCTTCACAATACTGTTAGTTGCTATATTCATTTTCCTAATCATTGCAGTTCATGCAACTTATCGCAAATTGCAGTTATGTTAAATAAAAACTATTACAACTTCACTGCATCTGTGTTATTGCCTTTGTTTGTATGAGACATAATATATCTTTGAGAAAAGGGTAATCTCCGTTTAACCACGGCATTCCCTGAGATATCTTGTTTTGAGTCCATGCGTAGACGACTGCCATAAATCTCCTTTTACTATAGTGTTTCTGGTGAGGTGCTGCTAGTGAGCCGGAAGGTTGGGACAACAGGTGCGACTTGCTGTAGGAAAGACTCAGTCGCCCACAAACAAAAGTACTGTCATCCTTAAACCACCAGTCTTGCTCAGAGCAAGAGTCCAAACTATGACAAGCCTTGCTAGCTGCAAGAGTCACGTTGAGGTTTTTGGGTGCTGGTGGGGACCAGGAAGGTCCAGTATGCCGCCCCTTGGAGGAGGAGACAGGGGAGGCACTCAGCAACTCAGGGAGCCCCTGCAGAAGCAGGCAGCACCCGCAGAAGTACTGGAACAGGCACTTAGAAAATCTGTGCACTCAGAGTCACAAAAGGAGGGTCCCACGATGTCGGAGTCCAACTCAGCAGGTTGAGCACTGCAGGACGGAGTGCTGGGGACCCAGGCTAGGCTGTGCACAAAGGAATCCTTGGAGAAGTGCACAGAAGCTGGAGCAGCTGCAAATATAACAATATATAACAGGAGCATATCAGAGCTTGAGAAGTCATGATACAGCTTCACCAGTAGTTCGGCATAATAATGAAAAACATCCGGGTACAGAGGTTCCCTTAATCAAATATATGGGCATAAATCATATTCCAGCAAACCCTAGGGGAGGTAATAGGACACTTGACTTGAGGAAAAATGAAGCAAAATGTATTATTAAGTTAAGAGCAATTGAATTGGGAATGAATTTGAATGATGAATTGTATCATTTCCTTTGAGTATGTGATCATTGTTCCCATCTCTAAATACATATATTAGATGAAATCAACTTGTGTACTAATGACAATATCAATGTATTTACACCTTGGGATTTATACACTATGTTGCCACTAAATCTATTCTTGATTTATATCTGCATTATCTCCTTGCATGTGCACTTTCTAACGTATCTAACATAGGCTTTTTGTATAGCTCTTTGAAAGTAGGGGAACCACTATTTTTATGTGGTAATGGTGTTTGTTTGAGCCCCCTATTTGGTGTTCTGTCTTTATTATTTATAAAGTACCATTTATTGACAACGAGCAGGGCTATTATGACGCCCGTCACCTCCAATATGGGCAATTCTTTAGAAGTGTGTAGAATATAATATATGGATGTTAGCCCCCAAGATGGCCGCCGAGGTGTCTTGTACAAAGAGAAGTCCTTCTTTGCTGTTTAGCCTACATTTAATCATTGGCGAGCGCGATAACCATTAAGCTTGCGTCGTGATTAAGCACAGGGCAATCTAAGTTCATGGGTTATTTTCAGTTTTTACAATTGCCGGCACCTTTGTGAGGGCTAATGATTTTGCATACACCGTTGGATCAACATTAGATTTAGATCCGAATGTTCCAAGATGGCCGACGAAATACTGTGTTTGGAAATAGAGAAGTTCTTCTTCTCTGTTTTCTTTTCTTGTTTGTGAGCGCGTAAATGAATCAACTCGCACTACGATTGGGCATATGATAACTGGGTCCAATATTTATGCTGCCGGTTGGACGTGCGGGCGGTTTACTCACATATACGATGTTGGTACGAACTGGGAGTAAAGGAGAGATAGAAATACATACATTACCTATGTCCCAGGTGAGATATGAGTGGTAATTTCAGCAATTATATTGTTGTCAATATAAGGATTTTGGTGAAAGCTACGTCGAGACATAGGGAAGTTTATGTGGGTGTTTATATTAAATTATGTTGTTTTTTACATATAACTATACCGTTCTCCACAACTTTGGTAGTTGTTAATATACACTAGGGTTAAATTCTAGGAGATTATTGGGCAAGGAACATTTACATTTATTAGGGAAATTACTGTTGTGTTGTTGGATTCTTTGTATTAGTTATAATTGTTATCCCATGGGTATGAGTTTTCATAAAATCTGGGTTATTTGATTGTTGTGATTACAGGTGGTAAGGGACATTGAAAATTGTGCTGTCCCCTAGTTCAGACCAGAGGTATAAAAGAAAGTTGCAAATAACATTGTATGGACTACACCTTGAAGATATCAAAAGACGTGTTTATTCTTGCTAAAATCGAGGTCAGTATGGATGACAACATTGGCATTATTGGCTTTCTCAAACAAAGTCGGACAACTGTCCCTTCGTTTTCTTTTCGGTAGTCCCTAAGGGGGCCACGGTGATCAAGTGCCATTGGAATGCTCAAGGTATATATCTAAAATGAAATAGCACCCATACTTAGGTGTGATAAGGGGTTTACTGGACACTCAATTGGTTGTACAAGGGGTGGCGCATGCAACCTCCTCTCTCTGTCCATTATTCCAACATTGTGTGTTAATAAATAGAAGGTTTTGGTTTCTTCTTTTTTCTTTTCCGATTTATAAGTTGGTACACTGGAATTAGGATGAATGCAGTGGCGATTTCACGATGTTCCTTTTTTTATATAAAATAAAAATGTTTTTAATAAATAAGTATGTTATGTTTATTTTTTTAAATATATATGTATATATTTTAATGGTATGTTATCTGTTATGATTTTCTCAGCCGTGAAGAAGTCCGGTTTGGACGAAACACGTGTCGGCTGATGTCCTTTGTATTGTATATTTATCTATGGATGGTGTTTATTGTCTGTATTATATGTACAACACTGTGATTCGTTCATGACATAAAGTTTTTCTTTCTTTGGTATCACTGTTTTATTATAATTTGTTCTGTATGTTCATTTTTCTACCATTATAGCAATAACATCATTTTAAAACATTATTAGAATTAACAGTATCAACACCACTATACAATATCATAAGAAATAATCTGAGGGCTGTTTTTCCTTCTGATTCATAAGATAGTCCTGTTAGGTAAAAAGTATTTTTTTTAATACACTGATTTGTTTCTGGTGTGCTCCACTAATTGTGTGTTTGTTTAGTTGATTTTACCAGCTTGCTTTGTGCAAATCATGCTGTACACAGGTTTGCTGTCTGGCGTGGGGAGGCAAGGACTTACCTCCACAAAATTTGGACAGAAGGGCCACTGGACTGTGGAGACACTTGGACCCAGCTCCTGTGTTCCAGGGACCACACTCGTCAGGATGAGAGTGGGCCCAGAGGACCGGTGATGCAGAAGTTTGGAGCCTGCGTTGGCAGGGGGAAGATTCAATGGACCCACGGGAGACTACTTCTTGGCTTACAGTGCAGGGTGAAGGCAGACAGCCCTCAGAGCATGCACCACCAGGAAACAGTTGAGAAAGCCGGCAGGATGAGGCGCTACAATGTTGCTGGTAGTCGTCTTGCTACTTTGTTGCGGTTTTGCAGGCATCCTGGAGCAGTCAGCGGTCGATCCTTGGCAGAAGTCGAAGAGGGAAGTGCAGAGAAACTCTGGTGAGCTCTTGCATTCGTTATCTGAAGAATACCCCAGAGAAGAGACCCTAAATAGCCAGAAAAGGAGGTTTGGCTACCAAGAAAGGAGGTTTGGCTACCAAGAGAGGTAAGAGCCTATCAGAGGGGGTCTCTGACGTCACCTGCTGGCACTGGCCACTCAGAGCAGTCCAGTGTGCCCCCAACACCTCTGAATCCAAGATGGCAGAGGTCTGGGACACACTGGAGGAGCTCTGGGCACCTCCCTTTGGAGGTACTGGTCAGGGGAGTGATCACTCCCCTTTCCTTTGTCCAGTTTCACTCCAGAGCAGGACTGGCGTATGCAGAGATGGGCACCATCTGTGCCCATCAAAGCATTTCCAGAGGCTGGTGGAAAATACTGTTACATGTTACATGGCCATGTTCGGAGATACCATTGTGACGCTACACTTAGGTAGTGACCTATGTGCAGTGCACACGTGTAATGGTGTCCCCGCACTCACAAATTCTGGGGAAATTGCCCTGAACGATTTGGGGGCACCTTGGCTAGTGCCAGGGTGCCCACACACTAAGTAACTTTGCACCCAACCTTCACCAAGTGAAGGTTAGATATATAGATGACTTTTAAGTTACTTATGTGAAGTGAAAAATGGCTGTGAAATAACTTAGACGTTATTTCACTCAGGCTGCAGTGGTGGCAGGCCTGTGTAAGAATTGTCTGAGCTCCCTATGGGTGGCAAAAGAAATGCTTCAGCCCATAGGGATCTCCTGGAACACCAATACCCTGGGTATCTAAGTGCCATATACAAGGGAATTATATGGGTGTACCAGTGTGCCAATGAGAATTGGTCAAATTAGTCACTAGCCTGCAGTGACAATTTTAGAAAGCAGAGAGAGCATAAACACTGAGGTTCTGATTAGCAGAGCCTCAGTGATACAGTTAGGCACCACACAGGGAACACATACGGGGCATACACTATGAGCACTGGGGTCCTGCCTAGCAGGATCCCAGTGACACAAGGGCAAAAACAAACATTCATACATACAGTGAAAATGGGGGTAACAAGCCAGGCAAGATGGTACTACATACAGCCACTAATTTACTCAGAAACACACTGATTCAGCCACCCACACACACCCTCACACAAGAATACAGCCACTAACACTCATTTACACACTGATACAGCCACTCACATACCCAATCACATTCTTATAACCATTGACACACCCACTTCCACACAATAAAGGCACTAACAGCCAGCTACACAAAATATAGAAGCTCACATACCAAGCCACAAATTCATAAAGTAATTCACACACTGTCTCACACACTAAAACAGCCACTCACACATCCACTCATGTACCAATATAGCCACTTACACACCCACCCACACACTGAAACAGTCACTCACACAGCCACGCACACACCAATACAAGCACTCATATACTGGTTCACACATGATACAGCCACTCACACACCAAGCAACACAAATAGACCACTAACACAACCACTCACACCCATACAGCCACTAATTCCCCCACTCACATACTAATACAGCCACTCACACAACCATTGGCACATTGGGACAGTCACTCTCACACCCACTCACACACTGATTTGCCACTAACACACCCACCCACACACTCATAAAGCCACTGACACCCACTCACACATTGATACAATCACTCACCCTAGCAACACACAGATACAATCACTAACATACCCAGGCACCCACCCAAACACCTTTATCTACTCCCACTCACATACTGATACAGCCACTCACACACAAACTCACACATCAATAAAGTCATTGACATACCCAGGCACAGACCGATACAGCTATTCACACATCCATTCAAACACCGATACAGATGCTCATACACACACGCACACACTCATATAGCTACTCATACACCTAGCCACACACCAACACAGACGCTGACAAACCCAATCCCACACAGATACAGTTACTCAGACACTCAGCCACATACTGATACAGCCACTAGGACACACTGGAACCACTCTCTCACCCATCTCTACACTGATAGAGCAACTCACACATCCAACCACTCACCAAACAGCCACTGACACACTCACTCACACATTGATTCCGTCACTCAGACACCCAGCCACATGTTAATACAGCCACTCACACATCCATACATACACCAATATAGCCATTCACACACCCAGAGACACAGCCACACAAAAACTCACACACCCTCTGCCCCACTAATATAGCCATTGACGGAAGCATTCAAACACTCATAGAGACACTCATACACTCACTCACATACTGATACAGCCATTGGCACTCAAACACTGATATACCCACTGACATACCCAGCTACAGACAAATATACAAACTCACATACAGAATCACACACTGATACAGGCACCCACACAGCCAGACACACACACATACAGCCACCCACACAACTACTCACACACTGATTAAGTCACTCACACAGCCACTCATATACTGATAAAGCCATTCACACACACAGTAACACACTGATACAGCCATTCACACACCCACTAACACTCCAAAATAGCTTTGAACACACCCGTCCACACACTCATACAGCCAATCACATACCAAATTCGCACTTGTACAACCATTGACATACCTGCTCACACATTATACAGCCACTCATACACCCAGCCACACAACAATACAGCCACTCAAACACCTATGCACACACTGATACAGCCACTCACACACCCACTCACAAACCCAAACAGCCATTCACACTCCCACTCACGCACCAATACAGTCATTCACACACCAAGCAACAGACTGATACAGCCAATCACACAGCCAATCACACAATGATACAGTCACTAATGCATCCACTCATATACCGATACAGCAACTCACACACCCAGTGACACGATTTAGCCATTCACACACCCACTCATACACCAATACAACCACTAACACACTCACTCATACAGTCACTCATACACAAACTCACAGACCCATAACACCTCTCACACACCCTCTCACACACTGATACAGTAACGCTGACACCCCCTCATAAACCGATACACCACTTACACACTGATACTGCCATTGACACACCCCTGACACGCTGATACAGCCTCTGACACACCCTCCACACACTAATAAAGCCACTCATTACCCACTTACAAACTGATAAAGCTACTCAGACACATATATACACATGGATACAGCCACTCACACACCTGCTTACATACTGATGCAATTACTCTGACACACACTCACACACTGATACAGCCACCCACACACTGATACAGCCACTGTTACACTCTCTGACACACTGATGTACCAACTGACAGACCCAACCACACACCGATACGCACACTCACACACTGATATAGCCTCTCACACACCCACTCACACACTAATACAGCCACTCACACACCCATTCAGAGACTCATGCAGCCACTCATACAGCCACTCAAATACTGATATAGCCACTCTGACAACTACTCACACATGCATAAAGCCACTTCACACACCAATACAGGCATTCAAACACCCACTCATACTCTAATACAGTCACTCACACACTCATTCACACACTGATACACCCAATTATTCACCAAGTGAAACACTGATACAGCCACTCACATTCACATACACATGGATACAGCCATTAAAACACTCCTTCACACACCAGCACAGCCACTCACACACCCATTCACAACTACTATGGACAGTCATACACTCATGCAGCCACTCATGCAGCCACTGAAACACCCACTCACACATGGCACAGCCACTCACACATCCACTCATACTCTCATGCAGCTATTCACCTACCCACTCACAGACCTATATAGCCACTGTTAAAAATAGGGTCTCTAGTTGGTAGTCAGTTTACACACTGTCCAAGAGGGACCCTCACTCTAGTCAGTGTAAGGGAGTCACACACCTAAGATAACCCCTTCTCAGTGCAGTGGTAGCTTGGCACAAGCATTCAGGCATATCTCAGAGGCAATGTGTAAAGTTCTAAACATATACAGTAACAGTGAAAACACCACAAAAGGACTCCATGCCAGATTAGAAAACTATCCAATATTCATCTAAATCAAACAAGACCAAAACGACAAAAAATCCAACTTACGCAAGAAAAGGTATTACTTTTGAAAGTCAAAAGGGTCTTAATCCACAAAAGTCAATGGTTGCTTTGTTTTAGCACAGTACCTGGTTACGGGCAAAAATAAAGCAGCAGGAGTGAGGGTTCTTCATAAAAGTAAGCAATGTGTCAATTCCTTTCTCACAAGTGAGGCTGTGCGTCGGTTCTTTCCCCATTGAGTAACAATGCATCGATTCTATCGCTGTAGAAAATCCAAACGCTCGGTAACAATGAAGCCACGCTGAGCTAGCAATGCATCAATTTCTGCAGAAGCAAGGTAGGGGATGTGCTAATTTTACAGCTGTGAGGTGGGTGCTGCCTCGATCTTTCTGCTGTGAGGCTCCAGTGCGTGGATTTTCACTCAGGTTTTACCAGCTTCTCCTTCCAAGGGTCCAGGGACTGGAGTGGCACAACTTGCCAAATCAAGGGATCTCAGGAAGAGAGCCCATGTGCCAGCAGATGAAGTCTTTGATGTCCCCGAAACCTCTTAACAGGAGGCAAGCTCAGTCCAAGCCCTTGGAGAAACTCCAGGCCAACCCAGCAAATCACACCCAGCAAAGCAGCAGTACTCCTCCTCACAGCTCTTCAGCTCTTCTCCTTGGCAGAGATTCCGCTTGATACAGAATTGTTCTAATGTTGTGGGTTCAGAAGTCCAATACGTATACTCATTTCTGCCTTTGAAGTAGACAAACTTCAAAGGAAAGTCTTTGTAGTGCACAAGACCTTACCTCTCCATGTCCTGGCCCAGGGTCAACCTAGGGGGTTGGAGACTGCTTTGTGTAAGGACAGGCATAGTCCTATTCAGTTGCAAGGGTCAGCTTCTCCCTCTACTCTAGCCCAGGAAGACTTATCAGGATATGCAGGACACACTTCAGCTCCCTTTGTGTGACTGTCTAGAGTGAATTAACAAACAGCCCAACTGTCACACTGACTCATATGTATATTCAGCAGCCAAGGCACAGAGTGGTTAAGCAATAAAATGCCCACTTTCTAAAAAGTGGCCTTTTTTAAACCTACAATTTGAAAATCAACACCACCAAAAGATGTGATTTTAAATTATGAGTTCAGAGACCCCAAACTCCACATCTCTATTTGCTCCCAATGGTTAACTGCACTAAAAAGACATCTCAAGTCAATCCCTATGTTATCCTATGGGAGAGATAGGTCTTGTAATAGAGAAATCCAAATTCAGCAGTATTTCACCATAAGGGCATGTAAAACACACTAGTACATGTCCTACATTCTAAATACACTGCCATTTGGAGCTGACTTGGACCTACCTTAGGTGTGACATACATGTAGTAAAAGGGAGGGCTTTGGCAAGACTGCACACAAAGACACTGCAGTGGCAGGTCTACACCATGTTTACAGGACTACTCATGTGGGTATCACAACCAGTGTTGTAGGCCCACTAGTAGCATTTCATTTACAGGCCCTGGGCACACATTATGCACTTTATTAGGGATGCGCTAGTAAATCAACAGCATATGCACTTTAGCATTGGTAGGCAGTGGTAAAGTGGCCAGAGTCCTAAGGCCAACAAAAACAGGTCAGAAAAAATAGGAGGAAGGAGGCAGAATTTTAGGGAAGACTCTTCAAAAAAGGGCTAGGTCCAACATCCACTCACAAGCCCACTTACACAGTAATATATCTACTCTGACACCCACTCACACTGTAATACAGACACTCACATCCATTTACACACTGATACAACCCCTCATGTACTCAGCGACAAACTGATACAGCCACTCACACATACACTCTCACACAAGGATATAGCCACTAACATCCACTCATACAGCCACTCACACACCCTCTCACATTCTCATATAACCACTGACACACCCACTCACACATGATAAATCCGCTCATACACCAACATAGAAACTCACACATCAAGCAACATAACCACAAAGTCACTCACACATCCACTCACACAAAGTGGATACAGCCACTCACACACTAAGTGACACTTTTATAGACCACTCACACACCCATACAGCCACTAATGCACCCATTCACATACTAATATAGCACTCACACAACAATTGACACACTGATAGAGTCACTCTCACTCACACACAGATATAGGCACTAATTTACTCACTGACACTCTCATACAGCCACGTACACACACACTCACACACTCATATAGCCACTGATACACCCAATGACACACTGCACTGATACAGACATGTACTCATCCAACCACACACTCATGCTGCTACTGACACACCCACTCACACGTCGATACAGCCATTCACACTCCAGCAACATACCAATACAGCTACTTTCACTACCCCTCACACACAAATCAGATGCTCTCACACACACTCATACACTAGCCACACACCAACACAGACACTGACACACCCACACACACACATATGCAGTTTCTCATACACCTGGCCACATACTGATACAGCCACTAGGACACACGCTCATACACTTATATAGCCATTCTCATACCCACTCACAAACTGACACGGCCACTCACATACCCAATCCCACACCAAATCAGCCACTGGCATACTTATTCTCACATGGATACAGTTACACGCACACTCAGCCACACACTAATGCAGCCACTCATACACTCACTCACAAAAAGATACAGTCACTCACACATCCAGCCACAAACTGGAATGGCCACTCACACACTTAGACACACACGCATACTGCCAATATCACACCCACTCACACACTGATAAAGCCACTGACACATGCCCTCACACACTCATTTAGACACTCACACACCTACTCACACACTGATACACCCACTGGCATACCTAGCCACATACCAATATACACACTCACACACACAATCACACACTGATACAGCCACTCACACATCCAGGCACACACTGATACAGCCACTTGCACAACCACTCACACACTGATACAGCAACTCACACAGCCACTCTAACCAATACAGCCTTTCATACACATAGCAACACATTGTTACAGCCACTCACCCACCGACTCACATACCCATTCACACACCAAAAATGCCACTAGCACACTCACTCACACATTCATAGAGCCACTCATACACCTATTCACACACTCATACAACCACTGACACACAAACTCATGCATGATACAGCCACTCATACATCCAGCCACACACTGGTGGTCATTACAACCCTGGCGGTCGGTGTTAAAGCAGTGGAATTACAACCGTGGCGGCAACCGCCAACAAAGACAGCCACTTTAACACTCCGACCGCCATGGTGGTACAAACAAACAGCTTGGCGTCACCGCCAACAGACAGGCGGAGGACAATGTACCTCCCACAGTATCACAACCTACCAATCCGCCACCTTTTCCGGGGCAGATTCACCGCAAACAAAAACACGGCGGAAACAGGACTTCGAAGGGAAAACGCTCACCTCTACACATCCCACGAGGAATCCGGACGCCATGGAACCCGAGCTCCACATATTACCAGCCCTTATCTTCTTGCTCCTCTACCAGGAGCACGAATGCCTGGCGGCAAAGACCACGGTGAGTACTGCACCTACGACACAGGGGATGGGTGAGGGAAAAAACAGGGACACACACACACGCATTACGCAACACCCACACCCCCACTCTCACCCACGACAACACACACACTAATACAGCATGATACATTATAGTTACACCCCGCAACCTCCCCGGAAGAATGCAAAGACCAAAGAAAATGAGTGTAACCATTGTAAGATATTAAAATCCAGTACGCAAAAATATATCTATGCACTATAAACAAAATATACACCAAGAATAGTAGTCCAGGTAGTGCTCCATTGAAGTCCGTGGAACACTGGGCCCACACGGTATGGGCGAGGCCCACACTCTGCCCCTAAACATGACGGAGAGAACACCGCAGGGGCATCAGATAGCAACAAAACAGGCACCTCAGAGGGAAGGGAAAGGGGGGGCACCTCAGCCGGTTGAGTGCACAACGCCAAATCTACAAGGGGGCCACATGCCCACTGTTCCATCCTGGGGAGTGCAAAGCCACAGTCTCTCAAATCTCTACAGTGGGTGGGTTGCCCACTGTTCCATCCTGGGGAGTGCAAAGCCACAGTCTCTCAAGTCTCTACAGTGGGTGGGTTGCCCACTGTTCAATCCTGGGGAGTGCAAAGCCACAGCCTCTCAAGTCTCTACAGTGGGTGTGGTGCCCACTGTTCAATCCTGGGGAGTGCAAAGCCACAGTCTCTCAAGTGGATGCCTTTCTCCACTGGTTCTAGAGGGGACTTTGTGCCCAGAGGGCTTCATCCTGCCATGGACAGAGGTAGTGGATGAGATTCTCCACTGGTTCTGGAGGGGGCTTTGTGCCCAGAGTTCTTCATCCTGCCAAGGACAGAGGTAGTGGATGTGATACTCCACTGGTTCTGGAGGGGGCTTTGTGGCCAGAGTGCTTCATCATGCCAAGGACAGAGGTAGTGGATGCCTTTCTCCACTGGTTCTGGAGGGGGCTTTGTGCCCAGAGTACTTTCTCCTGCCAAGGACAGAGGTAGAGGATGAGATTCTCCACTGGTTCTGGAGGGGGCTTTGTGCCCAGAGTGCTTCATCCTGCCAAGGACAGAGGTAGTGGATGTGATACTCCACTGGTTCTGGAGGGGGCTTTGTTCCCAGAGTGCTTCATCCTGCCAAGGACAGAGGTAGTGGATGCCTTTCTCCACTGGTTCTGGAGGGGGCTTTGTGCCCAGAGTGCTTCATCCTGCCAAGGACAGAAGTAGTGGATGAGATTCTCCACTGGTTCTGCAGGGGGCTTTGGGCCCAGAGTGCTTCATCCTGCCAATGACAGAAGTAGTGGATGCCTTTCTCCACTGGTTCTGGAGGGGGCTTTGTGCCCAGAGTGCTTTATCCTGCTCATGACGGACTCAGTACTGTCAGTGTCCCTGGCGCTCATGGGCCAGCGGTGCTTGTTGTGGCGGTGCCCAGTTCAGCCGTGCTTGTGGCGGCGGAGCCCTGTTCAGCGGTGCTTGTGGCGGCAGTGCCCTGTTCAGCGGTGCTTGTGGCGGCGGTGCCCTGTTCAGCGGTGCTTGTTGCGGCGGTGCCCTGTTCAGCGGTGCTTGTGGCGGCGGTGCCCTGTTCATCGGTGCTTGTGGCGGCGGGGTCCTTTGCAGTGACTCAGCTGCTGGCGGTCCTGTCTGGCCCAGCTGGGCTGGTGATAGCGGTCCTTTCTGGCCCAGCGGGGCTGGTGCTGGCGGAGGCCTCCTGGGCAGCTGGGCTGGTGGCGTTGGCCTCCTGCGCAGCAGGGCTGGTTGCGGTCGCCTCCTGGGCAGCTGGGCTGGTGCTGGCGGTGGCCTCCTGGGCAGCGGGGCTGATGGCTCTCTTCTCCGCCGTGCTGCTCTTCCCAGACTTGCTGACCTTCTTGTGGCCCTTCCCCACCTTGGTAGGTGTCGCAGCTGACTCCACACTCCCACCTGTACCCTTGGGAGTGGCTTTGGTGGCTGTAGTCTTCCCCCTCTCCCGCCGGGCACTGGCCAACTTTTGATGCTTGACAGGTGGGGAACTGTCCGTGCTGTGGCTCCATGCCACACTGGCTGCCCTGGTGGCCGGTGCACTCCAGATTCCGGTGACTACAAGCATCACTGGTCCTGGAGATGTTGTGGCTGAGGTCCTAGGTTGGGACCTGGAGAGTCGGGCCCTAAGAGACGGACGGGGTGGGAGAGGTGAGGGAAAGAGGTCAAGGGACGGGTAGCTGGAGGGGGTTTGGGAGTGGAGGAAGAGGTTGTGATTGTAGGAGGTGTTCGTTTGGTGACTTTGGGTGAAGGTGCATGTGCTGGAGGCTGTCGTGAGGTGGATGGCTGTTGGGTGGGTGCCTGCATTTGTGTTTCTTGGGAGGTGGCATCACAGACACACTGGGAGAGGGCACAGGGACGTGTGAATGGCAGTGGAGTTGGTGATTGCACGAGAGCGGGGTGTGGTGGTGGGTGTGCTGGTGATGGAAGTAGTGGCTGTAGATGTTGTGCATGCATGTGTGAATGTAGACGAGACTGGCAGGGAGGAGGGAGGTGAGGAAGAGGGGGACACAGTGGAGGCAGTGGATGTTGGTGTGTCTACATGTGTGTGATGCTTTCGTGAGTGCCTGTGGGATGTGTGGTGCTTATGTTTGCCAGAGCTTCCCTTGTGTGCTGAGGTGTGTGCATGCTGGTCTGAAGGTGTGCTTGGGATAGGCTGAGGTACAGGGGATTGGGGCTGGGTGGAGGAAGTTGGAGGGGGAGGCTAGAGACAGGGACATTGGCTGCCATCAGTGCTGAGGCTAGAGTCTGAAAAGCTCGCTGAAGGGCCGCCTGACCAGAATGAATGCCCTCCAGGAATGCATTTGTTTGTTGTAACTGCCTTTCTACACCCTGGATGGCATTTAAAATGGTAGACTGCCCAACAGTGAGGGACCTGAGGAGGTCAATGGCCTCCTCACTGAGGGCAGCAGGGGTGACTGGGGCAGGGGCTGAGGTGCCTGGGGCGAAGGTGATGCCCCCCCCTCCTGGGTGAGCGGGCACGGGGCAAAGGCTGAGGGGCTGCTGGGAGGGTGGTGCTAGTAGGGCGGGTGGTGGCTGTACCTGTGGATGCGGAAGGCACAGATGTTGCAGCCACCACGAGGAAGCTCCCATCAGAGGACGAGTCTGTGTCACTGGCGTCTGCTCCTGTCCCCGCCGTGGAGCTCTCCTCGCCCTCCGTCCCACTGGTGAACTCTGAGTCTGTTCTCTCGCCCTCCAGGGCCATGTGGGATTAAGCTCCCTCCTGCTCCGGTGCCACTGCTCCTCCGCCTGATGATGCTAATGCACACAAGAACAGGGAGACCACAAAAAGGGGGACGACGACAGAAGAAAGACATGTTGAGTGCATGCATTAACGCAACTGTTGGCGGACACAACAGACACAGAAGCCCCCTGCACTACGTCGCGCACTTGGGCTCCACTGTTCAACTTGGCACTGTACACAGGTGGAGTGGGGTGCCACAGGGTCTGCCAGAACAAGGGGACCTAACTAGCACACTCGCCCTGGCCTAGGGAAACCCACAGCCCACCTCCCCCACCCAGACACCTCCTCTGTGTACTAAATCAGAAGAATGAGAGTGTACTCACCCCCTTGTGGCTGTTGTGATGCTCTCAAGCGCCCATCAAACTCCAGGTACGCCACCACCAGAATCCTGAACATCAGGGGGGTAATGGTGCGACGGGCACCCCTCCCACATTGGGAGGCCATCCCCAGCTGGGCCTCCGCCATCTTCTTGCTACAGCGGCGAATGTCCTCCCAGATTTTCCAGCAGTGGGTACTCTGTCTGTGGTAGACCCCCAGGGTCCGGACTTCCTTGGCGATGGCACGCCAAATATCCTTCTTCTGGTGGGCGCTGACCTAAAGGAATAGTACAGGGGAAAAGGAGAAGATGTAACCGTCCGCACCGTCACAGTCATTGGCGCCCTTCCCTACCCTTGCCATGTGGCACATGCACTCACCGTCGTTTCATGCACGCCTCAATCTCCCCCCCTTCTTTCATCCACCCCACTCCACACAGGCATAGCCCATACAGCATGCTCCCAGTGTACTTACCTGTTTGTCTGGAGGACCGTAGAGTAGCGTGTGCTGGGGGAGGACCCCAATCAAGAGCTCCTCCGATGTGAAGGCAGGAGCCCTTTCCCCAGACGCACAAGCAATTGTCTCTTCCAGACCGAGGTCACAGCAGCACTTGCAGTGTAGGTCCTCTCTTGTTGAAGATCAGGTATCGAGTGATTGAACAGATAGAAAATGGTGGTCACGTCCGCAGCGGTGCATACCGTCACCGCCGGCGTACATCGTCATTGGCTCCTGGGACCTATAGGGTCCAATGTTAACCAATGCAGAATTGCGCTGCGGTCTTCGACCGCCTACCGCAATGGTGTACAACGCCAGTGCAGTTACCTCACATCCCATTGTCCCACTTTACAGGTCAGACAGCCACCATTTCAGGGGCCAACTTGTCTTAATTTTTAACTGCGTCACACATACCTAGTCCTTGCCTCAACACTCATACAGGCGAAATTTCGTATTATGATTCATGTTCTGTGTAAGCTGTGGGTACGTACCTCTGAGTTGGTTGACTCTGTGCTCGCTGTTGTCCTTCATACGCACCGTCCGCTGGGACATGTGAGGAGATGGCGGCATCCTCCGGTGTACAGACCGTTGGTGGACCTGTCGACAATGGAGGAAAGACGTGATCATCACCTACAGGCTTGACCATGCCACAATCCTGGAACTGTGTGCCCAGCTGAAGCCAAACCTGATGTCAGCTATCCACCATCCCACAGGAATCCCCCCTCAACTGCAGGTGCTGTCAGTACTCCATTTCCTTGCAAGTGGGTCATTTCAAACAACAGTGGCCATAGCATCAGGGATGTCCCAGCCTATGTTGTCCAATGTGTTGTCCAGAGTGTTGTCTGCCGTGCTGAAACACATGCGGAGCTACATCGTTTTCCCTCAGGTGGAGGATTTGCCTACAGTGAAAGGAGACTTCTATGCCCTGGGACATATCCCCAACATCATAGGTGCCATTGATGGGACACATGTGGCTTTGGTACCCCCGCAGGAGTGAACAGGTATAGAGAAAAAAGCAACCAGGGCACTCCTTAAATCATGAAAACAAAATAGGTAAATTCTCAGACGAATTTATTAGTAAAACCTCCATGGTGATAACTTGATATTTATAAGTGATAGTACTGTCCATAGATTATAATACATGCAAGAAAGTTCGGTAACAGCCAACACGTGTTTCGTCCTCAGCGGACTTCTTCAAGGCTCATGAACTATACTGTAAATAAGAATCAGACAATGTTTTCATTAAGGCTCCACGTGAGAAGTCAGGGAGACCGATGGGTTCTCCATCATAGTGGAAGTACCTTAATATTCCAACACGAGTATTATTTAAAGAAGTTAGCAAGCTACCATGTAGAGTGTATCCATGGTAGGAAGAACACTCAAGATACGGCCTTGATGTAACCAGTCTGTACGCGTGGAGCCGTGTTTCCCCAGGTTCCGGGAAACTACACACCAGTGTAGTGTGTGCGCGATCGACAGCGCGTGCTAACGCTGCCGTGTGCAATCCGACAAGGAGTGAACAGGTGTACGGAAACCAGAAGAGTTATCATTCTATGAATGTGCAGATAGTGTGTTTGGCAGACCAGTACATCTCCCATGTTAATGCCAAATTCCCTGGCTCAGTGCACAACTCTTACATCCTGTGGAATAGCAGCATCCCTTATCTGATGGGGGAACTCCAGAGGCACCGTGTGTGGCTATTAGGTGAGCACCTGGAAGCAAGTCAGTGGGAATGGTTGTGTGGGTCTGGGGATATCCCTATAGCTTAGTGTGTGTCTAACAGTTGGCCCTCGCCATTTGCAGGTGACTCTGGTTACCCCAACCTGTCATGGCTACTGACCCCAGTGAGGAATCCCAGGACAAGGGCAGAGGAACGCTACAATGAGGCCCATGGGTGAAATCAGCGGATAATAGAGCGGACCTTTGGCCTCCTGAAGGCCTGGTTCAGGTGCCTCCATATGACAGGTGGATCCCTATTCTACTCACCAAAGAAGGTGTGCCAGATCATCTTGGCCTGCTGTATGCTTCACAACTTAGCTTTGCAACAACAGGTGCCTTTTCTGCAGGAGGATGGTCCAGATGGCGGTGTTGTTGCAGCTGTGGAGCCTGTGGACAGTGAAGTCGAGGAAGCAAAAGAAGAGGACATGGACAACAGGAACTCGGTGATCCTGCAATATTTCCAGTGAGACACAGGTAAGAATACAAACGTGCCTACTACATGTACTTTAACACTACTACCTCTCTACTGTCTGTCATTTTCACCCAGTGTATGGTCACTGAGTTGTCACTTTCCCTTACGATTTCACAGATGTGTTTCCCACAGTGTGACATCTGCTTTGTTTCTTCATGGACTAGAGCTGTGTGACATAGGTATGTTGACATTACATTTGATATAGCATTTTGCCACTGTAATTGCTAATACACTATTTCAAAATCACAGACTGACTCCAGATTGTTTTGTGTTTCAAGGGTGTTTTTTTCAATATTGGATGGGGTTGTAAAATGGTGATGGGTGATGGTGGAGGAATGTCCATGGCAGAGTCCAGTCTATTAGTCTCACAGGTGCATTGCCCAAATGGGCATAGGAAGTGGAGCTGGGGCAGTTTGAGGATGGACAGGTTGATAAAGTGGGACAGAAGGATGACAATCAGGGTGGTCCCATTTCTTGGCGGGGGTCTTGGCATCATTTTCTGTCTTTGTCCTGGATCTCACGGACCGCTTGCGGGGTGGTTCTTCCTCTGCAGGGGGTGGGGTGCTGGTGTGGTGGTCCTGTGACGGTGCCTCCTGTCCACTAGCGCCGGTGGAGGTGGTGGGCAGTTCATTGTCCAGGCTAGTGTCAGGGGCCCCTTGTTGTGCCACAGTGTCCCTCCTGGTGTTGAGTACTTCCTTCAGCACCCCTACGATGGTGCCAAGGGTGGAATTGATGGATCTGAGTTCCAAATACTGTTCCTCCTGCAGGCTCTGGGTCTCCTGAAACTTGGCCAGTACCGTTGCCATCATCTCCTGGGAGTGGTGGTAGGGACCCATGATGTTGGAAAGGGCCTCGTGAAAAGTGGGTTCCCTTGGCCTGTCCTCCCCCTGTCGCACAGCTGCCCTCCCAGTTCCCCTGTGTTCCTGGGCCTCCATCCCCTGGACCGTGTGCCCACTACCACTGCCCCCAGGTGCCTGTTGTTGTTGGGGAGGTGGGTTAGCCTGGGTTCCCTGTAGTGGTGGACACACTGCTGATTGACGTGTCCTCAGGACAGAGGTATGGGCCCGCTGGGTGGGTGCTGTGCTGGTGTTTCCAGAGGGGGGACGCTCTGTAGTGGCCTGTGTCAGGGGAACCGACTGTCCCGAGGTCCCCGATGGGCCGAGCTGGTCATCTAGATCCAGTTGGACAGAGCTGCTGTCATCACTGTGGGCTTTTTCTGTTGGTGGTGTGGGCATGTGTGGACCCTCCTGTCCGGTGACGTTGGGTAGGGGTCCTTCAGGGGTATAAAAGGATGTTTATTACATCTGTGTGTGCCATGGTGTGCAATAGGTGGGTGACCGTGTAGCCCAGTGCTTGCATTCCTGTGTGGGACCTTGTGTGATGGTGTTTTAGGGGGGTGTATGGGTATGTGCAGTGGCCATGCTTTGGTGATGGGTGTCCATGCTTTGTTGTTGCATGCAGGGCTTGGTGTTAGGATGTGTGGTTTGTGATGTTGGGACATTTGTGAGGAGTTGGAGTGTTGGGGGTGAGGGTGGGGGTATGTGATGGCATGCAGGTAGGGTGTGGGATGTAATAGTTAAGATTTGACTTACCAGAGTCCATTCCTCCATCTACTCCTGCGAGGCCATCAAGATGCAGAATCGCCAAGACCTGCTCCTCCCATGTTGTTAGTTGTGGGGGAGGAGGTGCGTGTGCGCCGCCAGTCCGCTGAACCGCATGGTGGTGTCTTGAGACCACGGAACGCACCTTCCCCTGTAGGTCGTTCCACCTCTTCCTGATGTCATCCCTATTTCTTGGGTGCTGTCCCACTGCGTTAACCCTGTCCACTATTCTGCGCCATAGCTCCATCTTCCTAGCTATGGAGGTGTACTGCACCTGTGATCCGAATAGCTGTGGCTATACCCGGACGATTTCCTCCACCATGACCCTGAGCTCCTCCTCAGAGAACCTTGGGTGTCTTTGCCGTGCCATGGGGTGGTGTGGGTGATGTGTGGGGTGGTGTGTGTAGTGATAAGTAGGGTGCTATTTAGTGGTGTGTTGTGTGAGGTGCGTGGAAGTTATGTGGGTGATGATATTGTGTGCCTGTGGATGCTTGGTAGTTGTTTGTGGTGGCTCTCTCTGACATTCTCTCGGTAATTGTGGTCGTAGGGGTTTGTGGGTGATGTGGGTGTGTGTTTTATATTGTAATGGGTGTGTGGGAGTGGTGTGTGTATGTGTATCAGATGTGTGTATTTCGAATTGTCCAATGTGGCTGTGAATTGTAAATGTGTTTGTATTTTGAGCGCGGCGGTGTGCACCGCCAATGGAATACCGTGGTTGAAAGATCGCCACGTGTATTCGTGTGTCATGATAGTGTGGGCGTATTTCTGTTGGCGTGAGGGTGGAGGTTTTGTTTTCGCCAGTTTATCACTGACCTTTTGTGTGGCAGACTTGTGTGGGTGTCTGAATTTTGGCGGATTCCGAGCTGTGGGTCATAATATCTGTGGCGGATTTCTGCGGCTGAGGCGGTGTGTTGGCGGTCTTCTGCACAGCGGTAAGCGGCTTTTACCGCCAATGTTGTAATGAGGCCCAGTGATACATCCATTCAAAGACACACTCACACATGGATACAGCCATTTACACACCCACTTGCACACTCATACAGCCACTCACACACCCACTCACACACCTAAACAGCCACTCAGACACCCACTCACACACTGATACAGCCATGCTGACACCCATTCACATACCGATACAGCCACTATCACACCCACTGACAAACTGATGCTCCAACTGGCACAGCCAGCCACACATCGATGCACACACTCACATACAATCTCACACTCAAACAGCCACTCAAACAGACAGGCACACACTGATACAGCCACTCATACAATCACTCACAGACTGATATAGCCACTCACACACCCATTCACACACCTATACAGCCACTCACACACCCAGCAACACACTTCTACAGGTACTCACATACCCACTCACACACTAATACAGCCTGTAACACATCAACTCAAATACTTATACAGCTACTCACATACCCACTCACACAACCAATGACATACCCAGCCACACACTGAGACAGTACTCACAGACACACTCACACACTGATACAGCCACTCAGACAACTACTCACACACTGATACATCTACTGATATACCCACCACTCACATACTCACTTACCCACTGAGACAACCACTTAGACACACATTCACACACTAATACAGCTACTTACAGACCCATTCATACACTGATATAGCCGCTCAAAATCTCAGCTGCACATAAATCAGACTCCGACACACCCACTCACACACTAATATGGCCACTCACACAATCATACACTGAAACGGCCCCTGACACACCCACTTACACACTGATACAGTCATTCACACACCTACCCATATACTTATCCAGCCGCTCACACACCTACTCAAACACCAATGCAGCCACTCGCACACTCAGCCACACACCCATACAGCCACTCACACAGCTAGCAACACCCCCACACTACCACTCATGCACCTACTCCTACACCGATGAAGCCACTAAAACACCCACTCACATATTCATATAGCCACTCGCACACTGATACAGAGACTGAGACACCCACTGGCATAATGATACATCCACTGGCACACCCCGCCACACACATACACACCCACTCACACACACAATCACACATTAAAACAGTCACCCAGACACATACTAATACAGCCATTCACACAACAGCACACACACAAACACAGCCACTCAAACACCCAGCCACACACTGATACAACCATTCACACACTCAGCCACACACCATACAGCCTGTTAGAAATGGGGTCTTTGGTTGGCAGTCACGTTACTCCCTGTCCAAGCAAGGACCCTCACTCTAGTCAGGATAAAAGAGAATCACTCTCAGTGAACCCCCGCTCGCCCCCTTGGTAGCTTGGCACAAGCAGGTAGGCTTAACTTTAGACTTCTAGGTGTAAAGTATTTGTAATAACAAACACAGTAACTCAGTAAAAACACTACAACATGACAGAACACAGGTTTAGAAAAATAGAACATATTTATCTAAATAAAACAAGAGCAAAATGACAAAAATCCACCATACACAAGCCACGTTATCAATTAAAAACAAAAAAGAGTCTTCATGTACTTTTAAACACAATGCTAGCGCTGCTAGTTTGAAAGTAACCCCGCACGGGTTAGTGTGCATCAAAAGGGGCTTGCAATCTGTCGATGTCACTCACGAGCAACACTGTGCGTCGTTTCTCCTTCAGTCGGGTCAGCATGTGTAATTTCTTCTCTCCAAAGGACAGCGATGCATCGATCCAAACAGCACTCATGGTCCGGGTAGGCCTTGCGTCGTTTTTACATGCCCAGTGATGTTTGTGTCAGAAATCCTGCCACATGATGATCCGAAAACCACACTGCGCGGGTTGCGATCTCACTAGCCTCCATCAGCGATGCTGTGCAGCGTTTCTCCAGCCTTGTGCATCGGTCTTCCAGCCGCGCTCCAGGCGAGTGTCCATTTCAGCAGCAAAGACAGCGGTGCGTAAATTTTTCAGGCGTGTCTCGGAGTTGCGTCGATCTTTTCTCCACACAGCGGTCTCTGCGTGGAATTCTTACTCTTGTTCTGCCAACTTCTCCTTTCAGGGCCCCAGGAACTGGATGGGCACCACTTGGCAGGGCAGGAGTCTTAGCAGAGGCTCCAGGTGCTGGCAGAGAGATGTCTTTGCTGTCCCTGAGACTTCAACAACAGTAGGCAATCTCTATATCAAGCCCTTGAAGAGTTCTTCAAAAGAAGGAAGGAACACAAAGTCCAGTCTTTGTCCTCTTTCACAGGCAGAAGCAGCAACTGCTGGATAGCTCCACAAAGCACAGTCACAGGCAGGGCAGCTCTTCTTCCTCATCTCTTCAGCTTTTCTCTAGGCAGAGGCTCCTCTTGGTTTCCAGAAGTGATCTAAAGTCTGTGGTATTGGCTGCCCTTCTTAAACCCATTTGCCCTTTGAAGTAGGCTTACTTCAAAGAAAAGTCACCCTTGTTTGTGAAATCCTGCCTTTCCCAGGCCAGGCCCCAGACACACATCAGGGGGTTGGAGACTGCATTGTGTCAGGGCTGGCACAGCCCTTTCAGGTGTGAGTGACCACTCCTACCCTCCCACCTAGCATACATGGCTCACCAGGAAATGCAGACTACACCCCAGCTTCATTTTGTTACTGTCCAAAGAGAGGTGTAAACAGCCCAACTGTCAAACTGACCCAGACACGGAATACACAAACAGGGAGAGTCACAGAAATAGTTTAAGCAGGAAAATGCCCACGTTCTAAAAGTGGCATTTTCAAACACAGAGTCTTAAAACCAACTTTACTAAAATATATATTTTAAAATTGTGAGCTCAGAGACCTCAAACTCCACGTGTCTATCCGCTCCCAAAGGGAATCTACACTTTAATCATTTTTATAGATAGCCCCCATATTAACTTAGAAGAGAGACAGGCCTTGTAACGGTGAAAATTGAATTTGGCAGTATTTCACTGTCAGGACGTATAAAACACAGTAGTATATGTCCTACCTTAAACATTCACTGCACCCCGCCCATGAGGCTACCTAGGGCCCTCCTTAGGGGTGTCTTTCATGTATGAAAAGGGAAGGTTTAGGCCTGGCAAGTGGGTACACTTGCCAAGTTGAATTTACAGTTTAAAACTACACACACAGACACTGCAGTGGCAGGTCTGAGACATGATCACAGGGCTACCTATGTGGGTGGCACAAACAGTGCTGCAGGCCCAATAGTAGCACTTGATTTACAGGCCCTGGGTACCTCTAGTGCACTTTACTAGGGACTTACTAGTAAATCATATATGCCAATCATGGATAAACCAATCAACAATACCATTTACACAGAAAGCATATGCACTTTAGCACTGGTTAGCAGTGGTAAAGTGCTCAGAGTTCAATCAATCAATCAATCAAATAATTTCTTAAGCGCACTACTCACCCGGTAGGGTCTCAAGGTGCGGGGGCGGTTACTGCTTGAAAAGCCATGTTTTTAGGTGCTTTCTGAAGTTAGGAGATCCTGGTTCAAAAGCCAACAGCAACAGGTCTGAAAAGATAGGAGGCAGGAGGCCAAAGGATTGGGGATGACCATGTAAAAGAGGCCAATTCCAACACAACCACTAACACACCCACTCACACACTGATACAGCCACTCAAACATGCAATCACACACTGATACAGCTACTCACACATCCAGGTACACATCAATACAGCTACTCACACATTTATTCACACACTCATACAGCCACTCACACACCTAATGACACACTGATACACTCACTCACACATTGATACAACTCACACATGCAGCAAAACATTGACACAGCCACTCACAGCCCCATACAGTCAGTTGCACTTTTGTTTCCAATTTAGTATTCTAGAATACATTGCAAAACATGTAATAGTGTCTTCTTTAATATTTTATAGGTGTATACCCATTGGTGAATATTAAAATAGTCACATGTACTATTTTAATTTCATTTATGGAGAGTGTGATACATATACACATATAAAAACTCATAAACACTTAAACACACAAGTACACCAATGCATAAATCATTAGCAATTCTTCGAACAGATGAGGTTGTTCTAATACATTTTGTAACAGTTTTTTTTTTATATTCTTTGTTTTGAGAAAAGAACAAGGTCATAAAAGGGGAAAGGTAAGGTAACATCAAGGAAGCAACTGGCTTCGTAGTCTGAAAACAGGTAAGGTTGAACTGAGGCAGAAAAAACATTAAAAACCTATTGTTTTTTACTGTGTCCATGTATGCAGCCATGACAAAATGTTTAGACTCCCAGAAAGGTCCCACTTGCCATAGTGAGTCACCATCTCTCTAAGGTTCCTTGAAAAAGCAATATTTGTTATAGCTTGTTGTAATGTATATTAGTCTGCAGATGCTACTTCAGAGGAAGACTTTCCTACTCCTGCACCTGCTTTCTTCCGCATCATCCATGTAGGTTCTTCCATGGAAGGTATTGAAGTGCTTCCACATGGAAGATGTCCCATGGGAATACTTCTACCCTGTTCCTTCCAATACTTTTTTCCTGCAGTTATTACACTGCACAATTTTGGCAATTACTTTTTTCTCTCCAAAAGATATGATAAAATGGTTCCAAACACCAGACTCCATTGGTAGTGGTGTATCTTCCTCCTCCTTCACTGGAAGGCTTTCAGGATGTCTTGGGTCTTAAGGGGACATGATTGCAGCAATCCAAAAAGCCATTTTTGAAAATCACAAAAACAGCAGAGCAGTGTTGGTTTCCAGTAGTCTCTGGTGAGAAGTGAAATCAAACTGACTGTTCTAAGTTGTGATTTTCCATGTGCATGGGTGGGGTCTGACAGTAGTTACTCATAAGTTGAGCTTTGGGCTCCCTTACATCTATCACAGCGGATTCAGACGGTGGATCCGTAAATTTGCTGAACAGGGAGAAAAAAAATGATGTTAAAAAATAGACATAGGCCTCTAAATTTTAACCTGGGGACATATTTTATTGGTTTCAAATGTTTAAATCTCAGAGGCCTGAGTGTAAATATATATATTTATATATATACGTCAAAATGTATGATGTGAAAACATACATATATATACGTTTTCATACATTTTGTCGTATCCGCTGAGCCGGATCTGCGGATTCACAAAACAGGGATAACAAAAAATGCATTCAAAAATACACATATGCCTCTAAATATTAATCTATGGACATGCTTTGTCTGTTGGAAATGTTTACATCTCAGAGGTCTAAATATCATTAATTTATGTTTTCAAACATTTTGACAAATCTGTGGATCCAGATCTATGAATTCTTGATGCTTTCATTACAGGAACTATCAACCAGTGAGTACCTGTATGGGTTCCTTTTTTTTTAGTCCACTGTGGATCAGCTGATCCATAAAACTCTTTAAAAATAAAAATAAAATTGTAATATTGCATTTAAAAAAACACTACATAAATTACTTTAAATTATGAATTGTAACTTTTAAACTTTATAATAATAAATATGAGAATAACAATTTATTTATAAAGTTGTAAATATGGTATTAATAAATTTAAATTTAAGTAAAACTGTAGTACAATTTACATTGAAAAAAGGTGTAATTCACTGAAAAAACTAAAGGTCACAAAGGCATTATAGTTTGAAATAGAGTTACAAAAAACCTTAGCAATTCTCTGAAAAAAACAAAGGTTACACAGTTGTTATAGTTAAATTCATATTTCACACACAGTAAACCATAAAAAATCAGTGGTTATAGTTAACTAAACTAACTATAACTCATGCCACTGCAAAGCACTGCTTATGACCTCACATTTTACATCATTCATAACAGGGTCTGATACATTACTGATGAGATCTCAAGCCAAGAGCTCCCCCTCTTTTTATTACACATGGCCCTGAGGGGTGGGGTTTTCTGGGCCTAGTCAGGCTTGGGGAGGGGTCAATATGGTCCCCGCCTCATCCTTATTGGTTTGACACTGGGGAATAGGATCTCTGGGGCCTAAAAGGTTCAGCGAGGAGGCTGCACACTCCCTCCCCTAAGATTTTGGCCCTAGGGGATAGGATACCCTCAGGCCAAGAAGGCTTAGGGAGAGGGACCACAAAGCCCACTTCCCATTTTATTTATTGTATTTGGCCCTGGGTATGTGGTTCTCTGTGCACATTAAGGCACACAGGTGAGGCTGCACAGTTAGCTATTTAGAATAGTTCAAAACCCTTATCAAAACAGATATTTCTAAACTTGACTCCACAAAATATCTTGTTTCATCCCAATTACCAGCATCATGGTTGTATCTCTCTTTTTAGCAATGTGCAATATGTCTAGTGAGATTGTGTGTTGTTCCCATTGATCATCCCTTGCATTTGCCTAGTCCCTTGCTTTCTATCAATGCATGTTTTTGTGCTCCAAAAACAGGTCCCAAACTCCATTCATTTGCACATGAAGGTATAGTGCTTGTAACCCCTTGGTAATTTTGAGGTGGAGGCAGTGTCAGCGTCAGCCATTGCTGCTGTGGTGCAGGAGTGGGAGAGGAGGTGTGTGGCTGGGGGAGGAGGCAGCCAGAGGAGACGACAAGGCGGGGAAAAAGCCAAGGTGAGATAGGCAGAGGCGGAGTGGCATGAGGTGCTCAGCATCACACCTCACCTCTTCCACTTGGGCTATCATCCTGTTCCCAGACAGGGTTTGAGTGCATCAGCTTTAGAAGTTGTAATGAGCACAGGCCCCAGGACCCTGCAGGAGCAGCTCTGTCAGTCCTGAGGGCGATTTATATGGTGCCTCGTGTGCCCTGCTCGCACCCCGCTCCCATAGTATCTGTCAGGTCAAGTGCAGTTTGGTGAAGTCTAGTGGAGTCTGGCATCATCTATCTAACCTTTGCCCTTCTGCCCCAGATCTCTTTCACAGCTTCGAGCAGCTGGGCATCCCTGATTTCAAGCCTAATGAGAAACTAAAACCATAATTTCAAGGAAATAGAAATTCCAACAGACCCCAAGGATAATCAAACCTCAACTTTAAGTTTTAAACCTTAAGAAGTTTCCCCTTTGAGGTTTTGTGACTTGAGACTCTGGAGTCTACGTAACTTAGGTGCTCTCAATCCGGTCAATCTCGGGATGGCTTGACTTGGCTGGCTTGGCACCTGCCCCTAACTTCAGCTGCAGTGCGAACTTTGGCTTGATTTGACTGATTTGGCTTGGCGGCCAGCTTTGGAAAGGAAGAAGGAAGTCAGGACCAGATAGACCAGTACATGAAGCTACAGGTCGCCTTATGCTGCTGAAGAAAAGCTTATTAGTCCATCAAATATAAACATTTAAAAAGAAAACTCTTTGACAGCAATCAGAAAAATGCATAGCCATAATACGGTCAGGGAGGTGGAGAAGGTCTCCTTAGCAGAATAGCAAACGGAAGAAGCCCAACATTAGTGAATCCCCTCTGGTGGACATCCATGCTTCAAGTAACTCAGTGGTCATGGACTGTCAACCAAAAATAACCACAAAATTCCAATTGTTAAAGGACGCAGGAGCTGCCATTTACTCTGCAATCACCCCAATCCCTGGTCTTCCAATCCCGCTCACTCTGAACATAATCATCTAACTGAGAAACCAACCTTTGGACCAAACACTAAGCTGTGAACCTAGCATGGTGCAATCTCTCAAGACTGATGCCACTGGGAAGATGGCTAGCTCCACTTCTGACAGCCATTTAATGAACCCAAGTATCCCAGAAGGCACTGTAAGGTTGAGCCATCAAGCAACGGAATGCCAGATTAACCAAATAACTGGCGATAATAAGTCAGCGAAGACCCCAAAGGGAACTGACCTAACCAACGCTATTGCTGATGTGACTTTGACCTCTACAGGGCATAATGGAGGTCCCACAATTGGAATGTCCACCTTAAGCCTCCACCAAACATCAGAAGGGCTTTTCGGGAGGGAGGAGCAAGGGATCCCGGCACAGACCTCATTAAGCACTTCACGTGATTCAATCCAGCTGAGCGCGGAAGCTAGGCCAATTGACAAAATAATTAAAATGTCAAATAACAAAGCTCCTGCAGACAAAACTCAGAGCTGCTCGTCATCAGCTAAGTCAGCTAAGCCTCAGACTGAAGACGTATTGGAAATATGGGGTGAATTTAATAACCTAACACAAGATGAATGGAATGAGCTCCTTGTTTCCTATGTGTCGGAAACATTAAATCAATGGCTGATGCCTACACCTATCACTTGGTTAAAATAGATGTTCAAATTGAGGTGCTGAACACTCTTGCAGCTCATGTGGCTGGAACTGATTGGGGAATTGGAGAATTAAAAAATCTAATCAAGAGAGCTCAAGAGGAAACTATGGAACTTACCCCAAGATGTACATGCTCGCCAGTCTTGGAGAAATTAAATTCACTACCAAAGGTATGTGGGGAAGTGTTAGAGTACCTGAAAGCCAACATGATGTCACCAGTGAAAAAGACCTCGTATCTAAACAGGGTCCCTGAGCTAGATACAGAGAGTAACACACAGGGAAGCAATACTATGAGTATAACGTAGTTTACTCTCCATTAACATAGCAAACATAGGAATGGAAATCTTAAATTCAAATATACAACATACACTATATTTCAATTTAGATATTTATTATAGCTAATTAAACATTCAGTTCGCACATAATATAATCAACATAGAATCAACCAAAAAAATATAATACAACCCCCTAACCTAAATGAAACATACATATATGAAAACATAAATAACATACCAGTAAATACGCCAAAATAAACAAATAACACAGAACCAACAAAATCACAAAATAGTATACATACAAATTTGCAACCGCCTCATACATGAGAGGATATTTAAACAGCACAAAAACGTTACTGCTTTGATGCTACAATTATGCGTTGTAGTTTGGATTATATAAAATTCAACATAATAACAGCCGATTCTAGGTTATAATTTCTTGATTCAAATTCTCGTGTTACAGGCCTGATGGTAGCCAATCCTGGTCAGGGCTTCAAATTTGCCAATTTCAAACACTTCAGGCCAATGTTCAAGACATGCCAATTTACAAGCCGACGCGCGTTTCGGTGAGTGAAGAAAAATATAAATACACCTTCATCAGGACTTTATGATTCAGTATAATTGGCATACGTACATTTTGTAATCTGCCTATCAAAGAAACATCAAAATTATTCATTACAATTCTTTGCATAGGGGGAAGGCTCAAATCATGTCAGATTTGCAACCAGACCAACTCAAGTGACTTAGTTAAGAAAAAACACTGATAAAGTGCCCAAGATCAAAATCTATAAAACTAATGCTTAATAAAAGTAAATACATCTAAAAATCCAAGGAAAGCACCATTAGTGTATCAACAAAATACTAGATAAAGTGCAGAAATAGAATCACCTATAGCATAAAAGTGTTGGATTACCACCGAGAGAATCTAGTCAAGAATAGTAAAAGACTAGTTTGTTTATATTAAAATAAGATAAAATACCTTAGATATGAAAGAACTTAGATATCCCTTACAGGCTGGATTAAACACTCTCCAACTTCAAATTTGTAGTCTAAAGTGAATGACTAACACATGGATATAGCTAAATGAAGCTATGCTTTCTCACTCTAAAAGCAAACATAATGAAATCATTAGCTTGCACAGGGCAGGAAAGTCTACAGGATAGAAGAGAATAAATCTGCTCATATGTACAATCGCTAACTACAGACTTACCTACAAGTTCACATGGTTTAAAAAACGTAATCCACAGGGGGAAACCCACAAGGATACCAAACTTGTAGGGAACAACTTGCTAACTGCAAGAGAACAGGGGGGAGTCATGAGCCAGATAGAAATAACACAATCCAGACGGTACAAAATAATTAAATCTACAAAGGTTCAGCAAAGCTAGCCTACCAGTATCAGCAGGATCCAGGACATATGACCAGCACGATGATCTCTCGAGGAGCAATAACCCGTACTTCCTCAGCTGCCTCCTATTTAAACCAAATCACCACAGGTGATGTGATGAACATAGAAACAGGCCCGTAGGTGCCATCTAAAGAAATGTTCAAACATGCACCATCTTAGAACCGTCAAAACAGCATGAAATATGCCCAAATCTACAGAGAATAAGAGGTACAATCAAACTGTAGAGTCATAGCCATATAGTAGTGGCAAAAGGAAATAACCAAAAATAAAAAATAAAAAATAATAATGGCCAGTTCTAAATCAAGCCAAAGAGTAGATATCACTTACCAGCACGCCCAAAAAGAGTGGGCGCCATCTTGGAACGTCAAAGTACAAGGCAGTCAATGTCCCAAGGGTAGGCACTAAATGGGTTAGTAAAATACAATACGTATCGTGTATATAATACAAATCGATAACATAAGGTTTTATAAGAAGGAACCGAAAACAGTTTTATCGTATAAAGTGAAGAATTCACTTCAAAGTAAGATAAAGGGTCACCACAGGAGAGCACAAAGCAGCCCTGTGGTAGGTACCTGGAAAAATATTGACCCCTCAGGCAATCCTGTACATACGTACTCAGATGGCATTGCTCCAAGGGAGATCCTCGTTCAGGCCATTCTCATATGTGTTTAAAGAAAAAATCCAAAACACTTCTTTCTTTTTCCTTTGTTTTTCGGGGTCTACATCGTTTCTTGTCAGTACTTTCTCAAGAATAATCCACCTGATATCTACCTCCTTGTGGTTTAAAGATAACCAATGAGCAACTAGGGGGGCGTTGATCTTTTGTGTCCTAATGGCAGATTTATGTTCCGATAGCCTAGTTCTAAATTCCCTGGAGGTCTCACTTATATATCCCAGGTTACAGGGGCAAATAATCAAGTAAATTACATTTTTAGATCTACAATTAGTCATGTCCATAAATGGGATAGTCTTGTCATTGAATGTAAACTCTTTTGCAACAATGGCTGAGTCACAGGCGTGGCATTGGCCACATTTGTAATTGCCCGTAACTGGATTAGATCCTGTTAGTGACACCAAATGAGGGGGAAGGAACTGGAGCTCTGCATAACAAGCATGACAAGCCCATGAGTAGTGAGCAAGAAGATATCACCTGGGGGTGGGTGCAATCAATTCTCCTCCATGAGCTGATCCAGCTCTGGGTGAAATATTCCCTCCAGTGAAGATAGCCCGGGTAGTCCCGGGGATATTATTCAAAACACGTCCAACAAAAGTTATGTGCCAGAGCCAAGACAACTGCCAAAAAAAAGGACATCACAGCTTTATTGTCACAACAGGGAATAAAATAAAGTCTAAAAGGCGCCAAAAATGGAAGTCATGCAACAAAAATTATCAAAAAACAACATGGCTGCAGTCCTATGCCACCTTTGACCAGCCTGGCACCAGAGAAAGTAACTCTCTCAATGAGCCACCTTCTACAGAGGCAGCAGCTCAGTCTGTATACCAGACAACTGAGCATGCTCTGCTAACTCCCTACCTCCTCTGAAGCCGACACACATAAAAATGAAATCTGCCTCCCTGACCTCAACAGCGATCAGGTGAGGAAAGCAGTCATCCAAAGTGAGCATTGAAGAGCTACCACCATCGCACTTAGGAGACAGGGTGTTCCTGGTGAATCAAACTGCTCACCGGAGGCATCAAAAGCTGGAAGTCCTGTAGCAGTTGAAGCAATGCCAGAAAACCCCAGTCTGGGAGTGACTCAATCACCAAGTTCTCAGGCCCAATGGGCCCCACAAGCCCCAGAGCTCAGACAACCATCTAGGGAGCCTGCCAAGAGGTAGAGCAACACTGACCTCCCTATGTCCGACTTTTCCCACATCAACTACAAGATGGTAATGGCAAGCAGTTCCACAAGGCTTTCCAAAAGCCCTCCTGTCAATAATCTCAATCAGTACGATTCCTATTCATTTGTTGAAATTACCCACAAGCGGCCTGATGAGAGCAACGCCATGAACAACCTAAAGAATGCGTTGGCATGTGTAACTCTATTTCACCCAAAATACTGCTCACTTGGGAATGAAGACATCTTTAACCGTGGAGATATACTCAGACTGTTAAGGATGATCCCTGCACTAACTGATGTTTCCTCAGCTGAGATTGAATCAGTGGAGTTCATTGACTCAGTGCCAGGGTGTTAGAAATGGGGTTTCTGGTTGGCTAGGGTATGCACCTCAGCCAGGCAGAACTTACCCACTCTAGTCAGGGCAAGGGAGTTACACGTCCAAGATAACCCCTGCTCACCCCCTTGGTAGCATGGCACGAGCAGTCAGGCTTAACCCGGAGGCAATGTGTAAAGCGTTTGCACAACACACACACACATGTGACGCAATATCCCCACCACAAAGGAAACACAACACCAGATTATATGAAAATATACTGTATTGTGCACAACGTAATTATCAGACCAACATCACATAACAGTACTATCCTGCTACCTTAGCAGTTGTCAGAACGTTACACATTAGTTACTCTGCAAACTAGCAGTAGTCACACATAACACACAGGTTACTCAGTATTCTGCAACATAAGCAGTAGTCAGGAAACACGTTATCACATTAGGACACTTGTCATAAGAATATCATAAAACGCCCATAGTAGGAACATTAGAAAATCTATGGCAAGTTAGGGAAACATATTAGCAATCATGCCCATAAAAGGAACATGTGCACCTATATGTAAAAAAACATCATAGAACAGGTCGGCAATACATCATACTAGCAAAGTCTGTAGAAAGAACTTTAGATTAGGAACATATGGGCCCTCTTAAGGAATACCTGGGAATGATGAAGCAGGCACCTTCCGTGCCTCGAAGACAAAGAAGAAAGGGGCCCCCAGTGCTCCTCTGCGCAATGAGGGGGCCTCCTTAAAGTCCTGGGGAAGAGGGGGGCAGCACGCACCCCCTCTGTACTGCTGACGGGCCCCTCCTGGGGCCCGCGATCACTGGGGGCCCCCCCAGGCCTCCACCAGCCCTCCTGTGGGGGGCCAAGGTCACCCAATACTTTAAAGGGGGAGGGGGGTGCCTCGCACCCCCTCCTTGTTGCAACACGGGCCCCTCCGGGGGACCCGCTAACTTCTGGGGTCTCCCTGGGCCTCCGTGGCCCTTCCTCGAAGGGAGACCCCTAGATTAAATACTCCTGGCCGGCGAGGGGGCCAACCAGAGAGCCAGGGGCCAGGGCGAGCCTCCGGCGAGGCTGCCGCCCGGCCCGAATTAACAGGGGAGTCCTCCGTGACTCCGGCACGCGAGGGAGAGGCGTCCTCCTCTCCCTCGCCATCCAGATGACGTCGCGGCCCAAGGTGGGGCCTATTGGTGCCCCGGGGGAGCTCTGAAAAGCGCGCGTCCCCCGGGAGCACGCTAGGAGCATGCTAGCTCCTTCCTTGACTCCTGAAAGTGCCCCGGGGGCACTAGAGACAGCGCGGACCTCACGGAATGCAAATGCTCTCCCCGGGCTGCGGCGGTGATTCCAGCAAAGAAAAGTCGCTGTGGAGAGCGCGAGGGCACATTTATGAGCCCGGGTTGCGGCGTTGATCTCCTTTAGTAGAAACGCGCTCCAGGAAGAGCGAGGGCACAATTAAAAGCCTGGGCTGCAGCGGTGATTTCCTTTTTAGTCAAAGAAAAGCGCTTTCAAAGCGCGAGGGCACAGCAGCAGCCTTAGCAATTTAAAAGAATGCCTTGTTCCTGGTGGACGCATTCTGTGCAAAGGTCTAAAGGATCGTTACAGGGGTCAGGGGCCACAGCACCCTGCCCCTGGGAACAACTCAACAAGAAGGAGCACAGGGCTGGTGGGCCCAACTACAGGCCAGCACAAGGGGTGCAGATGGTGGCAGTTCCTCCTAGTGACCAGGCAGGTCACAGGTCAGCACAGCAGCAGCAGTCCATGGCGGTTTCCTGGTGAGTCCATTCATCAGCGTTCTGTGTCCAGTTTCAAGTTCCAAGAATGTTAAAATTGTGCGGAAAATTCCCCTGTACTTATAGTCCTGTTTTTACAGTGTTTTACAATGATAGGGAGAGGAGGTTCCAGCCAGTTACAACTGGTTCTGGGAGTGCCCCCTCTCTCCTTTCAGCACAGGCTCCAAACATCAGTGGGGGGTTAACGACCCTATTGTGTGAGGCCAGGGCACAGCCTTTACAAATGTAGGTGTGCCCCGCCTCTCCCTTCTCTCAGCCCAGGGAGACTATTCAGTATGCAGATGCACCTCGGTGACACCTCCACCCTCCCTGTGTACAGGCTGTCTGAAAAGTATGCACAAAGCCCCAACTGTCACTCTGCCCAGACGTGGATTGGAGTCAAGCTGCAAAACACCAGAGCCATAAGCACAGATAAATGCGCACTTTCTAGAAGTGGCATTTTTGTGATAGTAATAAAAAATACACCCACACCAGTAAGCAGTATTTATTATCACCGTCACAACCATACCAAACACGCCTACGCTACCCCTCATAAATCAGACAATACCCCTTACACATAAGGCAGGGCATTTCTAATGCAATCCTATGAGAAGGCAGCACTCACAGCAGTGAGACACCAAGTTAGGCTGTTTGTCACTACCAGGACAGGCCATGCAATATGGCACATGTCCTGCCTTTCTACATACATGGCACCCTGCCCATAGGGCTAGCTAGGGCGTACTTTAGGGGTGACTTACATGTAGTGAAAGGGGAGTTCCGGGCCTGGCAAGTAAATTTAGATGCCAGGTCCCTGTGGCAGAAAACTGCGCACACAGGCCCTGCGCTAGCAGGCCTGAGACAGGTTTGAAAGTCTACTTCAGTGGGTGGCGCAAGCAGCGCTGCAGGCCCAATAGTAGTATTTCATTTACAAGCCCTGGGTATAGAGACTTGTACAAAGGACTTATAGATAAATTAAATATGCCGATTAGGTATAAGCCAATCATACCAACTTTAGATGGAAGAGCACCTGCACTTTAGCACTGGTCAGCAGTGATAAAGTGCTCAGAGTCCTAGAGCCAACAGCGAGAGGTCAGAAAAACCAGGAGGAAGGAGGCAAAAAGACTAGGGATGACCATGCGTATGGCCAAAAGTCCAACACAGGGCAAGGCAGTGAATCAACCAAAGTCACCTGGAGAACCTACAAAATGGCCCAGGCAGCTCTTAAAGAAGGTAAACAATTTAAGTACTGGGGGATCATCTTGAAAGCCTTCTCTGAGCTGGGTTACCCCTATCACTTGAAGTCGTACAGGGGTACTCAAGTCGAGAAACCGTGGTTGTCCTCTACACCCTACTCGATATTTAGGGGCACCAAAGGGGCCTCTCCAACTGATCCACATAATGTTCCAGGTTGCAACCTGCATTCAACTCAAACAATCCATCAGTGGTTGAAAACCTGAGGGACAAATGAAGGGGGGATTGACAAAACAATAGATCAGCAGTTACCAATTAAGTGAACATCTCAGAAAGAGAATTGGTCAGGAAGCTGCAAAACTTAAGGCTCTGTTCATGAAACAGCCATGGTCTGAAAGGCAAGCTCAAGTACCCTGACACACTAAATTATCTTCAAAGCTTGGCAGTGATTGTTCTGCAGGAAACTTGGGCCCTGGAACCAATATCCATACCGGGATATTTACACTCCTGGTTACCTGCCATCAAGGAAGGAAAATTCGGTCGAGGCAAAGGTGGCCTTGGTATTTACTTGTCGATCGCCCTTAAGGCTAGCTGCAAGGTGCTAACAACTGCAGATGACACATTCCTAACACTGCATTTAACCTTTGCCTTCAGGGGAAAGAAGCTGGGAATTATCCTAATCAACATCTATATGTCATCAAGGTGGAAGGAACAGGAGGAGACGCCAAAACAACTTGTGGAACACATCCTCCAGTTGGGAAGTTCACATCCTAATTTGCCACTTATAATAACAGAGGATTTCAGCATGAATTTACTCAGTCAATCTGAAAGTAATTAAGTCATCGAGGCCCATGATGAATGGTGGTGTATCCCCAAACTATTTCAAATCAATCCAGAGAGAAGGGGCTTAACTGGCCAAACCTTGCTGGGGATGATAGAGAATCTAGGACTTAGGGTCCTAAATGGATGCATCAGTAGGGACATTCCATCTACCCTCTCGTTTCATTCAACAAAAGGTGACTCACTAATCGACTATACATTGGCCTCCGTATATCTTCTGCAGATGACCCTCTCCTTCCAAATGGGTCTAAGATCAGAAAGTGACCACCTACCATAGGAGGTGGAATTCACCATTACCCTCACGGTGATCAAGCACATCTCTGAACCGTCTTCATCCTACCGTCGACTAATTCCTGCAACCACAGATAGGAGGGTAGTGGCTCCTGCCACCACCGAATACTCCTGCAAATTCTGGACTTGGTCCCATTCTTTTTCAAGTCTTCCTCTTCAGGAATTCACCACTGGTTTCTTACAGTCTTGTCTGGGTGTTGCATTCTTCTTCTTTTTGGACCTTTTGGTGGTTTGGGGAAAATCCAGTAAATTACTCCTTTCTTCCTGGTCACTGGGGAGCATTGTAGTACTTACCTTTTGGGGTTCCTAGTTCCTCCAGATCCCCTCTACAGATTCCACGTACCTGGGTGGGGGCCCTGCATTTGCACTGCAAGTTTTAAGTGTATGATTTGAGCTCCCCCTAAGGTTACTATTGATTATTGCTATTGCACTGTTTTCTACTGGTATTTATGCATATTTCTTATTACTAGTATACAAATCTAGAGTGTTACTTACCTCCTATTGGGGGTTGCCTATCTAGTACTTTTTGGTAATTGTATCACTAAAATAAAGAACTTTTATTTTTGGAACACTGAGGGGGTCATTACAACATTGGCGGTAAAAGCCGCTTACCGCCGTGCAGAAGACCGCCAATACACCGCCGCGGCCGTGGAATTCCGCCACAGCTAATATGACCCACATCTCAGAATGCGCTGAAATTCAGACACCCACACAAGTCCGCGACACCAAAGGTCAGTGTTAAACTGGCGAAAACAATTCCTCCACCGTCACGCCAACAGAAACACGCCCATGCTATCACGACCCACGAATCCACACGGCGGTCTTTCAACTGCGGTATTCCATTGGAGGTACACACCGCTGCACTCAAAATACACACACATCTCCAAAACACCGCCACATTGGACAATTCAAAATACACACACCTGATACACATACAAACACCACTCCCACACACCCAACACAATATAAAACACACACCCACATCACTCACAAACCCCTACGACCAGAAATCTTGAGGAAGCCGAGAGACAGAGAGCACAGCAACTGAGAACCTCACCACACAGAGGCACACAACACCATCACCCATACAACATTTCACGCACAAAACACCACACACCACTACGTATCACCACACACATCAACACATACACCACCCCACACATCACCCACACCACCCCATGTCACGCCAAAGACACCCCAGGTTTTCCGAGGAGGAGCTCAGGGTCATGGTGGAGGAAATCCTACGGGTAGAGCCACAGCTATTTGGCTCACAGGTGCAGCACACCTCCATAGCCAGGAAGATGGAGCTATGGCGAAGAATCGTGGACAGGGTCAACGCTGTCGGACAGCATCCAAGAAATCGGGAGGACATCAGGAAGAGGTGGAACGACCTACAGGGGAAGGTGCGTTCTGTGGTCTCCAGGCACAACATCGCGGTACAGCGGACTGGCGGCGGACCCCCACCTCCTCCCCCACAACTAACAACATGGTAGGAGCAAGTCTTGACCATCATGCATCCAGAGGGCCTCGGAGGAGTCAGTGGAGGAATGGACACTGGTAAGTCAAATCTTAACTATCATATCCCCGACTCTACCTGCATGCTATCACACACCCCCACCCTCACCCCCTCCCCTATCACTCCAAATCCTTACTAATGTACTAATAACACAAACCACACATCCCAACACCAAGCCCTGCATGACACAACTAAGCATGGTCACCCCTCACCAAAGCATGCTCACTGCACATACCCATAACAACCCCCTAACCATCATCACACAAACCCACACACAGGAATGCTTGCACTGGTGTACAGGCAGACCCACCCATTGCACAACATGACATACACACATGCAATAATCATGCTCTTATATCCCTGCAGGACCACTACGAAACCTCACCACACAGGAGGGTCCAGACATCTCCACTCCACCCACAGAAGAGGCCCACAGTGACGACGCAGCTCTGGCCAACTGGATCCTGATGACCAGCCTGTACCATTGTGGGCCTCGGGACAGTCAGTTCCCCTTGCACAGGCACAGCCCAACACTGACCTTCCACCCTCTGGTAACACCAGCACAGCACCCACCCAGCGGGCCCATACCTCCGTCCCCAGGACACATCAATCAGCGGTGTGTCCACCACTACAGGGAACCCAGGATAACCCACCATCCCAACAACAACAGGGACCTGGGGGCAGTGGTAGTGGGCACACGGTCCAGGGGACGGAGGCACAGGAACACAGGGGAACTGGGAGGGCTGCTGTGCGACAGGGGGCAGATAGGCCAAGGGAACCCACTCTCCACGAGGCCCTCTCCTCAATCATGGGAGCATACCACCACTCCCAGGAGACAATGGCGACGGTCCTGGCCAAGTTTCAGGAGACCCAGCGCCTGCAGGAGGAGCAGAATTTGGGGTTCAGGGAGGAGCTCAGAACCATCAGCTCCGCCCTGGGCACCATTGTAGGGGTGCTGAAGGACATACAGAACACCATGAAGGACACCGTGGCACTCCAAGGGGCCCCTGACACTAGCATGGAACATGAACTGCCCACCACCTCCGCCAGCGCTAGGGGCAGGACGCCCCGCCACAAGACCACCACACCAGCACCCCACCCCCTGCAGACGGAGAACCACTCTGCAAGCGGTCCCTGAGATCCAGGAACAGGACAGAGCAAGATGGCAATTACCCCGCCAGGAAATGAGACCACCCTGATTGTCCTCCCACTGTCCCACTTTTTTACACTGTCCATACTTAAACTGCCCCAGCTCCACTTCCTATGCCATTATGGGCAGTGCACCTGTGTGACCAATAGACTGGACTCTGCCATGGACATTCCTCCACCATCCCCCATCACCATTTTACAACCCCCCTCCATTTTTGAGCACTTAAATAAACACCCTTGGTACATGTGTATTCTCAATGACAGTGTCAAAATGTGTTTTCAATTGCAATGCCAACATACCTATGTCACACATCACAAGTCCATGAAGGATGCAAGCAGATGACACACGTTGGTAACCACACCTGTGAAACTGTAATGGAAAGGTACAACTCAGTTACCAAATACTGCTACTAAATGACAGACAGGATAGAGTTAGAATTGTGAAAATGAATGTAATAGTAAAAAAAAATGTTCTCACCTGTGTGTCACTAGAAATATTGCTTTATGACTGACTCCCTGTTGTCTATGTCTTCTTCCTCAGCTTCCTCCTCATCACTGTCCACAGGCTCCACAGGCTCCACAGCTGCCACAACACCGCCATCTGGACCATCTTCCTGCACCAGCGACCACAGAGTCAACAAATTCCCAGGTATGTATCCACAGATACACAGAACACGACACCAAACACAAAACTCTTCCTGTATGTGTGTTGAGTGTAGGCCTAGGTATGTGTGACGCAGTAGTAAATGAAGCCATGTGGGCCCCTGA
This sequence comes from Pleurodeles waltl, assembly GCF_031143425.1. NCBI lineage: Eukaryota > Metazoa > Chordata > Amphibia > Caudata > Salamandridae > Pleurodeles > Pleurodeles waltl. Next base: position 1,428,534,973 of record NC_090446.1, read on the forward strand.
AATGGCGGCTGCCTGACCTCTAAAGTGGTACAATGGGATGTGAGGTATCTGCGCTGGCGTTGTACACCGTCGCGGTAGGCGGTCGTAAACTGCGGTGCAATGCTGCATTGGTTAACATTGGACTCTATGGGTCCCAGGAGCCAATGATGAAGTGCGCCGGCGGTGATGAGACGCACTGCCGCGGACGTCACCTTCGACAGGAGAGGACCTACACTGCAAGTGCTGCTGTGACCTCGGTCTGGAAGAGACAATGGCTGCTGCGTCTGGGGAAGGGGCCCCTGCCTTCACTGCTCAGGAGTTGGAGAAGCTCGTGGACGGGGTCCTCCCCCAGTACATGCTACTCTACGGTCCTCCAGACCAACAGGTAAGTACACAGGGAGCACGTTGTATGGGCTATGCCTGGTTGGAGAGGGCAGGATGTTAGTAGGAAGGGGCAGAGTTCAGGGAACATGAAGGACTGTGAATGCATGTGCCACATGGCAAGGGTAGGGATGGGGGCCACTCACATCGACGGTGCAGTTGGTAATGACTTCTCTTCTTCCCCTATACATGTCATGTAGGTCAGCGCCCACCAGAAGAAGGACATTTGGCGTGCCTTCGCCAAGGACGTCCGGACCCTGGGGGTCCACCAGAGACGGGGCACCCACTGCCAGAAAAGATGGGAGGACATTCGCCGCTGGAGCAAGAAGACGGCGGAGGCTCAGCTGGGGATGGCCTCCCAACGTGGGAGGGGTGCCTGTCGCACCATGACCCCTGATGTTCAGGATCCTGGCGGTGGCCTACCCGGAGTTGGATGGGCGCTTGAGGGCATCACAGCAGACACAAGGGGGTGAGTACACTCTCATTCTGCGGACTTTGCGCACAGTGGAGGGGTCTGGGTGGGGGAGGAGGGCTGTGGGTTTCCGGAGGCCAGGGCGAGTTCCGGAGGCTAGGACCCTCCATAATGCAGGCCATGTGGCACTCCACCCCACCTCAGTAGAGTGTCAAGTACAGGTATACATGCCCCTGTGGCATCTATGTGTGCAGATGTCCACCATAGCCATGTAGGCCAGTTCCCAGGAATTGCACCTGTAGAGGCCAAGAGCACTGCGTAGTGCAGGGGGCTGCTGTGTTTGTATTGTCCGCCAACGGTAGCGGTAAGCCATGCACTCAACCTGTCTTTCTTCTGTCGCCCCCCCCCCTTTTTCTGCTCTCCCGGTTGTTTTGTGCATCAGCATCATCAGGCGGAGGTACAGTGGCACCGGAACACGAGGAAGCTGCATCCCACATGGCCATGGAGGGCCACACCACAGACTCTGAATACACCAGTGGGACGGAAGGAGAGGGGAGCTTCACGACGGTCACCGGATCACCAAACAGCGACACGGACTCGTCCGCCCCTGGGAGCTCCCTTGTGGTGGCGGCACCATCTGTGGCCCCCACTTCTACAGGTACATCCGCCACCTCCCCTACCAGCACCGCCCTCCCAGCAGCCTCTCAGCCTTCGCCCCGTGCCCGCTCACCCAGGAGGGAGGGCATCACCTTCGCCCCAGGCACCTCAGCCCCTGCCCCTTTCACCCCTGCTGCCCTCAGTGAGGAGGCTATTGACCTCCTCAGGTCACTCACTGTTGGGCAGTCTACCATTGTGAATGCCTTCCAGGGTGTAGAAAGGGAGTTGCAACACAGTAATGCATTCCTGGAGGGCATTCATTCTGATCAGGCTGCCCTTCATCGAACCCTGCAATCTCTGGCCTCAGCACTGATGGCAGCCATTGTCCCTGTGTCTAACCTCCCCCCTCCAACTTCCTCCACCCAGACCCAATTCCCTGTACCCCAGCCTATCCCAAGCACACCATCAGACAAGCATGCATACACCTCGAAAACACACAAGTAGCTCAGGCAAACATAAGCACCACACAACCCACAGGTACTCAAACAAGCATCATCCACATACAGACACAACAACATCCACTGCCTCCACTGTGTCCCCCTCCTCGTCGTTTCCATCCTCCCTCCCCGTGTTGTCTACACTCTCACCTGCAAGCACTACATCTACAGGCTCTAAGACTCACACCAGAACACCCAGCACCACACCCCGCTCACCTGCACTCACCACCCCCACTACCATTTACACGTCCCCTGTGTCCACTCCCAGTGTGTCTGTGAAGCCCCATCCCAAAGTACACAAACGCAGGCACCCACATACCCAGCATCCATCCACCTCATGACAGCCTCCAGTACCTGCATCTGCACCCAAATCACCTAAAGTTACACCTCCTACAACCACCTCCTCTTCCTCCTCTCCCAGACCCCCTCCAGCTACCCATCCCAGTCTTCCTCAGCGATTCTTCCTCAGCAACGTTGATCTCTTTGCCCCCCCATCCCTCCAATTGATAGGTCCCGTAGTAGCACCTCAGCCAAAAAAAGTCCAGTACCAGTGGTGCGTGTTAAAGGTGTGTGGAGTGCACCGCCCACCAGGGCAGCCAGTTTGACACGGAGCCAAACCACGGCCAGTCCACCCCCTGTAAAACACCTTAAGTTGGAAAGTGGCCGACAGGACAGGGTGAAGACTTCTGGCGGAAAAACTGCTCACAAGGGTCCCAGGGGGAGTTACGAGTCACCTGCGACTCCTCCAAAGGTGGTGAAGGGCCAGATGAAGTCTGCATAGTCTGGGAAGAGCAGCACGGCGGAGAAGGGCGCCATCCTCCCCGGCGGCCGGGACGCCACCGCCAGCACTGTCGTCACTGGTCCGGAGACCACCGCCAGAGTCAGTGCCCAGGAGGGCAGCACAATCGTCACTGGTCCAGAGACCACTTCCAGAGTCAGTGCCCAGGAGGGCAACACAATCATCACTGGTCCGGAGACCACCGCCAGAGTCAGTGCCCAGGAGGGCACCACTGTAGTCACTGGTCCGGAGAGCACCGCCAGAGTCAGTGCCCAGGACGGCAGCACTGTAGTCACTGGTCCGGAGACCACCGCCAGAGTCAGTGCCCAGGAGGGCAGCACAATCGTCACTGGACCGGAGACCACCGCCAGAGTCAGTGCCCAGGAGGGCAGCACAATCGTCACTGGTCCAGAGACCACTGCCAGAGTCAGTGCCCAGGAGGGCAGCACTGTAGTCACTGGTCCGGAGAGCACTGCCAGAGTCAATGCCCAGGAGGGCAGCACTGTAGTCACTGGCCTGGAGAGCACCGGCAGCTTCAGTGCCCTGGAGCGCCCCGGCAGCCACAGCCCCACTGGGCAATGAGGGACACACACCAATGCACAGGTCAGAATCATAGGCAAACACCGATGAACAGGGCACAGACCGCCATGGCAAAGCACCACTGAATAGGGAAAAGACCGCCATGGTGAAGACCTCTAAACAGGGCAAAGCACCGCTGAACAGGTCAGAAACTGCAAAGTCAAGCACCGCTGAACAGGGCACAGACCGCCATGGCAAAGCACCGCTGAACAGGGAAAAGACCGCCATGGTGAAGACCGCTGAACAGGGAAAAGACCACCATGGTGAAGACCGCTGAACAGGGCAAAGCACCGCTGAACAGGGCAAAGACCGCCATGGCAAAGCACCGCTGGACAGGGAAAAAACCGCCAAATCAAGTATCGTTAGCCTATGTGTAGCTGGGACAGTGACGGAACAGGATGTGATGACCAATGCCAGTTTTTCTACTAAGTTGTACTACAGTTTGTCTAATGTTTTTTTTTTCCTGCTAGGTCTTGGAGTGGTCTAGTACTCTAATCTCCTCACTAATGTGTTGGGTTGAATGTCTGGTACATGTAATGTACACTTCAGAAATAACATTTTGCATTTCTGGATGTCTCTACAAGTATCAATGGAGTTTGCATATGTGTAAATCTGCCTGCATGTGCAAACCAATGAAAATCACACAAAAGCGAAATCATTCTATCAGTCTGATTTTGCTTTTTTAGGGTACCCTATGTGTAACTAAATACACATTTGAGGTACAACCCAGATTTCACTTTCATATTGTCTGCATTCTTTTCAGGTCTAACACCCAGGGTCAGTGGACAACCATCTGCTACTCAAGATACCTCCACTCCAGACCAGGATCAAGCCTTCAGTGAAGCCTCCACACCTGCATGACAGATGATCAGGAGCAGCTGAAACCACATCTCAGCCTATGGGTATCTCCTCTTCCTGTTTACAGATGAATTTATACAAATTGTGTGCCCTCCAGTCCTAGCTGCTGATGATACAACACCAAGACCCCCTCCAGTCATGACAGGGTAGTGGGGGTAAGGATCATGGGAGGGAATCTGTGGGCCAGAAAAAAGAGGCCACTGGCATCATTGTCAGCCAGAACACCATTTCCAGAGTATACAGAGTAGTACAAGATTCCAAAGACGTGATGGGCTAGGTCATAACTGAGCTCCAGGAGATCAAGGAGGTGCAGAGGGAGTTCATGTTGGAAATCTGCAACCATAATGACAAAATGAGCTCCCTGACTGGGGTGCTTTTTGCTATATATCACCACATGTGCAGGGATTTTCCCATACCATCTGCCCCTTTCTGTGGCCCTTCTATATCTGGACCAAGTACACCATTGCCAGCCACAGACAGGGAGGCCCTGTGACATGAAGAGCCTGGTCCTCCCAATCCAGTCCCTGCACCTGACTCCAAGACTGTTGTTGCATTTTTTGTGGCATTACATTTTTCATGTCTGTCTTCCCCCATCATTTTGTCAGTTCTATTGAACAATTAGTTGCAAAGGAAAAGTAGAAATGACAAACAAAACATTCAAACAAAACAAATCAAAATCCCAATGCATGATGTCATACATTTGTAGGTAACAAGTCTTTGACAAACTCAGAGCTGAGCTTCACAAACCATGTATAACCCAAATAGTCTGTGCCATTTAGAGGTTGACACTCCATGTCTTTGACACCATGGAAGAAAGGAAATATTACATGAGATTGAGATAAATAGACAAACTATTATTCATGCATGATCTAAGCTGCAGCCAGACATCCTGCCCTCACAATAGGAATCCTACATCAATAACACCAATAGTATACATCATGGCAGCAACACAATTTGAAGCCATATGACGATTACAGGACACTGTGTCAGTATATGGTGCTATGTCACATCCACCATTCAGTGGTGTGCTTAAAACAAATATGGTTCTATCAGCTGTGAGGAGACACATCAACAGCTTCCTACACTGAACACAAATTGAAGATTTAGCCAATTTGAAGAAAGGCCAGTATGCTATGGCCTTACATAGACATGGGGTTAGAGCATGTTAAGAATCACATATTGCCTTGATGGAAACATCCCACAGAATACAGGTCTGATACAATCTCAAGAACTTCCATTCAATCACAGTGCATTTTGTCTTAGTGGGTGTCTGTCCCAGGATCATCACATGTTAACTTTGTACATTCTAACCACAATATATCACTGCAAATGCAACAACTTTGAAATGTCCACATGAAGATGACATGGTAAAGGACTCTGAAGAAGAATAACAAGGGAAAATTAATGACTTTGCATATACAATTTGGCTTAAATGATGAGTTATGAGGACACATATGTTACTCAGCACAAGCAAAGATAATCTATGTCGTTAAACACAGTAGTCAATATATGGAATCTCTGATCCAAAGACATCTTTGCCTTGGACTTTCCTGAACTGATCATTCCTACCAAATTACCATTGCAGACTGATATGTTCACTATGTCACAAGTTGTTCTGACATTGGAGGTTACAATATGTGTAGGTACACCTGCACTCAGATGAAGACGTGATCAATAACGTCTTGGTGTAGGTCAATTCCTTCTTATTCACCACAGTCATCTGATTGGGCATTTTAACATCCTCACCCAGCGGCTCTTCACAGTCTCCATCCTCTGCGATGAATGTGATGTTCTGTCATAGGGCGATATTGTGCAACATTCAGCAGGCAACCGTAATTTGGCACACCTTATCGGGTAAGTAGAGGAAGGCTCCAACGGTCTTGTCCAGGCACCTGAAACCGTTCTTCATGGGCCCAAAATCCTGCTTCACTAGCCTCTGTGTTCTTCCATGAGCCTCATTGAAGTGGACTTCCCCTGGCATTGTGGTATGTTAGGATAAGCTGAGTCTTCTACTTGGAAGCACTATATCAATAGATTAATATAATATCAGTCCCTTGTACCTTCCTAAACTAGGATTAAAGCAAATGGTCCTCTAGTCATATTGCACTTACAAACAACACTCTCAGCTCCAAGTTGTGAGATTTGCAGGGGTATGGCACTGTTCGGTAATAGAAAGGAATCATGTGTCGACCAAGGAAAGCAGGCACACACATTTGAGAGGCACAAATTCGATAAGCAGACAACGTGCACATTAATGGAATGGAAGTTTTTCTTATTGTGGGACACCTGTTCCCTTGAGTGTGGTGGCACCAAGGCAATATGCGTGTCATCTATTGTTCCAACCACATGTGGTAGGACACCCAAAGCATAAAATTCTCCCTTCACAGTGGACAAATGCTGTTGTCGTGGAAACTGGATCTAGCTGTTGATGTGTCTCAGCATTGAAAAAAGGACTTCTTGTAGCACACCATTGAAAGTTGGGTGGGACATTCCTCCAGATACTGCCACAGTGTATTGACAAGAGTCAGTAGCCACAAAATGAAGTGCTGCTAAGAGTTTCACTATTGATGTTATTGCTGTTTTATTCCTATTGTGAGGCACGTGAGCAGGCTTCAGCTGGTTACACAAATCAGGGATAGTTTGCCTATTCAACAGAAAGTTCTTAAAAACATCCCTTTCTTCCATGGCAGCAAGGTCTAGAAATGGCCTGAGGACATGAGGCTGTCATCTCCTACCCATGCCTGGGTTCAAATGTATGCATGTATGAAAAAGAAAGTAACAGCTTAAATGGCCAAACCATACTTTGATAATCAACACATATCTTATGCCTTGGTAATATTAGGAATCTCATTGAGTCATATATGTACACATATTCCCTCATTACAACCCTGGCGGTTGGTGATAAAGCAGCTGTAATACCGCCAACAGGCCGGCGGTAATAAATATGAAATTATGACCACAGCAGAAGCTGCTCAGACAGACACTTTAACACACCGACTGCCAGGGCGAAATCAACAGGCACCATGGCGGTAACCGCCTACAGCCAGACGAAAGACAATGTCCCGCCCACTGTATTATGAGACAACAATCTGCCACTTCTTCCGGGGCGGTACCAACGACATAAAAAGCCTGGCGGAAACACTACACGGAAGAGAATCGACTCATCTCTGGACACTCAAGAAAGAACCACGCCGCTACGGAGCCCGAGTTGCATGAGTTCCCCATGATCTTCTACCTTCTGCTCAACTACGAACACCAACACCGGTGAAGACGACCACAGTGAGTACTGCCACCTAGCACACAGGGCAGGGGGTGAGGAAAAAGAGAGTGACACACACATGCAACACGCAACACCTCCATCCCCAACACCATACACACAAGCAGATGCACAAATATTACATATTCACCCTGTACCCCTCAGAAATAATGCAAGGACAAAATGAATGGATTAAAGTGAGTGTAATAAGATAAATATAGTAGCAATACGTGCATCCAATTCAACAAGTATGTACATATTTACAAATGTACGGACACTGCCCAGTCCTCAATGTCTGTGGGCCACAGGGCCACATCACATAGTCCAAGGCCCCACCTCACTCCTGCAACAACACGGAGAGAACACACTGCAGGGGCATCAGGTCTAAAATAGCCAGGCACCTCAGTGGGATGGGGAATGGGGGGCACCTCAGCCGGAAGATGGTACAACGTCACTGGTCCTGGAGGGGGCAACAGGCCCATCACTCTGTCCTGGTGAGTGCAAGGCCACAGTCTCTCAAGTGGGTGCTTGCCCACTGGCTCTAGAGGGGGCAACACGTGCTGTTCTTTGTCCTGGGGAGTGCAAGGCCACAGTCTCTCAAGTGAGTGACTTGCCCACATGCTCCGGAGGGGGCAACATGGCCATTGCTCTTTGTCCTGGTGAGTGCTAGGCCACAGTCTCTCATGTGGGTGACATGCCCACTGGCTCTGGAGGGGGCAACATGTCCTGTGCTTGGTCCTGGGGAGTTCAAGGCCACAGTCTCTCAAGTGGGTGACTTGCCCACTGGCTCTGGAAGGGGCAACATGCCCTCTAGTTGGTCCTGGGGAGTGCAAGGCCACAGACTCTCAACTGGTTCTGCAGAGGGCATTGTGCCCAGTGAGCTTCATCCTGTGGAGGAGTGGTGAGTGGATGGCTTCTCCACTGGTTCTGGAGGCGGCATTGAGCCCAGTGAGCTTCATACTGGGAAGGATGGGGTGAGTGGATGGGTTCTCCACTGGTTCTGGAGGCGGCATTGTGCCCGGTGAGCTTCATCCTGGGGAGGATGGGGTGAGTGGATGGCTTTTCCACTGGTTCTGGAGGGGGCATTGTACCCAGTGAGCTTTATACTGGGGAGGATTGGGTGAGTGGATGGCTTCTCCACTGGTTCTGGAGGGGGCATTGTGCCCAGTGAGCAGCATCCTGTGGAGGATGGGGTGAATGGATGGCATCTCCACTGGTTCTGGACGGGGCATTGTGCCCAGTGAGCTTCATCCTGGGGTGGATGTGGTGATTGGATGGCTTCTTTCACTGGTTCTGGGGGGGCATTGTGACCAGTGATGAAGATCTTGGGGAGGGCAAGGTCACAGTCTCTCAGCTGAGTGTCAGACCCACAGGATTTGCTGGGGCCAGGCCGCACAACAGCCCATGGACGCAGGACTACACACTGTCCGCTGGTGGTGACGGCTGCCCAGTGGTGGTAGTGGTGCTGCTGGTGGAGCTGGCAGTGGTGGGTGGACACTCCAGCCTTTCCTCTGCAGCCTCGGACAGCTGCACCACCATGGTTGGTGGTGGGGGCTCTGACTGAGTCCCTGCACCTGGCCCCTTGTCTTTCCTGCCGGCTGTTGCAGGCCCCTTGCCCCTCCTTCCTGAAGCCGGGGCTGCCTCCTTGCCCTTCCTTTCTGCAGCTGGGGCTGCCTCCTTGCCCTTCCATCCTGCAGCTGGGGTTGACTCCTTACCCTTCCGTCCTGTAGCTGGTGCTGCCTCCTTGGCCTTCCATCCTGCAGCTAGGGCTGACTCCTTGCCCTTCCTCAATGCACTTGGGGCTGGCACCCTGTCCGTTTGCCTGGCTGGTAGCCGGGATCCTTTCCCATCTGGAGTAGTTGGGGACACTACTGTGCCTATGGACTGCATGGCTGATGTGCTTGCCTGGGGTTTGACCTCCGTGGCATGACGTGAGGGACAGGGGGAGGGTAGAGGTCAATGGTGGAGAGGAAAAGCTCCTTTGGGACATTGGGGCTGGAAGAGGGAGATGGTTTGGGAGTGGAGGAAGAGAGAGTGATGGTAGAAGGTGTCTGCCTGCTGATTTTGGGTGAAAGTGCATGGGCTGGATGCTGTTGTGCGGTAGATGGCTGTTGTGTGTCTGAGTGCTTGTGTTTGTGTACTTTAGGAGGAAGGGGCACAGACACAGTGGGAGAGGAAACAGGGGACGTGTGCATGGAAGTGGGGGTGGTGACTGCCAGTGAGGGGCGTGTGCTGTTAGGTGTGCTGGTGATGGGGGTGGTGGATGAGGATGTACTGCATGCGGGTGTGAGTGAGACAAAACTGGGAGGGAGGTGGACGAGGAGCAGGAGGGGAGCACAGTAGAGGCAGTGGATGTTGGTATGTCTGATTCAGGATGGTGTTTGTGTGAGTGCCTGTGAGATGAAGTGTGGTGCTTGTGTGTTGACCTGGGTGCATGCTGGTCTGACTGTGTGCTTGGTATAGGTTGGGATTGAGGGGAATGGGTTGGGTAGAAGAGGTTGGAGGGGGGAGGCTAGAAACAGGGACAATGGCTACCATCAGAAACAAGGCCATAGCCTGGATTGATCTATGTTAGGCCGCCATGCCAGTGTGAATGCCCTCCAGGAATGAATTTGTCTGTTGCATTTGGGATACCAGCCCCTGGATGGCATTCACAATGGTTGAGTGCCCAACAGAGATGCATTGCAGGAGCTCAATAGACTCCTCACTCAGGGCAGCAGGGCTAAATGGGGATAAGGAGATGCCCACCCTCCCGGGTGAGCGGGCATGGGAAGCTTGCAGAGGGGCTGCTGGGAGGGCAGTGCTGGTACAGGGGGTGGTGGCTGTACCTATAGCTGGGGTGGGCACAGAAGTGTCTGCCACCACCAGGGAGCTCCCATCAGAGGAGTTATCTGTGTCTGAACGATCCCCCCCTGTCTCTGCCGTGGTGCTCCCCTCGCCTTCCGTCCCTCTGGTGCCCTCACCGTTGGTGGATTCGGCCTCCTGGATTCTGTGGGATGCAGCTCCCTTCATTACCGGTGCCTCTGATCCTCTGCCAGATGTTACTAATGCACATAAGGACAGGGTGACAAAACATAAAGGGGGGACACAAAGGATACACTTGGTCAACGGCGCCAAAAACACCACCGTTGGCATACACAACACATTCACACACAGGGAGCAGCCCTATGCACTAGGCAATGCACTACCAGTCACAATGCTAGCCACCAGGCCATGGGTAGGGCACCTAACGCCAAGTGCAGCATACCTGAGACCCACAGACCCGTGCCCAGTAGTGGATGCCTACTAGGAGTACTTTCACGTCAGAACCCTGCCCAACACAGGACTAACCCAGTAATACCAGGCCTGGCCTAGGGGCACCCACAGGGCCCACCCCCCAACCGGATCCCACCCAACCAGGCGCAAGTTGTATATTGTGGCACTGTACTCACCCCCTTGTTTCTGCTGAGATGCCCGCAAGCGCCCATCCAGCTCCAGAAAGGCCACCACCAGTATGCAGGCCATCAGGGGGGTCAGGGTTCGATGGGCACCCCTTCCTCATTGGGAGGCCATTCTCAGCTGGGCCTCCGAGGTCTCCCGTGCCCAGCATCTCAGGTCCTCCCACCGTTTCCAACAGTTAGTGCTTTGCCTGCTGTAGACCTCCATGGTCGCATGTCCTTGGCGATGGCACGCTATATACCCTTCTTTTGATGGGCGCTGGCCTGCAGGGAAATGCACACAGGGAAATGTATTAGTACGACCGTCCTGCCTGTTACACTCATGGCCCACCATGCCCCTTCCCATCCCCATCAGCACAGACATGGCATACCATACATGCTGCACACTGCCCAGGGCCCATCCACCACCCACACCCTACATGAGCCCTTCACAGACAGCACTCCATGCATTCATGCACCATGCATCGTGTTCACGATGTACTCACCTGTTGGTCTGGAGGCCCATACAGCATTCAGTACTGAGGTAGGACCCCATTCACCAGTCTCTCCAACTCCGCCGAGGTGAAGTCAGGGTCCCTTTCCCCAATCACACGAGCCATGGTCAGTTCCAGACACAGGTCACAGCAGCATATGCATTGTAGGTCCTCTCCTGTTGAAGGTCAGGTAGCAAGTGAGTGAACAGATAGAAAATGGTGGTGACATCTGCGGCAGTGCATACCGTCACCGCCGGCGTACATCACCATTGGCCACTGTGCCCCATAGGGCCTAATGTTAACCAATGAGGAGTTGCACCGCGGTTTTCGACCGTCTCCCGCATCGTTGCACAACATCAGCGGAGTTACCTCATTTCCACCTGTCCCTCCATACAGGACAGGCGGACGCCATTTCAGGGGGGAGCAGGCCATGGGTCCTAACTGCTTCACAGTACGCAAATGCACCATTTGGACATCTCCAACAAAATACTGTTACAATCACAACATGCATTGAACTGTAGTGGTTGGAATTAAGAGATAATAACCAGCTGCTCACTATTTTACCCCATAGTTTGCAACCGCTGAGGATGAATAGGAGATGGAGACATCCCCGTGTACATACCTCTGGTGGACTCAATGGAGGACAGGCACATTATCCTCACCTATTAACTTGACAGGGCTACAATCACCGAGCTGTGTGCCCAATTAGAGCCTGACCTAATCTCTGACATCCGTCACCCCACCTGGATCCCTCCCTCTTGTGCAAGTGCTATCAGTGCTCCATTTCCTGGAAGCTGGCTCTTTGTCTCTTTGTCTCAGCCAATGTTCTCAATAGTGCTGACCAGAGTGTTGTCTGCCCTGATAAAACACATGTGCAGCTACATTGTTTCCCCCCAGGTGGAAGATTTGGCCACAGTGAAAGCTGAGACATATCCCCAACATAATTTTTCCTAAACCCGGCAAAATGAACAGGTGTTCAGAAATCGAAAAAGCTTTCACTCCATGAATGTGCAGATGGTGTGCCTGGCGGACCAGTACATCTCCCATGTCAATGCAAAGTATCCTTGGCCTGTGCATCATGCCTTTATCCTGAAGAATAGCAGCATCCCAAATGTGATGGCTCAACTCCAAAGGCACAGGGTGTGGCTAATAGGTGAGCCCTGGTTCCCACCTAGTATATGTTGGTGTATGGGTATGGTGTGAGCCCTAAGGGTTAGTGTGTGGCTAACAGATGTCCGTCAATATTTGCAGGTGACTCTGGTAACCCCAACCTCTCATGGCTACTGACCCCTGTGAGGAATCCTTGGACAAAGGCAGAGGAACGTTACAATGAGGAAATTGGGCAAGCAAGAAGAAGTATAGAGAGGGCCTTTGGCCTCCTGAAGGCCAGGTTTTGATGCCTCCATCTAACAGGTGGATCCCTCTGCTACTCACCCAAGAAGGTCTGCCAGATCATCGTGGCATGTTGTATGTTGCACAACCATGCCTTGCGTCTCCAGGTGCCTTTTCTGCAGGAGGAGGAGGAGGCTGGAGAAGGCCGTGTGGCAGCAGTGGACCCTGTGAACAGTGAAGATGAGGAGGCAGAGGATGAGGACAACAGAAGTGCAATAGTTCATCAATACTTCCAATGACACACAGGTAAGAAAGTGTAACTTCACATTTAATTGACAGTTTTGTGTTTGACATTGTCACTGGCAGGATGTTTTTCCTACTTCTACAGCCACTCACTGTACCCTTTGGCATCTCTATTTGCAGATATTTGTGCTCCACTATCAATCCTGGTGTGTTGACTGCAGCCAACTATAGGCCTTTCCTATGTGTACATTACTGTACAGTTGAATTGCAATGTTTAAACCTGGATAAACAAATACATACTTAAATCATTTGACATACTCCATATTAGTATGTTTTCAAAGGGTGTTTATTTAAGTGCTAAGAAGTAGAGGGGCTAGTGAAATGGGCTGGGTTGATGATGGAAGAAAGTCCAGGTTAGAGTCCAGTCTGTTTGTATCATAGGTGCATTGTCCAAGGGGGCATAGGAGGGGGAGCAATGGCAGTTCAAGGTGGACAGGGTGAAAGAGTGGGACACAAGGGTGACAATCTCATTTCCTGGCGGGGTCTTGGCAATTGGATCACAGGGCACATTTGCAGGGTGGTTCTCCTTCTGTAGGGGGAGGGATGCTGGTAGCCTGTTGGTCCTGTGGCGCGGTCTCCTGTCCACTAGCGGCAGCGGAGGTGGAGGGATGTTCATCGGTTTGGCTACTGTCAGGGGCCCGTGGTGTGCCACTGCCTCCCTCATAGTCTTGGCCATGTCTGCCAGCACCCCTGCAATGGAGACCAGGGTGGTGTTGATGTCCTTCAAGTCATCCCTGATCTCCAGGTACTGTCCCTCCTGCAGCAGCATGTTCTTCTGTCACTTGTCCAGTATCTGGCCCAGCGTATCCTGGGAATGTTGGTATGCTCCCAGGATTGCGGTGTGTCCCTCCTGGAGAGTTGGTTCCCTGGGCCTGTCCTCCCCCTGTCGCACAGCAGTCCTCCCAGCTTCCTTGTTGTCCTGTGCCTCTGTCCTCTGAACTGTGTGCCAACTGCCTCTGACCCCAGGCCTCTGATTGTCCTGTGTTTGTGGGGCGGCCTGGGGTCCCTGTAGTGGTGGACATACTGCTGATTGATGTGTCCTGTGGACAGCGCTATGGGCTCGCTGGGTGGGTGCTGTGGTGGTGTTTCCTGAGGGGGGAGGCTCAGTGGTAGTGTGTGACTGTGCCTGGGTAACCAACTGTCCGGAGATCCCTGATGGGCCTGGTTGGTCCACCAGATCCAGGTGACCAGAGCTGCTGTCATCACTGTGGGCCTCTTCTGGAGGGGACTGGATGTTGCTGGCATCTCTTCTCCGATGACATTGGCTGGGGCACCTGTGGGGATTTGAATGCAGTGCTATTGTTTCTGCGTGTGACATATTGTGCATGGGTGTGTTGTCCTCTATGGTTGTTGTTGCCTTGGCAGATTTGACTTTGTGTGAGTTGCAATTTGGTGGGCTAGGTGATTCTCTCCAGTGTGCATGCAGTGGTGTTGCATGCAGGGCTTGATATTGGGATGAGTGGGTTGGGATGGTGGGGTATGTGGGAGGTGGTAAAGTGATGGGAGTGAGGGTAAGGGTAGGGGTTTGTGATGGCATGTAGGTAGGGGGGGTGATAGTAACATAGATTTGACCTGAGTTTAGTCCTCCTCCTACTCCTGCCAGGCCCTCAGGATGCATAATTGCCAAGATTTGCTCCTCCCATGTTGTTAGTTGTGGTGGAGGAGGTGGGGATCCACTGCCATGCCTCTGTACAGCTATTTGGTGTCTTGCTGCCACGGAATGCACCTTCCCCCATACGTCGTTCCACCTCTTCCTGATGTCATCCTTTGTTCTGAGGTGCTGTCCCACAGTGTTGACCCTCTCCACGATTCTCCGCCATAGCTCTATCTTTCTAGCAATGGATGTCTGTTGCACCTGTGATTCAAAAATCTGTGGCTTTACCCAGATGATTTCCTCCACCATAACCCTTAGCTCCTCCTCTGAGAACCTGGGGTGTCGTTGTGGTGCCATGGGTGTAGTGTGAGTGGTGTGGGTGATGGTGTGTGGGGTGATGTTTGGGATGTGTGATGTAAGGTGCGTGGATGGTGTATAGGTGATGGTGTTATGTGGCTCTGGCTGTGTGGGTGCTCTTGCTGTATCTCTCTCTTGTGGCAATTATTTCCATTTGTAAAGAGATGTGGGTAGTGTGGGTGGGTGTTTTATAGCGGTGTGTGTGTGTGGGTGTGATGGGTGTATGGGTGTCAGGTGTATGTAGTTTGAATTGTCCAATGTGGTGTACTTTTGTTTGAGTGTGTGTATTCTGAGTGCAGCTGTATGTACTGTCAATGGTTTACCGCCATCGAATGTCTGCCGCAGTGATTCATGGGTCTGTTGGCGTAATGGTGTGGGTTTGGATCCCACCAGTTTATAACTGACCTTTGGGCTGGAGGACTTGTATGTGTGGCTGTATAGTGATGGATTGACATGTGTGTATGTGTGTGTGTGTGTGTGTGTGTATGTATGGTTGTACAGTGATGGATTGACATGTGTGTGTCATAATATGAGGGCCATAATGTTATCAATTTATTTTTTACCTTAAAAATCACTTTTTTTACATGTCTATTTTTTATTATGTGCAAATAATACATTTGAAATGTATTATTTCCACATATGTTTTCTTTTTTTTTTTCAAAATACCGTCAACAGAGGTATTACTTCCCGAGTACTACTACTGATATCAAACACAGTCACGGTTCACATTTTAATGTGTCATATTTTGGCAAAAACATGTTTATAGACTTTATCCTCTATTTGAGTGCTGGTGATGCACTAGCAATTTAAAAATACATAGCTTCATACCCTAAAATGGTGGCTGCCTGTTAGGACTCACACTCACACATGCACACTTCTTGCTGCACCCTCACAAAATAAATCAGCATGTAGGAAGAACAATGAAACATGCCATGAATGTGTTTACAGCACATCACTTCCCTGTAACTTGTGAGGAACACTATATTGCATGTTTGTTTATATTGATGAAAGGAAGTGTTGTTCCATTTCTGAACTGTGTGCCAAGTGGTTCAAATTCCTTCATATGAATCATCAGAAGTGTTTAATGACTCATCACCAGCATGTGTCTGATGACTCATCACCAGAATTCCTTCATATGAATCATCAGAAGTGATTGATGACTCATCACCAGCATGTGTCTGATGACTTATCACCAGTCTATAAGTAGAACTGCCAAGGTGTTTTTTGTGCTTCGCTTTAAGTCTTCTTTCACTCGCAGGTGTTCTAGGTTCAGATAGAGTTTCCGTGATTCTTTCTGGAGTCATCATTTTAGTGCAAGGCTTCATCAGAGCTTCCTCTCTTGAGCGGATTACTTTTGCAGCAGCTGGAGAATTTAATAAAAGCATTCCGTCTCCCTCAAATAATTGAAAACATTCCAGGAGAGGTCAGTTCATGAGTAATCCCCCTTCTCGTTCCCCTGTTTTCAACCTTCTCGAGGTCAGTGATCTTTTGGTGCATTATAAAAAACATTTGTTGATGCTGAGAAAACCGTGATGATATTTTCCAAAGACAGCATGAGAATTATTTTTAAAAGCAGCATTCAAGTTGTGTTGTGAACTCCTGAAAGCACCGCTCGATATCTATGCGAACTTAAGCATTTATTCTGACTGATTTGGAGTGAATCTATTGTGTGCAAACGAATAACAAAAGACAAATTTATAAGTTTGATTTTATAACAATTTTGTTGTGAGTTACAAAAGCATGCTTAAGAGTTGAGCAATTAAGTGCTAATAATTATTGTGAGTTTGCTGAAAGACTCAGTGATTGCCCAATCAAATGATAATAATGAATGTTATTTTGCTGAAAGACTGATATTTGTAGATCTTTTGTTTTTGATTTGTTTTTGGTCCTAAACTTCCTGCACCAAGCCCTGAGGCAACTTAGTTAAAACAACAGTGACACTACTTCATGAACCAGTGTTTTGTTTCTCTTCCTTTCCCAAATCCCTGTTCCCTATCCCTTTCCCCGGGAGGCTATTCACTCGTTCCTTGTTCTTTTCAGATACGAGAGAATAGTCTGTAGTGGGGAGGGTTTCATTCTCTTCGCTCCCGCGGAACCTGGATTTCAGATGAGTGGATATGGTATTGTCTCTGCCTGACCTTTCTGTCAGGACATTTGCTACCCAAAGGCCGTCAGTAGCAAAGTTAACAGCATAGCAGGTGGAACACTCCACGACAGACCCTGCCATAGTCTAACGTGAGTGACGGATATGCAGGAAAGCCAATGGCTATGTCTGTCTGTCACAGATTCCATCAGCCGTGTAATTGTATGCGGTGTATTGTAAAAAGATCACTTGCCTCCTAACACTGCAGCCATCAGGACCTCCTCATTTTTTTACCAACCTCTGGGAACCAGGATGCTGGGCAAAGCAGGTGACAGGGCCCTTGCCTTCTCCCTAGAGGAGCTGGATCTCCTCACCAGGGAGGTCCTGTCCCGGTACTACCAGCTGTATAGGAACAGGTACATGTTTCAGTGGGAAATATTTGCCAAAGTGACTTGTTCTCTCTTTGTCCACAGGCTATTTGGTCCCTTTTTGTTCATTACTGAAGTGTTGTGAATCGAGAGTAGTGAACTGAATGATTTAGCTGAGTACAGGCTACTTTTTGGGAATGTTAGAAATATCTGTTCATTGGAATGAAAAGTCACCTGTAAGAATTAGCTGAGTTTTCAGTTGATGTTTCCAGGTTTAATGAGACAAAATGCAGGCCTCTTACTTCCAGTGGCTAGTAGGCACTGTACCAATAGTTTAAGTGGAAACATACAGCCCAGGTCAAAATGGTGGACATCTAAATTCCAAGTAGAATCTTTAAACTTATGGAGTTGTCTGATGCTGTTCTTCCATGTGAATGTACATGCATTATTTTGGAATTGGAGCAACATAATTTTTTTAATATGTTATGGTGCAACATTTGGAGAAAGGTATTTCCTGTGCTTCCAGTCTAACTGACACAGGCATTCAACCAGCCATAAAAGTATGTCACATTAATACATACACTTGTTTATGTATAACCAAAAACCATGCTCTCCTTGAAACATTGCAGCCCTCCCATCCCATCACTGTATGTGGTGCAAATCATAGTATCTGACTTTAAGAAGGTTATGTCTGCAGAAAATTTAGGTGTGTGTGGTTATGTGCAAATAACATACAGGTTGTTTAGTCTTTAGTAGTTCACAATGAGTTGGACTAATCTGGAGAGGGTCTTACTACATGACGAGTGTCCTATCCCTTGCTTAGATGGTGGATGTGTCCTCTATTGGTAACATGAGGAAACGAATGCTGAGGCTACTTCACAGATCACTGCAAATTAGTGTTTCTTAGTATCTTCAAAATGTTTGTATATAATCCGTGGTGACTCTTCTAGCAATGCAAGTGAGAGCTGGTACTAAATTCTGTGATTGGACTACAGGCAAACAAAATCCTATAAAACCTCTTTTGTTGTTATTTTTTCTCATCCACACAGGTCAATGCTAATAAGAAGCGTGATTTGTGAAAGGCGATCACAAAGAAGGTGCGGACCCTGTGGGTCTTTCAGCAGTACAGCCTGAATTGCAGGAAGAGGTGGGAGGACCTCTGACACTGGACCAGAAAGTCAGCAGAAGTCCAGCTTGGCCAGGCCTCTCAATGAGGCAAGCACATGTGACGCAGCTTGACCCACCTAATGGCCAGCATCCTTACGGTGGCCTACCCGGAGTTGATGGGCAGTTGAGGTCCCAACAGTAGCATCAAGTGGATGAGTTATTCTATGTAGCTAATCTTGTTGTTTATCCTTTTTTATTTACAGCGATGTTGTTTGGCATTAACATGACGGTTGGCACACATATAACGCAGACAAAGATTTTCCGAGGTGTACCTTTCTCAGAGAGTGTCTGATGCTGTGTTTGAAATATAGTTTTCTGCTTAGTTTTGCCACTAGATTCCACATCACAAGCCAAATACTGTTTTGAACAGAGACATGGGAGCATGCGAAAAAGGGGTACCTGCATTTTCTCCATTTTATGAGGGACTTTTGTACCAAACATGTCCCACTTTAGGATAAGGTCAGGTGCAATGCTCCATAATAAATGTGAGTAGGTAAGGTAGGCCCTATTACTGGTGAAACGGTATAGTAACCTCTTGTGAGACAGTTGCTGTGTCAGACTTTATATTGGTAAGTTGGAACAATGAAAGTATGATCATGAGCACCTGCATCAAAATGACTGTAAATGTGTACAATGGCATAATTCCTTATCTGAAATCTGTTAGAAAAATGTTTCCAAAGCAAAATTTTGTTCATTTCATGTACAGAGTAGCTGATTGTCATGACGACTCATCCTTCCCAAATGTGCATGTAAGCCAGTCTGTGTCAACCAACATGAATTTTCATGCCAGAATGTATTGATTAAAACAGTCAGGAATGAGTCTTCATTGGTGATTTAACTCGTACCCCAAATGACATTTAAGTGTCCTTAGTTATGTCCAGATGGGAAAACAATGATGGTGAGCAAAGTGATACTTGAAATGACAATTGCAGATGGAAGGGTCCAGCTTCCATTATCTGGGGCATAATTAGTTCATGCTTTTTTGTTCCATATATGGGTTTTAATTAAAGCTACATAAGTGCTACTGCGCTGCTTAGCTCTTTGATTACATATAGGGTCTTAACCATTATTACACATGCAACAATGAACAACTGGGCAACATTATTTTGGAGCGATGTTTGATATTGAGTCCTGTTTGCTTTATGCTCATTCACTCTTTGGCTCATGAATAATGTTCACATGCCCTGATGCACTAGACAATAAGGTATTACAATTGTGTTTGGTTTACCTATTACCTGTAGTACTGAAGGGTCTAGTGGAATGTGCATATGGGGTTTTTATTTATTAGGCAAACTTTGAATACACTATTCGCAAATACAAACAAATACACTTTTTTTAGATGCAGGATGTACAAATTGATGCAGACAACATTTTTTTATTCCATTTTATATAGTGATATTTGTTATGTTTTGGTAGGTACAAATCATGCAATAGTTACTTTGAATTTTGCACAGCACACAATTAGTAGTCATAATGGTGTGGTTTATTTATATCTTATAGATATTTCCCATTTTTTAAATCTTTTGTGGAATCGTTGCCACTTATGATTAATACATGGTGATTGGTAAGACCTGTATGTAATGATTTAGGATTCGGAATGATATCTGTCCTTTTTTTCTATAACTAAGTTTTGTTTTGGTTTTCTTGGCTTACACTATGTTTTACTGCCCTTTGTTTGCTAAGAACGCAAGTGTATGTTTTGGTGGAAAGTAGCACAACATTCGGGGTGCACTTTATCCTGGCATGGATTATAAATAATTTTATTTATATTTGACTTGACATGTTTTTCTCACCTTAATGGATACCTGGCACTCGGATATATGGAATACAGAGACTCAGCAGGCATGTAATGCCAGTGTATTACTTTTGTGGGTGGTTGCATTACATTTGTGAAGATATTGATGTATTTAAAATACATTTTGTTTGATTGTAGCACTGAGGAAGTCGTTAGTAAATGCACCACAGTGATGTTGGCTACATGTTTGGCCAGAAATAAATTGAAGATCAAGAAAATTGAAAATAAAAGAATATTTGAATACATGGACTTGTTACAGTGAGTTGCACAAGTTTGGGTTGCTTGGGAGGTTGTTTATAATTATGTAGCAGTTTGAAAGGTCTTTTTAGCCACTTGTGAAATTGGTACACTCAAGAACTCTCTCATTAGAAAGTAATTTGTATATTGTACCAACGATCAGAAAGTACAGGAGAAACTTCTTTCAATGAATCTGAGCCTTCCTGAGGCCATCAGTATTGCAAAATGTTTTGAACATACTGATTTGTGTGTCAAAGAAACAAAGATGACTTCTGACCCACAGAACACTAATGGATATGTGAATTTCCTTAATAAAGATGAGGAGGTGTGTAAGTTACAAGTATGGCACACCAAGCCTAAGACTGGCAGGAAGCTGAAATCGTTTAAACACAAATCACTTGGCAAATAGCCTCATGTGTACTGCATAGGGTGTGATATGCAGGAAGTGTAATAAAAGAGGTAACTTTGCTCAAGTTTGTAGGGAGGTGGAGAAAAATGTATGTTACAAGACTAGATGATAGTGAGTATGGGAACAGCAGAAAATGTATTTTTCAAGTAAATTCATCTTAAACAGATAGTAAATCCATGTACCATGTGACATATAGTTTGATGGTGTTAAGATTAATTTGTTTATCAAATTGGTGTTCCCTCTACACTCTAATTGACAGCAAACATTCCATGAGAAAATGACAGGTAAGTACTATGTTTTAGAACCCCCTGATCTCAAACCAGGAGGGCACGATAGGGATCCCATTCCATTGAATGGCATGGTTAAATGAGGACATTCTTTGAAAACCAATACACAATTTGGAACCAAAAGTCTAAACTTACACTAAAAGTGTAACTTTACTATGAGCACAGTTAGACTTTTGGCCTAAGTTTAGACTTTAGGTATAAACCTACATCAAAAACCTAAACTTACACCAAACGTCTGACTTTACTACAAGTAATTTTAGACTTTAGGTCTAAAATTTGACTTTTGGTCCAAGTTTACCTTTGCAAATCGGGCCCATTGTTTAGGCCAAAAGTCTAAGTTTAGACTTAAAGTCTAACTTTAGTCATAGTAAAGTTACACTTTTGGTCTAAGTCTAGACTTTTGGTAATAGTTTGGACCAAAAGTCTAAACTTGATCCAAAGGTCTAACTTTACTTGTTGTAAAGTTATACTTTTGGTATGCGTTTAGACCTTTTTTCTAAACTTAGACCAAAAGTCTAACTTTACTCGTATAAAGTTAGCCTTTTGGTTTAAATTTAGACTTTTGATCTAAACTTAGATTTTTGGTCTAAGTATACCTCTGTGAATTGGGCCCTTTGTTTGTTGGCCTTAGGACTCTTTGCACTGCTAACCAGTGCTAAAGTGCTTGTGCTCACACCCCTAAAAATTGTTTAATTGGCATATATCTGATTGGCATATTTATTTATTTTACATTTAAGCCCCTTGTAGAGTGCTATACTGTTGGACCTGGCCCTTTTTACAGGGTCATCCCCAAGCTTGTTGCCTTCCTCCTCCTATTGTTTCTGATTTCTTGTTGTTGGCTCCAGGACTCTGAGCACTTTATCACTGCTGATCAGTGCTAAAGTGCAGGTGCTCTCCCTTCTAAAGTTGGTATGATTGGCTTACACCTAATTGGCACATCTAATTCACCTGTACAGTGGTATCCCTATCCCTATACCCAGGGCCTGTAAATTAAATGCTTCTAGTGGGCCTGCAGCACAGCTCACGCCACCCACAGAAGTAGCCTTTCAACTTGTGTCAGTCCTGCTAGCGCAGGGTGTGCATACACCGATTACTTCCACAGGCACATGGCATCTAAATTTACTAGCCAGGACTGGAACTCCCCTTTTACTACATGTAAGTCATCCCTAATATAGGCGCTAGCTAGCCCTATGTGTTATGTATGTAAAAGACACAACATGGTTTCCCACTACTGTGAATGCTGCCTTTCTCATAGGATTGCATTGGAAATGCCCTACCTTATGTCTAGGTTGCATTATCTGATCTATGAGGGGTAGCATAGGCATGTTTGGTATGGTTGTAATGGTAGTAAGAAATGTTGCTTACTAGTGTAGGGTGATTTTTTAATACCATTATAGAAATGCCGCTTTTAGAAAGTTGGTATTGCTCTGTGCTTATGACTCTGTAGTTTTGCAGCTTGACTCCAATCGTCTGGGGCAGAGTGACAGTTGGGCTTTGTGCATACTTTTCAGACAACCTGTACATGGAGAAAGTAGAGGTATCACAGAGGTGCATCTGCATACTGAATGGTCATCCTAGGCTGAGAGAAGGAGAGACACCTGCATTTGTAAAGGCTGTGCCCTGGCCTTGCACAAAGGGCTTGTTTACCCCTCGCTGATGTCTGGAGCCTGTACAGGAGGAAAAAGGGGGACATTCATAGAACCAGTTAGGACTGATTGGAACCTTTTCTCCCTCTTTTGTAAAAGTTGTGCATAGCTGAGAATAAATACGGTGATTTTCCCCATGTACGATAGAACTAATGGACTACTGAACTGGACACAGGATGTGGCTGGAGGGACTTGCCAGGAACTGCCTTGGGACTGCAGCTGTTGTGCTGACCTGTGACCAGCTGGGTCACAGGAAGAACTGCTACTGACTGCAAACCTTTGTGCTGGCCTGTTTGCTTGTGCCGTACCGTCCTGTGCCCCTCTTGCTGTATCCAGGGGATGGCTCCACTGCAATTTTATTTCTTGAAGTGCTGAAAGGGCGCTTGACTTGCAATCTTTTCAGTTCATGAGGAGCACTGGATTTTAAATGGAGGAGCCTGGAGAGCACTGCATTTCCTTTTCCTTGCTGTTTTCAGTGCGACGGAAGAGCTGCCTGTTGCTGATTTCCCTGCGTGTGGGAAGAAAGGAGTCCAGAACGAGCGCACTCCTTGTGGTGCTCCTGGGGTGAGGAGCACTGACGAGAGTGACCCCGGGGCACCGCCAGGCACCTGCTTTGGTGCATCACCACTGCGGCGCCCAGGAGAGGATGGGCCGCAGCCAGTAGTCGTGCGCAGCTACTGTGATTCCTCTGTGAGTGCCTCGCTTGCCAGAGGATTGTGGAGGGCTCTCCTGGCCCCGGGAGGAGAGCCTCAATAGGTTCATGGAGGGGTCCCAAGTCAGGAGGCTCATCCCACCGGTACACCTTCCTGTTGTTGTGGCTTACAGGTGGGAGGAAAACCTCATTGAGGTCCCTCATTCACACCAGACCCATTCCTACTTTGTGACTGGTGGGCAGGAGGGAAGCCTCATCAGAGGTCCCCATTCCCACCGAGCCCCTGCTGTTCAGTTCTTAGCAGGCCGCGGTGGTGACCCTCAACGGAGGTCCCCAGTGCTGCCAATGCAGTATGATAATAGTAGCTGGCATGAGCTCCCGATGCCCCCCTTTTATATTGCAACATGGTGAGATGGGCATTTTTCCTTGGTGTTTAACAGGTTATAGGGAAAGGTGCATTACTGATGTCGTCTTGTCCATGACACATGTACAAAGGGGGTGTTTCATTTTTTGTGCCATTATGATAATGTCTGGGGCCCTGGTAATGTGTTGACTGCACCACGTGTATTTGTGAGTGATGTTTCTTCTTAGTTGCGGCCATGATGGGTCAGTTATGATAACGCCATGAGCGTATTGGTGATGTTTCACTTTATGTACAATCATGATATTGTCTTGGCATTTATGATGATATGCTTATTATGACATGTGCATTTTAGTAATCATGACAACCTGACTACTGCTTATGTTGCAGGATAACCCGTAACCTATGTGTTTTATGTGACTACTGCTGGCTTTTGCAGAGTACTAGTACCTGAGCTCTGACAGCTGCTTGTGTAGCAGGGTATTACTGACATGTTGTGTTTGGTGTAATGATGTTTTGTGCAATACCATTTATTTTTTTATATCTTGGTGTTGTGTTTCCTTTCGGGTGTTTTAATTGTGTCACATCTGTTGTATGTGTTGTGCAATTGCTTTACACATTGTCGCTGGGACAACCCTGACTTCTCGTGCCAAGCTACCAAGGGGGTGGGCAGGGGTTTTCTGGGGTATTTAGCTCCCTCGCCATGACTAGAGTGGTGGGTTCTGCCTGGTTTAGGTGCTTACCCTAGCCAACAAGAAACCCCATTTCTAATATTGGTGATCAGCGATGAGGATAGAACTTGAGCTTGCACAATACCATTGTGACTCTTTGTTGCACCACAAATTCCATTTAGACCATTACATGTTTTGTTTCTCCTGATTTTCTCATTGGTAATTTTTCCTGTTTTCAGCTCCTACGACTGGGCATTTGTTTGCTGCACTTGTATTCAGTGTCCCTTGCCAAAATGGGGCTAACCTTTAACCTAGAGGACCTGCCATATTATACGCAGAAGGAATAAAGGAGTTCTGTTAAGAAAAAGGACAGCCAGAAAGTGGTTACCGTGTGAGATCTCTGAATTTCTTTGAAAGGTTTGTGACATATGCCCAGGGCGGAGTGTTCTTAGGGGTACCCAGAGGATCCTGACTGTAAGGAGGGTTTCCAATGGGAGGGCTCCCAGACCTCAAACCTAGAGAGCGGTGAAGAGACTGACCAGGAAGGTGTGAAAGATCGGGCAGAGACGCCAGTTGATAGTGAAGGACCCATTGATAGCGAGTCCCTTGTTGGGTCCAGTGTTAGGAGCAGTGTTACTTTCCATTTCTTGTCGCCTGATGAGCTCAGAAGTAGGCAGGAGAGGGACCTGAAGATGCAGCTGGCACGGCTGGCTGTGGAGGAGAGAAGGGCTGAGTTGGAGAGGGCTTTTGCTAGAGAGAGACTTGCTGTTGAGCACAGTCTGAAGGGTCTAAACTCACCAGCACTGCAAGTGGAGTCCAGTGGTGGCAGCAATGTTTAGCGCAGTGGCAGAGACAATTCCCACATGCCCACAGATCTGGTTCCTAGGTTCCAGAAGGGGAGGACATATGTATGTGGTTGAGGGAATATGAGGAGGCTCTGGTAGAGTGCAGGATCTGAGAAGGATTGGGGGACTGGCCTGGGGGAGCTATAATCCTGAGGAGCGGAGGACTGTCCTACTGGCCCTGGGAGGGAGTGCAGAAAGGAATATCCCCCTATGAAGGACTCACTGATGAAGAAGTATGGCTTCACCTCTGAGGAATACAGAAATAAGTTCAGGGGCAATAAGAAACTGTCCCACAAGTCTTGTGGGGATTTTGTGGAAGATTGCTGCATGGCACTGGATGGATGGGTGAAGGGTCATACAGCAGACAATTTTGAAGGGCTGTTCAATCTGATTATTAGGGAGTACCTGCTTTGTTGATATTCTTCAGGGCTATGCCAACACTTGTCAGAGTGTGAGCTCTCTGACGCCAGGGAGCTTGGAAAGGAGGCAGACTTCTGGGTCAGTGTCAGAGGGTCTGGTCAGGCATTTGGGGGTGTTCTTGTATGGATTGGTTTAGGTATTTCTCAACCAGATGAGGTGGGAAAGGCATACAGTGTTCCAGGTGTGTCCCAGTGTAATGGGATGGGTAAGGAATCCAATGTGCGGTCTCAGACGAGAGGGAATGGGGGTGGGCTAAGTCCCAGGATGCTCGAGATCTAGTCCCAGAGCCTGTAGGGTTCCATGAGTGAACGCCAGTAGGGCCAGCTACCGAGATGGACCCCACAATATTAGGAGGACTTGGGTGGGCGGCTGATGTCAGTCTTCCACCAGTCCTAGTGTCTGGTGGTCTCACTCCAGAGTGGGGAAGGTGGGAGGCCAGACAGAAGGTTGTGAGGGGGTTGCAGGCCCCAGTGGAGAGCCAGGAGCACCAGGGTTCCGCTCTGAGGTCAGAGCCCCCAGGAATGACAATGGTGATACCATTTCTGGTTTGGGGGATCCAGGCTCTGCCAGATGGGCAGAGATCAGGAGATCAGTGCCAGCCAGACTGTACATCAGCCATTGGAGATGGCTTTTCTCTTGTGGGGGCAGGTGTACTCCCATTGAAGTCCTGCCTTGCCAAACAGTAGTCCAGTCTGAGGTTGATGGCCCTGGGCTGGGTGTTCAGGTTTAAGGGGTAAGCTCTGACCTGATGGGAGGTTGTTTAGCCCAGTCAACCCCCCTTGTGTGGCTTCTAGGGGTACTCACCATGGTGGGGGGGAGGAACTCTGGAAGTGGGGCCAAACTAACCAGAAACCCCAGTGCAACCCAAGGGTGCAGACCATGGGTTGGGTGGCCAGTTACAGGGTGGTGACTCTGGGCTGGTGGGAGAATTGTGCAGGATGGCTGTTCCTAGCATCCTGGCAGTTCTGGATTCTGGAGGTATCACACCTAGGAAAAGGTGGCAGGACAGGAAGGAGGGGTAGGGGAGGAGGGCCTTGTCCCTAGACCCTGTGCAGCCTATGGGTACAGGCCCTAGGCTGGTGGACCAATGGCAGAGTAGAACCCTGAACTGGTGAGTAGTGGAGTAGAGAGAAATCGGCATGTACCTGGGGCTACCGCGCCCACTCGATGAGGGTTCAAGGACCAGAGGACCCTGGATGACCTGGGGTCTGTCTCTGGCCACTGGCAGCTGGGGAGCCCCTGTGGGTTAGCCTAGGCTGCCTGGGAAGCATTGACAGAGGGCTCCAACTGGGATCAGATTGACGTAGAACTGGAGCGTGCCCCTGCTAATTCTATCGCCCCAACTAGGGAAACCCATCAAGGTATTGATTGGTCTCCTCTGGCTTTCGACTGCAGGGGGATTGTGTTGGACCTTGCCCTTTTTAAAGGGTCATCCCCAAACTTTTTGCCTTCCTCCTCCTATTCTTTCTAACCTCTTGTTGTGGCTCTAGGACTCTGAGCACTTTATTACTGCTGATCAGTGCTAAAGTACAGGTGATCTCCCTTCGAACGTTGGTATGATTGGCTTACACCTAATTTGCACATTGAATTCACCTGTATGTCCCTTGTACACTGGTATCCCTATAACCAGAGCCTGTAAATGTAATGCTACTAGTGGGCCTGCAGGGCAGCTTGCGATACCCACAGAGGTAGCCTTTCAAACCTGTCTCAGGCCTGCATGTGCATGTTTACTGCCACAGGGACCTAGCATCTGAATTTTCCCCTTTTACTACATGTAACTCACCCCTAAGCTAGGCCCTAGCTAGGCCTTTGGGCAGGGTGCTATCTATGTAAAAGGTAGGACATGTGCCTGGTTGTGTGGCCTATCCTGGTAGTGACAAACAGCCTATTGTTGAAGTTTAAGAACCAACCTTGTTCAAGAGTCTGTTGTCACTGTTTTTTTTTTATTTTCTAAGCAGACATGTGGAACACTCAACACTATTTTGACAACATCTGGCTTGTTTGCATTAGGAAATCTAGGCCACTTTTCCAATGCTTGTGTGGGAAGCCCCTTTACAATGTCTGACATTTCCCAATAGAGCTGCAGGACGCTTGTCGTCATTATGCAAACATTTGGCTGTTTTTCTTTTGTTTGGCTAAATGTGTCTGTACACACCTGAAAATTACCTTAAGATTACTTTAGTCTTAAGAATGCTAATACATTTTAAGGTTGAACACATTTGTTCAAGCTTAGGAAAATATAGATGTTGAATATGTTGTTGAGGTTTAAGAATCGGCCTTGTTCAAGAGTCTGTTTTCCCAGTTTTTTTTTTCTAAGCAGACATGTGAAATACTCAACACCATTTTTACAACATTTGGCTAGTTTTCATTGGATATTCTAGGCCACTTTTTCAATGCTGAGTGCTCAGCTGGGAAGTCCTTTCCCACTGTCTGACTTTTCCGAATAGAGCTGCAAGATGCTTGTCGTCGTTTTGCAAACATTTGGTTGTTTTTCTTTTGTTAGGCTAAATGTGCCAGCACACACCAGCTTTGCATTTTTAAAAACAGCAGCCAGTAAAAAAACAGTAAACGCAGAAAACACACTAACATGAGGCTTTGAACCACACCCCTCGCATAAACCACCAATAGCAATCCAACACAGTCTATAAACAAGAGAGGCACCATCTGACTTCCTCTTTCTTTGCTGCTCCGCAGTCACACACTTAATGTGTTTATGTACTTGTGCCGTCCGGGTATTTACTGTACAAGGTGCTGTTCTGTTCCGCGCTCCCCCTTTTACTCATGTGCGTTTGTGGTGCATGTTGCACCCACCCCAACTCCTTCCACAAAAGCGTCACCTCGGTAATGGCCTTGAGCACTTACCGATGGGAAACCAGGTCTTTCCACTTCTGTCTTTCTGCCTTGCTGGGCGGTGTGGCCGGCAGGTCAGGCAGCTCTTGCTTGACTTCCAGTAGCATGATAGGAAGCGCACAGTGAGATGCACAACATATCCCAATTGGGCTACACACATGCGTGCACAGCCTATGGGAGGGGCAGTGATGTTTTGTTAACTTCCCTCCCCATATGTCAATTGACTCCAACCCAGGCTGTAATAACATGGGTTTTGTCGAGTGGTGGAATTAAAGGTCCTGCTCATTTCAGATCGCTCCCATTTCAGAGCGTTTTGTGAACGAGCACCTGGTGCAGCTTCATTCTGGTTCTGACGCCCCTGACCAAAGAAGGCTGGGGCTGCAATAACTATTGGTTTTCCAATGTCCTTACTGGAACATCTTGAATTTGGCTTCCCTGTGTGACTTGGACTGGGATATTATTATTGTGCTGGATTATGAATCACTGACTACTCAGTGGAAAAAATCCCTAGATAAATTGACATCTTCTGCCCCTCAACCTTTGTCCAAATGGCTTGATGAATTAGGAGGCCATGAATACCCTCTCTTCCTTCTGGAGATCTATTTTCTCCATCTATCCCTCCCTCTGAGCAACCTTGGCCCATGCTAGCAAGCTGGCCAACATTTCCCTGCCTCCTATTTCAGAGTATGCTTATGCCAATGCATCTAACCCTCCTCAACCTATTCCTTTAACTACTCCTTCTTCTTCTCATGAATCCCATACAGCTTGTAAGCACGCTAAGAAGCGTGAACACTCCTCCCCTGCTGCTCCTTCTCCTTTCACCTTTGAACTCTCTGATATGATTCACCCTAGATCATCTGACTGGGCCCGAGCCCCTGCGGTGGCAAATTCTTCTTGCACATTAGGAACACATTTGAGAAAGATGTAAGATCCAGATTGCGGTCTGAGTGCCCTCGCCCTATTCTTCCCCATAAAACCGCTTTCACCCCTAAAATTGATAATACTAGGGTGACATTCCTCAAGAGGTATAATAAAGATCCGAAAAAAAGGGATTGATAGAACTCTGAGGGCTTGCCAGGACAAGCTCTTAGATATTTCAGTCTCACTTGCTAAGATTCTAGAATTAGCCCTTCAAGCTTAGGGAACAGGGGCTGCTATCTACCCAGAGGACCTGACTGGATGAACTCAGAAAGCCATTTGTTTTTTGGGGAATGCAAATTGTACCCTGGCATACGACAGAAGGAAATCCATCTTACTGCGCATTGACCCTCAATTGGTGGATCTAGATTCTGCTGAAGTGGGTCCCCTGAACCCAGATCAATTCGTAAAGGTTATTACGAGGTTGATGAACACTTTTACCCCTCTGGATAAGTATCAGTTCTCACTCAAATGAATGTTCAACCCCCTTTTTGAAGGGCCGGTCATTTTCGAAGACGTTCGACCGGCCGAGGATATCAAAAAGATCCTTCAAGGGGATCCCTCTCAAGACGCAGGAGTTATACCCAAGAGCCTTCACAAATGAGTTTCTACCCCTCTAGATCTAGAGGCCCACACAACTGCAACCCCCAAGGCTCTGGACGAGGCTACAGAGCCATTGACAACACCCATGCAGGTAATACACCTTTCTCTTCCTTATATTCCTTGAGGCGGCAGACTCAAACATTTTGTTCAAAATTTGGCCTCCATTTCTTCAGATGTATAGGTTCTGAATACAGTACAAGGTTACACCATAGAGTTAACTGCCACTTCTCTTCAACCTTTGCTTCCTCCACCTATCCTTTTTTCCCAAAAAGACAATTCCTTTATAGATTGCCAAATTCGAGATCTGCTCACAAAGAAAGCTATTGCACCAGCTTCCCGACACCGAAAGGGTTTTTGCAGCAATGTTTTCCTTGGTCTAAAAGAAAGGAGGCAGTCAGAGGTTAGTTCTTAACGTCTGAAATTTCAACCCTTTCGTAGTCTAGTGCCATTTCGAGATGGAGGGCATCCATCTTTTGAGAGATCTCCTTCAGGACAGAGACTGGATGGTCCATTTAGATCTCAAGGATGCCTTCATATCAGTTTCCATTGCCCCTTCCCACAGAAGGTTTCTTCAATTCCGTTTGGGGGCAATTGGTACGAATATATGACACTTCCCTTTGGCCTGTTTTTGGCCCCGTGGGTGTTCACCAAACTGTTGAAACCAGTGGTCGAACACCTACGTATACGGTATACGCTTGATAATCTATCTAAACTATTTGATTCTGTTGGCACAGGATCAGTCCCTGTTGTTAACTCATCTGTCTTGGGCGGTTTCTCTTCTTTAGGATCTTGGGTTTGTGATCAACCTCAAGAAATCATCCATGATTCCGTCTCAAGCAAATGGAGTTCTTAGGATTCCAAGTGGATTCAGACTTCCTTCCCAGAAAATGAAGTCGATCAAGCTAGAATTGAGTGTGACATTATCAAATCAGATGGTATCTTTGAGATCCCTAGCTCAGATTGTGGGTCTAATTGCTTCTTCGATCCAAGCAGTTTTTCCGAGGCCTCTACATTACAGAGGCTTGCAGAGACTGAAAATTCACTACCTTCAAAAGGGCCTTTCATACAATCATCTGGTTCCGTTACCTCTCAAAGCGCGAGAGGAACTCGAATGGTGGCTTTCTCATATGGAGGCCTGGAACGGCCGGGCCATTTTTGGAGTGTCACCAGAGATTGTGATAGAGTCCAATGCCAGTCTATGGGGCTGGGGAGCGAGATGCGGACAGTTCTCGACAGTTGATGGTTATCCGAGGAGCTTCGGCACATCAATTGTCTGGAGCTACTATCGGGTTCGTTCGCCATCAGATCTCTCTCCCCACTCAAGAGCAATTGTTGCATTCTCTTGAGAATGGACAATGTGTCAGCGGTGCGATACATCAACCACTTGGGAGGGACAAGTCCCGCCTATTGGCACATATTGCAGGGAATTTTGGCATCTATGTCTATCACAAAAGATCATGGTAATAGCGGAATTTCTTCTGGGCAAAGACAAGCAAGTTGTCACGTTGTAGGTACTCCTCAGACTCGGTGTGATGCAAATAAGGTCCACCTCCCGACACCACCAAGTCACCGATAAAAACCACGGTGTATTGGAGTCATCAGGTGAGGGAAGGAAGGGGAAAGGAACAGCAGGGACGGGATAACTGTAAAGAAAAAATACACAGTGTTATATATCACATTGCCTATCTACTCTCATAAAGTCTCACTAAAATACCCACGACCGTCCCTGCCCATAACTCATGCGGGCAGAACTAGTCCAACGCCTGTCTATTCTCCACCTAAATCATCGATGGATGCCCAGGCCGACTACGAACACCCCTAGTCACTTAAGGGTTTTTCAAAACCCGATGTTTATGCAAATTAATCCTGTAGCTAGGTTGCAACAAAAAAAGAGAAAAAAAAAATATAATAAGGAAAAGAACTTGTCCCGCACTTCTTCTTTTGATTCAATTAAAACATTGAACCTCTAAGTAATGTCACGAACTTGAAGAAGTCACCCCTTCCTAATTCATAGAATAAGATAAACGGACAAATGTTCCCGGCTGTTTGACTTCTGCAAACAGTACGTCTTGATCCTGAGTTGCCACGAAGAAAACAAAAGGTTCTGTCCTGAACTACCACCATTCATGTTTCACGAGGATCTCTAATTTTTGTGCACCATCTCTGAAGTACACCAAATGTCTGATCACTAGATCCAAAACCATACCGGAAGGCGAAAGCCTCCGGCAAGAAACCGGCTCGCCTCTTACCACCGGTTCCAAATCTCGAAGGGAGGCAGCTCGTATCTCCTGCTGCCTTAAAATGCTGATCTCCGTGAGGGTTCCGGATGCCTTCAGTTCGTCGTTGTGGACGTGGTGACTTCCCCCATGGGAACGCCGTCCACCCTGCCCTCGTTGTGCCTCCGACGGGAAATGAGGAAAGAATAACGCGCAACCGCTTCCGGGAAGTGGCGGAGTTATGCGGTCTTCCCGCGCGAAGCGTCATGGGATATGTAGTCCCTAAGGACTACAAAATCCCGATCGGCCAGGTAGGCGCCTGTTACCCCCTGACAGTACGCCCCCCTCCAACGCGCCTCCTAGGGCCAGGTTTAGTGGGATGGCGAGCATGAAACCGTTGCACCGCCCTAGGGGCATGGATATTGCCCTCCGGCTCCCATGAATCCTCCTCGGCAGTGTACCCTTTCCATGAAACCAAGTACCATAACTTACCCCCTCTCCGCTTGGAATCTAACACACTGCGCACCTCATACTCCAGCTGCCCATCTCTAACCACCGGAGGTACCGCCCGTTGGGCCGTTGAAAGAGCTGGTTTCAAAAGGCTGCAGTGAAACACCGGATGGATCCTTAAGGAAGCAGGTAAGTTAAGACGGTAAGCCACAGTGTTTACCTGGCGTGATACCACATAGGGACCAATTTAACGAGGATGAAAGACGCTACGTATCTTGAAGCGTATATACTTGGTGGAAAGCCACACTCGATCCCCTGGTTGATACACCGGCGCCTCACGCCGGTGCTCATCACCCCATTTCTTATACTGTTCCTTGGCCTTCTCCAGATTGAATCGTATCTTTTTGTGCATGGATTGGAGGTTCTTAATCATAGCATGGACCGTAGGTTGATCCGTGACATTCCGAGGTATGATTAAAGGTAACATCTCCGCGTGGAATCCCGTGTTAGCACGGAAAGGAGACTCCTTTATCGAGCTATGCCAAGCATTGTTGTATGATAGTTCGGCCAGCCACAGCAACGCTACCCAAGATTCCTGGGCGTCCTTTGCATAACATCTCAGATATTTCTTCAGGGTTTGGTTGAGGCGCTCCGTCTGGCCATCGGTTTGTGGGTGGAAACTGGTGGATAGGGCGGATTCAATGCGCAGAACCTTGCACCACATGCGCCAAAACCTAGCGACGAACTGGGGGCCTCTGTCCGAAATAATGGTTCTTGGTAGGCCATGTAACCGCACCACTTGCGACAGAATTAGATGGGCGGTTTGGCTTGCTGTAGGTAGGTTTCTGCAAGGGAGAAAGTGACCCATCTTGGTAAGACTATCGATTACCACCATGATAGCGTTGTACCCCTGATCCATTGGTAATCCCACCATAAAATCCACGCTGATGGTTTGCCATGGTTTCTCCGGAGTGGGCAAAGGCATCAACTTGCCCTGGCTCTTTGCGTTTTCTCCCTTGGCTCGAGCACATATCTCACACCGAGCCACCCATGTCGCAACGTCTTTAGCCCAACCTTCCCACCGGAAATGTCGTTGAACTATTTGCGCGGTTTTGGTGTATCCTGGATGACCAGCCGTTACTGCATCATGACACCACTTGAGGGCTTGTACTCGGAGTTCATGTGTTGGTAAATATAAACGATTACCTTGCAACGGTATTCCATGCTTAAGGGTACGGTCCTGACTTACTTCGGCCCATTTCTTCCATTGAGCAGCAGACTTATGCTTCGAAACCTTTTCTAGGAAATGGGAGATATGAAGGGCACAAATCACTCTTTCAGGTTGGATGATTGCTTCATCAGGTCTTGAAGCTATTTCTTTCACATCCTCTTGTCGAGACAGTGAATCTGCCTTGCAATTATCAACCCCAGGACGGAAGGTGACTACAAACTCATATTCTGAAAAAAACAGCATCCACCTCATTTGTCGCTGGGTAAGCTGCCTAGCCTCCTTCATATACTGAAGGTTTCGGTGATCAGTATATACCGTGACCGGGTGTTGGGCCCCCCACAGGTAGTGTCGCCATTCCTGAAAAGCCTTTTTTATGGCTAGCAGTTCCTTTTCTGCTACCGTATAGTTGAGTTCCGCAGCGGATAGCTTCCTAGATAGAAATGCAACAGGATGAAGCTGTCCGGTGGTTTTGTTTCTTTGGGATAACACAGCCCCAATCGCTATGTCCGAGGCATCTGCTTCGACTATAAAAGGTACGTCTGGCTGTGGATGTTGAAGTATAGGTGCTGAGCAAAAGGCCTGTTTTAAAAAGCAAAAGGCCTTCTCTGCCTCCTCTGACCAAACAAAAGACACACCCTTTCTTAGCAACCTTGTTATAGGTGACACAATGTGGGAAAAACGACAAATGAATCTCCTGTAATAATTGGAGAACCCAAGGAAGCATTGCACGTCTCTCACACTAGTGGGTACTGGCCACCCTTGAACGGCCTGTATTTTTCTTGTCGACATGCCGAACCCTTCAGGGCTTAAATCCACTCCCAAGAACTCAACCTTCTGGACATGGAACTCGCATTTGCTCAATTTGCAATAAAGACTGTGATGTCGCAATGCTTGAAGTACTAAGGAAAAATGTTCAAGGTGGCGCTCCAAGGATGTAGAATACACCAGAATGTCATCTATATAAACGATCACGAAATGGTCTATGTATTCCTTGAGAACATCGTTCAGAAAATACTGGAAAGCCGCCGGGGCGTTACACAACCCGAACGGCATTACCAAGTACTCAAACAGGCCATAGCGAGTTTTGAACGCTGTCTTCCACTCATCCCCTTCGCGGATTCTGACCAGATGGTAAGCTCCCTTCAGGTCCAACCTTGTATATATTACTGCCTCTTTCATCTGTTCCAATAGCACAGGAATGAGGGGAAGAGGGTATCTATTCCTTATCGTGTTCTTGTTCAACATTCGATAATCGATGCAGGTTCTCAACTCTTTATTAGCCTTAGCTATGAAAAAGAGTGGGGAGGCTGCCGGAGAACCAGAGGGTCTAATGAACCCGATTTCCAGGAAGTGGTCCCAATAATTTCTCAAATGCTTGGTTTCTGGGTTGGATAGAGCATATACCCTACAAGAAGGAAGGAGTGCTCCAGGAATCAGATCTATCTTGCAGTCATATATACGATGGGGTGGCAACGTCTCAGCCTGACCTTCATCAAACAAATCCTTGAACTCGGCATACACAGAGGGTAATATCACTGCTTTCTCCACCACTGTGGCCAACTGTAGCCCTTGAGCCAATGCTAACGTGGGGGGATTGTCGCCCAAGAAACAGACGCTCTTACACCTCAAGGACTGAAAACTAACCGTCTTGGTTTGCCAATTGATAACAGGATTGTGTATTCTTAACCAAGGCATCCCCAAAATTATTTCATACTGAGGAGCCTCTATTATATCTAGCCTGATCCTTTCTTTATGGGCAGGAGATACCCCTTTAAAAACCAATTCAACGTCCTCAGTTTGTTCTGTAAGGGGTCCAGATTTCAGTGGTGTACCATCAACTGCCAGTACTATTTCAGGTTCCTTCCTGGGAATGCTAGGAAGTCCCAGTCTCTTAACCAAACCTGCATCTATGAAATTTCCCGTGGCTCCGGAGTCTATCATTGCCCTTACTGGGTAGTTTCGATCTCGGGACCCCAGCTCTACTGCTAACAAGAGATGTGACGCCTTTTCCTCTTGTGGAGCAAGGGTTAAAGAAGTTAACCGTAACCCCGGTTGGAAATCTATAAGAGACAAATCCTCTTTCTCTGAAGTCTTCCCTGAAGTAACCGCTGCCTTTTGAGTGGGGAAGTAGGATAACCTTTTTTTTGTTTTTTGGGGACACTCTCTCACATAATGACCCTTCCTGTCACAGTACATGCACAACCCCTGTACCCTCCTGGTCTCCTTCTCGGTCTTTGACAGGGGTGCCCTAACGGCTCCCACTTCCATAGGTTCCCCACTCAAATCATTGGGATTAGAAACTGGTTGCCCCTCCTTTTCTGGAATGACAGGTCGCCGATCACCTGCTCTACGCTCAACTCTTCGTTCTGCTATTCTGTGATTCAATCTTAGAGTAAGATTCACAAGATCAGTACAAGTGGAAGGCTGCGGATCTATTTGAGCTAGTATGTCTTTCATGTCGTCTCGTAAGCCTTGATAATAGAGAGACATTCGCTTCTCCTCTGGCCACCCTGATTCCGCCACCAGTCTATTGAAGGTCGTAAGATAAGTGACCAGGTCAGATCTCCCCTGTCTCAGCTCCAATAATTCCCTATCAGCGCTAAAGGTGGTTGTTCTATGATCAAACACCCTCTCGAAGGCCGCCCGAAAGGCATTCCAATCCGCTAATAAGGGGTCATCGTTTCTGACTAACGGCACTGCCCAGTTAGCTGCTTCTCCCGAGAGATAAGAAATAGCGAACATTACCCGGGAAAGGTTAGAGGGAAAAGACGCAGGCTTACAAGAGAATTGAAGAGACAACTGGGTTAAAAAGGCCTGAACTCTCCTGGGGTCCCCTGAAAACCGTTCCGGACTGGCCAAAGGGATTGGAGGGGAGACGTTCACGGTTACCTGCGGTGTAGATGTTGAGGCATCGAAGGGATTCCTAGTAAGCCTTTCTACTTTTTCCCTTAGGGTCGCCGTCTCGGCCCTAGAATTAGCTAACTCTTGTTGCACCACCACCAACGCCTGTAATACGTCATCCATAGATGCCATTTTGCATTACACCGAGCGGGAGGAGTATTATTCGTGGGCGCGTTATTCTGTCACGTTGTAGGTACTCCTCAGACTCGGTGTGATGCAAATAAGGTCCACCTCCCGACACCACCAAGTCACCGATAAAAACCACGGTGTATTGGAGTCATCAGGTGAGGGAAGGAAGGGGAAAGGAACAGCAGGGACGGGATAACTGTAAAGAAAAAATACACAGTGTTAAATATCACATTGCCTATCTACTCTCATAAAGTCTCACTAAAATACCCACGACCGTCCCTGCCCATAACTCATGCGGGCAGAACTAGTCCAACGCCTGTCTATTCTCCACCTAAATCATCGATGGATGCCCAGGCCGACTACGAACACCCCTAGTCACTTAAGGGTTTTTCAAAACCCGATGTTTATGCAAATTAATCCTGTAGCTAGGTTGCAACAAAAAAAGAGAAAAAAAAAATATAATAAGGAAAAGAACTTGTCCCGCACTTCTTCTTTTGATTCAATTAAAACATTGAACCTCTAAGTAATGTCACGAACTTGAAGAAGTCACCCCTTCCTAATTCATAGAATAAGATAAACGGACAAATGTTCCCGGCTGTTTGACTTCTGCAAACAGTACGTCTTGATCCTGAGTTGCCACGAAGAAAACAAAAGGTTCTGTCCTGAACTACCACCATTCATGTTTCACGAGGATCTCTAATTTTTGTGCACCATCTCTGAAGTACACCAAATGTCTGAT
The DNA here is from genome assembly GCF_031143425.1 of Pleurodeles waltl. Taxonomy (NCBI): domain Eukaryota; kingdom Metazoa; phylum Chordata; class Amphibia; order Caudata; family Salamandridae; genus Pleurodeles; species Pleurodeles waltl. Next base: position 1,428,572,784 of record NC_090446.1, read on the forward strand.
CACTAGATCCAAAACCATACCGGAAGGCGAAAGCCTCCGGCAAGAAACCGGCTCGCCTCTTACCACCGGTTCCAAATCTCGAAGGGAGGCAGCTCGTATCTCCTGCTGCCTTAAAATGCTGATCTCCGTGAGGGTTCCGGATGCCTTCAGTTCGTCGTTGTGGACGTGGTGACTTCCCCCATGGGAACGCCGTCCACCCTGCCCTCGTTGTGCCTCCGACGGGGAATGAGGAAAGAATAACGCGCAACCGCTTCCGGGAAGTGCCGGAGTTATGCGGTCTTCCCGCGCGAAGCGTCATGGGATATGTAGTCCCTAAGGACTACAAAATCCCGATCGGCCAGGTAGGCGCCTGTTACCCCCTGACACAAGTGGCGGACTGGAACTCCTGGTTCCTGAAGGATTCCAGCAACTGGAAACTTCATCCATCTGTTGTTTCGGAAGATTATGTTTTTGATGGGTTCGTGTCAGGTGGATCTGTTTGCATCTTGTCTCAATTTTCAGAAACTGATTCTTATGGCCTGGAAGATATCAGGAGACATTCACAAGTGCAAGGTCTTTTATCTTCAGCTACCTCTTTTATACAACAAGCTTAGGCTCTAGCCACCCACAAAGGATACCCTCTGGCATGGAAAAAATGGGTGGGTTGGTGCCTTGGAGGGGAAGTGGATCCTATGGGATCCGACATAAAAGACATTAAAAATTTCTTGTCAGAATGTGCTAAAACAGGCTTGCATTACAGGTCAGAAAATAACTTTAGATCTACTATTTCTGCAGGTCATGATTGGAGAAATAATAAACCAGTAGGTCAACATCCTTTAGTACGTAAATTGCGTAAAGGTATCAGGGCGGTGAATCCACCCAAACCATGTTACTCACAACTGTGGGATGTAAATATTGTGTTATCCTTTATGAGCGACTAGCCTGACAATCATTTGTTAACAATGAAACAACTATCGGCGAAGTTGACCATGTTGTGTTTAATCTCATGTCGCAGATATTCTGATGTGAAAGCTTTAGATCTAGCAGGTAGATTATTCTCTCCTTCTGGAGTTGTGTTTCTTATTTCTAGATGTACAAAAAATGCATGTCTAATTCTGTTGATTATCCTGCTTTTCCTCATAATGAAAATCTCTGTGTGGTAAAGTGTTTAAAGGTTTATGAGGCACAAACAGCTAGTTATAGAATAGATTCTTTCGTACATCTTCTGATATCTATTCAAAAACCTTTCCGACCAGTCTCAGCTGCCACTCTGGCCCACTGGGTTTGGTGGTTAATGTCAGAAGCAGACATTGATGTATCCTTATATGGTGCTCATTCCACCCGAGGTGCTATGGCGGCAAAAGCTTTTCTTTTGGGTTCTAGATTAGAAGACATTCTTAGAGCCACTGATTGGTCTAGTAATTCCATGTTTAAAATATTTTATTATAAGCCAATAGTACATGTTTCTTCTTTAGTGGTGGATCAGCTTTGAACCAGCATAATCGGAGCCTCCTGTCCTGACATAGAATGCTACATTTTCTAGCTTTGCGACAAGAACTTCAGATTCAATTAAGGACACGGAGCCGAAGATTATCCCACCTGTTGGGTCAAACATATATATATTTTGGAGGTTTATTGCTTGGAATGCATTATTATGAAGGTGTATTTGCCCTCCCTTGATTTTATCTGTTGAAGAAGAATTGAATCTCATATTTTTTTTTTCTCACAGAAACTGATTCCAAACAGGGGTACATATTTGTGGATCTTCCGGGTTCGTTGCAAGAACTGGCGATCAGTCTGGTGACTTTGAAGCTATACAGGAGGATCATGTCCGCAACTTTTCTGTTCTGTTCTGAGAGTGGTATTGGACTTTTGCAAAGAAAGAGGGAGTCAAATGGTGTCTCTCTAGTTTATAGACTGTGTGGACTGCTATTGGAGGTTTATGCGAGGGGCGTGGTTCAAAGTCTCACGTTAGTGTGTTATCTGTGTTTACTGTTATTTTATTGGCTGCTGTTTTTTGAGTAGTTAAGACTGAGATGCATAATCCTCGCATACACGTCTTTAATAGAATCTAAAAGTCTTATCGCAAAGCTAGACATTTTTTTATTGGTTTGAGATTCCTGTATTTAGGCACATCCATCTTTGCCATCCTTTTCACTTGGATCAGGACGGCATTACAGATCTTTGGAAGATTTTGATTGCTTCTCCAAAAGTAAGTCTTCTCCTTACATCTGGACTTTTTTAAGGCTTCCTTTTAAGTCCAGACATCTAGCTTAACATAAGTATTCTGTGTTTGTATATGTATATTTCTACAGATAGAGGTCTTTTCCTGTGGTGGGATAGAGGGAGAGCTCCCATTAAGGTATTTTGAAGCTTGAGTCTTTCTTTTTGTGTATATTTTTGTATATAGCTTCTCTGTCTATATTTTCCATTTTGATTGTTGTAGACCATCATCAGATTGCTAATTTTATCCGTGGACTATGCTCAATTAAGGTGACACTCTAACTGTCACTTATTTCTAAAAAAAAGCTTTTTGTTGATAAAGTCAATAAATGCACATGCAGAATTGGGCAAAGATGCCCTTTTTTCACCCAGAACTAAGTTATGCTTTTTTTAGTTCACTCAAAATTTAGCTTTCGCAGAGTGGGAATGGGGGATATGGGTTGAGAATATAATGAATAATATTGATTATTCTTTCCTCCTTGCCTGTTGATTATTTTGGATTGCCCTCTGTGCTCCCAAGGTTGCAGCACTAATTGTACCACAAATTATAACCACATTTGGTGATTACTACAGAGTTGCAGGTAATCTAATTAACAATAGGTCCTGATGAAAGCCATGGACCCTGAGTGGCCATGTCAGGCTACAAAATGTTGACCTTAATTTTAGTTGCATAGGATTCAGTGCTGATCCTCACAACATCACCTGTTTTTAATCTTACACTTATCCTTCTTATGGACACTAATAAATAGGAATTTAGGATATAAGGTAATTTTAACTCACATTGTTTCACTCACCTTCTCACTGAGATATCCTTCAGTTCATTTGGATAACAGGATAATGAAGTGATTGGAGACCCCATGATGATGCTACTTACTAAATCACCCAGCGGTGGTAACATTAACCGTTGAGGGTAGGATATGTGGTTGAGGGTTTGTTGAGGAAGATCTCAAGGGGCCTGGAATGATATCGTATGAGGGTTCACTTCTTTTGGCTATTAGTGTTTGGACAAAGGAAGCTGAGTGAACCTTAGACACAGCTTCTTTCTCCATCCTTCACTGGCTTATATATGTAGCAGGATAACCAGTAACCTATGTGTTTTATGTGACACCTGCTGGCTTTTGCAGAGTACTAGTACCTGAGTAAGGTTCTGACAACTGCTTGTGTAGCAGGGTAATAGTGACATGGTGTGTTTGGTCTAATGATGTATTGTGCAATACAGTTTATATTTTTATATAACTTGGTGTTGTGTTTCCTTTGTGGTGTATTTATTGCATCACATGTGTTGTGTGTTGTGCAATCACTTCACACATTGCCTCTAGGATAAGTCAGACTTCTCATGCCAAGCTACCGAGGGGGTGAGAAGGGGTTATCATAGGTGTGTAACTCCCTCGCCCTGACTAGAGTGGTGGGTTCTGGCTGGCTAAGGTGCATACCTTAGCCAAACAGAAACCCCATTTCTAACATCTACTATATACCAATGGCCTGTAAATTAAATTCTACAAGTATAGCCTGCAGCACTTATTGTGCAATCCATTTAGGTAGCACATTAAAACATGTCTCAGGCCTATCATTGCAGCCTGAATGCAGTGTCCCACTGGCATGTCGAATTGGCATTTAAAGCTCCTAGCCAAGCCTTAGGATTCCCTTTTATTACATATAAATCACCCCTGAGGTAGACCCTAGGTAGCCCATAGGTCAGAGTGCTATATAATTGATAGATAGGACATGTACTTTTAAGCTTTGCATGTCCTAGTAGTGAAAAACTCCCAAATTCATTTTTCACTACTGTGAGGCCTACTCCTCTCATAGGATTACATGGGTATGCCTTATTATATTTAATAAGCTGTAATTCCTAAAGGAGTGGAGGTAGTTATGTCATGTTTGGTATCTATGAGCTCGTAACAATAAATCTCTTTCAAAGTAAAGTTTAATTTATCATTACAAGTTTCAAAATGCCACTTTTAGAAAGTTGGCATTTTCCTGCCCTTACCCTCTGTGGCTGCTGCATGTCTTAAGTCACATGACTAGGTGTAACTGACAGTTAGGACTTTAATGGGATGGGTGAGCCTGAATGGGCCATTAACTGGCTTGATGGGGGTCAGAGCTAAGCACAGTATCGCTTGCACCTGAAGAAGCTGTGCACTGCTACCACACAATAGGCTTAATGTCCCTGTTTTGTCATTGCAGCCAGCTAGAAGCCAAGGTAAGGGAGGCAGGAAACTGCTGGAACTTCAAAGAACCCTTCTGGAAACATACCCCAACTTTTAGGAGTAGGGCACCAGGGTATTAAAAGTTCAGTACAGGACCTTTGGAAGGACCCTCAAAGGACTGCCTGTTGTTTTGACCTGTTATACCTGTTGTGCATTCTGACAGACTGGTGCTATACCTGGAAGGACTGCTTTGCTGCCTGGGGCCTGCTTTGAACATTCAGAGGGCAGTCCTGCTGTGGAGCCCTCCATCTTCAACTGCACCCAGGACTTCAGAAGTGACTCCAAGGGCTAGTTTATCTGGCCTCCTGTTCAGAGTCACAGGGACATAACATGCTCCCACAAACTTGAACCAGCACCTGGACCCAGCCTGAGTGAGTCCTAAAACCCATAGAGCTCTCCATCCACTCCTGGACCTTTGGTTGTGGTGCTGAACATGCCCAGATGGCCAATTTAACTTAAAACTTTAAACATTTATAATTCAGGTTCTACTAACTGGATTTTGATGGTTGTAGTGTCAAATAATATATTACCATTTTTTCTACTAAAGTTCATTTAGTGATTCTTTGTGGTTCACAGTGCAAGGGATTGTGGCTGTTGCTTGACCAGGGCTCCTACCATAGTCAACCAATAACCCAATTTCTCACACACTTCAAAATGGAACACGTGGGTGAAAAGATTCTTGCAGCAGATTACTTATCTAAAATACCCATACAACAGGTGGATGTTGACATCCCTGACCAGAATACTCCTATATTAACCATTTTAGTTCCAGCCATCATGAAAGCTGAATGGATTGATTGCATGTCAAACGGTAGGGTAATGGCTTCAATGAAAAAGAAAATAGGAAATGAATGGCCAGAAAGATGCAATGTTTTACCTGTAGATTTGCAACCTTTTTGGAATGTGAGAAATGAACTACCATTGACCTGGTCCTTAGATTGGGAATATCATTACCTCCTTTGGGCTTGAGGGAATGCGTTATATAGTTAGCCCATGAAGGTCACACAGGAAGAAGTCTTACCCAAAACAAAGTCTGGGCAGGCTTCTGGTTACCTCATATGGACTCCTTAGTGGAAAGCAAGGTCATCTTGAGCAATAAGTCCAAATGTGTGCACCAAACCCCACTCTCACCAGTTAGTGTACCTTCCGGGCCTTTGGACAAATTAGGATTGGACATTTTAGGTCCAATATATGTCACAGGAGTACATGACAAGAATGTGTGTGTTTTGGTTGATTACTATTGTCACTGGATGTCGTTAAAATTTGTAAATAAGATCAGCACTAAAAACCTGATTGTTTTTCTGTCATACACCTTCACCATACAAGGGGTTCCAAGCACCCTTATAACGGATAATGGGGTTCAGTTTTGCTCTGATGAAATGAGGAAATTCATTGCAGAATTATCTATCCAACATGTTATAGCTCCATTGTATTGATCCGAAATGGCTTAGTGGAACAATGCAACAAGATGATAAAATAATACATTCAATTTGCATTAGCTGCAGGATAACTCCCTTGTACAAATGGTTAGACATCCTATTGTCCTAAAACACTACTCCAAACATCATCATGGTGCTGATTCCATTTGAAATGCATAGGTAAGGTAACTAGGGTCTAAATTAGCTTCCAAATGGCGATTTGTGGAGAAAAACCAGATGTGCATGGAAGAAAAGATCTGACAATACCAAAATTGGTACAAGCAATAAAAAGAGTGCGAAAAAAAACAAGTGTGAAAGAAATGGCCATTGGTACTGGTAAAAAAACTGACAAGCAGTCAAACAAAAATTCACAAGTTTTATGAACCAGAAAAGATCAAAGAATTTAAACATAACGTGATAATTTTGGATAGTTGACACATGTGGAGTATGGATAGATAGGTCAATTACCCTTCAAGGCTCGTAATGCATGGGTGACTCTCCTTTCACAGAAAGGACAATGACTGCATGTACAATGTGGGTGGTAAGAGGAACGTAAGTCCACCAACATGGCAAAATACTACGTCATTTACTAAAGAGGTGGCTGCTTCTTTTATATCCTATTATCTACAGATACTTAAATCCATAAATCTCTTCTTATTAGCTTGAAGTACAGTATTTTTTGTCTGCCATGTCCTTTCAACCTAGTTTTCTTCAATATTGATTCTCCATGCTTATACTACTAAGGGAGATGTGTTGAAGTCTTACTATGCTTCTTTTCTACTGTCGCGAAGGGAAATGTGATCTAATCTTTCTCTCTCCAGTTCTTCCCCATTTTCTCTTTTATTTCACCTCTCTTTGTTCCCCCTACACATCCGTGTATTTGCTATGCCCCATGTAGAACCCTGGAGAGAAGACTGGCTTTGAATGTTGGTGAAGGCTCCTGACAGTGGTGAGCCTGGAGACACAGAGGTTGTATCTTAGCTAAAGCTGGACTTACCCCCAGTTATTGACTCCTCCTGATTTCTTTTTCAGCACCATCCGGCTCCAAATGTAACGCAACGTAGCTCATGGCGCTGTGTTGCGTTACATTTCTTTACAAAGCCACGCGAAGTGGCACAAAAAGCTTTGCGTGGTTTGTAAATCTTATGTGACTTGTCCTTGTCTCTCCTTTTGTGATGGAAGAACAACAAAAGACTCACTAAATATTTGACTTTTTTTTAATCTCCCAAACCAAGAAGAATAACAAAACACGCCAAGCAATGAACGAGCATTGTAATCAAAATGTATTTAAGGAGGACGTTCATGATAATGAGAAAGAAAACTCAGTCAGTAAAACTTGCGAATCAAGGAGTACAACAGAGAAGAAAATACTTCAAAATAAACAAGTTCATATATTTCAGGAAAAATACTCATTGATATGAAGTTTGCTAAAAACTTTGAACAGCAGTTCTAAGTTATTCAAGTGCAGTGCACGCTGCCTGCAGAGGTGAACATGCACTTGACTGTAGAGCAAGGAGAGGAGGATTGCAGGTGTGGACTCTCGACGAAAAGGGTAAATTCAGACACTGACTGATAATGCCAGAGACTCCAGCTCCCTTAATGATTCTATAGTTTAGCCTGCAGGAGACCTGGCATTTCGGATGTCTAAAAGTGTTGCAGAAGAACTCATCACCTTAGTCTCTGGGTTTGTTTTCTCACGCTTGTGACACAGTGAAAGATCAGTGAGCTTTGTAAGTATTTGTAGCATGAGGATGGGTATGATGAAGACTGGCCACTTTAGCTAGCCCATCCATATACTTCTTGACACTAGATTGAATTCCCACTGTGGTCTCCTACCCCACCCATCCTTCAAGATTAGTGCTCCTCAAATATATGAGGAATGAGTAAGAGAGGTGCAGCCTTTTCATCGCCGCGGTGGTGGTTCCTAATGTTTCTGTTAAAAACAGCTAACTTCTAAAAAAATCTACTGGACGACTTATTTGTGTGTCTCACCAAAATAATGATTTTTTAGCATCAAACTCCTCTTACTGATGCCAATAACGATTTATACTATATTGTCATTAGTAAGATCTTGACTTTGAATAGTGAATCTAGACTTACACATTTGGCAGTGCATTAGCAGCAAGAATGTGTTTCTAGTCAATAAAAGCACAGGTTGATATTTCTGTCCTCGATATATTGAAGACTTACAAACTATTAACATAATGTATTTGTTTTTATACACAGCAGCAGTACGTGTCTATTTTTAACAAATTTTATTTCTCTTCTAACATTTCAAGATAAGATCCAAAGAATATTTTAAATTGCTTTAGCAAATCTGTAAGATTTCTCACATACTAAAAAATGATGAATCCAGAGATCAGCCTTCTAAGTGGATTGGAGTGCGGATTTATAAACATGTGCATGCTCCTTAAGGTTGGAGTAGGTGCATTGTAATAGATACAATGAAGGGTAGGAAAGAGGTAAATGTGAGGTTTACAGCCAGATGGAATACTTGACTAAATCTCCCAACTCACACTTGCTCAGCAGTTGGCCATCTTTGTAAATTAACAGGAATGCACCACACAGGTAGGTCGGAGACCTTATGCCTTTCTAATGTTGTCTTTCTATAACTTTTAACAAGGAAATACGTTGCTCAGGCTTTGTGTCATGCCCTGTCCCCGAAACTTTACGCCACCTCCAATTCCACAGCCATCACAATTCTCCATGCACAAAGGTCCTTGCAAGGGAAATCAGCGACCTGGGGAGGCAAACTGCATGAATTTTTTTTTCAAGAAATTAGGGCACATGATTGCACAGATCTCTGACATGTTAGTGAATCGGTGAGTGAGTGAGCGTACAAGCATGTAGACAAGTAAGTGAACTGATAAGAGAATTGTTGGTGAATGATTTTGTATAGAGAGACTATGCCAGTTTGTTGAAATAATAATGGAAAGAAACCCGTTTGGGGAATTAGGTCAAATTGAGCAATGTGGTGAATGCAACCATAATTGTAGGGGACTAGGAGAACCAGTAGAAGAGTTTGCATATTGTCTGTAACAGATGCAAGTGTGCGATGTAGTATTTCAAGATGGTATTTGAATTGTTAAATATGTAGAATACTGAATGTTTCAGTGGGTGTATGTGTATTTTTCTGGCTCGGTTGTTGTATTTTCAGTAACAAGTTTTACATTTAAGAAAATGGTTTGACCTCTTTGATTCTCGCAACTAAAAATATTCAAATATTTCCCTTTTCAATGTTTTGCCACAAGGTGTACAAATAAATGTACTGTGTGAGGGTTATATCTTCTAATGCAGCAGGGTCAGTTGGATGCTACAGCAAGGCACTAGGTGCATATCTAGTTCACCACTAAGAGAGGAGCACCGTATTTTCCATAAAACCATACAAAATGGTATTTCTGACATGGTCTAAAGTACCAGGGGCATGAACATATAATCAATGTTTCAGACACTGTACACACATTCACTGTGTAGTGGGCATGGTGTAATTTCGGGTTGTCGAATGAAGGTAGGTGAACAGTGGAAGAAGGGATTGTCAAGGCCGCTACCACTTGCTTGCAATGAAAACTCCAAGGTGCTTGTGTCTGGACTGCCTTAGATTAACAGGAGAGTATGGAGCATGGATATGGATAGCTTGGTTAAAAGAGCAAATTCCATTAACACAAAACTCTAAAACTGCACATGGATAGATAGAGTTTGGAGGTGAATGGCAGGCTTCTCTGGTTCGATACCCTTAGACCCACCACGTAGGCGACAGATTATACATACTTTTAAAATCATTATAATATCTATTCAGAGAAAATGATACAATATCAGTGTTGGTGGCCAGGAGGGCTGTTTTCCAATTTCTCATCCGTGCCTGCCCCTTATATAGATCGTAACACTGGGCAGTGGCGTAACGAAACATGAGGGGGTTCGCCATCAAAATACACGGAGCGTGCCCCCACGACCCAGATCCACTCAGAAGCACTCAGCCAGAAGCCCCGCCCCTGTGCACAGTGCTGGAGGGGGGCCCATGGAGCTCGGGGTGGGAAGGCGCCCCTCCCGCCCCGCGGAGACTGCATCCATAGTTAAACCAAAAACAATCCGCCGGTTGCACACACGTTAGTAGTAGGAAGGGATACCTTTAATCACCATATTAAAAGTGACAGTTATCCGCCCCGGAAGTGACGCCATTTCTGGTGGCTGGGACTTCTGGTGTTCCTGAGAGCCCTCCCCGGAAGTGCCATGTGTGTAGGGTGTGTCACGTGGCCTGTGACCCCATGGTGTCATGTGTTAACTATGTGGCTGTGTCCTAGCCCCCAAGAGTGCTGGGTTATGGGCTTTTGTAAGATGTGGGCCTTTGTGGTGTGCAAGTGTTTTCAGAGCCTGTGAGGACAGGTCTGGACATGTCAGACAATCAGGGGCAAGTGACTGTTAGGGTGTCTCTGCACAGGGCAGCGAAGGGGGGTGGTCTGACCAAACTTTCACAATGCTGGCTAATCCAAAAAGAGGGGCTGGTCAAACCTCCAAGCTGTTGGCTAATCCTAAAATAGAGGCTGGTCAAATGATATGCTTGTTAGAGCCAGCCAATCATGGTAGAAATGCATGTCTAAAATAGATGTAGCACTAAGAGTTTCCATGCCAGGGACCACATGTGTTCAACATATGTCAGAGAGGGGCTCCCAGGCCAGAGTCCAAATGTGTTCAACAGATGTCAGAGTCTAAACTGCCCAAACAGTTAAAATAGTTTGGAAATAAACAGGAGCCAGACATTGTAAACCTAAAACAGATGTAGCATATGGAATTCCCAGGCCGTGTCCCCAAAGGTGTTCAGCAGATGTCAGAGTCTGAAGTGACCATACAGTTAAAAAAAAAAAAAAAAAAAATCTTTTGACATTGTAAACCTAAAACAGATGCCTAACTCTAAGCCCAACCCAGCACAAAAAACCTATGCATAATCAAGAGGGGGACGAATATAAAAACAACCCCCACATTCACAGGGGTCTTTTTCTGAACTACACACTGGGCGCTTACAGAGAGCTGAGGCTTCCAGAAACCCTCTAGGAGAAAAATATGAAGACCCCAGAACAGACTGTTGATGCTAAACCTCTTCTACCCAAGGTCTGTAACTATGTGGTGTCTGTAAATTTTCTATTATAGTTTAAAATGATTGGCAGCCCCAACCTTTTTTATTTTATTTTTAACTATACCCAGCAGTGTAAAATGCACATGTTTTTAAAATGATATTAATGTATGTTGGGAACTGGGCAGCTGTAATCTGTTGGCTACAATGTTTAATTTACACTGATAGGTTCAGGGGCTGTGCATGCGCAAGTATTCTGAGGCTCTGCACTTAATTTTGGGGTTTGGGATGCTAATGCTCAATTTGTATTTGTTGGTTCTGGTGCTATGTATGTGCATGTATTTTGAGGGGGGCGCACTTATTTGTGGGAAGGGTCGGTATTGTTTAATTTGTCCTGGTTAGTTCTGGGGCCATGTAGGTACATGTATTTTTAAAGGACAGCATTTTATTTTAGAGGGTGGTAGTGCTTAATTTGTACTTGCTGATTCAGGGGATGTGTAGGTACATGTATTTTTAAGGGTAAGCATTTTATTTTGTGGGCGGTATTGTTAAATTTGTATTTGTTGGTTCTGGTGCTATATATGTGCCGGTATTTTGTGGGATGGCTGTAGGGCTTAATTTGTACTGGTTAGTTTTGGGGCCATGTAGGTACATGTATTTTTAAGTGTCAACATTTATTTTGAGGGCGGTTTTGCTTAATTTGTACTTGATGGTTCTGGGGATGTGTAGGTACATGTATTTTTAAGGGTAAGCATTTATTTTTTGGGTGGTATTATTTAATTTGTACATGCTGGTTCTGGGGATGTGTAGGTACGTGTATTTTTAAGGGTAAGCATTTATTTTGTGGGCGGTATTGTTTAATTTGTACATGATGATTCTGGGGCTGTATATGTGCCGGTATTTTTTTTAGGGGCTGCACCTATTTTGTGGGATGGCTGTAGGGTTTAATTTGTACTGGTTAGTTCTGGGGCCATGTAGGTACATGTATTTTTTTGGGTATGCACTTGTTTCATTTGGTGTTTGTAGGGCTTAATTTGTACTTGTTGGTTCTGGGGTTATGTATGTGAAGGTATTTTTTAGGGTCTGCACTTATTTTGTGGTTTGATTATAGGGCTTAATTTCTACATGCTGTTTCTGGTGCTATGTATGTGAAGGTACTTGTGGTGGTCTGCACGTATTTTGGCAGTTGGCTGTAGGGCTTAATTTGTACTGGGCTGTTCTGGGTCATGCATGGGTAAGTATTTTTGTTGGGCCTGTATTTCGTAGGGGGCCTGTAGGTTTTGAGTTGTCCTGTACAGTTCTGGTACTCCACAGAGATATCCAATGGTCTGGGCCCCCACGCTATTAACTTTTCTGAGCTGTTCTCAGAGACAAAGTGATCTCTGAGAACAGCTCAGAAAAGGTAATAATGGGACTCCTCAGAGCTATGGACCTGTATTGGGGTTGCATTGTTATTAGCTTTAGAGCTCTGCTTTGCGGTGCACAAAGCTCTAAAATTAATAACAGTGCTCCCCAGAGCAGGCTCGAAGCTCTGGGGAGGCCCGTTATTAACATTAATCCCCAGAGCAGTCCAGCGCTCTGGGGAGCCCGTTATTAACATGACTCCGCGCTGTTCTCAGAGACCATGCTGTCTCTGCGAGCATTGCAGAGTCATGTTAATAGCAGAGCTCCCCAGAGCAGGCCAGCGCATTGGGGAGCCCGTCATTAACATGACTCCGTGCTACTCTCAGAGACCGCATGGTCTCTGAGAACAATTTAGCCTTTGTTAATAATTTCACCGTTCTCTGCGCGGCCGCGCGGAGACCGGTGTAATTATTAACTAAGGCTGAACTGTTCTCAGAGACCATGCGGTCTCTGGACGCAGTTCAACCTTAGTTGATAATTTCACCGTTCTCCGAGTGTCCGCGGCCGCGCGGAGACCGGTGTAATTATTAACAAAGGCTAAACTGCGCTCAGAGACATGCGGTCTCGGAGCGCATTTTAACCTTAGTTGATAATTTCACCGTTCTCAGACCGGTGTAATTATTAACTAAGGGTAAAATGTGCTCAGAGACTGCATGGTGTCTGAGCGTAGTTTAGCCTTTGTTAATAATTTCACCGGTCTCCAAGGCGGCGAATGCCCGGAGACCCCGTGTTATCAGATTTGCAGATCTCTGTGCCGGGGGCCATGCTACCTTGTATCAGAACTCTGTGAAACTGATAACACGGGGTCTCCGGGCATTCATAGCCTTGGAGACCCATTGTCTGGGACTGTGCAAGCTGGCTCTCAGAAGCCGCTGGGGATCAACCCAGCGGCTTCTGAGAGCCGGCGCAGTAGGTTTAATTACAGAGAATGATGCTCGTGTTTCAGTGGCATTCTCTGTAATTAAACCTTTTTCGGATCGGACCCCGAGGCCTCGTGGTGTTCCAATCAATTGCCGCCAGAGTGTGGCGTTTGTTTGTTTTAAAAAATATATATATATAAAAACAGTAATGGCGCGAGGACCGGGTCTGTGGGGTCCTGACCTCGCGTGCTAGTGCCCTAGAGCCCATATAAATAAAATGAAGAAAACAAAAAAAAAAGAAAGGAACAGGGTTGTGGGGGCCTTGGGATTGGGGCACCCAAGGCCCTATAGGGGGCAGCATCTTTTAAAAATAAAAAATAAAAAAAATAATAAGACTTGTGTGGCAATGAGGGCCTGTAACACATGGCTCAGAGGACTCCAGGGTCATATTGGCCAGCTTTTGTTTTTTTTTAAATAAATACAAATATGGCAGGTGTGACCCCGGGGTTTTAGGGGCCCCTGGGGGTCTAAAAGGTCGTTGTTTTTTTTTAAAGCACAGAAATAAATACATAATAAATAAAAATAAAAAAAATAAAAACGATAGGAATAATAAATTAAAATAAAAATAATAAAAAAATACCACTGGTAAAGAGCCTCAGACCCCACAAGGCCCCCATCCACTCACCTTAGATCAGTAGGGTTGGGTGTCCTAGTTTGATGTGCTGAAAAACCCAGGCCCTCACACATGATGCATCCAAAGATGGCCATTTTTAAACAAAGACTCTAAATGTGTTGGTTGGGGGTGGCTCAGCTTGGACTTTAGCCTGAGCTCCACCCCCACACATGGTTCAGAGCATGTTTTTTTTTTTATTTTATTTATTTATTTTTTTATTTTATTTTATTGATTTTTTTTTTCTCAACACTTGACCTGTTTTTATGAAGGGCTCACGAATATAACATGTAACGAGTTGTGTTTTAAAGGCAATTCTCTCTCTCCTGTACGTAGGACCTCCAAGAGCCGGCTACGACCCCTGTAGAAGTGGAGACAGTTCAACAGGGTGAGTTACAGGGCGTTCTAAACAGAGTTGTCATGATGGTTATTTTATTCTTTTTATTTTTTTTTATTTTACTGTTAACGTTTTCCCTTATATCTGTGGGTTTGCACAGGCTATGATGCAGAACTACAGCTTGCGGTTGCTGCTCTACAGCAAATCCTCCAGGTTCAAAATGGGCCTTGCACAATGTCTCAGGATAACGCTTTTGCAGGTAAATAATGCAGTTCTTTTGTAAACCCCCTGAAAACCTAAAAAACCCAACACCCAGCCCTATATTGGGACCCCCTCAGGGAGTACGTACAGTCTATGTATTATTATATTGTAAATGTAACATTATTATTTTTTTTTCTTTTTATCCCAAGGTATCCCTGAGGGAGAATCGACCATGAATCTGTATAGGAGCTTTAAAAACACTGACTGCAAAAGGAAGTCCACAGCATCTAAGGACGGCCCGCCTATTAAGAAGGGTACATCAAGTCGGAAAACCCCAGGTGGGTTTTAGAAACTGAAGAGTCTGATGTATACAATCCTTAGTATTTCTATACCTCTTTCACCCCCATAGGTATAGCAGCTATAACAATCCCTAATATGTATTTTGCTATCTTTACATCCTAGAGTCACCCCACAAGAGCTCCAAAGGTGCCGGCTATCCGCCTAAGTTGCCTCGGTCCTCTTTAAAGGTCAACACTGGGACTGCTCAAAACCCCACAGCGCCATCGGTACTCGTGAACCGCCCGGACCCCCAAGACCCGCCCTGCAGCCGCTCTACAGACACCGATCATGGTCCAGGTACAACTACACCCCACCATCCTTCATAAAGGGCATGACCAGTACAGCGAACACTTCTGCAACAACTACCCCGGGGAGGGGGAATGGACAATCGGAAATTATCGTGCTTACATCCCCTAACAATCAACAGTTTGTACCGTGTGAGGCCTCTGGTGGCACCCCAAAACAGTGCAGTAATCCTAAAATAAATCGGCTGTCATTAAAGAATCGTAGGAAGAAGTTCCAGACCCCTGAGCTGCAATCTGTGCCTTTAGACCTATCTTTTAAAAATGTTGTTAAGGTGCAGCTGGTTCCACCTATGTCCCAATGTTCTAATACATGTGTGTCTGTCAACGCCCTGACCACTCCAGGTTGTACAACTATTCCATCCCTGTTACATGACTCACCATTGGAAAATGATCACCCTGTAGAGGATCCTTATTCCCATTCTATAGGACTTCTTAATGCTCTAGCTGGTACTTCCCAGAGTTCTGAAGCCCCCGCATCCCCTCGTGACACTTCTAAGATGAGCCCCTCAAGGTTACAATCAGCAGGGTCTCAATCAGCAGCATCCAGACACAGCACTGTCTCTACATCAGCAGCCATCAGTTATTACGATCAACATTTAACTTCCCCATGTCTGATGTCCCCCGATACACCCCCAGGGGCATACGACCCCACCTGTCCTACACCAAGTGCGCCTGTGCGCAGTGGTCTTCACCATCCTCATCAATGTACCCCGGCAGCAGTATAGGGTGTAGCGGATCGCAAAATCAGAGTTTTGGAACACCCTCGAGCGATGATCAGGCCTCTCAAACTCCTGGGTGTTCACACTGGAACCCTGTTTTTGCATCCCGCTCCGATCCAGCAGCAGTGAATGGGGGTGATAACGTCAGCCATTGTCCTATAACAGGGGTGTCTCTGGGAGTTGGCAATCATACCTCTAATGTCACAATTACAGGCCTTGAAACCAACCTTTCAAACTGTACTAGAGTTATAGACAGCTACAGTAAAGAAATACATCAGTCGTTTAGACAATTAAAATTCCAACTCCATCTAAAAACTTTAAAATTGTGTAAGAACGACTGTAATACAGGGACATCCAGAGCTAACATAAAGGCTTTAAAACAGCTGCTGGCTCGGTGTAGATGCATGGTGGCCCAAGCTTGCGCTTCAGCAGTTGTAGGCATGGGTAACATACCAGCGTGACTAGGCGATCGTGCAGACCAGGGGAATGTTAGAGCAACATTTACCGGTACAATGGGCCTTAGGTCTAAATATAAAAAGAAGCCACAGCACCTGCTTAGTAGAGCTCTAAGAGTTTTACGTGCGCTCAAAAGTCATAGGCCATGTGAGCCCCCAAAACCACAGCCCATAAGGCCTCAAAATATACAGTTAGGAGGTTTTGATGGTATTTACAGGCCATCTTGGGGATGATGGTCAGAGCAGTCTCAGCCCTAAACAATCTGAAGGATCCCCACCCGCAGTAGGTGAAGTGTCACCACTTGTAAACACCCCAAATATTGTTCAGATCGGCGGGGGTCAGATGGACACATAAGAAGCCAAAGTGGATTGGGAGCGCTAGAAACCGCTAGCTTGTAATAAAAAAGTTAAAGAAAGCCAGACTCTGCGTTACCAAAAGGTCTAAAAACACACCTACATCTAACCATACCCCGCGAGCTCTCCAACAACCAGTAATTCTCAAGCTGAGACTTCAGAACCAGTATTTATGGAAAGTGTGAGACGGTATAGTTGCGTTGAAGAGCGGTTTAACGCTACAGAACACTATGAGGAGTTTAGGTTTGTTAACCTTGATCGCCTACACTCCTCAGATCATGGCGTTATAGCTATACATCAGGCTGTGCAAACGCTAATCGAACTATTGTTACACGATGTGGGGCCTAATGATTTCTTTCAGATGCGTTTTCAGGGCCAGGGTCTCAATAGTCCCCTGTTCACCAGACAGTCGTCTCGGGATGTGTTTGACGCTGTAACGTTTTTAGAAAACCTATCTAAACTTTTACAGAGCAAGGCTGAATTACTGGCGTACGGGTCCTTTAGAATCATGGCCCTCTTTGTTAGGGGTCGCGAGGGTGGTGTTTCCAGAACCTTAAAGAGCGTTGTGTACAGTAAAATCATCGGCAAGAAATCTCGTTGGTTGCTCGATTTTAATACTGGAGTTACCAATATGTGTCTGGCCGCAAGCATTGCAGGCTTATTGGTGGACCGCTCTACCCCAGACGCCGTCATTATGTCGATGGCGGTAGCAGCCCATGAGGCGCTTCAACTACCGTCCGACAAAATGGTAGGTTTTGGGGACCTGGGACTTTTTGAGAAACACTTTGCCGTGACGGTAAAAGTTCTATACCACGCCGGTTCTTGGAAGTACTTCACTACCAATGAAGGTGTGAAAAACAAGACCATGTATGTGCTACATCATGAAAACCACTTTTACGGTGTCTTGAACCTGAAGGGTTTTCTAGGTGCCAAGTATGTGTGTGAGCATTGCGATCACATATACAACAATCGGACCAAACATCAGTGTGAATTACACTGTAAAATGTGTCAAAGGGACGGATGTGTCAATGACGATACTCAGAAAGTGAACTGCACAACGTGCAAGCTGTTTTGTCGGTCGCAAGACTGCTTAAACACGCACATCAGCCTAGCCCAATGTGTTCTTAAAGCAGACTGTGGGGTTTGCAGTCGTTACAAGCCTGTCGACCACAAATGTAAAGGTATGCAATGCCCTAGGTGTACAGAGGCTTTTAAAGCTGGAACAACCCATTCGTGTTACATGCTCAGAAGTCACCACCAGAATAAAACAGAAGACTATATCATATTTGATATAGAGTGTACGCAAGAGACGGGGGTGCACCAGCCAAACTATATTTACGCACACCATCTAACAGGTGATGGGAGCTGGGAGTTTGAAGGGCGGTCATGCGTGAATGATTTCCTCAACAAGTTCATGCAACCGCGATACCAGGATTATACATTTCTGGCTCACAACTCCAAAGCATACGACTCATTCTTCTTTATCTGTGACATGATACGTGAAAAGCTGTCCGTTAATCTCATTACCCAAGTTTCCAAACTAATGTTGCTTAAGGTTGTGCCTTTTGACATTAGGTTCATAGACACCTTGAATTTTCTGCCCATGAAGTTGAGCAAGCTGCCAAAAGCCTTTGGTTTTGAAGGTTGTAAAGGTTATTTCCCTCACTTTTTTAACACATGGGTGAATCAGAATTACAGCAGCCCTATGCCACAGGTATGGTTACGAGTACATGATGCCCTCTGAAAAAGAGAGTTTTCTACAGTGGTACGATGAAAACCGTGAAAAATGGTTTCATTTTCAAACCAAATTGAAAGCTTACTGTCAGGCGGATGTTATGATATTGCGAAAAGCATGCAACCTTTTCAGAGACGTTGTGGTGATGATGACGAAGCGGGTCAGGTTCATTAAAACCAAATCACGCAAAAGTAAAAAAAAATAAAAAATAACTGGACCTGGACCCATTTCATAACATTACTTTGGCTTCAATGTGTATGTCTATTTATGAACACATGTTTTTATTGTATGGAACTATCACCTTAGTACTGCCTGACCTCTATAACAGCAAACAAGAACGTTACTCCACCCCGTCTATTCAGCATCTTCATTCAGCACGCTTTGCAGGGCAGCGAATACTGTCTGGGTCACTACTACCTAGACGGGTATGCATTAATTAACGGTGTGCCAACCGCCTTTGAGTTCAACGGTTGCTTTTATCACGGGTGTCCTAAGTGTTACAAACCCCATGAGTTTAATAGACTGCAGGGCACCACGTTTGAACATCTGCACCGTCGGACTCTGGCAAAGGTGCAGTATATTGAGAGCTGTGGGTTTGGTCTGAGAACTCTCTGGGAACATGATTGTGTAGCGGAGCTATCGAAAGATGGTGAATTGGGCACTTTTATTAAGAGCCAGCAGTTACCTTCACCGTTGGAACCCCGTGACGCCTTATGCGGCGGTTGTACAAACGCCATACAATTGTACCGCATAGCTGGACCGGGTGAGAAAATACACTACTATGACTTCAAGAGTCTGCATCCGTTTGTGAACAAGGTGAAGTTGCACCCTGTGGGGCATCCTACAATCATATACAGGAACTTTAAACCTCTCAAAGAGTACTTTGGTATTGTTAAGTGCCATATTCACCCTCGGCGGAAAATTTACTTTCCGGTGCTCCCTTATAGAGTGGACGGTAAGCTAATGTTCCCCCTATGTCGACCCTGCGCTGAAAGTAAACAGACTAGCGAATGCTTGCATAGTGATGAGCAGAGGCTGCTGGAAGGGACTTGGTGTACCACTGAGGTGCAGACGGCCCTCGAGAAAGGGTATCCGCTCGGTAAAATCCTGGAAATTTGGCACTTTCCAAACACAACCACCCAGCTCTTTTCTGAGTACATCAACTTGTTTCTCGGAGACAAACAGGAGGCCTCGGGGGAATCCAGACTGGTGTGTTGATGAGCCCTCAAAGAAAAAGTATATTGTTGATTACAAAGCTCGTGAGGGTATTAAACTGAGACCTGCGTTCATTAAGGTTAACCCTGCCCGCCGTCAGGTAGCGAAGCTCTGCCTCAATTCCTCGTGGGGAAAATTCGCTCAGCGTACCAATTTGTCAAACACATCCATCGTCACAGATCCAGGTGAGCTTTTTAAGTATATGTGAGAAAACAGGGCTGATTGCAGAGGCCCCATAACTTTTTGCCCCCATTTTCCACTTTTTGCTGGTGTTTTCCTGACTTTAAAGGTGCCCTGGGTACTGCTAACCAGTCCCAGGGCCTGTGCTCTGTGTAAAATGGATATGCAAATTAGGCTAATTATAAGTGGCTAAGTTAACCTACCTATAAGTCCCTAGTATATGGTAGGGCATGTAGGTTTAGGGACCACAGCATAGGTGGTGCACACCTAGGTGCATTGCTGAGGTGCCCAGTGTCATTTTAAAAGCAAGCCTGCCTTGCTGGCTGCTTTTAAATTAAAGTTATATGCAAATTCGACTTTGGAATTAAAGGTACTTCCAAAGTCTTAAACTACCTTATTTTTACATATAAGTCACCCCTAAGGTGTGCCCTATGTGCCCCTAGGGCTGGGTGCCATGTAACTATAAGCAGGGACTTTCTAAAAATAGATTTATAAGCCCTGGTGAGGTAAAAACAGCCAAATTCGTTTTTCCCTCATTGAAGTAAATGGCCTTCATAGGCTAGAATGGGCAGACTTTATTTTAAATTTTAAAGTCTCCTTAAATGTTACATACCAAGAATTTGGTATCAAATTAATTGTTGTAATAAATCCCACAACTTCCAGTTGTTGGATTTAATATAACTTGTTCAGGTAAAAAGTTTAGACTTTACCTAAAAAGTTGCCAATTTCAGCTCTGCATTGTTTTTGCTGCTGTGCTCTGATTGGCCAGCCTGCAACAGCTTCTGCCAGGCTACCTTGATGAGGTGTGAAGTGGCCTGACTTCACACAAAGGAATGTGCTTGGGGGAGAGAATCTCCCCTCAGCAGATGGTGAGGCAGGAAGGGGGAGGGCTGCCAAACTGGTCTTCAAAGGCAGAGAAGGACATTTGGAGCACCCAGCAACACCCCCACATCCTGCAACCCCAGACAATTAGGTGCCCCCTTGATTAGATTAGGAGAGGGCAGGAGAGGGGTGTGTTTATGATTTTTAGCCACACCAGTGGGTGGGCTCAGCCAGATGTAACCTCCAAAAATCAGATTCATCCATGTTGGATTTTTAGAGACTGTTGCCTTCTGGGATGGATTTTTGCCACACTTCCCAGGAAGTGGTCATCACAGGGGGACGACCCTGTCCCTGATTGGAGAACCAGGGCCCCCCTGCTTTTCACCCAGGAGCAAGGATAAAACTGGCAGACCTGCACCCACGCCTCAGATCCCCTCCAGAATTCAACAAGAAAGGAACTAAAGAAGAAGAAGGACTGCCCTGCTGGACCCCTGGCCTGCACCTGGAACCTGCACTCAGAAGGACTGCACCAGCTGCACACTTGGGCTTCACCACAAGAAGGACTTTGCCTGGCTTCAACTGGTTCAAGGAGGGACTCCCTGTTTGCTACAGGTGAAAAATTGCTAACCAGAGTCCCCTGCACCAACTCCTGAAGAAAGCGACCAGCTGACCACTGTCCAGTGGCCAAAAAGGAGTTTGCGCCAGGTGCATTCTGGGAGTTGAAGTCCGCACCCCCCAAGGACCATCACAGAACTTCTGGACCCTTGGGGTGAGCTGTGGACCCCAAAAGAACCTTAAAAGAACATCTGGGTGAAGCCCCAGAAGTTTGGAAAAGATTTGAGAATTTTTGGAAAAAAGCTCCAGAGAGGGACCGACCCGCCGCGGAAATTCTTGCCGGCTTGCCTCAACCGCGACCCGGCCTGACTTCGTGGTTCGTCCCGGTAAAGAAAAACATCCAAAAAAGAGACTAAGTCCGAACGTAAAAAGTTGACCGGGACCTCCCAGCCATCGTATCCGAGAAGGGCTTCATGGACGTCAGATCAAGATCCAGGTTTACCCCGGTCGAAGGATTTTCATTTCGAAAAAACGACTAAGTCCGAAGGTAAAAGTCTCCACCGAGGAAACCCACATCGCGTATCCGGACAAGGGCTCCAGGAGGTCGGATTCAACTGGCAGGTTCGTCCCGGTGAAGAAAAACTTCAAAATAAAGACTAAGTCAGAAGGTAACTTTTTAACCGAGGCCTCCCGCGACCTGTAGCCGAGCAGGGCTCCATCGCGGTCGGCCTGAAAGTTTGACTTTGCCCCGGTCGAGGTGCAACCAGATGACCCGATTGGCGCTTTTTGTTTCTAAGCGCTAGAAAAGTAATAATTCTTTAAAAATTCATATCTCCGGTTCCCCTGAACCGATTTTAATCGTTTTTGTGTCATTTTAAAGATAAAAATATAAACTATTTTTATGAATTGGTTTTGGATTTTTAAACTGTTTCCTGTGTTTTATTTAATTACTGTTTTGTGATATTTGAATGCTTTACACTTTGTCTCCTAAGTTAAGCCTTGACGCTCGTTGCCAAGCTACCAAGGGTTGAGCTGGGATTAATTTACTGAGACCTAACTGTACCTACGTGGAGGTTAGTGGCTTGTTGCTAGGTGTAGGTACCTACCTGCCCTACCAATAACCCATTTTCCAACATAATTGGAAGCAGCAACGGGATCCTGTACTTGTGTTCAATATCACGTTACAGTTTTGGGTAAAACAAATTAAAAATCCTTTAAATTGTCCTAGTGCAAAAATTGTTTTTAATTTTTAATTTGGATTAATTTCAATTATTGAATTTTTGTAATTTTTCTAAATTCTTGTTTCCAATTTTTGCAAAACGTTTTTGTTGACACAAAACTAGGGAACCATGGAGCTTGATCTGGCTAGCCTACCCACACTGACAGTAGTCCAGCTTAGGGGGTTGTGTATTGAAAGAGGGTTGCCTGCAACCACTGATCTCAGGAAGCAAATCCTGATCACATCCCTGACAGCATGGGCTGAGGCCCAAAAGGTAGAGTCAGAAGAAGCTCCAGAGGAGGGAGAAAGAAGGGAGGATGCAAGCTCTAACCACTCAGGGGAGGGAAGGCATCTGAGCCCAAGTGAGGATGAGGAAGAACGGTCCTCAGTAAATACAGTCACTAGGGGCAGATCCAAAGCTAGTGGTGGGAAGGGGGTCCTTTCAGGGGGAGAGAACCCATCCATCAGAGAAAGAGAGCTGGAGGCCCAGCTAGCATACATAGCTTTGGAAGCAGAGAAGCTGGCCCTAGAAAAGAAAAAGTGGGCATACAAAGAGAAAAGAGTTGGAAGCAGCGATAAAGAAGCTGAGGTGTCCATGGGTGGGGGAGTTTGCCCCAGATTACCCAAGGGGGTAGTTCCTGCTTATGTAGAGGGGGATGACATAGATAAGTGGCTGGGGGCCTTTGAGAGGGCACTCCAAATGAGAAGGGTTAGGCCTCAATACTGGGGTTCCCTTTTGTGGGAGTTGGTCCCCAACTCAGGGAGGGATAGGCTTCTGACCTTAAGGGGGGAGGAGGCAGATTCATACCCTAGTATGAAGAGGTGCTTAGCCAAGAAGTTTGGTCTGACCCCAGAGCAATATAGAATGAAGTTCAGGGACACCCAGAAGGTCAGTACCCAGTCTTGGGTTGACTTTGGGGACATTTCACTAAAGGCACTAGAGGGCTGGATTATTGGTAACAAAGTAGATACTTATGAGGGGTTATACAATCTGATCATGAGAGAGCACATCTTGACCAATTGTACCCAAGAAAGGTTACGCCAGCATCTAGTGGACTCTAAGCAGACCAACCCTAGAGAGCTAGGGGAGGCAGCTGACGAGTGGTTGAGAACCAGGGTGGTTGTCAAGTCCCAGGGGGGAGACTCCAAGAAGGGGGGACAGGTCCCCAAAAACCTAAGGAGGGAGGTGGTAAGCCCACCACAGAGACTCCCTCTGTACCCCAGAACCCTAAGAAGGAGGAGAGTAAATCCCACTCCCACTCTGACAAGCAGAGACAGGGAGACCCAGGGTTAAAAAAGCTCTTGGACAGTAGGGCTTGCTTTGACTGTCAGCAGACAGGTCACTTCAGAGGAGATGCAGCCTGTCCAAAGAAAGTGGTTAGCACTGGGCTGTCCAGTGTAGCCATAGAGGAGGATTCCTCAGATGATGAAGTCCTCCTAGCATTGAGCTGGGAGACAGGACCAGATGGTAAGCTGGTGATCCCTGAGGGTGGGAGTAGGCACTTCCACCACATTCAAGTGAATGGGATCCCTACCACTGGCCTGAGGGACACCTGTGCCAGTCACACTATAGTGAGTGACCGGTTAGTGACGCCAGACATGTATGTCCCAGGAAAGACAAAGAAAGTCAGGGGAGGTCACCTCCAAACCTGTAGCCATAGTGCCCCTAGAGAGGGAGGGTATCCTTGACTGGATTAGGGTGGTAGTCAGTGCTGACCTCCCCCTAGATTGTATCCTGGGCAATGACCTCCCAGAGGTGAGTCTGGTCACAGATGGGGTGGTCGCCCAGGGCGCCCCCCCAACCCAAAGTCCTGGGGAGTCAGTCCCTACAGTTAGGAGACAGGGGTCCCCAAGAAAAGGAAAGAAGAAAAGGAAGGGTAGACCACTCTTAAAGAGAGTTCCAGGGAGCCAAAGGCCTTCTGCCCCAGTAGGGGGGAAGCCCAGAGTTGGCACTGGTGAGGCCTCCCCTGACCCTAAGGAAGTCCTGAGTAGTCAGGCAGCTGTCCAGATGCAAGGTGTTGCCCCTGCACTGACAGAAGGGAGAGTGGAAGGAGGGTGTCTGCCACAGGAGGTGGTAGCCCCCCACTCTAGACAGCAAGAGGGGTGCCAGGACCCCAAAGATGCCCCTAAAGCAGCTCAGCCACCTGTCAGTGGAGAGCTTAGGGTGTGGTTCTGGGTACTGACAGCTGTCAGTAGCCTCTGCTGGGTGCTAGCCTTCCTGACAGCACTGTACTTGGTCTGGGAAACAGACCCCAGGGCCAATAGCAAAGTAGGCCCCCTGACCCTATTGGTCATGGTGGGGTTGCTCAAGTGTTGGGTGACCTCTTTGGGTAAGCTAGGTGTTGCCCTAGCAAAGTTAGGAGTAGGGGAGGTGGGCACCTCACTACCCAAGTTGGCAGAGAGAGAGGAGGAAGACCCCCCTAGAGGAAAGTTTCAGTTTGAGTTGGGTCCTTTTACTGTTGGGATGGCTTCACTACCCATAGGGAGTGACCCTGACAGGAGGATATAAGGCAGAGTAGGCCCTGCAAAGGGACAGCCAGTTTTCTTCACTGTGTTGCTCGCCTAACAAGCCAGGAAGACTCTCCCAGGGTTGGGCTGAGTCTCCTGGGCGTGTGGGCTGGGGGGGGGGGGTTGTGTGAGAAAACAGGGCTGATTGCAGAGGCCCCATAACTTTTTGCCCCCATTTTCCACTTTT
Source organism: Pleurodeles waltl (assembly GCF_031143425.1). Lineage (NCBI taxonomy): Eukaryota > Metazoa > Chordata > Amphibia > Caudata > Salamandridae > Pleurodeles > Pleurodeles waltl. The sequence goes on from NC_090446.1 coordinate 1,428,597,744, forward strand.
TGCTGGTGTTTTCCTGACTTTAAAGGTGCCCTGGGTACTGCTAACCAGTCCCAGGGCCTGTGCTCTGTGTAAAATGGATATGCAAATTAGGCTAATTATAAGTGGCTAAGTTAACCTACCTATAAGTCCTTAGTATATGGTAGGGCATGTAGGTTTAGGGACCACAGCATAGGTGGTGCACACCTAGGTGCATTGCTGAGGTGCCCAGTGTCATTTTAAAAGCAAGCCTGCCTTGCTGGCTGCTTTTAAATTAAAGTTATATGCAAATTCGACTTTGGAATTAAAGGTACTTCCAAAGTCTTAAACTACCTGATTTTTACATATAAGTCACCCCTAAGGTGTGCCCTATGTGCCCCTAGGGCTGGGTGCCATGTAACTATAAGCAGGGACTTTATAAAAATAGATTTATAAGCCCTGGTGAGGTAAAAACAGCCAAATTTGTTTTTCCCTCATTGAAGTAAATGGCCTTCATAGGCTAGAATGGGCAGACTTTATTTTAAATTTTAAAGTCTCCTTAAATGTTACATACCAAGAATTTGGTATCAAATTAATTGTTGTAATAAATCCCACAACTTCCAGTTGTTGGATTTAATATAACTTGTTCAGGTAAAAAGTTTAGACTTTACCTAAAAAGTTGCCAATTTCAGCTCTGCATTGTTTTTGCTGCTGTGCTCTGATTGGCCAGCCTGCAGCAGCTTCTGCCAGGCTACCTTGATGAGGTGTGAAGTGGCCTGACTTCAAACAAAGGAATGTGCTTGGGGGAGAGAATCTTCCCTCAGCAGATGGTGAGGCAGGAAGGGGGAGGGCTACCAAACTGGTCTTCAAAGGCAGAGAAGGACATTTGGAGCACCCAGCAACACCCCCACATCCTGCAACCCCAGACAATTAGGTGCCCCCTTGATTAGATTAGGAGAGAGCAGGAGAGGGGTGTGTTTATGATTTTTAGCCACACCAGTGGGTGGGCTCAGCCAGATGTAACCTCCAAAAATCAGATTCATCCATGTTGGATTTTTAGAGACTGTTGCCTTCTGGGATGGATTTTTGCCACACTTCCCAGGAAGTGGTCATCACAGGGGGACGACCCTGTCCCTGATTGGAGAACCAGGGCCCCCCTGCTTTTCACCCAGGAGCAAGGATAAAACTGGCAGACCTGCACCCACGCCTCAGATCCCCTCCAGAATTCAACAAGAAAGGAACTAAAGAAGAAGAAGGACTGCCCTGCTGGACCCCTGGCCTGCACCTGGAACCTGCACTCAGAAGGACTGCACCAGCTGCACACTTGGGCTTCACCACAAGAAGGACTTTGCCTGGCTTCAACTGGTTCAAGGAGGGACTCCCTGTTTGCTACAGGTAAAAAATTGCTAACCAGAGTCCCCTGCACCAACTCCTGAAGAAAGCGACCAGCTGACCACTGTCCAGTGGCCAAAAAGGAGTTTGCGCCAGGTGCATTCTGGGAGTTGAAGTCCGCACCCCCCAAGGACCATCACAGAACTTCTGGACCCTTGGGGTGAGCTGTGGACCCCAAAAGAACCTTAAAAGAACATCTGGGTGAAGCCCCAGAAGTTTGGAAAAGATTTGAGAATTTTTGGAAAAAAGCTCCAGAGAGGGACCGACCCGCCGCGGAAATTCTTGCCGGCTTGCCTCAACCGCGACCCGGCCTGACTTCGTGGTTCGTCCCGGTAAAGAAAAACATCCAAAAAAGAGACTAAGTCCGAACGTAAAAAGTTGACCGGGACCTCCCAGCCATCGTATCCGAGAAGGGCTTCATGGACGTCAGATCAAGATCCAGGTTTACCCCGGTCGAAGGATTTTCATCTCGAAAAAACGACTAAGTCCGAAGGTAAAAGTCTCCACCGAGGAAACCCACATCGCGTATCCGGACAAGGGCTCCAGGAGGTCGGATTCAACTGGCAGGTTCGTCCCGGTGAAGAAAAACTTCAAAATAAAGACTAAGTCAGAAGGTAACTTTTTAACCGAGGCCTCCCGCGACCTGTAGCCGAGCAGGGCTCCATCGCGGTCGGCCTGAAAGTTTGACTTTGCCCCGGTCGAGGTGCAACCAGATGACCCGATTGGCGCTTTTTGTTTCTAAGCGCTAGAAAAGTAATAATTCTTTAAAAATTCATATCTCCGGTTCCCCTGAACCGATTTTAATCGTTTTTGTGTCATTTTAAAGATAAAAATATAAACTATTTTTATGAATTGGTTTTGGATTTTTAAACTGTTTCCTGTGTTTTATTTAATTACTGTTTTGTGATATTTGAATGCTTTACACTTTGTCTCCTAAGTTAAGCCTTGACGCTCGTTGCCAAGCTACCAAGGGTTGAGCTGGGATTAATTTACTGAGACCTAACTGTACCTACGTGGAGGTTAGTGGCTTGTTGCTAGGTGTAGGTACCTACCTGCCCTACCAATAACCCATTTTCCAACATAATTGGAAGCAGCAACGGGATCCTGTACTTGTGTTCAATATCACGTTACAGTTTTGGGTAAAACAAATTAAAAATCCTTTAAATTGTCCTAGTGCAAAAATTGTTTTTAATTTTTAATTTGGATTAATTTCAATTATTGAATTTTTGTAATTTTTCTAAATTCTTGTTTCCAATTTTTGCAAAACGTTTTTGTTGACACAAAACTAGGGAACCATGGAGCTTGATCTGGCTAGCCTACCCACACTGACAGTAGTCCAGCTTAGGGGGTTGTGTATTGAAAGAGGGTTGCCTGCAACCACTGATCTCAGGAAGCAAATCCTGATCACATCCCTGACAGCATGGGCTGAGGCCCAAGAGGTAGAGTCAGAAGAAGCTCCAGAGGAGGGAGAAAGAAGGGAGGATGCAAGCTCTAACCACTCAGGGGAGGGAAGGCATCTGAGCCCAAGTGAGGATGAGGAAGAACGGTCCTCAGTAAATACAGTCACTAGGGGCAGATCCAAAGCTAGTGGTGGGAAGGGGGTCCTTTCAGGGGGAGAGAACCCATCCATCAGAGAAAGAGAGCTGGAGGCCCAGCTAGCATACATAGCTTTGGAAGCAGAGAAGCTGGCCCTAGAAAAGAAAAAGTGGGCATACAAAGAGAAAAGAGTTGGAAGCAGCGATAAAGAAGCTGAGGTGTCCATGGGTGGGGGAGTTTGCCCCAGATTACCCAAGGGGGTAGTTCCTGCTTATGTAGAGGGGGATGACATAGATAAGTGGCTGGGGGCCTTTGAGAGGGCACTCCAAATGAGAAGGGTTAGGCCTCAATACTGGGGTTCCCTTTTGTGGGAGTTGGTCCCCAACTCAGGGAGGGATAGGCTTCTGACCTTAAGGGGGGAGGAGGCAGATTCATACCCTAATATGAAGAGGTGCTTAGCCAAGAAGTTTGGTCTGACCCCAGAGCAATATAGAATGAAGTTCAGGGACACCCAGAAGGTCAGTACCCAGTCTTGGGTTGACTTTGGGGACATTTCACTAAAGGCACTAGAGGGCTGGATTATTGGTAACAAAGTAGATACTTATGAGGGGTTATACAATCTGATCATGAGAGAGCACATCTTGACCAATTGTACCCAAGAAAGGTTACGCCAGCATCTAGTGGACTCTAAGCAGACCAACCCTAGAGAGCTAGGGGAGGCAGCTGATGAGTGGTTGAGAACCAGGGTGGTTGTCAAGTCCCAGGGGGGAGACTCCAAGAAGGGGGGGACAGGTCCCCAAAAACCTAAGGAGGGAGGTGGTAAGCCCACCACAGAGACTCCCTCTGTACCCCAGAACCCTAAGAAGGAGGAGAGTAAATCCCACTCCCACTCTGACAAGCAGAGACAGGGAGACCCAGGGTTAAAAAAGCTCTTGGACAGTAGGGCTTGCTTTGACTGTCAGCAGACAGGTCACTTCAGAGGAGATGCAGCCTGTCCAAAGAAAGTGGTTAGCACTGGGCTGTCCAGTGTAGCCATAGAGGAGGATTCCTCAGATGATGAAGTCCTCCTAGCATTGAGCTGGGAGACAGGACCAGATGGTAAGCTGGTGATCCCTGAGGGTGGGAGTAGGCACTTCCACCACATTCAAGTGAATGGGATCCCTACCACTGGCCTGAGGGACACCTGTGCCAGTCACACTATAGTGAGTGACCGGTTAGTGACGCCAGACATGTATGTCCCAGGAAAGACAAAGAAAGTCAGGGGAGGTCACCTCCAAACCTGTAGCCATAGTGCCCCTAGAGAGGGAGGGTATCCTTGACTGGATTAGGGTGGTAGTCAGTGCTGACCTCCCCCTAGATTGTATCCTGGGCAATGACCTCCCAGAGGTGAGTCTGGTCACAGATGGGGTGGTCGCCCAGGGCGCCCCTCCAACCCAAAGTCCTGGGGAGTCAGTCCCTACAGTTAGGAGACAGGGGTCCCCAAGAAAAGGAAAGAAGAAAAGGAAGGGTAGGCCACTCTTAAAGAGAGTTCCAGGGAGCCAAAGGCCTTCTGCCCCAGTAGGGGGGAAGCCCAGAGTTGGCACTGGTGAGGCCTCCCCTGACCCTAAGGAAGTCCTGAGTAGTCAGGCAGCTGTCCAGATGCAAGGTGTTGCCCCTGCACTGACAGAAGGGAGAGTGGAAGGAGGGTGTCTGCCACAGGAGGTGGTAGCCCCCCACTCTAGACAGCAAGAGGGGTGCCAGGACCCCAAAGATGCCCCTAAAGCAGCTCAGCCACCTGTCAGTGGAGAGCTTAGGGTGTGGTTCTGGGTACTGACAGCTGTCAGTAGCCTATGCTGGGTGCTAGCCTTCCTGACAGCACTGTACTTGGTCTGGGAGACAGACCCCAGGGCCAATAGCAAAGTAGGCCCCCTGACCCTATTGGTCATGGTGGGGTTGCTCAAGTGTTGGGTGACCTCTTTGGGTAAGCTAGGTGTTGCCCTAGCAAAGTTAGGAGTAGGGGAGGTGGGCACCTCACTACCCAAGTTGGCAGAGAGAGAGGAGGAAGACCCCCCTAGAGGAAAGTTTCAGTTTGAGTTGGGTCCTTTTACTGTTGGGATGGCTTCACTACCCATAGGGAGTGACCCTGACAGGAGGATATAAGGCAGAGTAGGCCCTGCAAAGGGACAGCCAGTTTTCTTCACTGTCTTCCTCGCCTAACAAGCCAGGAAGACTCTCCCAGGGTTGGGCTGAGTCTCCTGGGCGTGTGGGCTGGGGGGGGGGGGGGGTGGGTTGTGTGAGAAAACAGGGCTGATTGCAGAGGCCCCATAACTTTTTGCCCCCATTTTCCACTTTTTGCTGGTGTTTTCCTGACTTTAAAGGTGCCCTGGGTACTGCTAACCAGTCCCAGGGCCTGTGCTCTGTGTAAAATGGATATGCAAATTAGGCTAATTATAAGTGGCTAAGTTAACCTACCTATAAGTCCCTAGTATATGGTAGGGCATGTAGGTTTAGGGACCACAGCATAGGTGGTGCACACCTAGGTGCATTGCTGAGGTGCCCAGTGTCATTTTAAAAGCAAGCCTGCCTTGCTGGCTGCTTTTAAATTAAAGTTATATGCAAATTCGACTTTGGAATTAAAGGTACTTCCAAAGTCTTAAACTACCTTATTTTTACATATAAGTCACCCCTAAGGTGTGCCCTATGTGCCCCTAGGGCTGGGTGCCATGTAACTATAAGCAGGGACTTTCTAAAAATAGATTTATAAGCCCTGGTGAGGTAAAAACAGCCAAATTCGTTTTTCCCTCATTGAAGTAAATGGCCTTCATAGGCTAGAATGGGCAGACTTTATTTTAAATTTTAAAGTCTCCTTAAATGTTACATACCAAGAATTTGGTATCAAATTAATTGTTGTAATAAATCCCACAACTTCCAGTTGTTGGATTTAATATAACTTGTTCAGGTAAAAAGTTTAGACTTTACCTAAAAAGTTGCCAATTTCAGCTCTGCATTGTTTTTGCTGCTGTGCTCTGATTGGCCAGCCTGCAGCAGCTTCTGCCAGGCTACCTTGATGAGGTGTGAAGTGGCCTGACTTCAAACAAAGGAATGTGCTTGGGGGAGAGAATCTCCCCTCAGCAGATGGTGAGGCAGGAAGGGGGAGGGCTGCCAAACTGGTCTTCAAAGGCAGAGAAGGACATTTGGAGCACCCAGCAACACCCCCACATCCTGCAACCCCAGACAATTAGGTGCCCCCTTGATTAGATTAGGAGAGGGCAGGAGAGGGGTGTGTTTATGATTTTTAGCCACACCAGTGGGTGGGCTCAGCCAGATGTAACCTCCAAAAATCAGATTCATCCATGTTGGATTTTTAGAGACTGTTGCCTTCTGGGATGGATTTTTGCCACACTTCCCAGGAAGTGGTCATCACAGGGGGACGACCCTGTCCCTGATTGGAGAACCAGGGCCCCCCTGCTTTTCACCCAGGAGCAAGGATAAAACTGGCAGACCTGCACCCACGCCTCAGATCCCCTCCAGAATTCAACAAGAAAGGAACTAAAGAAGAAGAAGGACTGCCCTGCTGGACCCCTGGCCTGCACCTGGAACCTGCACTCAGAAGGACTGCACCAGCTGCACACTTGGGGTTCACCACAAGAAGGACTTTGCCTGGCTTCAACTGGTTCAAGGAGGGACTCCCTGTTTGCTACAGGTGAAAAATTGCTAACCAGAGTCCCCTGCACCAACTTCTGAAGAAAGCGACCAGCTGACCACTGTCCAGTGGCCAAAAAGGAGTTTGCGCCAGGTGCATTCTGGGAGTTGAAGTCCGCACCCCCCAAGGACCATCACAGAACTTCTGGACCCTTGGGGTGAGCTGTGGACCCCAAAAGAACCTTAAAAGAACATCTGGGTGAAGCCCCAGAAGTTTGGAAAAGATTTGAGAATTTTTGGAAAAAAGCTCCAGAGAGGGACCGACTCTCCGCGGAAATTCTAGCCGGCTTGCCTCAACCGCGACCCGGCCTGACTTCGTGGTTCGTCCCGGTAAAGAAAAACATCCAAAAAAGAGACTAAGTCCGAACGTAAAAAGTTGACCGGGACCTCCCAGCCATCGTATCCGAGAAGGGCTCCATGGACGTCGGATCAAGATCCAGGTTTACCCCGGTCGAAGGATTTTCATCTCGAAAAAACGACTAAGTCCGAAGGTAAAAGTCTCCACCGAGGAAACCCACATCGCGTATCCGGACAAGGGCTCCAGGAGGTCGGATTCAACTGGCAGGTTCGTCCCGGTGAAGAAAAACTTCAAAATAAAGACTAAGTCAGAAGGTAACTTTTTAACCGAGGCCTCCCGCGACCTGTAGCCGAGCAGGGCTCCATCGCGGTCGGCCTGAAAGTTTGACTTTGCCCCGGTCGAGGTGCAACCAGATGACCCGATTGGCGCTTTTTGTTTCTAAGCGCTAGAAAAGTAATAATTCTTTAAAAATTCATATCTCCGGTTCCCCTGAACCGATTTTAATCGTTTTTGTGTCATTTTAAAGATAAAAATATAAACTATTTTTATAAATTGGTTTTGGATTTTTAAACTGTTTCCTGTGTTTTATTTAATTACTGTTTTGTGATATTTGAATGCTTTACACTTTGTCTCCTAAGTTAAGCCTTGACGCTCGTTGCCAAGCTACCAAGGGTTGAGCTGGGATTAATTTACTGAGACCTAACTGTACCTACGTGGAGGTTAGTGGCTTGTTGCTAGGTGTAGGTACCTACCTGCCCTACCAATAACCCATTTTCCAACAGTATATATTCACACCGGTTTATGACATTTCTAGTTGTGAATTTATCAACGACGAGACGGCCGTTCTATGTTGGAAATACACCAAAGAGTATCCCACAACGTGTAGCAATATAAACATCTTTATAGCATGCTTCACAACCGCTCACGCCCGGCTAGAGCTTTACAGGTTGCTGGACGTTGTTTGTACCACAACACTGACTCTGTTATCTTTGTGAGTAAAGAGGGTGATGAAGATCCTCCCCTGGGTGATTATCTAGGGGATTTGACCAGCGAGCTCGAAAAGGGGGAGTATATACACAAATTTACCTCATCAGGCCCTAAGACGTACAGTTATAAGACCTCAAACAACAACATTTGCATGAAAGTCAAAGGTATCACTTTAAACATCACCAATATGATTAAAATAAACTTTGACAGTCTGAAGGTTCTGGGGCACGAGTACTCCGCCTCGAGCAATCACAAAAATAACAAAACCATAGCCGTAAACCACCCGAGTATAGTCAGATCCAAGAAAAAGTGGGAAATTACAACACAACCGTTGTATAAAACCTTAAGAGTAGTGTTTGACAAATGGGTCCTCACAGAGGACTACAAAACACTGCCTTACGGTTATTAAAAGACATTAGAGGCTCGAACACCACTCAGATATGGACACCAGGCTACAACACCCATTCTCCTGCGTTTTAGCTGGTCCCTCCAATAGCGGTAAAAGTTTTTTTTATAAAGAAACTGCTAGAAAACGCTCCTGGTGTTTTATCTCAGACCCATAATAACATTGTGTGGCTTTATTGCTGCTGGCAGGATCTTTGCACGGAGCTCACCCTAAAGTTCCCACACATCCGGTTTATAGAAGGCATCCCCGGTAATCTCAACGACGATGACTTGTTACCAAAACAACTTGTAAACATGGTCGTGGTGAACGATCTCATGCGTGAAGGCGGTGACCACCCCGAGATTGAACGGGCCTTTACGCAATATTCACACCACCGTAATCTGAGCATATGCTATATAGTTCAGAACTTGTTTTACAAGGGTAAGAGCAGCCGGTCCATAACTCTCAACGCCTCATACCTGGTCTTATTTAAAAACCCCAGAGACAAGCTTCAGATCTCAATTATACCTAAACAAATGTACCCCGGAAACACACAGTTTTTCATGGAGGCCTTTAACGATGCTACAGCAAAACCCCACGGCTACTTACTGGTGGATTTAAAACCCAACACTCTTGAAGACTACAGACTGCGCACAGGTATACTACCACCTGACTTCCCAGTCGCCTACACGCATAAAAAAAGGGCCCAAAGCCTATAAAAAGGACACGTAAAAAGACTTTTATAACATTTACACTCTAAACCTTGTAATATAAGGTCCCCACTATGTCTGCGAGGATGCAGCGTAATTTAGGCCTCCTAAAAATGCTGATCACAGCCAACTCCTCGAAAAGAAAGGCCATCCTTTGCGCTGCCTCGGACGATTTAGTGGCAGCCATTTCAGAAATAGCCCTAAACACCCTAAAAGGTAATGTCCCGATATCAACGAGCCAGTTCCGCGTTCTGAAGAAGAAGCGCCACATTATTAAGAAGCTCAGCAATAAGATGGTGTTGCTCCTTTGTAAAAGAAAACTGGTCAAACAGTCTGGTGTTTTTATAGGGTCGCTGCTAGGTATAGCTATACCCCTAATCACAGGGCTACTGTCGAGACCCTGATGGAGCACACTCACAAAATGTACCTCGTACCCCAGCAACAGCTGGAACATCTGGGCCCTTCTACCACTGATGTCTGGGACATACGCAAAAACGAAACGCAGCATCTCGATGCTGAAATCAAAGCCATTTTGAACCAAACTGATTTAAAACCACACAACAAAGAGGGGCTTTACTCAGGAGCCCTTCAAAACTTTCTACAGTACTACAAGCAACTAACCTCTTAAAAAAACAAACTGACTCTGTATACCCCAGATGCTGAACAGGAGCCAGTACCCTCTATGGAGCCTCAAGACCTAGGACCCTCACCCACACCGGATGCCTTTGTCCTAGACCTTTTGAAAAATATAAGTCAGAAATATAGATGGGCTGCTCAAATGTTGCTCAGTAAAATGACTGCTACTAAAGATTTGACCACGTGGAACAACCGGGGTGAATTCGTTTACAAGGGTCAGCCGGTTGCTAGGTCCCACATGTATGATCTGGTCAGGGATCTCACACACAGTAAAATTCTATCAACACAAGACGCTCCTGGAAGTTGGGAGCAGTTTCTAAGTGCCGCTGCGGAACTCAACATTCCCTCAACGATTATCGGTAACGCAGAGAATCGCCGTAAGCTTGAAAGTTTGAAAGATCCAACCCCTGCTGTTTTTACAAGGTGCCCCGCTGTATCGACGTTGCCTTTCTTTATACAACGAACACCAGCTAGGAGCAGTGTTGCTCTTCCTCTGGGGCCTAAAAAGAGACTGTTCAAAATGAACACCTGGCTACCGCTCTAAATTTGCACCCATGTACTTTTTTTGTTAAAAGTTTTGGGGTCGAAAATGTTTGCTTCATTTTAAATGTTTACCCCTGTAAATGTTTGTGCTGAAACAGGTTTGTAATAAACACTTTTAAATTTTCAGCAGTCGTCTGACATCTTTTTTTTTTTTTTAAATGGTTTGAAAATGTGCACCGTGTGAATAAACAAAAATGCCTAGGCTAAAATCATGTTTAAGAAGTTTTTTTTATTTTAGACACTCATCAGTACAAAGGGCAGTTTACAATGCCTTACACTTTTGTCAAAGACCATATTCTGTTTTAGCAGCGCTCGACATTGTCCTGGAGTTTTCATTCACATATTTCATAACAACCCTGTCATTGTTTACTAGATCGGCTGAGTACAGATTAAAAAAAATTCTAAACGTCATACCTTCAGACATTTTACTAATAAAATATATACAATGTTCCCCGCATGTGATGGCCAAAGGATCCTGCACACATAGTTTGTTATACTCAACCGTGGGTGATGCTTTTTTTACATATTTGAATATCAGCTTTGTATAAATGCTATGCTCAGGGAACTCTGCTAAACTATCAAACACTATAACCGTGTCCACATCCAGAAACAGAGCCGCCCAATGTGTACCGTCCTTGTAATGGGGATCAGTGTTAAAGACGAGGGTGCGGGGTCTTTCTGGACCTATCTTTTCAGGTAGTCCATCGCTAGGGAATACTCCTACAAAGTATTTCTTAGCATATTTATGTCTACTTAAGAAGTCTTGTATCTCCGCAGTGTCCATTTTTTTTATTTTATTTTTTTTAAATTATTTTACACTCTTTTAATGGTAGTCAAACATAAGCTACCGGGCGTGGTTGACCTGGATAACGCTGTCGAATACCGAGAACACAACCATGTTCACATTGGCAGCCAGCACCTGTGTAAAGTGTATTTCCGCTTTTAAATTTCCGTTTTTGATCAGGTTGTAGTGGTCACCGTCTTCCATGTCAGGCGTCAGGTCGCATGCAAACAGCGTGTAGCCGGCTGCATACCCCTCTCTTGAAACAACTACACCCGTGTCCCGCAGCTGTTTCCCCGTTATCGAGACCAGTCCGAGATATACCCTGGCAAAATTTGATGTTCCAAAATTCGGCGTGAAGGGTTTTGCGGGTATCACGGCGCCCTCGTGAACCAAAGCGGCATAGTTGATATTGTAATGTTTGAGGTTGAAAGGATTTGAGTTGTAGAGGCCACTAAAAGCTGTATTGTCCACAAACCCTATGATGATGAGTTTCGGTAATTGTCCCAGAAATAGATTCTGCTGTTGCGTTAATCGGGTACCGGCGGGGATGCTGAATATCTTCAGAGCAACTCTTTCAATGGCATACTTGGCGTTCGATAATTGTAAAGCTTCTGCATGTGCCAGTCTGACACTCGGGGACACTTTCACTCTCTTTACAAATAGGCTCGCTGACAATATAACCAGTTTATACTGTTCCGCATCACCGCTGATGAGACAGAAAGCGTCCTTGTTACGACTGAGTTTGATCTTAAGATCTATACCATTGACTAGCAGTTTGTCTTGGAAGAAAAGATCTGAATGTAAGCACCCCAGGAGGTCAAACTGCCTACTGCCGGCGACGAAGCTGGCTCTTTTTTTAAAACCCTTGTTGTCCCCGTCCAAAGCCGTGTTCTCCAAATGCGCTTCGGTATCTCTGTAGAAGAGCCCCGCTGAAAGCTGTGTGTCCAGCGCGTTGCGACTGTAATTTAGAATACTCTCTATGTAGGCCCTGTAGGCATACATGTTATCACTCTGCATGACGAGTCGATCGCCTTGGTTAATGCACACTTGATTAAACATGGTTGCGATGGGGTAGGCGATCGGGGCCACTCTAGCATCAGCCTCGATGTTGGCACCATTCGCTTTGGTTATTTTACAGACGAGGTGCAGAAGAGTGTTGTTGAGATCCAGGTACATATCCGTGGACCCCGACACATAAAACTCTATCAGTGCAAGAGGCGTCAGAGCGGCCATAGGCGACACTTCCATGGAAAAACTGTTTTCAATGCTGGCCTGTGTGGGTTTGAGAGAAAACAGATCTAACTCAGATTTGGCGCATTCACCTGATGCACAGTGTACAAAGGGCATGACCGATGCTTTAAAAAATATTCGCACTAGAACGTGTTCTCTCCTTTTGAATTAGTCATACGCTTCTTATAGGGCATTGGTGTCCCCCTATGCCTCGAATCCCTTCGCTTCGTTTTAACACCAGCATGCGCATTGTACATCATCCCAGCTCCTCCTTGGGGATGCCTGCCCATACGCTCGGCGACTGCAGACGTTCCACTACCCACAACGTCCTGGGTGATGTTCGTAGCAGCCGCTTTAACATGAGGTTTTGCAATTTCGAACCCTCTTCTCAAAAAGGGCATGGCTCGCCTAAACAGGCTCCGGAAGAAACCCCCCAATCCCAACCCGTACATAACAGGAGCCCCTTGAAAGTAGGGCGGGTGACCTCCATACCCAGCCTGAACTCTATAATAGTCCCTGTACATAGAGGGATCCCCATAGGTTTTCATGATGACCATCGCAGCAGCCTAATAGTCACCGTCGCGACGGGGTCTTAAATGAAGCTTAACAATAACTTTCTCGTATTTAAAGGCCAGCGGCTCCGACTGGTCGTTGTACACCATGATGGTTATAGTGTCAAAATGGTTTTTAGAAATTGCCACATAGTCGAGTTTGTGATGTTGCATATTAACCATTGTGTTATTTTCACCCTGCACAGGGACCCACCTCAACAAAGGTGAATAACTGTCCCCGATCCTCTGAGGTTCTACGATATCGGTATACACGTAGAGTGTATAAAATCTGCCGTTAATATCGGGACATGTAGGGTCTGGATCCACCTGTCTTTGCACATGCTGTATGGTCCCTAAAATCCGCTGTAATTTACCAGTACATGTAAACCTGGTATCAAACTCAGGGGCTCTAAGAAAGACTTTTCTTCTAACGTAATCCGACACCAGATATATATTTGCATACTCTTCAACGATGCTTATAGATTTGTTGATGGCCTCGACCACAGACGCTACGGTTGGGTAATAGCCATGTGGAAAAGTCTGGGGAAAGGTCAGGGCATCATGAATGCGCTTTATATGAAATTTAGCGTCGAACTTTGTAAATGTATTCCAAGTTCTAGGGTACTGTATCCCCGTTAGCGCCACCTCCCAGGGTCCTTTCAAATCCACCGGCTTTACCAGTTTCACAGTATAACTAGAAATCTGATTGTCTGGGAACATGTCTTTCAAAGTGTTGGATGGTAGCATGATATAAAAGGTGAGTTCTCCATCACGGTGCTTACAGCTTGACCTCACACACCGCGCAGCGAGCTGGCCAGAACCCAACTGTTCAATTTCTCAGTCCACCCCGCCATTTGACCAGAGCCTGTCTCCTGGCACCGCTCCCTTTCCTTTTCAGAACCTTTTCAACTTTGTACACCCTCTTCGGATCGTAGGGAACCTTCTGTAACTCTTCGCTGTAAGAGACACCTGCTACCTTTTTCACCATCGTAGTCCTTTAACCTGTAAAAATATACCCCCTCTTTAAGCTCAACACTTTACACTATGAATATCTCATCACTGAATGTCTGTTGGTAACCGTTGGTCAAGACACCTTTCAACTTTGAAACCCAGACATGATCCCCTTCTTTTAAAGGCGGTTTCTTGACCTTCGACGTAAGACGACTACCGTACACAGTTCTCCACACCATTAACGAATTATCCTGCGTTACCTTAAAGGGGCCACTTTGATTGTCCTGTGGTAGGTGGCATTATAAACATCTATAAAAGCCTGTAGAACATCCACGTATCTGTAGGTGTTGTTGGCGGTAAAATATCGCCACATCTTTGACTTTAAAGTTCGGTTAAAACGCTCTACAACCACAGCTTTTACCTCTGTGTGCGTCACAAAATGTTGAACAGCGTGCTGGTTTAATAATTTTTGGAAAGGTTTGTTTAAAAATTCCTTTCCGGCGTCTGTTTGTAGTTTCTGAGGTACGCGACCTCTAGCGAAGATGTCTTTAAAAGCGGCTGTGACGCTGGTACCACTTTTATCGTTTAACGACTCTGCATAGGCATACTTGGACAAGACGTCTATGACGGTTAAGATATACATGGAGCCACTGTTATGTTTTGCTAGATCTTGAAGACTGATTATGTCAGCTTGCCACTGATAATCGAGCTGTGCGCTAACAACTGTGGCCCTCCTCTTAAAACGTCTCCTGGCCGGTTTGTGGAGCGAATAAGCCCCCAGCTAACCACGTCTTCACAATGGCGAGGTTTACAGATTCATTTTCAGCTCGAGCCCTTCTAAATAGTGCTTCGCAGCCTCCGAAGCTCCCAACCCCCTGTGTATTGTAATAAAGCTTCCTTAAAACGGCACCCGTCATGCTGTCACCCACCATCACAACGAAATGAAAGACGCTTGTTTTGTGTAAGGTCATTTTATTAAACATAAAAAAACATTAAAGTGTGGCGGGACTACACAACCAGTGTGTATTTGACATTTTGTGGTACATAGCTTATAACTGTCAAAACGGTGGCCCACCAGGGCCTTTTTACAAGCGTATTCCTCAGTACAACACCCGTTACATATGTTACTCAGAGCAGGTCCTTTTACAAACCCTAAGCGTCACAAACTTTGATATTTTTATAGCTATACTCTCAATAGCTCTAGACATAACTGCCCGCTCCCCAAGCCTATAACTCTGAACGCTCAGGATACTGACAGAATTCAACAGTTCATAGAGTTCTAGGTAGGACAATACAGAACCTTTATTTGTGAGATAATCTTCAGTCATGTGCTCCAAAGCCCCGTGTATCCCAGTCAATGGTGAAAGTCTTAACTCTCGAGCGTGATCTTTGTCCGAGTTCCGACATTTAACAGATGCGGTTAGCCGGATGTTGATACACCACTTGGCGATACACACATGACTGCTGCACTGCAAAAAGGCCGAAGGTTCCGAAATGTTCAGATACCGCAGAGTCAAAGGGTGTATTTCAGCTATTCTTTCTTTAACCAGAACAAATATCAATCTCCTGATACAGATGTATCACGGGTGTAACTCATAAATATCTTGCACCACGATACTCGGATTCACCGCCTAGAAGTGAGTAAGTATGGAGCGCTAAGTAACACATTTATGGTCTGCTTTTTTTTTTAAACAACTTTTGTGGGGCTAAAGACTTCATTCTTCTGTTTTTATAATAAATGTCACACATTCGTATTTCTATAACCCTTTCTATCATACTTTTGTCAAAGTGGGGACACAGCCACTGCATACGGTCGAGTTTTGAGCAGGGCTCAGCAGCATAGCGGATCTCATTGACAGCCGCAGCCATGACCTTAATTATATCAGAGTGGACACCTTTCTTCACAGCTGATAGCCCGTACACCACCCTTAACAAATTATAGACCCGTTGAGGGTCTAGCCGACTACAAATGTGGCGAATTATTCTTGCAGTGTACGACTCGTATAGACACTTGTGAGCCGCCTGCTGAGGTTCATTAATTTTATGCCCGTAACACAGGTCATAATAGTCCCGTTTAACACACATGTTCACAGCGGTCGCTGCAAAACCTTTAACTGGCCATATGGCGTCATAGGACACACCCGGAGTTTCCTTTTCAAAATCGTGGCTAGTGTAGGTGCAAACACATTTCTTAGGATGCTCTTTGTTCTGGCTTGTAATACTTTCAGACTGTCTGGAACAGCATAAGCAGTAAAGATTTACGTCATTAACCTTTGGCGCAGACACTTCTAGAGGCTCTCTTTCTGCAGTTGTTTTCTATGGTTCAAACAGAAAGCACAAGACAAATTATTAGTTAAAAGTATGACACCAGAGTATACATGAAAAAAAAAATGTCTATAGAGTTTTACTAACCTCAACATTCTGGCCACACTCAGAGGCTCCTCTGAAATCTTGCGAGTCGCAGAGGTCCATCGGGGTAGAAGCATCATCAGAGCTTACAACTGACGGCTGTCCTCCTGGAATCCCATGTCTTCATAGACGGGCGAATTCGGCGGTGCTACACACTCTTCAACATCTTTAATGTTGATGAAGTTAACTGCAACACTTAATTCATCTTTCGAGGCATCTCTGTCGCTGCTGCCCCCCTTAATAGGGGATATCAGGTTCGGCACATCCTTGAGGTTGAGCTTTTCAAGCCGCTGGCAAAGTTCCTCTTGAAAACCGGTAACATAGGTATCCCTGTCGTCAGGGACAGCCTGTTGTGCATTCTCATCCATCGTAAGTGGTGTTAGGGTCCGGTAATATCTACCAATAGTGTTCAGGGCCCCTGAGGAGGCGGCTTTTCTGGCGATCGGATAGTATCTCTTCATGGTGCTTTGACAAGCTGTTTCAGCATTGGTTCACGGTTTGGCAGACGGCTCTAACCAGCTCCTTATATGCAACATTTAAAAAAGGGTGGGCGCTACTCTACAACACCATGAGGTCACAGACCACGTGACACACCCTACACACATGGCACTTCCGGGGAGGGCTCTCAGGGACACCGGAAGTCCCAGCCACCAGAAATGGCGTCACTTCCGGGGTGGGATAACTGTCACTTTTAATATGGTGACTAAAGGTATCCCTTCCTACTACTCACGTGCCATATTCCCTAAAAACGAAGATATATCCTTTCTTGAAGACGCACCCATTCACACATGGTTCTGTACATATGGAGGGCGTATCCATGTAATTGTGACAGTTCCGGGTGCAGGCCGTGGTGCACCTACTGAAGACAGAGTTGTGGGGGATGCACAAATAACATTTAGACACGTGATCACATAGATTGATTCTTGGGTCTCTCTGGGCGTAGCCATTGTTGCATACACACTTCGATACACACAGCTTTTTGGAGGGATTTTCTTACCCAGGTGGGCGCGGCTCTTTGGACAAGGAGGTGCACAATCTTCATAGTGCATATTGCTGGGCATGATCCTGCAGAGAAAACATCAAGAGGCAAGTCATATTTAAGTTATTTTTTACATTGATCCTCGAGTAAAGTAATTTAGCCACGTTGGTGTTTACATGATCTGTGCATACGCTGGTCATCCCTCTCCTCCTCTCTCCCAGGGTCCTGATTATATCACAAAGAGGTGGCTGAGCGACTTTCCAACTACAGAGTGTTGTTTAAAAACACAACACTCTAGCTGGATGCCTGGATTGCACATGTATGAGGGGGTTGTTCAACTAACAAGCACAATCCACTTTATTTAGCAAGCTGCACATGCCTTTGTATATCTGATGAAATATAGCTGTCACGGAGCACATCAATGCAACCCCGGGGCCAATAAGAAGCCTCACACAGAGACAGGACGCCCACAACTGGGCCATCTTCTGAAAGGATTGCGCTTCCAGTCCTATCAATAAGCTGGGGAAGGGTTTGACCTAAGTCTTCCTCTGAAACCTGGCCCTGGTGCTCTGTCTGGTTCCTTGTTAGGAATCATGGCTTCTTCTGTTGCCATGAAGCATCTACGTTGCTATGAAGGAAGTAAGGTAAGTAAAAAAACAGTCAGTGTTGTTTCTTTGTATTTATTCGATTGGATGTATGGTTGTGAGAGTGAATGAGATTGAGTGAGAGTGTGTGTTAGTTTTATGTGTTTGAGAGCATCAATTAGAATGAGCAAATGAAAATCAACGATTGAGCAGTTTGAGTGTGTTAGAATGAGTGAGTGATGGGAGATCATGCGAGTGAGTGAGTCAAGGTTGTCTCTTTTTCCATGGTGCAGCAGGAACCAGAGGCCCTGGTGCAACTGCACCAGGCTGCACTACTGAAGCAGGATATCTGTACCCCAGGAATTGGAATCAGAGCCTCTGTTCACCAGTAGTTGTGACTGAGATTCAGTGATTATGAAAGTGTGTGTTTGTGCGCAAGGGTGCTTTTACATAAGAAATAGTGAGCATGGTGTATGGGTACATTTTTGCATGAGGGTATCCAAGGCAAATTTTGAAAATAAATAGGTCAACCCATGGCAAATATTATGCCCTGACACTTTCAAGGATCACCAGCTGCCACTGGTGATTATAAACAGGCCAATATTTATTGGCTTTTGGCGTAGGTAGCTCAGCTAGTCACCTTGCTGTGCTGCCCTGTGTCAAAAGGAAATGGCAGAAATCTTCTGGGCCATATTTATACTTTTTGACGCACAACTGCGCCAGCGCAGTTGTGCGTCAAAAAATTTAACGCCGGCTAACACCATTCCAAAGCGCCATGCGGGCGCCTTATTCATTGAATGACGTTAGCCGGCGCTGCGGACTGGTGTGCGTAAAAAAAAAATGACTCACACCAGGCAGCGCCGGCGTAGGGGAAAATGGAGCTTGAGCGTCAAAAAATGGGGCAAGCCAGTCTGAGGCAAAAAATATGCCTCAACCCGATTTGCGCCATTTTTTTTTACTCCCAACCCCCATTGAAATGACTCCCGTCTTAGCACAGACAGGAGTCATGCCCCCTTGCCCAATGGCCATGCCCAGGGGACTTCTGTCCCCTGGGCATGGTCATTGGGGATAGTGGCATGTAGGGGGGCACAAATCAGGCCCCCCTATGCCACAAAAAAAAAAAAAGAAATTACTTACCTGAACTTACCTCAACGTCCCTGGGATGGGTCCCTCCATCATTGGGTGTCCTCCTAGGGTGGGCAAGGGTGGCAGGGGGTGTCCCTGGGGGCATGGGAGGTCACCTCTGGGCTCCTTCCGAGCCCACAGGTCCCTTAACGCCTGCCCTGACCAGGCATTAAAAAATGACGCAAAATCAGCTGGACGTAATTTTTTTTGACCCGCCCACTCCCGTGCGTCATTTTTGCACGGGAGTTTAAATAAGGCGCACATGCCTTAGAGTCATTTTTTAGAAGGGAACGCCTACCTTGCATATCATTAACGCAAGGTAGGTGTCCACGCTAAAAAATGACGCAAACTCCAAGATCTTTGGCGCTAGACGGGTCTAACGCCAAATAATAAATATGGAGTTAGCTTTGCGTTAAAAAAAACTACGCAAATCCGGCACAAACAGAGTATAAATATGCCCCTTTGTATCTAAAGCATACGGAGAATCCTTGACCTTTCCCTCTGAGCTAGTGCACAATGGGCTGCCTAGTGCCACCTCTGGTACCCTTGGACCGTGGTGCCAGGGTTTCTGCATTGCATGCAAGATTGTGTTTGTGCAGGAAGGGATACCTTCCTGCACAAAGGCTACCTTCCTGCACAAAACAATCCTGGGAGACATTTTCCTCTTCTATGTGTGCTGCAGAAATTCATAACTCTGGTTTTGTGTAACTTAAAAAGTTCATATTGGTGTCCAAATTTATATAAAATCTGATTTATTCTAAATTTGTTGTTGGATTTCTTTCGAGTCATGTCATTTACTTATTGTCCATGTTGTGAAATGCTTTACACATGTTCCTCTAAGTAGCCTGATTGCTCTTTGCCACACTACCAAGACTGAGCTAAGGTTTACTGGCGTGAACCCAAGGTCGACTATTGAGTAATGTGCTAGTATTAAATGGTAAGACTCCCCACTCATACCACATAATACTGCCACCTTGCCGCAGAGATGCCATGCAGTGTTCTGCACTACTTGAAGCCGTTGAATCGGAAAAGCTGGGGGCAGAGATAGAAAACAATGGCATAGTCCAATCAAGAAAGAATGAATGCTTGAACAACTATTTTCTGGGAAACGCAGGGAAGTAAGGCTAAGAATTCCTTTAGGGCTTTCATTAACCAGAAGCACACCCTTACAACTGAGATTTGGCCTTCAAAGTAGAGGAGATCATCAAATACAACACCCAGGTTTCTTGCAGTGCCGAAGGGTGGCTGGGTGAGCACCCAAAGGCTAACTTCCCAACCAAGCAGGAGATGGATTGGGCCCAAAGAAGAGGATTTCAGTCTTCTCTGGATTAGACTAAAAGTGATTACTTTTCACCCAGTTGAAGAAGGTTCTTATACAAGTGGAAAAGGACTCCCTAGCTGAGTACAAATCTTCCTCGTAGGAAAAGAGAAGCTGGATTTTATCAGCATAGGAAATGTTCTTAATACAAAATACAAAATAGGAAAGCAAGTAGGGACATGTAAACATTAAACAGCGTAGGTCTTAATGCTGACGCCTGGGGAACTCCACAGTTGAGAGTTTTAGATTGTGAGAAGTAAAGTTTCATCTAGACTAATTTTTGTCTCCCACTCAAAACTGATTTAAGCTTCTTCAGGGACCCACACCAATATCAGCCAAGCATTAAAGAAGTATATCATGGGAAACGGTTCTGAACGCTGCCAATAGGTCTAAAATAATTAAGGCAGTGCTCTGCCCCTGATCTAAAGTCAGCTTGATGGAATCTGTGATTTCAAGCAGCGCTGTCTCCATGCTATGATGTGGCTGAAACCCAGATTGAGAAGGGTGTAGAAAATTGTGATTTCACTGAATGTTGCTATCTGTTGGTTGGCAATGAATTCTAAGATTTTTTAATCTGCAGGGGGGGAAGAGATCAGTCTGGAGTTGGAAAGGATCAAACTCTCAGACATAGACTTTTTAGAAGGGGTATAACATTGGCCTTTTTCCACAAATTGGGGATAATGTCCATCTGAAAAGAGGAGAGGGAAAGGCTGAGACAGATTGAACAAATACATCTTGAGATCATTCACAGAATATTGGGGTGCATAGATCAAGCTCTGAGCCTGATTTGCAGTTCAGGAAGTGGGCCAACAGGTGATCTTTTTTCAGTGGTGTAAATTGGAAAGGCTTGTGTTTTGGGGCAGGTGCCACAATCAAAGGGCAGAAATTCCCAGGGGTCCACCATGATGAATTGAAATGTATTTTAATATTTCTTTCATCCAAAAAAATCACAAAGCCTGCAACATAAGTTGGGGCTAGTGTTTAGGGATGGTTCATGACCATTTTGGTCCATAAATTCTGAGACAATATTGAAGATTTAATTCAGACTATTGTTCACTCTGCTTATTGTTTGCGTATGGAATTTAATGTTCTAATGGTATTTGCTCAGGGCTTGTTCATAGACTATTTTGTCAGTGACCTGGTACCTCCAGAGTCTTTCAAGCCTTTTATAAAGATTTCTTTTGGTAGAGAGCTCTGGAAAAAAAACAGGGGGCAAATGGTGAAAGCCTCTTTAAACCTTTAGCTTTTTCAGGTACTATTCTATCTGCAGTAGTAGAGAGCCATTTGTTCGCTGCGAGAGAATCTACATTGGGTTTCGCTGAAATTATCCTATTGAAAGCCATGGCAAACATGGCAAAGCTTCTCTTTCTTTAGATGTCAAGTTATATTGCTGGTTATCCAAGCAAACTTCCCAGTAAATTGTTAGTAAATCAAAGAAACATTGCTTCTCCTTGACTTTGGAGATTCCTGGAGATTCCTGTATCAGTTATTCGGTAGCCTAAATATTCTATTTCAGAATAACAGAGCCTCTCGAGTACTTGACTGACATGTTGATGGTAATGGGTAGGTTCCTTAGAGTAAACCTGGATATCATCTAAGTGGCTAACTACAAAGTGATTGAGATTATCAGAAAGTACATCATCTATAAAACATTGAAACATTGAAAAATCGCTGGGGCATTACTCAGCCCAGACTTCATGATTTGACATTCAAAATGGCCAAAAGGGTTTCTAAATGCTGTGTCTCGCACTCATCACTTTCCTTGATGTACAATAGATGATACGCCCTGCAAAGTTTTTGTTTGTTAAATATCCTGGCTCCTCTAACAGATTCTAGAATATCCTTAATGAGGGACAAAGGATATCTATCTTTGACAGTAATCTTATATTAAACTGCTATAATCAATTCATTGTCTTAAGTAATTCATCTTCTTTGGAACAAAGAATAGAGATTTCCCAGCATGCGAGTTATTGAGTAATGAGCCCATTCTGTAAGCTTATTTTCAGATATTGTCTCAGGACCTCCCTTTCAGATTCAGAGAGAGAATCAAATCTACCAAATGAAACTACAGCCCCTGGCTGCAGTAGAATGGCACAGTTAAATTACTGATGTGGTGGTAAGAAAATGTCTACTGGTTTTTGAAAGAAGTCATGATGTGCTTGATAGAAGGATGTAAGACCTTGAAGAAGGTTGATAGAGACAGTGTCTTCTCTGGAACTCTTTGAAACATCTTTGGGAGTCCATTCATCTTTAGCGGAGAAACAAAACACTGAGAGGACAAGGATATGGCTCTGGTCTCCCAGTGTGTGAAGGGATTAAAACAGCCAGGGTATACCTAAGATCAATATGTGATTCAGAGGGGAAATTCGGTCAAATGAAACAACTTAGCAAAGTTTGCGAAAGGTCAGTTTCAAATGAGTTGTTTCTTTTTCAGGATCTGAAAGTGAAGTTGAGCCATCTATAGTTTGCACCTGTTGAGGATTTTCCTTGGTAGCCCAAAAGATCTCTCTTTCCAGAGCCGATCCAGAATCCAAATACATTCCACTAGATTCTCTATCTAGAAGGATAAGTGCATTCTCAGTTTGTCCACTAGGTAGGTCCAACTGCATGGGTAATAGGAACAGGGAGGCTTGCATATATCTGGAAAATTCAATTAAAGGGGTTGTTGACCTGGCATTTCCCAAGATCTTCTAAAAGATGAACATGGCAGGCATGTATAAGATGGTCAGGTGAACTGCAATGTAGACATAGGGGCTTATTATGACTTTGGTGGACGGAAAAGCCTGTCCGCCGAAGTCCCGACGGGTAGGTTGCCACCAGTTTGCCATTCTCCCTGTTGGGGCCATAACGAGTTTCCCACTGGGTCAGCAGGCAGAAACATAGTTTCTGCCCACTGGCCCAGTGGGGAACGGCCTACAGCATTGCCTCCGGGTCACAATAGAGCCAGTGGCAATGCTGTAGTGCGTATGGTGCACCAGCAACCATAGCAAGGTTCACAGTCTGCAAAGCAGACAGTGAACATTGTGACAGGGCTGGCAAGGGGGCCTTTTTTTTTTCATGGCAGGGTTACTACCATGAAACTGCTGGCGGAGAAGAGGGTCGTAATCCCCAGGGTGGTGCTGCTTGCACTGCTATCCTGGTGGATTATGACCACCAGCACCAGCAGACTGTTGTGTAGATGAAATCTGGTGGTGCTGGCAGTTCAACTGTAGCGGTACCGCTGCAGTCGCAATATGGCGCTCGGACCGCTGCAGTGGTGGTGATCCGACCGCCACTGTGACCCTGGTGGTCATTAGACCGCCAGGGTCATAACGTGGCCCACAGTCTTTGCCATGGTTGAATGTTCTCTTTCAGTCTTCGAAAGAGGTCCTCGGACTAAACCTATTTGCATGGGTTCCTTATCAGAAGTTACAGCTCGGTCTTCATTCATAGTCTCTGCCTTCTGAGCTGCTGTTCGGATGCCCCCTAGACTAGAGTATGATTGGGATTTACGTCTCTCAGTTCGGCATTCACGGAGTTGTTGTACTATAGTTAATGGCTGATCCATCAACACTGACATGGTCTTGGCTCAAGTTGAATGAACTAGCTCACCTTTCGAAGGAGGGTCGCTAGTATCTGCTCTACCTGTGTAGTTTCTTCTGCCAGCTGTGGAATCAAGTGGTATAAGTCAAGACATACTGATTGCCCTGCTGGATGTCACATAAGGCTACCCCCGTGAAAATTTGAGACTGGACCCCTCAAACATCCATTTCACCATTGTACAAATGTTGAGTGGTCTGAAAGGCACAGATTTTCAGTGACTAGTAAATGGGTCACCCATGCTTATGCAGCACTGGATAATGCACAAAATAAATATCTCACTTTCATCTTCAATTGAAACTGTTAGGTCAAACATTCCTCAGCTTGCTTGGTTTTCCTGAAAAGTGTGGTGTAGAGGTGGATACTGAAGGAACATCAGAGACTGGCAGCTAGAGCTTGACCTATGGCTAAATTCTCTCCATGAAAGTTGCTGAACCATCTGAACCAATCCTTGAGCAGGACTAGTCTGTGTATCCTGACCATGATGTTGGATTTAGAACCAATACGTTGGCATCTCAATCTGTCAGGTTTGTAGAGTGTTGGTCATTCAGAAGGCAGCCTCTGACTGTGAGTTGCTTGGCAAATTACCTCCTAGTGGCACAAACTACAAGTAGAAAGGAATCAAGGAAGAACACAACCAGACAGGGACAAATTGAAAACACAGAAAAAGGAGAGACAACCATCTAGGAGGAAGGATGGAATAAACAGGAGCGAGAAAACACACCCACAGGAACAAAGACGTGTTCTGATGCAAGAAGCAAGAGAAAGAGTGGTATATTGCTGTTTGCTGGTTTGCTGTTGGCTGGGCTGACTCCTAGTGTGCTTAAACTCCTGTTGGGGTGGATGGCACTGAGACAGTGAGAGGGGGACTTGGCCTTCCCCCAAGACCTGTACCTGCCAGATACCAAATGCCACCTCATGGTGTGCGGGGCCAGGAGGCCTCCACGAGAGACCTTATCACAGGTCTGTTAGTGGGATACTGAGGCTATCCAGTATACAGCTGGGAGGGTCTGTGCATTTTGCTGGGATGCAGAAGTAATCATCCTTGAGGGGGGCCGGTACAATACTTTTTTGAAGATTGGTTGAGACAGGGCTGCTTTCTTTAACCCAGAGAGTGCCCAACCAAGGCTCTATGTTGAGGTTTCCTGGGGTGCTACTTGAGCACATAGGATACTCAAAAATCATTACCGGACTACCTCTTCATCCTCTGAATGGAATTACCCCTATCTAAGGACGGCTATCCACGCTGGTTGTGCTCCCAATTACCTCTTTGCAAAGGAACTAATCATCTATGGGGCACACCACATAAAACAAGTTTGGTCCTCTGGTCTAGGGGCCTGCTTGGGGTGGGAGCCCTCTGTAATGCCAGTGGGAAGTTGACTGAGCCAGATCTTCCACAAAGTTCATGGCAGACACGTGGACAGGTTTCACCTTCAGTGAACAGCTAGACTGCTGCAACTGGGCATTCCCGTGTTTAAGAAAGGTCCACCAGGATCACCTGTGATTGTCCAAGGGATAGAAGAGGCTGGGCTACAGGTGCTGTCTTGCACTACAGGAGCTCACTGTTGGCAGTGGCAAGTGGGTCCTGCATCCGTCTCCATTTTATAGGGGCACTAGGAAGGGGCATACAAAGAACAAGATGTACAAGGAGTTTTTGCTGCCGGCATACCAATTATTTTGGTGCAAAGATGGTGCAAACGCAGCACCATATTTCCAAAGAGGCACTAGACACTTGCACCACTTTTACAATTTTTTTAGTGTGCAAACTCACCTTGCGTCATTTATGCCTGGTTCACTTTGCCTCGTAAAAAATGGCGCTAGTTGTACAGCAACAGGAAGCATACACATTCAATAAATGCGCAGGACATTGTCGACCATCGAGGCTTCCTCATAAATGTCCTAGTGAAATTTCCTGGAAGTGTTCATGATTACTTCATCTTCATGCACTTAATCATCAACTAATGTTTCCAGAATGGACAATATGAAAATGGCCTGTTAGTTGGTAAGCCAGCAGACACAACATAACACATACAACACATAAAACACATGGGCCAAACAATGCACACAACACACTCTACCGACATTGACAGTCATTCCTAGATGAGTGCTCACAAACACATAGTCAACTTGCATCACTCCATAAATCCAATACACATCACCCATACTTAGGGCACTACTTACAAGACCCCTGCACTACTAGAACAACACTTTTACTGGTGATCTGGTGGAGCAA
The DNA here is from genome assembly GCF_031143425.1 of Pleurodeles waltl. Classification (NCBI taxonomy): domain Eukaryota; kingdom Metazoa; phylum Chordata; class Amphibia; order Caudata; family Salamandridae; genus Pleurodeles; species Pleurodeles waltl. The sequence continues at coordinate 1,428,623,610 of NC_090446.1, forward strand.
TGCCCACTCTGCATTTCCAAGCCATGTTTTGGGGCTTAACCCTGTCTTCTAAATGCCACACCTTCACACACATTACTTAGGGGCACATATACATGCCCTGGTGCAATTTTAGCGACACCTTAGTGTCATGTCTATGATGATAAAGTGGCATTAAGGTGGCTATTCACCTGTGTCATGTAACAAGGCAGTGATATGCATGCATAGTGCCACTTTGCAAACTTCTGTGCAATTTCAAGGCTGTATCAGGCATTGTGTATGCATGGGGGGCATTCACATGCAGGGATGCCTGAAACAAATGGCACAGGGATAAGCACAAGATATCACGGAGCAATTGTTTTACCTTAGTTCACATGCCTGCTCAAGGCAGGTGTAAATGTGATGCCCCTATCATAATCTATGGGTGTCCCTGACCTTTGCTGCACTAGCATCCAAATCATTTTTTCACTAGTCCAGCTAAAGCACCATAACTGCGTGAAACATTCTGACTCTGTCTTGGTAATGACAACCATGTTGCGCCATATAGTATATTCTGCACAACCATGGTGTAGTTAGGAGGAGCAAGGGAGTTGCATGAATACAGGCGCATTGAGAGGGATGTACCATGTCCCAATGATATGGCCCTTAGCAGCTCATATATATACCCCCCTGCACCATTGTAGTTCTACTGTTTGTGCAGAACTAGTAGCGCTATGCACTGTGCCATATTTACAAGTTGGCGACAAGCCACTTTTGTGGCTTTATGCCACCTTTTAAATATGACCCCTTCACATGCAGCACTCATTGCATTTTTGCACTGCCTTACATTTATGGAAAAATGGTAATATAATGCAGCATCTCAAATGTATACTCCACCCTATGGGTGGCATTACAATGGGGCCACCAGGAGGACTAACTGATTTCACTGAAGTAATATCCATCTTTCTATGTCTGATGCTTTCTGCAGCACACATAGGAATACTATATATAAATCATTGATTGGTCAGTTATAGAAAGGAACATCTTCCTGCACATAACCAATCACAGCCACAACACAAGCATCTGTGTACCATGGTGGTATGGTGCCCCTTTGCAGCTTGGTTTCTGACTCTGTGCTCGTACAGGGGCTGAGGACAGAAATGTCCTGTAGCTGGCCGATATGGTGCATTGCTGGCCTTTCTCAGTGGTGCAGGGTAGCTCATCCACAGGGCTTTCTAAATCAGCCACAGATCTCGCAGTAGATCTGAAACCACTATACCACTTTTCATTATCTTCACATATACACGTAGATGTCTGCCAGAAAATGTGGATAACGTCTCTGTGTACAAAGGAGGTGTACAATGTCCAAAGAGGCGGGGTGGGGACATCCTACACACAGGGCACAACACCTGACTCATGGCCCACATAACACAAACTAGGAGAAAACTCACACAACATGGCTCATTGACAGGTCCCATGTCATTGAACACATGTACAAGCATCTGCAACATCACACACATCCTGCATGGGTGAACCGTCATGCCACACAATTAACACCACCAGGAAGCCCCTAAGCCTGTATCCTCTACTGGAAGGTGCATTATCACATAGAACTACAATTATGAATGAACATAGGAAACCACACAACACCATAGGCAAGTCTGTATCCCTATTTCACAAACAATTACTAAGAAAGGAAGTAGGCCAGTTGTTACCAAACACAAGGGCAAGTCTGACACTGTTTCTCATCTTCCATTGCAGCTGACCAAGGTTATTACATCCAGCCCTGGGTGATGGCACCCTATGTAACTCCGCAGAGTGACAGTGAGAAGGCCTACAGTGGAGCACTAGTCCACACCTGAAATATAGTTTAATGTATATTCAGCATTCTCAAAGCAAGATTCCGATGTCTAGATGTCTCCGGGGACACTGCTGTACTCACCTCCACTGGTGTGTAAGATCATTGGTGTCTGTGCAATTGTGCGCAACATATGTGTGCAGACTAATGTCCTCTGGGAAGGTCAGGTGGAAGACCCCAGGGTGAAGGATGAGGACAATGATGAGCCACCTCAGGATGGGGAATGATCATATACCAGACATGCACACATTGTTGACAGTTTTTTCTCCTGAATTTCACACTTACAATTTAACTCAGAAACAACTTGTAAATAAATCACTTATTTGCACAAGTGCCTTGGAGTATCTGTCACATGTAAATGCAACTACTGTTAAAATACATTTAGGAAATCAGGACTAGGCAACAACAGTGGGTAAACAAGTAGGAACATACTCAGGAACACCATAAAACAACACACAAAACAATGAGAATGGCATGTGTAGGTGTAATTTTTTCTATGCCAGAGTAACATACAAGTCACATTGAAACATATATGTCACACAGGTCTTTTGGGTTGAAACTTGACAGCAGCCACAATGTTACTCCTTCTGAGGAATGTTATCCAGATGTAAGCCGCTAGTAGTACAAGAGCAGTCAGTGCCCACAACAGTAGGTCAATGTCAGTAATGTGACAACGCTATTTCTTCATGTCCCAAGCACAGGTGGAAACATGCTAACATATCCCTTAGTGACACACATGCATGACAAATAGTGTTTGACATACAGAAGACACAGCAGCAGCATGTCTATACCTGCCCCACTCAAACAAGCCCTCATCTACCATGTATGTCTAAAAATGTCTCTGTATTACTCATTCCCTTGACAAACTCCATGTGTCTATCTGGACACAGACATATTTACACATGCATGTGTGCACACTAGCTGTCAGGAGTACACATAAAATCAATCCACACTCCTTCTGCATCGCACAAAGGGTGTTGGAAGCAGCTGGGTCTGATTGCCCATCTTAAACACACACATATTGAAGGGCAGCTGAGACACTCATTTACTTAGCTGGCACATCCACTTTGTGGAGTCTTCCATCATGCATACAATATATAATTACTAGATAACATTGCTTGCCATGTAGCAAATTCAAGGTTCGCTGGCAAATTTCATATTGAAAAGATACAGTACCTTATTACGACCATGACAGAGGGTTGTCTTCCATCAGAAATGTGGCTGATATCCCGTCTGCCGTTTTATGATCCCATTATATTGAATGAGGATCGGAGTACGATGGACGGGCTATCCGTCACATTTGTGATGAAGAAAACTCTTCTGTCAAGGTCGTGATAAGGCCTATTGTGCCATTCATGAAGGACATGACAGTGAGGGTGAAGAAGATGAGTGCCAAATACCAATTGTCAAAACACTGTCAGCAATGTGGCATTTGAGGCCTACATGTCACCATCTGATGATTATAGGTGGTTTATTCCTAAACAAGTCCATCATTTTAATCCACAGGACAATGCTGTACATATGTAAGACCATAAACATGAACATACACATTGTGTTGGCCACTTGACATTCCAATCACACTGTCAGCAAGTTTACCTGTGCGTTTGCCTAGCACAAACAAGTATGAGTGATGCATGTGTAAACTGACAATATATGTACTCTTGGTCGACAGACACGTCCCTATCCCACTATCTACCAATGGAGTGCCAAAATAATAAAGGTACATATAGATTTCCTAATCACATACTCTTGTATGTCCCAGTAGATAAGATTCCAAGGCTGACAGAATTCCTTTGTAAGTCCCTAGTAGATAATACAGCAAGGCTGACATCAACATCCTGAAAGACCCTAGCAGATAACACAGCATGGGAGTGTAGATGTACATTTGGAAACCTGCACAAGTGTGCACTGATTTGTAGCCTGCCACCCCTGTCTGATTGCAACTCTGCCATGCCCAGTGTGTGCTAGAAGGGAATTATGTGCAAATCTAAGTGGTGAGGAATAGCACTGTCAAAGTGTAGGTGGAAAAAACCTCATTACAAAATGCAACCTTGATGTACCCCTGAGATGCCCCAGGCTTTGTGTATCCTACAATTGTGAGCATAGACACATTTTAAAATGCATCATAGTGCCTGGGTGTTGGAGAAACCACCTCTTACACTTGTATGTATCTACAGAGGGTAAAATGCTAGTCTCTGAAATGAGCAAACATATTGTTCTGTAGGAGCACTATGACCAACAAATAGATCATGAAGATTGCTGAACTGATATCCCAGGCTTACCACTGTACTAGGCAGAAGAAAGCACACATGAAGAATGCAAATCAACAACATGCATGGCATGACAAACACATCCATGGCACGTGTCTGTCCCAAACATCACAACAGTTGCCTGCACAGGGACTGAAAGTTGTCCTTCTTGCATGACAGGCTGATGTGTGCTCCATTGGATACATATTAAAATAACACACAAATGCACTGCTATGGGGTGGGTCAGGTGGCCACAATCTAGGGTAAATCTAATGCATCCCAGGAAACACATCTAGCAAGGTTATCATGTGAGTGAACATGTCTAACACATATGTTATATATCCTAAGCTGTGTGGCTACACAAATAGTGGTAATGTCCTAGCTGTGTAGTCAGATCCCAAAAAAGCATGTACCTCCACATCTGCACACTTACAGAAAACATGTAGTACACATGGGAAGAAAGGAAGTTGTGAAATGTTGAAGCTCCTGTCAAGCAAGTGACTCGACAATTACATCACCACACCTGCTATCACCATGTAATTTAAACACTAACTCCCCTTGCTTGACAGTCCGATGTCTGTACATAGGGCAACGAAAAAGTTGTCTGACATGTGCACAGTCCTACATGTGAGTATATGGGCCAAATTCCATGGCCAGCCCATGGCAACCCTAGGTGTGAACTGATCAATGGTCTAAGGTGACTACACATAGTGGCATATTCACAAGTGAGTGATGAATTGGCTAGGATGGGCAGCTTCTATACGATTGCCATATGACCCCGAACGACACCATGGTAGCATTGTTTTCCCAATACAGTTTTCCATGGCACTGTTTAGCACAGTTGACCCAAAAATAATGAACGCAGTTGTGGCACTTTGCTGGACTGCCACCATAAAATGTTGCACTAGGCTATGAAAACTGATAAAAAACAATAGTATATAGTACGAGCATTAATCTAAGGCCTGCCATGGCTATTCATTGCAAAATGAGGCAAGAATGGCGCTAGGACATCTAGTTACTTTCACAGTGCAATAGCTAGTTTGGCCTCCCTGCAGAGTTATGCTCATCTTCCACACATCATACCATGAACAGGTATGATATGTCGCAATGGGTTTACAAAGTGGTACAGTGCTAGCATTGTGCCATTTGAAACATATATGGTGCATGGTGAGGTTCTGTTTAATGCCACCGTAGTGTAAGTTTGTATGACACTACGGAGGCACAAATGTGTGCAAAGGCATTTTAAATGTGTCCCATTGGTGGCACATAAGGCCTCCCTAGGAAGCTCACATTGACATGACTCATGGGAAATGTGGCCTGTGTATTGTCTGGTCCTTATCAGGCATGTACAATCAGTACACTGACAAGATATACCTTAAACAAATGGAAATTGAGCAGGATGTTGACCCGACATGTCCACAAGTAACACAACACTACATATGACTGTTCAAATGTAAATATACATTTTCCCTAGGACACCATACATTTTAGTATATTTTACATGCCTTGTGTCAACAAAAATCGAAACATTGCTGCCATGCGTGTTTTTTTTTTATGTCATTGCATCTACCAAAAATGACGCATACCATGTGATGCGTTGGAACTGTCTAATGTTGACTTGCCATGCATTATAAAAAATCACGCTCATGTGCATAGCGTCGAAAAATGATGGATCCTCAAAAACGTGATGCATCATCACAGGAAGTGAGGTGAGGGCTGTACCATGCACACCTGGAACTGCAAAATTACTTTAACTTTCTTTTACAGTCACAGTCATTTTGTCTCTCTTGGTGAGAGGAGGTGTTTTGGAGATATGTGTGTGAGAGTGGTGTTTTATCTAATTTTGTGCTGTCTGCTGTCCTATTTTTTGTCCCTGACATCGGTATTTTCCTGTTCATTAGTCTTTTGTATTGTGCTGTTATAGTATTGCTGGGTGTCTGTCTCTGCTGTAGCATAGTTTGTTTCTTGGGGGTTGTTTGGGTTATTTTTTGGGGTTCAGGGTACGGAGGGTGTGCCAGACATAATGTCTGGAAGGGAAAGCACTGAGGAGTTAGGGGGTTTCATTTAGCTGGCGTTCCATTACCTGCCCAACATGGTGTCCATGGGTGGGTGAGTGATCCAGGGCTAAAGGAACGAGGTGACGAAGCTGCTGTGGGGGAATGTCCTCTCCCAAATGAACCGGATCTTTGATGTTGAGTGGACTGCAGCAATTGAAGCATCACTGGGCAGACATAGCCAGCAGGGAGCAGGACCTTCTGTGCCACATTGGGATAGAGGTTGGAGGAACTGTGAGTGAGCACACAAACTTTGTGATTTGACTATTGCTGCACAATTGCTGGTACATGTATGTTGGCCATAGGGCCTACTTTAGCAAGTTAAGGCAAAGGGCTGGGTTGTAAGTACAGTGTTGATGCAAAAAGGAGCTACCTTGACAATGACAGCACTGCACCATTAATGAGACAAAACGCTTGGTCCTGTCCTTGTCCACTGGGGTTTGCCACTTAATCCTGTTGTACACAAAGGCCAACACAACTGTGTCATGGTGGAAGCGTACATGGTTACAAGGAACATGTGTCCATGTCCACTAAGTGCCTAGCTACTGTTATATGTTGTATAGTCGCGCACAATTGAAGTCGCAAATCACATAGGAGTAAAGGCATTCATGGCTGAGTGTGTCATGTGAGTCATGTATGTGCAGGGTGATATCACAATTACCAATGTTTAAAAAAGTTTGCAGTATGGGGTCAGCTGCACTTACTTAACAATAGAGTTGTGACATCTAAGTTAGGTTCCTGCACATATGTGTACATGTCAGCCTGGCCTACCAATGAATGTCACTAAGACATGTAAGATTCCATTTGTGAGCATTTATCAACATTGGTTTACTAGTATAATTGGCAAATGATGCAATACTTGTCCATAGTCTTCATAGTGCAACATTCACAGTGCCATGTCTCATGTTCCGTCTTGCAGGTGAACCCCAACCATACACAATCATAGAGATGGAAAACTTCAAAGACCCTGAGGTAACCAGTGAGTACCAATCAGTTGTGTATGCAGTTGTATGTTGTATGCAATACTATTTACCAAGTGCATATATGCTACCACAAACATAGTAGGCTTCGCCAGGATATGTACTGTTTGGTTGAAGATGTGTCTAGTCTGTGCATCCTATGAAATGATTGCATTGGTGGCAACATGTGTAGCAAAGGCCATGGAAATGTTGGACATGGTACATGAGTCCCATATCAGTGGTGACAGTATGGGCATGTGGCAGAAGTTAGGGGTCCAACACATGTGCAGAGTTGTTAGATGTTGTTGACTATACATGCCACTGATCTGTGTGCCACACATAGCACTGAGTAACTCAGCTTATGGTGTGTTGTATTATCATGTGAATAGTCAACTGATAGTAGCAGGTCAGTGGTCAACATTCCACACTTGGGGACTTATTTACAAGTCACTAGCGCCGCTGGTACATCACTTTTTATATGGGCTTAGAGCGACAGACCAGCGACACAAGTGGCCTGTACATATGCCTCTTGACATAGCTAAATTTCGACCACCATTGTGGTGTGATGCCCTATTATCTGAGTTGTCATTTGCAACATTTCCAACTTGTGTCATCCTCACATGTCATGTACTTGTGGTAATCCTGATATTATCCAGGATCTGATGTAAAAACTAATGACACACAATGTACAGCATTAGGCTGTGCTATACCAAGATCCCTGTGCATATGTGGTGTGGAACATGCATACACCCAAATATGAGGTGGTGGTGCCATTATGCAACACACATAGCTGGTCAGTACAACACTGGCGGTCGGTGTTAAAGCAGCGGTAAGACCGCCAACAGGCCGGCGGTAAAAAAAATGGAATTACTACTGTGGAGGAAACTGCCAACATACACAGCCACTTTAACACTCCGACCGCCATGGCGGTACAACCAAACACAGCGGCGGTCACCGCCAACAGACAGGTGGGAGACACTGTACCGCCCACAGTATTACAACCCACCAATCCGCCACCTTTTCCGGGGCAGATTCACCGCGAACAAAAACATGGCGGAAATAGGACTTCGAAGGGAAAACGCTCACCTCTACACACCCCATGAGGAACCAGGACACCATGGAACTGGAACTTCAGATTTTACCAGCCTTTATCTTCCTGCTCCTCTACCAGGAGCACGAACTCCAGCGGCGAAGACAACGGTGAGTACTGCACCTATGACACAGTGGAGGGTGGAGGGAAAAAACAGTGCCACACACACGCAACACCCCTACCCCCACCCTCCCCCACTACAACACACACGCTAATACATATTGATACATCACAGTTACACCCCCAATCCCCCCTGGAAGAATGCAAGGACAAAAGGAAATGAGTCGAATAATTGTGATATATTCAATTACATACATCAAAAATATTTACAAATATATAAATTTATACTATATACAATTAAATACACCAAGAACACAAGTCCAAAGGAGTCCACCATCATAGTCTGTGGATCACTGGGCCCAAAAGGTATGGGCGAGGCCCACACAAGATTCCCGAACAAGACAAAGAGAACACTGCAGGGGCATCAGATAGAAATAAATCAGGCACCTCAGCCGGTTGAGTGCACAATGCCAAATCCACGAGGGGGACCCATGCCCACTGTGTAATCCTGGGGAGTGCAAAGCCACAGTCTCTCAAGTCTCTACAGTGGGTGGTTTGTCCACTGTTCAATCCTGGGGATTGCAAAGCCACAGTCTCTCAAGTGGATGTCAATCTCCACTGGTTCTGGAGGGGGCCTTGTGCCCAGAGTGCTTCATCCTGCCAAGGACTGAGGTAGTGGATGTCTATCTCCACTGGTTCTGGAGGGGGCCTTGTGCCCAGAGTGCTTCATCCTGCCAAGGACTGAGGTAGTGGATGCCTTTCTCCACTGGTATTGGAGGGGACCTTGTGCCCAGGGTGCTTCATCCTGCCAAGCACTGAGGTAGTGAATGCCTTTCTCCAATGGTTCTGGAGGGGGCCTTGTGCCCAGAGTGCCTCATTCTGCCAAGGAATGAGGTATGGATGCCTTTCTCCACTGGTTCTGGAGGGAGTATTTGTGCCCAGAGTGCTTCATCCTGCCAAGGACTGAGGTAGTGGATGTCAATCTCCACTGGTTCCTGGAGGGGGCCTTGTGCCCAGAGTGCTTCATCCTGCCAAGGACTGAGGTAGTGGATGCCTTTCTCCACTGGTTCTGGAGGGGGCCTTGTGCCCAGAGTGCTTTATCCTGCCAAGGACTGAGGTAGTGGATGTCAATCTCCACTGGTTCTGGAGGGGGCCTTGTGCACAGAGTGCTTCATCTGGCTCGTGGCAGCCTCAGTAGCGTCAGAGCTTTTGGCGCTCATGGGCCTGCGGTGCTTGTGACGGTGGTGTCCTTGGCAGCGGTGCTTGAGGCGGCGGTGTCCTTGGCAGTGGTGCTTGTGGCGGCGGTGTCCTTGGCAGCGGTGCTTGTGGCGGTGGTGTCTTTGGCAGCGGTGCTTGTGGCGACGGTGTCCTTGGCAGCGGTGCTTGTGGCGGAAGTGTCCTTGGCAGCGGTTCAGCTGCTGGCGGTCTTGTCCTGTTCAGCGGTGCTTGTGGCAGCAGTGTCCTTGGCAGCTGTTCAGCTGCTGGTGGTCCTGTCAGTGGCAGTGTGGCTGCTGGCGGTCACCTCCTGGGCAACGGGGCTGCTGCTGGCGGTCCTGTCTGTAGCAGTGTGTTGTTACCGGTCGCCTCCTGGGCAACGGGGCTGCTGCTGGCGGTCCTGTCTGGGGCAGTGGGGCTGCTGGCGGTCGCCTCCTGGGCAGCGGGGCTGCTGGCGGCCGCCTCTTGGGCAGTGGGGATGATGACGGTCTTCTCCGCCGTGCTGATCTTCCCAGACTTGCCGGTTTTCTTTTGCCCCTTCCCCACCTTGGAAGGTGTCGAAGCTAACTCCACAATCCCAACTGTACCCCTGGGAGCAGCTTTGGTGGCTGGTGTCTTTCCCCTATCCCGCCAGGCACTTGCCAACTTTTGATGCTTGACAGGTGGGGGACTGTCCGTGCTGTGGCTCCTTGCCACACTGCCTGCCCTGCTGCCTGGTGCACTCCATAATCCGGTGACTACTGGCACCACTGGTCCCACCAATGTTGTGGCTGAGGTTGGGACCTGGAGAGTCGGGCCCTAGGAGACTGACAGGGTGGGGGAGGTGAGGGAAAGAAGTCAAGGTTGGACAGGAAAACATTTCTTAGGAACACTGGGACGGGTAGATGGAGGGGGTTTGGGAGTAGAGGAAGAGGTAGTGGTCGTAGGAGGTGTATGTTTGCTGTCTTTGGGTGAAGGTGCATGGACTGGAGGCTGTCGTGAGGTGGATGGCTGTTGGGTGGGTGTGTGTGTGGCTGCGTTTGTGTTACTTGGGAGGTGGCCTCACAGACACACTGGGAGAGGACACAGGGGATGTGTGAATGGTAGTGGTGTGGTGACTGCACATGAGCGGGGTGTGGTGGTGGGTGTGCTGGTGATGGACGTAGTGGCTGAAGATGTAGCTGATGAGTGGAGACAAGACAGGGAGGAAGGAGGGAGATGAGGAGGAGGGGGACACAGTGGAGGCAGTGGACAAGTTGGGACAAAAGGATGACAATCAGGGTGGTCTCATTTCTTGGTGGGGGTCTTGGCATCGTTCTCTGTCTTTGTCCTGGATCTCAGGGACCGTTTGCGGGGTGGTTCACCCTCTGCAGGGGTTGGGGTGCTCGTGTGGTGGTCCTGTGGCGGTGCCTCCTGTCCACTAGCGCCGGCGGAGGTGGTGGGCAGTTCATCGTCCAGGCTAGTGTCAGGGGCCCCTTGTTGTGTCACAGTGTCCCTCCTGGTGTTGAGGACTTCCTTCAGCACCCCTACAATGGTGCCCAGGGTGGAATTGATGGATTTGAGTTCCTCCCTGAAGCCCAAATACTGTTCCTCCTGGAGCCGCTGGGTCTCCTGTAACTTGGCCAGTACTGTTGCCATCGTATCCTGGGAATGGTGGTAGGCTCCCATGATGTTGGAGAGGGCCTCGTGGAGAGTGGGTTCCCTGGCCTGGCCTGTCCTCCCCCTGTCACACAGAAGCCCTCCCAGTTCCCCTGTTTCCCTGGGCCTCTGTCCTCTGAACCGTGTGCTCACTGCCACTGCCCCCAGGTCCCTGTTGTTGTTGGGGTGGTGGGTTACCCTGGGTTCCCTGTAGTGGTGGACTCACTGCTGATTGATGTGTCCTGGGGACAGAGGATTTGACTTACAGGAGTCCATTCCTCCAGCTACTCCTGCGAGGCCCTCAGGATGCAGAATAGCCAAGACTTGGTCCTCCCCTGTTGTTAGTTGTGGGAGAGGAGGTGGGGGTCCGCCACCAGTCCTCTGTACAACGATGTGGTGTCTTGAGACCATGAAACGCATCTTCCCCCGGAGGTAGTTCCACCTCTTCCTGATGTCATCCTTATTTCTTGGGTGCTGTCCCACTGCGTTGACCCTGTCCACGATTCTTCACCGTAGCTCCATCTTCCTAGCTATGGAGGTGTGCTGCACCTGTGATCCGAATAACTGTGGCTCTACCCGGATGATTTCCTCCACCATGACCCTGAGCTCCTCCTCAGAAAACCTGGGGTGTCTTTGCCGTGCCATGGGGTGATGTGGGTGATGTGTGGGTTGGTGTGTGTTGTGATGCGTGGGGTGATATTTAGTGGTGTGTTGTGTGAGGTGTGTGGATGTTGTATGAGTGATAGTGTTGAGTGCCTGTGGAAGCTAGTTTGTTGATAGTGGTGTCTCTCTCTATGCTTCGTTCTAAATTTTTGCCGTAGGGGTTTGTGGGTGATGTGGGTGGGTGTTTTATATTATATTGGGTGTGTGGGAGTAGTGTGTGTATGTGAATCAGGTGTGTGTATTTCGAATTGTCCAATGTGGCTGTGTTTTGTAAGTGTGTGTGTATTCTGAGCGCGGCGGTGTGTACCGCCAATGGAATACCGCGGTTGAAAGACCGCCACGTGGATTCGTGGGTCATGATAGTGTGTGCGTATTCCTGTTGGCGTGACGGTGGAGGTTTTGTTTTCGGCAGTTTATCACTGACCTCTGGTGTGGCGTACTTGTGTGGGTGTCTAAATTTTGGTGGATTCCGAGCTGTGGGTCATAATGACCGTGGCGGAATTCCGTAGCAGCAGCGGTGTGATGGCGGTCTTTGCACGGCGGTAAGCAGCTTTTACCGCCAATATTGTAATGGCACCCGTAGTTTGGGATACATTTACAAACAATGGCCAGCATAGTGTGAGTAAACATGTCACTCAGAGACTGCATCAGGTCATGGCACAGCTCACCTGGTACTGACCTGTGTCAAGATGAGAGTAGTGGCATCATACTCTGTGTGACATGAATGACTACACCACCCTACAATTTTACATATGAAGTCTGTCACACTCATTTTACCATTTAGCAATGTGTTCTGACATCTATACTTGCCATATGTTGTCCTGCTGTGAGGCTACATTGTACTTGCAGTACTTCCTCAGATGAGTTAGTTAATTGTCAATGGATCTGAGGTCACTTGCACATACATGAGGTACATTGATGAACAAACCACCATGATGAGTATGATGTTGCATGTCACAATGCTGATGTGTATGACAATCTTAGTCAATGGTGACATGGACCTTCAATGATTTTCCAAGGTGTTCAAAGTAATTGTGCAATGATAGCTAGTCTCGGTACCATGGACATGGGCAATGTGTCTTTTGTGCTTGTTGTGCATATGTGTGTCCCCTCCCCTCGCCCTTCTGGATGTTATAGCCAACATGTTACAATTGCAGATGGTGTATCCATTGCATGTGTGTAGTTCATTTGCCAAAATATACATTTGATTGACATGTCCCCTTGATGTTGCAGCTGCAAACATGAATGCATCCCAGAGGTGTGAATTTGCAAAGAGGGCATAGAGGTACTGCCACATCAAACAAGTTTCCAAGCGGTACTGGAGGATGCAAAGAAGGTATGATCGGGAGCATGCCTCGGGGCCTGGAAAGCCTTCCCTCAAAGGGGGGCAGCAAATGAGCCATCCACCACCACCACCCATGGTGCAGCAAGGCCTGTGACCACAGGCAGTGCCACTTTCCTGGGGCAGGGCCCTCAACCTTGGCTCCATCAACTGTCCAGCTACATCACCAAGTGCGAGACATACCTACACGGAGCCCCCCTACGTGCAGGAGTTTTGCACGGGGTTGGCAGTCTAAAAATATATTGCCCAGTTAGAGCACCAGAATGGGCAGATTTTGACACTGCTTCGAGAACTAAAAGCACATTTGGTGAAGCGCTGAAGGACATGTGGACACAACCATTTTGTTATATGCATGTATATAGTTGGGGGATTTAGTTAGGTAGAGTTTGTTAAGTTAGCATAGAGAAGGTTAGTTTGTAGTACTCAGTGATAGTTTATCTTTGGGCTGGGGGTGTAGGGTAGTTGTTTTTTAGGAGTTGGGGAGGGGGTGATGTTTGGGAATATGTGAAAAACGTTTTTAAAAAAACAACAAAAAAAAACAATTACAAAAATCTGCAAAATATATATTATTGTTTAGGTCAAATGTTTAGGTGGTCAATGTTTAGTTTTAATAACTGTTGTCCTTGTCATTAGATGTATATTAAGGGGGGTAATGGGTAGATGTTTATCACGTGGCGTCATATATTTAGAATAAGTAGTGATAAGTTAAGTTTTTAGTATAAGTTAGGCTAAGATAGTTTAGTCTAGGTTAGTTTATATAGTTTAGTTAACATACAATGTTTAGGGTTATTTTCATAGTTCCACAAATCATTCTAATATTCCTAATATATTGTCTTCATTTTCATTTAGAATGTAGGTGCTATCATGAATACACAGGCCATGTAAGGCACATGCTTTTGTAAGTAATAGTTAATTTACATGTGTGGCTATGTATATCCCCTATTGTCAAGTTCCTGTCAGATTGGTAATGGTTTCACATCTGCAGCTCCAGAGATATTTAAGCAATGTATGTGACACTCTGGATGTGCATGGATACACATACCAGAACAGGGATTCAAACAGCATGTCTCTATATTTTTCAGTAATGTGACTTGCGTGGTATCATGTTATTGTAATTGCACTCCCCCTACATCTAGATGGGCCTTACCCATGCAACATCCATTGTAATTGGTACTATCTCGGAGTTAGAATGGAATGTATACCTGAGCCAGTGTTGAAACTGTGACATCAGCCAAGGGGTGTGGTTTGCATGGGACAACAGGTTGGTTTTCTTATTACAGAGTAGGAGCAAGGAGCTTTCACTGTTGTATTTGTGCAGGGAGGAAGAAATCCTGCTCATAAACATCCAATCCCTGCAACATTGATAACCTTGCTATGTGGTGCAAGTGTGCCTGCATTGGCACTAGACTGCTGCAGTTATAGTAGTAGTTCTAGACAAAAATATGGTTGGTCATTATCCTATTGCGTACAGTACTTACATGTGTTTTAGTTATGACACAGCTCAGCACAGCTACATTGCTTGCAGCACATGCTGTCCAATTTGTTATGGTACATAGTCCCCTCAGTATATATGCATCACACAATGCATTAAGCTCACGAAAGTACTGCCTCAGCCACAGATTCAAGACAATTGATTTTTAGAGGAAATATACTAGTTTGTGGAATAATGTTATTGTTTGTACTATACATTACACAGGAGACTAACCTCATTAAAGATCCCAAATCATTGGAAGTCCAGACAGAGTCCCGGGGAGGTGGGGGGAACATGCCATGAGACATGTGTAGGAGAGGAGTGCATCAGTGAGTGGGTGGTCACAGTGCCAAGAGGTAGGAACTGGCCAGACTAACAGTTCACATGTGTGATTATTGAAAAGTGGAAGTGTGAAGAGGGGACTTTGATAGATGTTGTAACACTGGCATGATCTTCAACACAGCAAAAAAGAAACTGTCCAAGTGCCACAGTCTGTAGCTACCAGGTGGTTTTTCATGTGAATGATGTTCCTTCCACATCTTCATCCAGTGCCATGGGTGGTGGTAGTGTTGAAGTTGAGGAAGGCACACACACACATCAGGGCCAGGAGATGTGGATTTAAAAGTCCCGGAAGCCGTCATCTG
Organism: Pleurodeles waltl; assembly: GCF_031143425.1. Taxonomy (NCBI): domain Eukaryota; kingdom Metazoa; phylum Chordata; class Amphibia; order Caudata; family Salamandridae; genus Pleurodeles; species Pleurodeles waltl. The sequence continues at coordinate 1,428,638,787 of NC_090446.1, forward strand.
TGGAAAGATGAAAGGCATCACTGTAGCAAGGAGGTACTGCTGGTAGGTCTGCCAGCTTGTCATTGAGGGAGTGCAGCACCTGCTGCATGGACTCTAGAATAGTTTGGATAGCCCTCAGCCTGTTGTCAAACATGCTGAAGCTGAAAGCTGGTGCCACTTTGAGAGCGCAATTGGTCGAACCTCAGCCTCAGAACACCAGCTATGTCAGCCAGGGACTGCTGGTGTCCACATACCGGAGAGTGGGTGCCTCTGATGGCAGCAGAGTTGTCCTTATTCAGACTGAGGCACCTATGGACTCCCAGTATGCTTGCTGCCATGGTCTTCATCGCCACCTGCACATGATGTGCCAGCTCCCGCTGGACTACTGCTGGAGACCGCGCAATGCTTAGTGTCCTATATGCGAACAGAACAGAGATGGTGTATGGATGGCATCCAGAATCTCCTGGAGAGTTTCCTCATTGATGCTTTGGAGCTGGTCATCACCATCATCGGAGAAGTCTAGGACATGCAGCTGGAGGTGAGATATGGCATCATCCTCTGCAAGGAGATGAAAATATGTCAATGTTGATCAGTATTTGCTGTGCACATGAGTCTATGTTGTTAAGCATGGTGCATCACTTACATGGCATAGAGCTGCGCAACAGGTCCCTTATTTATGGGTTCCTAGCAGCGCAATGTACCACCAGGATGTCAATTTTTATAATGCACTGTTGGCACATTATGACAGTCCACATTTCCTACTGCACTCTAAGCTATTTTGTGTGTACTGCTTGTAGATCCCTTCCATGCATTACACCGCATGACAGTTGCGTGCATGGGTGTTGCTTGGAGTGCTCCTATGCAAAACCCAAGGAAACGTACAGGATCAAATGCATTGCCAGATCTGTTACTTTCAATGTGTGTCACAATATTCTACCAACCCACATGTGTTGTAAGAGTGATTTAAATTGAACAACTGTTTACATGTATTCTCCTTCTCGCCTATTATCTGTGTGCTTTATCCTGACCCACCCATAGTAAGATGCATCCACCTCTTGTGTATGGATTGTACAGGAAGGTGTCCCTTCCTGCACAACAACACTCATCCCTACAACACAGGCCTCCTTGCAGCATGAGTGCAAGGAGGCCAATGTTCCAGGGATGAGTGTTGTACATGGCAGCAAAATGTGCACTAGCACAGACTATAATGACAAAAATTACCCGTATGTTGTGTGTACATCACATTAGCACCCTATCCCAGTGGTGAAGGAAGGCATATCCCTGCCCTTGGATGGCCCACACTGCGCAACTGGGCTGGTACATGATGGCCGTTGAAAGTTACACATGGCCAGATGGTTCAGTTGCTACTGGGAAGGTACGTTTGTGATGTTCGTGAAGTGGTCTGTACATATGGTGGTGGTGTCAGTACACATTACATGTGTTTGGTGTTTTGCCATAATTGTGCCCCATGCAACCCTTTCACATGCATAGCGTGCCTCCTATGTGCCTCCCCCTTGTGCCATTAGTTATTAAACACATTTCCCCTCACTGCAATTTACTCTGTTTTTTGTTGCTCATCATTTGCTGCAGAGCCCTGTCACTGGACTTCATTGACCAAGGCCTCCAGGATGACCACTGACACCATCTTCTCCAGCTCATCCATCTCCTCTTGGGGTGCCAGACTTCTACCTCTGGTCTGCAGTGCTGCCTTTCGGTTGCTGCCCAGTTTATCTTTTGTTTTGTGCTTGGAATTGTGCCAGCGCTTCTTACTATCGGTCACAGACTTTATCAATTAGGGACTGCCATATGACCTCCTTCCTACTTACTGGCACTTTAGAGGTGACGAAGAGTTGGTGTTGGTGCTCCATCACCTCTGTGATCATAATCTGACTCTCCTCATGACTGAAGCAACACTTCCTCTCTTCCTCTTCCTTTTCCCCTTCTCCTGGGACTCTGTCTGTCCATTCTGGCTTACACTGGGCTGATTGAAGTTTCTCTGGGGTCTCTCCTGTCCTGATTTCTTCATTTTTCTACCTTGGGACTTCAGTTTGGTGTTTTTGCAGGTTGTTTTTAGGCACATTTAGGGAAAAAGTGAGGCTAGCACAATTAGCGTAAAACAAACATGGCACAAATCATACCAGCACTACTTTTCTGGCACTATTCTTTGTTTTTTGCAACATGTCACAAAGGTTAGCATCACTTTTTTACGCTAACCATTTCTTACTGCCATTCTTTGCTGTTACATAAATATGAAGCAAGAATGCAGGTAAGAAATGACGTTAGCCGGCATTTCATTTTTTGAGGCACAACTGTGCTAGTGCAGTTGTGCGTCATTTTTTGTAAATATGGCCCTCAGTTTTTTTATGACAGGTGCTCCATCTTCATTGCTCTCTTTGTTCACTCCCTCACCTAGCACCTCCTCAAAACTTAGAAAAACTAGATGCTATTCTCGAGGCAAGTGAGACCTCTCGAGTGAGCCTGGAGCCAAAGGTTGATGCAGTGGCTGAAGATATAAGCCTTCTGATGGATGACCACAGGAAACACTTTGGATCATTTACTCAGTCTGAAAAAAATGCTTGCTGACCTGCAGTCTCACACAAAAACCAATAAGGGATCTAAGGGAACAGATCCACTTCCTTGAGGACACAGCAGAGGACTCTTAGGGACAAGCTAGGCTGAGTAACATATATGTGCTGTGGGCCTACCAGAGGGCCGCAAGGGTCTCAAAATGGTCGACTATCTAGAGACATGGTTGAAGGATTCTTTGGCAGGATTTCACACAGTTATTTTCCATTAAGAGGGCCTCAGTGCCTGCCAGGAGCCCCCTAACCAGCGGACCCCTAAGACCAATAGTGCCCAAAATCCTCATTTCAAAGATTGAATTGAAATATGATTCTTAAGAAGGCAATACAGTCCAAACCACGCCTCAAAGATACTCAGTGCATTCTCATCATTCCTTACTGGCAGTTCAACATCAGAGAGCCTTGTTCCAAGGATTCAAGCACAAACTACAGGAGATGGGTGTCAGATATGGCATTATTTTCCTGCTAAACTGACAGCTATCTTGGTAACAAAGAACATTTCTTCTTGGACATTTCTGAGGCTTCGGACTGGTTAGTGGCTCATAGATCTTCAGTGTATCGTCTGAGTGGTCATGCAGAGGTTGGGTCATCATCATCATTGCTCAAGGAGGAGGACTAGCAGATCGTCTGCCACATCAGTAAGCCCATCACAAAACAGGGCCAGAGTGGATGGTCACTCTGCGCTGGATGTAGCAGCAACCTTCTGGGACCCTCTGAGTGATGACACTGGTATCCTTTTGGAGGACTCAGAGGATGGAGACTCCACCTTAACCTTGCAACTCAATCAGGCATCCATCCTATGTGGCCCCTCAAACAGCAGATGGAATTCTGATGAGCCCTATAAACTCTCGCTTGGGAACCCCTGCCAGTCCACTACCCACTATGGTCATGTTAACTGTGACACGGAACCCTGACATCTTTGTCCGGAGCTTGCTTCCTTTATCATGATTGTATAGTCTGGTGACCCTACCCAATGTCACATCCCTCTCCATGTGAGTGTCTGCTGTTTCCAGCCCCCCGACCCACCGATCCCTGCAGGGCTCCTGTGGACTCCTGTTGGGCCTATAAGGATCAACTCATGCTCACCCTTCACCCTATGAGTGTTGCCGTACAGTACACTGGTACACTGCAGGTCCTCTCCACAAGCCCCTGTCCCCTTGTGGATGGTTATTTATCCAGTTTCAACAGCTAGCAGTTGGCCATCTGCCCTCAGTATTTTTATTTTCATTGGTTGTTGTACTGGTGTTTCGATTTTGGTTGTTAAGTCTTATGACCAGGTATTCCATTTCCTCCCATGCCCTGATTCTACAGGAGTCCTAACGCTGCCCCACAGTGGCCAAGACCACCCCCCGGGACCCGTGGGGGAGGTAGTCCTGTGGGATGATGGGCACCCAAGCCTACCATATCATATCCTTGAATACTGTCCAAGGATCTACATGTATTTGAAGTGTAAAGTGGTACAAATTGCAATGCTTTGTATTGCTTCAAGATTCCCATAGTATACAAGATAAAGGGGATAGTTTTCAGGAGAGTTGGAGAGGTCAGGCCTATACTTCCAACTACTCAGTATATGCAAGGGGAACCGATAGCTTTGGTAAAAGCAGGATCCCGCTCAACATCCTGTCCCACAATATACCTAGGGGGTGTTTTTTTTCCTTCTTGAAACCAGACTGCAACTGGATGGCTCTCCTATCTTTACAGGGAGCTTTTACACCACCAACTCAGACCAATCAAAGTTCCCCCATCGACTGTCATCTCACCTTGAAAATGGACACATAGCCATAGCTGCTGGGAGGTGATTTTGAATGTGTAATAGACCTGTCTCTAGATCAATCACATCCTGCACTCCACAATACCCCTGCAGTGTCCAACACTCAGATCCTGGTGGTGCTGCTCTGACAATGATCCTGCAAACACCTGGTGGCAGCTACCACCTTGGGATCAAACTTATACAACTCCTTGGTGGGTATGTGTATGCACATCTGAATAGGATTATCTGCTCATCCAAACTCTGCCCTTCTATTTCTTCTCTTGACTACTTCGATAGTGAACTATTCGATAATAGTCCCTTGAGTCTAAGCCTGGGATGGGCCTAGTCCCATTTGGCAGCTACAGGCCTACGCCCTAGAGGACACACCATTAAGGGACAAAATTTAACAAAATTATTGAATACTTTGAGCACAATGATGGCTAGGCTTCGTTGCCTACTATTGAATGGGAAGCCTTCAAGGTAGTTGACTGAGACTATTGAATTCCCGCGGTACAGAGGGATATGGTTGATGATACTCTGACAAAAAGACACAGGCAAATGAGAATACATAGTGATACAGAGAAGAGGAGCTGAAGATCCCTTGCCCATGTCCTCGGCAGCTGAGCTCCATGAGGTTCAGGTTCTACTGATCAAGCAGCTGTGCTGCTTGGATTATCCCAAACAGACATAGTGCTGACCTTCCTAGCAGGAGCCACTCTGCATAGATTCTGGAGGACCGGGAAGAACTCAATACTCCTAACATTCATTCTGGGCAGAAATGCCTCTTTGAGTATTCAATACTTTTACCTCATAATGGAGGCTGTCAAAGGGAAGTTTGCATGTACCGCTGCACTGGTGATAGACTTCAACACTGTAAGTTTGGTTTACCTATTTTGCATTTTGTTAAAATAAGTTTTGGTCCACTTATTTTTTAGATTAATCCACATACTTTAAATGGATTCCACTGTCTTCATTTGCTACGAGGGATGCCTCTCTGAGGCCATATCTGTCAGCGGGTGTATAAGACAGGGGCTTCTACTCCCACCACATTTATTTGTATTACTGATGGAACCCATGGTGGCCTGTGCCAGGCAGGGTAGCAGAGAGTGGGGTAGTCATCCGAGCACTCTACCATAGTTAGTCTACTAGCAGAGTTTGGAATAGTCTTAGGACTCTGCATGAATTGAAACAAATCCTGTATCTTTCCTCTGGTACCTAGTTGAGGGCCAGGGGTGCTGGATCTGGGAGAGTGCTCAGTCCACTGGGAACCCGTCTCCTTCTGATACCTGGGTATTTGCATAAACCATACAGGACCTTGCTAATCTGATAGTGATTATGTCATTTCTTGGACAGGTGACCTTCTGGTGCTGCCTTCCCTCATCAGTGATGGGCAAGATTGGTGTTTCCAAAATATTGATGCTTCCCTGCCCCGTACTACTTCTCAAACCTTCCTATTGTCCTCCCTCAGACATTTTTCCAGGAGTTACACAGACTATGGATGAGTGGGCCTCTGCTAGCTGCGGCTTCCATAAATTGGAATATTATTATATGACAGCACAAATACAATGTCTTTACCAATGATTTGCAGAGTGCTTCATCAAGGAAACATGAACAACCACCCTCCTGTCTTTCCAGACCAAACAACTGATGTTTACAGTACCGCGGACTTGGCCAAAGCAGCTTTCACCCTTTTTCTGCAGGTGGCACCTGCTTGCCTTGCTAAAGCATTGTGAATCACCATACACCTGTCTCCCTACATATATGTGATACCCCTTCTTGGTGTCCGGACACATCAGGGCCATGAGGTGCATATCTGGGATCAGACCAGGCTCTCCGCCATGCAAATCTTCTCCCAGAATGGTCAGTTTCTATTATTTCTGACCCTGGTGGAGCAATTAAACTTTCATGAGGGCAGTTTCTTCTATGTGCTTCATTGAAGGGATCTTGAGGGATACTTGGGCTACCCAGGATGTAGTGTTGGCCAACCATTAGCTCATGCAAGCCATGCACTCATTGGGTGGTGGTCACAGACTGATCAGTTGGAATACCATTGCCTTGTTGATCAAGCACAAACCTTGCTGCAGCCCTCAGGGGATGCTAGAAAGCCTAATTTTGCAGACTTCTTTATGATAGGAAGTGGACAAAAGCTTTGGCATTCCAACCTAGGTCTCACAGAAGCCCTGTCTAAAATGAATCTAGTTTTATATACTAGATAGCACCTATTTCTCCCCTCAGTAGACTGCCAGAATCTTCCCTGGGGCCCTCAACTCATCCCCCAGATGAGGCACCTCAGAGGCTGGTTTAACACTTGTGCTGAGGGATTGCTCCCAGCTCCACCCTTCCTGGGAAGTTGTACTGTTGAGACTAGACGGAATGGGCTTCTGGGAGGCAGCGGCAATACCGCACACAAGAAACGGCAGCCTTTTGTTGATCAAACCCTCATGCTGGCCAAATGTACCATAATTATGAAGTGCGAGCTTCCAGTGTCATGGGCCACTGAGGTTTGGCTCCATTCATTGTCTGAAGGGTCTAAAAGCAGAGGTCATGTGTAGTAGAGGTGCGGGTACTGAATATATGAGAGCCAAGTTGTCCAAAGTTGAAAGGAGTTTATTTCCAACAGAAGGTCTCATCCAACTGCCTCAACTGCTGTCTTCTCATCTTCTGCCCCCAACCTTCTCTTACTACATTCCATCATAACGTAACAACATTCTCCACAACTAGCATGATATAATACATACCCCTTTTCAACAAAAACTTAAATCACTAGCGCACAAATATATTTCAAAGAGTAAAAACAGAAAAGAAGAGCAGAGGAAAAGAGCAGAGTAATATAACTTACACATTCAATACAGCATATGTACAAAGAAAATGCATAACATTGAAGTGCAAAAACAAAGATTACCCTTTAAATAATCCGGTATATAAGGAGGAGTAACCACTTTTTGGACATTCTCACAAATATGGTTGCTTTCTGCCAGTTGAAGACTCACGATGTGCATGATTATCATGAGAATAATGATGCCCAGGGTTATCACAAACAGACTTTCCTTTGAAAATTACCACTCTGTTAAGGTTCCATAGGGGGGAGTCATCCGTCGTAACAGCATTGTTGAAAATCTTGACAGTCCTTAATGATTTGGATAACTGTGAACATCCTTCCTTCTTGACTGGTTTCCTGATCATTGCCCAGTCACCTACCCTCACATTGGTTCTTTTGACAGATCACTTTTCATCAAAATTGTTGTTGCAAGCTTCAATTTTCCACACCTCCTTCACTCTGGTCTTCATTCACATTCACCTTACCCAACTGAAACACCATGTCATTGACCAATGTAGGTGCCATCAATTCAGTTGGCTGACTGCCTCTGAATAACTCAAAAGGCATTTTTTATAGAGAAGGAATGTGGAGGAACTCTCCAATTCAGAACATTGTCCTTTGCCATGGCTGTGGTTTCCTTCAACACCCTGTTGAAGCATTCCATAATGCCATTTGTTTCTGTATGATATAATGCATGCTTCTTGTGCTTAATCGCATTGTTTCTCAAAATATTTTCCATTTGTTGGAAAACAATTGTAACCCATTGTCTTTAAGTACAATGTTGGCTATGCATACTCTCCCAAATAACTCCCTCAAACATCCCACAACATATTTAGTTTAAAATCCTCTGGAGAAAAAAACAATTGGGAAATCTAAAATACATGTCAACCATGACTGTCGGATAGGTCTCACAGCCCTCACCATATATGGGACCCAATATGTCCAAGGCAACTTCCTCCCAAGGATGAGTTTGATGGTTTCTAATCACAATGGATTGTACTCTTGGCACACACTCCCCAACCCCTTTCTCAACTTGAGAATCCATGCCTGAGACCAGTATGTCAATCTAAGGGCCATATTTATACTTTTTGACGCACAACTGCGCCAACGCAGTTGTGCGTCAAAATTTTTAACGCCGGCTAACGCCATTCCAAAGTGCCATGCGGGCGCCGTATTTATTGAATGACGTTAGCCGCCTTTAGCCGGCCCTGCGGAGTGGTGTGCGTCAAAAAAAATGACTCACACCAGGCAGCGCCGGCGTAGGGGAAAATGGAGCTTGGGCGTCAAAAAATAGGGCAAGTCAGGCTAAGGCAAAATTATTGCCTCAACCCGATTTGCGTCATTTTTTTTTTACGCCCAGACGCCATTGACATGACTCCTGTCTTAGCAAAGACAGTAGTCATGCCCCCTTGCCCAATGGCCATGCCCAGGGGACTTATGTCCCCTGGGCATGGTCATTGGGCATAGTGGCATGTAGGGGGGCACAAATCAGGCCCCCCTATGCCACAAAAAAATTACGGAAAAATATACTTACCTGCACTTACCTTAATGTCCCTGGGGTGGGTCCCTCCATCCTTGGGCGTCTTCCTGGGGTGGGCAAGGATGACAGGGGGTGTCCCTGGGGGCATGGGAGGGCACCTCTGGGCTCCTTCCGAGCCCACAGGTCCCTTAACGCCTGCCCTGAGCAGGCGTTAAAAAATGACGCAAACGCGGCTGGAAGTCATTTTTTAAGGCCCGCCCACTCGCGTGCGTCATTTTTGCACGGGAGTTTAAATATGGCGCACAGGCCTGGGAGTCAGTTTTTAGAAGGGAACGCCTACCTTGCATATCATTAACACAAGGCTGGTACCCCCTTCTAAAAAATGGCGCACATGTTGGAACTTTGACGCCCGCTGCGTCGGACATCAAAGGATAAATATGGGACAGTGTTTGCGCCGAATGTGCGTAAAAAAAAAATGACGCAAATCCGGCGCAAACAGAGTATAAATATGCCCCTAAGTATTTCTTTTGTCTGTGACATACCTTGATGACCAGAGTGGGAAGAGCAATCATATCTTCTCATAAAGCACTTGGTGGAACAAATCTTGTACCCCTAAACATCAGACCATGCTTTTCAGACAACTCATCTCTAGCAAGCTAAACATTTTTGCTCTCCTTAGATCCGTTCATTTTTGTACACTAGCCACCTTTGATTAAATACCACGCTTCTAACATCACTGTAAGAAACCAGGGGACATATTTATACTTTTCGACGCACAACTGCGCCAACGCAGTTGTGCGTCAAAAAATTTAACGCCGGCTAACGCCATTCTGAAGCGCCATGCGGGCGCCGTATTTATTCAATGACGTTAGCCGGCGTTAGCCGGCGCTGCGGAGTGGTGTGCGTCAAAAAAAATGACACACACCAGGCAGCGCCGGCGTAGGGGAAAATGGAGTTTGGGCGGCAAAAAATGGGGCAAGTCAGGTTGAGGCAAAATTATCGCCTCAACCCGATTTGCGCCATTTTTTTTTTATGCCCAGACGCCATTAACATGACTCCTGTCTTAGCAAAGACAGGAGTCATGTCCCCTTGCCCAATGGCCATGCCCAGGGGACTTTTGTCCCCTGGGCATGGTCATTGGGCATAGTGGCATGTAGGGGGGCACAAATCAGGCCCCCCCATGCCACAAAAAAAAAAAAATATACTTACTAGCACTTACCTTAATGTCCCAGGGGTGGGTCCCTCCATCCTTGGGCGTCCTCCTGGGGTGGGCAAGGGTGGTAGGGGGTGTCCTTGGGGGCATGGGAGGGCACCTGTGGGCTCCTTCCGAGCCCACAGGTCCCTTAACGACTGTCCTGAGCAGGCGTTAAAAAATTACGCTAACGCGGCTAGACGTCATTTTTTTTGACCCGCCCACTCCCGTGCGTCATTTTTGCACGGGAGTGTAAATAAGGCGCACAGGCCTGGGAGTCATTTTTTAGACGGGAACGCCTACCTTGCATATCATTAACGCAAGGTAGGTGTCAATGCAAAAAAATGACGCAAACTACATGAACTTTGGCGCTAGATGCGTCTAACGCCAGAGTATAAATATGGAGTTCGTTTTGCGTCGAATTTGCGTCAAAAAAAATTATGCAAATCCAGTGCAAACAGAGTATAAATATGGCCCCAGGTAGTTTTGTGGTATGCCCCACCTACTTTTTGCCTCCATTTTGTACCCCTAGATACTGGTTTTCTAACCCTGAGGGTGTTGTGGGCTCTTATAACCAGACACAGGGCCTGCTCTCTGATTACAAGCATATGCAAATTAGGCACAATAGTAATTGGCATGGCAACCCACTTATAAGTCCCTAGTATAAAATGGTGACTAGAGGGTGAATCACATCCTCCTTGTTGTAAAACAGCACCTAGGCTGTTTCTGCTTGCATCAGTGGTGAGCATTGATTTATACCTGAGATCAGAATTCCCTAATCTGGGGCCCAGATTCAACTGTTCCTGTATCTCCTTGAATTCCGTTTCACACATTTCATCCCACACAAACTCAATACATATTGGTGCAGATACCAGCAAACCCCTCTACAAATTTATTGTAATATTCTGGCATCCCCCAAAATCGCATTGATTCTTCTTTATTAGATGGAGATTTAAGGTTCTCTATGGAATTAACTAGATGTTCTTTGGGAGTGATCCCTTATTCTGTGATGATATGACCCAAGTAACCTATGGAATCTTTGTGAAATTTGCACTTCTTTACTTTGATGTTTAAATTGGATTTACCAAGTCTCTCCAACAACCGTTTCACTCTTTCATCATGTTCAATAGCATCCTTTCTAAGAACGAATACATCGTCTTCATAAATTCAAATTCCTTCAAGATCCTTTAAAACCTTCTCCAATGCTCTTTGGATATCCGATGCTGCAGATGTTAAGCTGCATGGTAACCTTGTATATATAAATGACCCAAAAGGTATGATAAAAACAGTTAGATACCTGGATGCCTCGCCTAGATTAAACTGATGGAAAGCTGATGTAAGATTAATAGTGGAAAAGATCTTTGCTCCACGAACTAATATTAGCATATCAGAGATGCTAGGCAAAGGATACCTGTCTACAATTAGCTGCTTGTTCAATTCTCTAAGATCAACACATACATGTAAACTTCCATTTGCCATTCTAGCTGCAACCAGCATAGTTTCTCTAACTCTAATCTCATTTCTTCTCAAACTGTGACCAGCATATTACAAACTTTACCATACACAAGCTTGGCTCTATCCAAAAATCGTACATGATGAACATAATCCCATAATCAACCAAGCTTTTCCTGAAAAACCTGTGGGAAACCTACTTTCAGTTCTTTATTAACTTGAAACCCATCTTTCAACAGTGTGGGAAGAAAACTGTTAGGATCAAGCATAACCCCCAGATCTTTTAGATCAAACTTGCTCGAAATGCTTTCCCCTTTTTGCGAAACATAGATCTTAGCATTGACATTGCTCATTATCTATCAGGCCTGAAAGTACCAAAAGAGTTTAATTGGTTCACAAGCATTGCCATAATGTTTTATATCTGGCTTAAATAATTTGGTTTCAATGTTCAGTTTTTCAAGATAAATGTTTTAGAGACAATTGTAATCTTCACCCGAGTGTCCAGAAATTCAGTAGTCAATTCTCCTTATACATATATTTCTTGCACAGGACTAAAACCTTTCTCACTGTTGACCTGTAAGATCATTTGTGCATTTTCAAAGTCAGCATCTTTGCTGCACTCACCTTCCACATCATCTTAAATCTCAAAAACTTTAAAACTCTTCATCCTGCACACACTAGCAAAATGTTCTTTCTTTTTACAAAAATTACATGCAGCTTTGAGTGCAGGGCATTTCTTGTCATTGGCCATGTGACCGATTCTTCAACATCTAAAATATTTCCCCCAGAAAATCATTTCTCCTTTCCTCTTTGAAATTGCTTTCTTTCTGTTGTCTTTTTGCACAACTTTGGACCATAAGAACACTATCACACTTTCCTTCTTTATGACTTCTGCACATTTGATTGAATGTTCACATTTTTTACCACTAACAAAACTTCATCTAGGCTAGTTCCGCTCTGATTTTTTTCAATTTTGTATCCAAACATAAATTGGTCTCTGATCCTTTCTTCTAATAAGGGACCACATTTACAAGACAAAGTTATCTTTTTTCAAATCAGTAACATAGATCTATACCATTTTAGTTTCTTTCTGGTTTCTCCTCTCAAAATGATATCTCTCAAAAATGATACTACCTTTTGGTAGATAATGCTTATCTAATTTTCTTATGAAGAGCTCATATTCATTAAGTTCTAGGGCATCATCATCATCAGTGAGCTCTGGGAGATGGTTGAATACTTCTTGCCCCTCCTAAGTGGCGTTAAGAAAAATTGTGAAGCTGTAATGTTCAGCTTCAAATCAATACAAAAACTGTGCTCAACGTACTGACTACTGGGTGAAATTCTCACCCTACAATGCAAAAAATGAATGAAAAATGGAATGAGATAGAAGCAAAAATACAAAAAAGACAATAATCAACCAGCTATAATAAAGTAGAAACAAAACATTAAATTCACCATGCACCCAACAAATGTGCTGGAGAACTGCTGGAAAAAAAATGTTATTCCAAATGAAACAGCTTTGTATTGTCCAACTCTTCACCAAATTACAAATAAAGAACACTGCAGTTGTGCAGTCTAGTTGTTTCACTGAACATCAAAGGGCACACCCCTAAAAAAAGCAATTGTGAATAATTACTCCTTTAGTTGAGTGGGCATGTATACAAGTGGGCCCCTTTAAAAAAAAGAAGAAGGGACCCTCACAGAGAAGAAGGGTTTCCCACACAGAGCACTAGTTCAACAATCAAAAATAAGTGTCTGTGAAATCCACCAGTGGGACATAGACCTCATTTTTCCTTTTTGTGAAAACGCTTAGCTTTCCTGAGAACTCCTGTATAATATCCCATCCTCTCTTCCAATGTATCGGGGTGCAGGTATTGAATACACATGAGCCAACTTGTTCGAAGCTGAAAGGAGTTTATTCCTACCAGAAGGTCTCATCGAACTGCCGTAACTGCTGCCTTCTCACTCTCTGCCTCCAAACTTTTCTCACTAAATGTCATCATGACCTAACAACATTCCACACAACTAGCATCATATATTACATCACAGCATTACATAAAGAAGAGATCAAAGGCTGACCTTCCAGTCCCATGATCCACGATTGGTAGACGTTGTCCTTTAGATAGCTTGACCCCCACGCTCCATATCTAGTCTAGATCTGATTCTTTCTATCAATCCAGTTCCAATAGCAACATGGTCCAAGATAATCATCCAGAGCCATCCAAGCAAAGCATGAGTCACCCCTAAGACCTGTGAGGCTCAATTTAATTGACCATTTGTCATTGATGCACTAGGGCCCTCTACCCTCTGCCTCCTTTTCTACCCCAGCACTCATCCCCCTTACCAGTTCTAATATTACTTTCCATACAGTTTGAGCACCCATAGGACCTATACAGATAAGGCCCCACTTCTTCCAATAGCATACAGCCTTTTTACCATTGATACGCCCCCGTATTTGTGACTTATCAACATGTAGATTGCTATGATCTGCTCTGCTATTGTGTATGTTTGGCTAAACCCAATAAACAGCTGTTTGAAAAAACGAAAAAAATAATCTATATATTTCAGGACCAGACCTTCATACCTAATAGGATATGAATTCCTTTACAAATAAAAAAGCATGTAAGGGAAGGCAAATCGGCTACAAAATCTAAACTATAGGATTACCCAATTGGATTTCACCGTAGTGTGCAGAGCAATTGAATGATCTAATAACATAATACTAGTTCACTATATCATTCTCATTTTGGAAGGGAGAATCACCACCTCCTTAATCACATAACTGTCTTCATTTCTTCTATTTTCCTATCTGCTAGCCTCGTGTTGAAGATGTAATGACGCCACTGCAGATTAGTGTTTATCCCCTGTTGTGATAATTCTGGGTGTGGCCTATTGTTTAGTATGTTTGAGCTGCATAAGATGTTGAACCTCAAGTTTTCCATTGAAATGAAGACTTCTAACCTCTTCAACTCCATTTATTAGGTTCTTAATGTATAATGAAGATATACTGGCACAGGGTTATTTATTACTTTTTTTGATTTGTGTTTTCAATCTTTTGCTTCTTAATTTCAAAAAGTGGGTATTTTCACAGCATTTGCTTGACAGAATTTCTACAGTTCTTCTGGCCTGCTTCTTGTGCTTTAATTTTGTTTCTAAATACCTAAACAGGTATTGAACAGGTAGAACCATCATCATTCTTGGCACTTTCATCTCGCAGGTTACGCATTTTGAGCATACTCCTTCCATCCTCATTCTTTGCATACTCCTTTCCAGCAAAATTCACTTGAAATGTCTAGTAACTGTTCTCCCATTCCTCTGTTCGGGTATAATTACATTTCTTACTGAAGGGTTCGTCGGTGAATTATAATTGTTGTTATGGGGCTTTTGAGAGAAAAGCATAGCAGGCAAATTATGCTGGATGTTGCAATCACCCTGGAAAACAAGCTCATCTGATTGAGACAGTATCACCAAACTTGCATAACCGATGAATCAAATATCTGCTGTAGAAAGTTTCTAAAATTGTATGCTGAAGATAACACTTTTGGCAAGTGCTGTTCAATAGGGGAGAGTTTGAAGGATAAAACACATTATTTCATTTTAGTGAAATTGATTTATGTGAAATTATTTCTTAAACTTGGAAAGACATTAATTGGCAGGGACTAACATTGTGTACTAAAACCCAGCCAGTTGGTGTTTCCTGTTACATAATTATATGCATAGATGCTTATGAGCAATTTGAGGTTATGATATTATGTGACAGTTAATTTCTTGAACAGTAAAAAAAGCCTCACAAATCAACATGTGTTACTTAGGCTCACAGGGGCATATTTACTACTGTTTCATGGAACTCAGGCAGCAAGGAAAGTTACAGCGCTGCATTGTATGGCATGGAGAGAGCAAACGTGTTCCTTATCTACTAAGATATGGTGTGCGTCTGCTCCTTCCTAGCGCGGAAGCACTGTGAGCTGCCTAGCACCAACAAAGGCACACTTGCACAATTCTGCTAGGGTGCCTGCATTTTTTTAAACTTTGTTTATTGGTATTTTCAGTGGTTTTCAGTGGTTGAGTAACCATTGGTACATGTGTATGGCCCTCATTACATGACATCTTTCAAAACTTATATAATACAATCGGGTCACATATAATATCTTAATCATTGTAATACTCTGCTGGTCTTTATACAGTCCATCCACTTGTGCATGACATTATCACATCTTGCATAATCCTGTTTTCTGCTTTCCTCAGCACACTAGATATCACCAGATAAACTATTAACTGAGTCAACTATGGAGTAACAATAAAGGAAGTACATAAACTATGCGCAGGGAAGATACGTTGTGGGGGAGTGGGTCTAGGACATGCTTGTGTATCCAGATCACCCACCGGAGAGAGTTACACTAGGCGTCCGCCCGTCCCCTGTTCTAATGTGGTGGTATAGCCTGTTCCAACAGGGTTCTTCTTCATCCCAAAGGTAGTCATATGTTTGAACCAAGGACATTAGCATCAGCCAGCCGCCCCCAGGATCCTCTCTATGCAGGAGAGTAGTGAGACCTCTCTGGTGTGTTCGTCACAGGTACCTGTGTCCTCTCGCTCTTCTCCTGCCCCATTAAACGACACCCTGGTCCCTCTCCAATGGCGTTGCTTCTTCCCCAGGCTCCTGCATCCCCCCCACTTCTCGTCTTTCGGCCTCCTAAGCTTCCAATATTTCTGTCCAAAGAGGGGCTATAGGTCGTGTCCGAATCCCTTGTGCTTCCTCCCTTTGCAGCGCCTGTAATTCGGCTTGGGCCCATACCGACACGTCCCTCGTCCAGTCCGCCGAATAAGGGCCCGTTTTGGATTTCCAGGTTATGGTGATTCGATGCCTGAATAAGACCAGGCCAAGGTCCAAGAACCTCCTGCATACTCTCTTGGAAAACTGGCTGTGTATGCAATCCTAACAAGCACAGGAAGAGGTCTAGGTCTAGTTGTGCACCCAGGGTCCCCCCCCAAGTCCTCCAATACTCCCATCCAGCCTCTCTGTATGTTTGGGCAGTCCCAGACCATGTGATGGAATTCCGGGTCTACTGCTTTACATCTGGGGCAGTCCCTGGTCCCACCACCATTCATTACTCTAAGCCTGTGTGGGGTGAGGTATGTTCTATGTACATAGTTGTACTGAATATATCGGAAGCACATATTTCTGGATACTTTCCGGGGGTATGCTAGAACTCACTGCCATTCTACATCCATCAGGACTTTGCCCCCTCTCTACTCCCATTTTGTCCGTAGAGTCTGTAAGGACGCCAGTGTAGCCCCAGTAAGAGCCATGTAGAGTTTGGTAATCAAGTGACTGTCCCCCCGCTGTCAATAATAGGTGCAATATAGCATGCGTCTCTGACTCTGCATTCACTTTAGGCCATAATTTCCGCACAGCTAGGGCCAGTGTCGAATATGTCAGGAACTGTCCCCCTGGGACACTGTCCTCCTCCACCTGTCCCGCGAAGGGGCGCAGAACCCCCTCGCAGAAAAGTTCTCCCAACGTTACAACTCCCGCCTGGGTCCAAGCCCTCACCTGGCTTCTCATCAAGGTGCGACCCAGCACTCCAGGGGAGTAGGCCACTGTCACTCCAGTGCTCTTCAAACAACTTCTCCAACAAGAGAGGGCTGCTGTCAGCAGGATGGTCCGCCCAGGCAGAAGATTCCCGGCACCCAGCATGCCATCCAGGGGGAGATCCGGTTTTATTTCACTACTAGGTACACTCAAGTCCATCCGGTGCGTCCCCGACAGCCATCCAGCCACCCACTGGCGTTGGCATGACAGATAATACAATTACAAATCTGGAACTGCCAAATTTCCCTCTAGCGCGGGTTGGCAAGGAGTGGAGAGGGATGTCCGTTGACGACCCCCATCCCACAGGAGCCCCCTAAGGAGCACGTTCAGGTCCCTAAACCAGGTCATCGGTACAGCGACTGGGAGGTTGGCAAAATAATGTAGTAGGCAGGGTAACATACCCATTTTAGACAATGCCACTCAGGCCATCATTGGGAATTTCAGGGAGTGCCAGAACGTCACAGAGGATCGTAAGGATAAGTGCTGCACCAAGGTTTCCGTCACGTAGATCACTTGGATCGTGGAAGACTTGAATACCCAAGTATTTGAAAGTACAGGGGACCAAGGAATATCAACAGGGCACAAGGATAGGTGCCCAGTGCCCTCAGATAATGGGAAAACATAAGTCTTCCTCCTATTCACCCTGAGATCGGATGGGATACTGAATCCCTCAAGCAGTGTGAGTGCCCAAGGAATCCCAGCCATGCCATCCCGCAAATAAATCAGTAGATCGTCTGCATAAAGCGAAATGATGTGTTCCACACGACCCCATGGCACTCCTCTACTCCTCTACCACGCCCATCCACTCGGAACTGTGCTGCCAGGGGCTCAATAGCAGTTGTAAACAGTAAGGGTGAAAGAGGGCAACGCTGCCTGGTGCCACTGTATATTGGGTATGTATCCAACACCAACTCACCCACCCGCACTCTCGCCACCAGATGACAGTACAGCAGCTCAATCCATCGTATCCAATTCTCTCCCAACCCCAATTGAGTCATCACTGCCCGTAGATAATCCCACCTTACTGAGTCAAATGCCTTTTCAGGATCTACTGATAGAAGCACAGCCTCAGGGTGCCGTTCCTCGTTTGGTAGGTGTAGAAGCGTGAACAGCCTTCTCATGTTCAGGGAGGTATTACGCTCAGGTACAAAACCGTTCTGGTCCTCATGGATGAGGTGGGGGACATGGTGTAATAACCTATTAGCCAGCGCTTTACTAAGGATTTTGAAGTCGCAATTCAGCATGGACAGGGGTCAGATATGTCTTGTAGAGCTCCATGGGGAGTCCATCCTTGCCAGGTGTTTTGCCCTCAGCTAATTGTGTAATAGCAGTTTTCACCTAATCCAAGGTGAGCGGCTCCCCCAGAGGGACCCTGTACTCTGGCTTAAGGGTGACCAATGGAAGGGACCGCAGGTGGTGATCCAGTGACTGCGGCAGATCTTCCTTGGTTTGCCTATGAAGGGAAGTATAATAGGATTTAAAAGCATTTTTTTTTTCTCAGATGGAGCATAGATGTGATCTCCATCCGTCCTTTGTACATTTATGATCGGAGCGCCCCCCCTGCCCCTCGGGTCCCACCAACCAAGACAGCAGCCTGCCCGATCTACCCGCCTCCTCTTGTACGGATGTCATGTGCTTTCGATAATCGTGGCAACGTAGCCTTTCCAGTGTTTGATTAAACAATTCCCTTGTTTTAAAGAGTCTGTGTGTCACTGTCTGGTCCGCACCCTGCTCGACCTTCCTGTCAAGGAGTTCATTTTCCAGTTGGTTCAATTCACGCACAAGGGTTCATCTGATCCCCACTGACTGTCCCATACAGTGACTTTGTGTCACCACCTTGAGAGTCTCCCACTCTGTGCAGCGTGACTCCGTGGAGCCCTTATTGATGCTAATGGGTTCCAGAAGGTGAGCCCTGAGTCCCTCCCTGTACACTGGGTCCTCCAGGGCCCTTGGCTGAAGCCTCCATGACGGAGTGGGTGCCCTCGCCCCTGCACCCCGCAGGTGATAAGTAACGGGCTGTGGTCCGATAAAGTACAGCCCAGCTACTCAGAGTAGACTAACTTGTGGGAAATGGAGCCAGTGCACATCACTGGATCTATTCTGGTATGTAGGTGGTTAGACCCTGAGTAAAAGGAGTAATCCCTATTGAAGGGGTGCTGAACCCACCAAACATCCTATATCCCCCAGTGCCTCAACCAGTCGTTAAGGGTTTTCACCATTTGTGTGCTGTCGCTCCAGGCATGGGAGGGAAGGAGCGGTCCATCCCAATGTCCATTATGCAGTTAAAGTCCCCCCAATGACGAATCGCCCCCCCCCCCGGAGAAACTGGCCAATCGCCCAGAGAGTGCCTGTCAAAAGGGAGTCTGCTCCTGGTTAGGGGCATATACACAACTCAGCACTATGAGCCTGCCTTGCAGTCTGCCCTCCACTATAGCGTTTCTGCCATCTTGATCCAAGTTCATGGAGAGGGGCTCAAATGGGACTCCAGCCCTAACACAAATCGGAGCGCCCCTTGCAAACGCCGAGTGTGTAGTGGCGAAGCGCTGTCCCCTCCATCTGTGACTTAATTTATCCACCTCCCAAGTGGTGAGATGCGTTTCCTGGAGCAGTGCTATGTGCATCCCCCTTCTCTTTAACTATGACAAGATATTATGGTGTTTAACAAGTGACCCCATCCCCCGGATATTCCAAGTTATTAGCTTGTAATCCATCACTGGAACTAGGTCGGTAAGGAGCATCCATCCCCCCTCCCCCGGTGACAATCATTTCTCAGCTCCACCCCACGTCCCGCAGGTGCCAGGGTCAATGTTAATTCCAAGGTGACTGATCTCCTGTACATTTGAAAAGAAAAAAACATCAAACCCCAACTCCTGCTTCCCAGGGCAATTCCGCAACAAGTGGTTGTCCAGCATGCGCCCAATAAACAGAACAGTAACGCTAAGTCATATAGAGTTCTCACTATTCAGCAAAAATCGGTCGAGAATCTGGGCGAGAGGGCCATGATCTCTGCGGGCCCATAGTCAAACAGAATCCCCAGAGGAGAGTCTGGCACCCTTCACTTGAGACTCATCACAAATCATCTGCCGTTTGGGGAGTCATTCTAGGAGCCTCGTCAGAATGCTGGGAATCTGAATCCGTGGAGTGAGTTCGATGGTCTGATTCACCTCCACTGGCCTCTTCGGCTGGGGTCCCCTGTTTTAGTGATGCCACAGCCTCCAAAGCGGACCTCCTGTCCAGGTCCCTCTGTGCTGGAGTTGGCCTTATTCGCGGGCAGGATCTGTTCCACCGTCTTGTTGCTCCCCTGCATCCCTGTTAGTGCGACACTCCTGGCAGGGCACCAGAGTCCTCATCCGCCTTGTGCGCCTCCAGCCACTCCCTGGCCTCGTCTGGTGTTTGAAAGAATGTGCTATGACCCTCCAGAATCACTCTCATCCTAGCTGGGAATAGGAGCGAGTATTGGACACCCGCATCTCTCATAGCCCTCTTCACCGCTGTGTAGGAGGCCCGCCTAGACTGCACTTCAGCAGTAAAATCCGGGAAGAGGGTCACTGATCCATTGTCCACTCTAAAGGGCCCTGCTTCTCTGACTCGCTTTAGCAGGATGTCTCTATCCCTATAGTGGAGCAATTTAGCCACCACAGTTCATGGGGGCCATCCAGGCGGGGCTGGTCTCGACTGCACTCGGTGAGCTCTCTCCAAGGCAAAGAAAGTGGTGAGCAGTCCCGGGGCGACTTCCTTCTGCAACAATTTTTCAAGAAAGGTCACAGCATCAGCACCCTCAGCTCCTTCTGGCAGTCCAATAATGCGCACATTGTTTCTCCGGTTCCGGCCTTCAGCATCTTCGGCCTGACGTTCCAGTCTCTGAGCACGGTCTGTCAGTTGCGCTATGGTGGCCTGTGTCTCTTGTTGCGCTGGGGCCATCTCTGTAAGCGTTGTCCCGGCGCATCGAACCCTATCTGCTAGCTTCTGGTGGTCTGCACGTAGCAGGCCCAGATCCACTGATACCTGGCTGATTTCTTTCAGGAGAGTGGTTTTGGACTCCTCTATAGCCCCTAGGATCTTGTCGAGAGTGACTTGTTAGGAGTCTAAATTGCTCCGGTCGCTGCCATGGCCTCTCCCCTGCAGCCTTCCCTTATTATGGTTTTTAGTAGACATGCAGCTGTGGGGGTCAAGGCAACCCCAAAGGAGGGTCGACAGCAGTCACAGCGTCCGTACGCAGACTCACTCCACCACTTCCCAGAGTGGGTGCAATCTGTAAAGGGCCCAGTTTCCAGGGGTAGCTCACCTCCAGTAGAAGTCTGCTGCGCTGCCCTCTTTCGCCTCTCCAGGTAGGCCCTGCTAGCTGCAAGCAGTGTCTCTATGGGAGCATGCCCCACCGG
The DNA here is from genome assembly GCF_031143425.1 of Pleurodeles waltl. NCBI lineage: Eukaryota > Metazoa > Chordata > Amphibia > Caudata > Salamandridae > Pleurodeles > Pleurodeles waltl. The sequence continues at coordinate 1,428,660,009 of NC_090446.1, forward strand.
GGCACAGCTTTCCACGATTCAGCAGCCGTGGTCTCAAATCGGCCACTGCCCAGGTAGATCTTGTTCAGCCTCCAAGTGCTGTAGGGCACATCACTGGACCCGCCTGGTCATGCATCCATGTTGGACTCAACTGGACCACGTGCGGGTGGGGCGCTGTCATCCGTGCACCATGGGGCTGCACTCCGGTAAGCCTGCCCCGGAGCGCTCTGATTCTCCCCTTTATTACTACTTGGTAGGGCCCCTGCCGCACTGCTGCGAGGGGCCCCAGCGTTCACTTTGATGTCACAGCTCCCGGTCTCCCACCGCTCCAAGATGGCCGTCTCCGCCCCTCAGAACTGCCATGTCATCAAGGCGCCTCTTCAGGTAGTCTCTCCGCCTGCAGTGTTACTGCGGCCCTGGTCTCCTTGCCCAGGACTCTGATGGTGCCACCTGGCCCCGGGCCGCACCAAACCACAGCCGCCCAGGCACTCCTCTCTGCTGCCGTCCAGGCACCCTGATGAAAGACCTGCCGCGGGCCGCGGCATCGCACCAGGCCACACCGGGTTCCCGGTGCCGCCGCGGACCTCCGCTCATGGGTTCAGTCAGCTGCAATAACGTCACCGACTCGCCCTACCGTTTCCTGTGACCACAGGGCTGTCATCAATAAGGATAAATGTCGGGCTAAGGGGGAGCGGAGTCCGCCATTGTTGCCAATCAGGCCACGCCCCCCAAGGGTGCCTGCATAAGAGCAGAATTGTTTTTGTTCAAAAAGAGATACCTTTCTGCATAAAATCAGTCCAAAGAGGAAATAAAGAAGAGAAAAAAAATCTTCTCCTTGGTACACTGTCATTTTGGGGCTGTACCAATTCGGCACAATCCGAGACTCACAAACCTCAAATCCATGGGTGTATGCATGGGAACAACCATACTCCATCCATGGAACACCTACTAGTTCAAAATGCTATTTTACATTGTGTTACACTTCTTTGTAAAGTCATGCAAGGTGGCACAAAATATCCCTTTTGTGGCTTTGTGAATTTTACTGAACCCTTTGTGTTGTCCTTGTGTCTCCTTGCAAGACACAAGGACAACTCAAAGGCTTAGTAAATCTGGGACTCAGTGTTTTACAAAGGTTAACATGTGGGACAGTCTGTGAAATATAAAGGAGTTTGGCTCATTTGTCATTTTTTTAATGAAGTACTTCTGTCGAAGTCCCCACTTAACAGAAATATCACACTATTGAAGTTAATATTATAAAATCAATAACCATGGGACAATATTTTTGGTAACCAACGTTTAATAGACAGCATGTATGTGAGGAGTCACTGTATGCAGGCAGGGGCCATGAGCCTTCTCTGCTGGCAATACTCAATCTGGTGCAGGCTTAGAGGGTTGAAGTACAGCTGCACTATGTCCAACTTTTTGCAGACACAGTGATAATATGGCAATCTTTAGCAGAGGTTACTAATAAGGTATCAGCCCTCGCTACAGATCTGACTGAACTTCAGCAGTGGGTGGCTGATGCAAAAGAGGTTGGATCGGCTGCCTTTAAATGTATTGGGATTCACAAATGGCAGCTAGCATCTGTTCAAACCAAAATTGAGGATTTGGAGCATTGCCAAAGGAGAAACCATCTTCGCATGTATGGAATTCCTAAAGGCAAGTAGGGTGATGATCACCAATAGTTTATAGTGCATCTTTTTCAGAACGCATTTCCCAGTCTGGGTGGTTGGGACATGAACTCACAGAATCAACATGTGCATTGCCTTCCTATAATTCAGAACAACAATGCCACTGCCAGCTGCACTATGTCCCGACATCATCTCCCATTCCTAATTTATATTGGCAACTTCTTACTGAGAAAGGCAATCTCATTGAAGGCTCGCCCTGCCTCGCCTGAGGCTATTGACTCAATGCTGATCTCAGTTTGTACAGATTTACGTAAGACTAGTATGGACAGGCATTGGAAGCTTCGTCAGTTAAGTGATCCCTTAAAGGCCATTGGAACACAAGTATTCATGCAGGAACCTTCTAGGTTAAAAATGACTAAAGATGGGTTACACAAGCAGGTTACCATGTCTGCACTTGAAACCACACAACTATGATTATTAGTTGTCTAGTTGTGCCTTCTTTCTCTATTTCTACTTTACACTAGGTAGTAGTGATGAGATGTGGCGGGGGAAGGGGCAATGGGAGGGAGTCATGCAGAGCTATCTCAGTGATTGACAGCCAAGGGGAGGGGATGTTTCCATTTGTCTGATACTGAGTGGGAGTGGGGTTCTGGAGGGTAGGTTTTAGTGAGTGGAGTTTTTTTAACGGGCTTTTAATGATAATGTTTTTTAGTGCCATGGTGACGGGAATAATGAGTCAGAGTGATCAATGGCTATCTTATGATTTGATGATTGATTACTATTTTGTAAAGTTTGTTTTTGATCAGTGGGTGATACATCTGATGATGTTGGATTCAGACCTTTCAAATGGGTAGGTTCAAATGTATTCACTTGAATGCTTCTTGTTTAAATTTATCTAGCAAATGTCAACTAGTTTGGAAAGAAAATAAGATGTATAAGCCACAAAAAGTTATCTATAACTGAGACCCACCTTGCATATAAAGACTGTTAATTGCTAAGGCACCTTGGATATAACATTATTGCATGTACTTCCCCATCTGTTTCTATTAGTTGAGTAGCTATTTCAGTTGATAAGAATTTACAATATAAGGTGGATTCCAGGGGCAAGTGGGGGATTACTCAGGTGATACTTTAGGGCCAGAGGTACGTATTGTGTTCAGTTTATAGGCCGAATGCTGATGAGCCTGGGGTTTTTGATTTCCTCTGCCTTGAATTACATGATTGGCCAGAAGAGCTGCTAGTAATGGTTGATTTTAATTGTCTTATTGATTACAGGATTGATTCTACGAATCACCATGCTATTCCTCATATGGTGAAAACCAGGGCTTCTTATCATGAACTTGCTTGCCTGTGTGGGCTATGCAATGCCTGGATAATACTACGTTCAACTAAGCCTGGTTATACTTTCTATTCATCACCACATAGGCATTACTACAGGATCCATATGATTTTGCCAGCAGCAGTCTGATGCAGGAGGCAGACATGGACGACTGTCATAAGATTACTTTATTACTTCAGATCATAGCCCTAAATTACTATGGCCCTCATTACAACATTGGTGGTAAATCCCGCTTACCGCCGTGCAGAAGACTGCCAACACACCGCCGCGGCCGCAGAATCCCGCCACAGCCATTATGACCCACAGCTCAGAATCCGCCAAAATTCAGACACCCACACAAGTCCCCCACACCAAAGGTCAGTGAGAAACTGGCGATAACAAAACCTCCACCGTCATGCCAACAGGAATACGCCCACATTATCACGACCCACGAATCCACGCAGCAGTCTTTCAAACGTGGAATTCCATTGGCTGTACACACTGCTGTGCTCAAAATACACACACTTTTACAAAACACTACCACATTGGACAATTCCAAATGCACACACCTGATACACATACACACACCACTCTCACACACCCAATACAATATAAAACACACACCCACATTACCCACAAACCCTTACAACGAAAAATTTGGAAGAAGCAGAGAGACAGCAAAGCAAAGACCACACAAGCATACAGAGGTACACAACACCATCACACATACACATCCACACACAAAACACCACACACCCCTAAACATCACCCCACACATCCCAACACACACCACCTCACACAGCATCCACATCACCACATGGCACCACAAAGACACCCTAGGTTTTCTGAGGAGGAGCTCAGGGTCATGGTAGAGGAAATCATCCAGTTAGAGCCACAGCTATTCGGATCACAGGTGCAGCACACCTCCATAGCTAGGAAGATGGAGTTATGGCGCAGAATGGTGGCCAGGGTCAACGCAGTGGGACAGCACCCAAGAACACAGGATGACATCAGGAAGAGGTGGAACGACCTCTGGGGGAAGGTGCGTTCCGTGGCCTCAAGACACCACATTACGGTTCAGAGGACTGGCAGCGGACCCCCACCTCCTCCCCCACAACTAACAACATTGGAGGAGCAGGTCTTGGCTATACTGCATCCTGAGGGCCTCGCAGGAGTAGCTGGAGGAATGGACTCTTGTAAGTCAAATCTTTAACTACATCATCCCCCACCCTGCATGCTATCACATACCCCCACCCTCGCCCTCACCCCCATCACTCCAACTCCTCACATATGTCCCACTATCACAAACCACACATCCTAACACCAATCCCTGCATGCAACAACAAAGCATGGACACCCATCACCAATGCATGTCAACTACAGATACCCACACAGATGACTAAACAATTATCACACAAGGTCCTACACAAGAATGAATGCAGTGGGGTACAGGGTCACCCAACCATTGCAGACCATGGCACACACAGATGCAATAATCATGCCTTTACACCCCTGCAGGACCCTTACCCAATGTCACCGGACAGGAGGTTGCAGACATGTCCATTCCCCCCACAGAAGAGGCCCACAGTGATGACAGCAGCTCTGTCCAACTGGATCTAGATGACCAGCCCGGCCCATCTGGGACATTGGGACAGAGCCACAGCTATTTGGCTCACAGGTACAGCACACATCAATAGCCAGGAAGATGGAGCTATGGCGAAGAATAGTGGACAGGGTGAACGCCGTGGGACAGCACCCAAGAAATAGGGAGGACATCAGGAAGAGGTGGAACGACCTACAGGGGAAGGTGCGTTCCATGGTATCCAGGCACAACATTGCAGTACAGCGGACTGGCGGCGGACCCCCACCTCCTCCCCCACAACTAACAACATGGGAGGAGCAAGTCTTGACCATCTTGCATCCTGAGGGCCTTGGAGAAGTCGGTGGAGGATGGGACACTGGTAAGTCAAATCTTAACTATTACATCCCCCACCCTACCTGCATGCTATCACACACCCCCACCCTCACACCCTCCCCAATCACCCCAAATCCTCACTAATCTACCCATGACACCAACCACCCATCCCAACACCAAGCCCTGCATGACACAACTAAGCATGCTCACCCCTCACCAAAGCATGCTCACTGCACATACCCAGAACACCCCCCCAACCATCATCACACAAGCCCCCACACAGGAATGCCTGCACTGGGGTTCACGCACACCCATCCATTGCACACCATGAAACACACACATGCAATAATCATGTTCTTATACCCCTGCAGGAACCCGAAGGAACGTCACCACACCAGAGGGTCCAAACAACACCACTCCACCCCCAGAAGAGGCCCACAGTGATGACAGCAGCTCTGCCCCACTGGATCTTGATGACCAGCCCGGACCATCGTGGGCCTCAGGACAGTCGGTTCCCCTTGGCCAGCCACAGCCCAACACCGAGCTTCCACCCTCTGGTAACACCAACACAGCACCCACCCAGCGGGCCCAAACCTCCCTACCCAGGACAGGTCAATCAGCGGTGTGTCCACCACTACAGGGCACCCAGGGTAACCCACCACCCCAACAACAACAAGGACCTGGGGGCAGTGGTAGTGGGCACACGGTCCAGGGGACGGAGGCCCAGGAACATAGGGGAACTGGGAGGGCTGCTGTGCGACAGAGGGAGGACAGGCCAAGGGAACCCAGTCTCCACAAGGCCCTATCCTCCATCATGGGAGCATACCACCACTCCCAGGAGACGATGGCAACAGTCCTTGACAAGTTGCAGGAGACCTTGTGTGTGCAGGAGGAGCAGTATTTGGGGTTCAGGGAGGAGCTCAGGACCATTGGCTCCGCCCTGGGCACCATCGTAGGGGTGCTGACAGACATTCAAAAGACCTTGAGGGACACCGTGGCACTCCAAGGGGCCCCTGACACTAGCCACGACGATGAACTGCCCACCACCTCCGCCGGCGCTAGTGGACAGTACGCCCCGCCACAGGACCACCACACCAGCACCCCATCCCCTGCAGACGGACAACCACCACGCAAGCGGTCTCTGAGATCCAGGAACAGGACAGCGCAAGATGGCAAGACCCCTGCCAGGAAATGAGACCACCCTGATTGCCCTCCCACTGTTCCACTTTGTCACCCTGTCCATACTTGAACTGCCCCAGCTCCACCTCCAATGCCCAGATGGCCAGTGCACCTGTGAGACCAATAGACTGGACTCTGCCATGGACATTCCTCCACCATCCCCCATCACCAGTTTACAACCCCCCTTCATTTTTTGAGCACTTAAATAAACACGCTTGAAACACAAAACAATCTGGAGTCAGTCTATGATTTGGAACTTTGTATTATCAATTACAGTGTCATAACGGGTTACCCATTGTAAGGCCAAAATACCAATGTCACACATCACAAGCCCTTCAAGGATGCAAGCAGTTGACACTAGGTTACCACACTTGTGAAACTGAAATGGAAGGGTACAACTCAATTAACAAATAGTGAGTGAAATGTAGGTACAGGATAGAGGTAGACGTGTGAAAGTTAATCTAATGTTAAACCAGAAAATGTTCTCACCTGTATGTCACTGGAAATATTGCTGTATGACTGACTCCCTGTTATCGTTTTCTTCTTCCTCAGCTTCATCCTCATCACTGTCCACAGGCTCCACAGGCTCCACAGCTGCCACAACACCGTCATCTGGATCATCCTCCTGCAGAAAAAGCACCTAGCGTCGCAATGCCAAATTATGGAGCATGGAGCAGGCGATGATGATGTCCCACACCTTCTTCGGTGAGCAGAATAGGGATCCACCTGTCATATGGAGGCACCTGAACCTGGCCTTAAGAAGGCCGAAGGTGCGTTCGATTACCCTCCTTGTCCGCCCATGTGCCTCATTGTACCGTTCCTCTGCCCTGGTCCTGGGATTCCTCACTGGGGTCAATAGCCAGGAAAGGTTGGGGTAACCGGAGTCCCCCAATAGCCATACACGGTGCCTCTGTAGTTGACCCATCATATCAGGGATGCTGCTATTCCGCAGGATGTTGGCGTCATGCACAGAGCCTGGGAACATTGCATTAACCTGCGAGATGTACTGGTCTGCCAAACAGACCATCTGGACATTCATCGAATGATAACTCTTCCTGTTCCTGTACACCTGTTCACTCCTGTGGGGGGGGGACCAGAGCTACATGGGTACCATCAATGGCACCTATGACGTTGGGGATATGTCCAAGGGCATAGAAGTCACCTTTCACTGTAGGCAAATCCTCCACCTGAGGGAATATGATGTATCTCCTTACGTGTTTCAGCAGGGCAGCCAACACTCTGGACAAGACGTTGGAAAACATAGGTTGGGACATCCCTGATGCCATGGACACAGTTGTCTGAAAAGACCCACTTGCAAGGAAATGGAGCACTGACAGCACCTGCACGTCAGGGGGGATTCCAGTCGGATGGCGGATTGGTGACATCAGGTCTGGCTCCAACTGGGTACATAGTTCCTGGATTGTGGCACGGTCAAACCTGTAGGTAACGATGACATGTCTTTCTTCCATTGTCAACAGGTCCACCAGCGGTCGGTACACCGGAGGATTCCGCCATCTTCTCATATGTCCCAGCTGACGGTGCCTAAGAAGGACAACAGCGAAGAACCAGTCACTATTCCTCCAGGTATGTACCCACAGTTACACACAACTGTGTAGGAATGAATAGGCCGCCACATCAGGCCTCCTTATCCCATGTGCAGCTGGGACAGTGACAGGACAGGAACTTTCAAGTGGAGACTCATCCAGTCTGGGCACCAGTCCCACCAGTACCAGTAGAGAACTGCATCTACTTGAGAGACTGTGGCTTTGCACTCCCCAGGATGGCACAGTGGGCAACCCACACACTGGAAAGACTTGAGAGACTGTGGCTTTGCACTCCCCAGGATGGCACAGTGGGCAAACCACCCACTGTAGAGACTTGAGAGACTGTGGCTTTGCACTCCCCAGGATGGCACAGTGGGCAAACCACCCACTGTAGAGACTTGAGAGACTGTGGCTTTACTCTCCCCAGGATACATCAATGGGCATAGAGCCCTTCGTGGATCTGGCTTCGCATTCATGTGGCTGAGGTGCCCCTCCATTCCCTTCCCCCTGAGGTGCCTGTAGTGTTTCTATCTGATGCCCCGGCAGTGTTCTCTCCGATTTTGGTCAGGTATCTATTGTGGGCCTCGCCCATGCATTTTTGGACTGTTGGTGCACGGACATTGTTGTGTACATATCTGCACTACATCTCAGATTGTATGTGTAAATAAGAGTGATTTAAAGATATATATCAGTATATTTTTGTATGACATGTATATTAACACATTACAATGTTTGCCTGAAATTCGCATTGTCTTTGCATTCTTCCGGGGGGATTGTGGGTTGTTAATGTGATTTTTGTGACTGCATTGGTGTGTATGTTGTATAATGCGAGGGTGGGGATGGGGGTCGTAGATGCAGTACTCACCGGTATCTTCTGCGCCTACGTAGCTGTTGGTCGTAAAGGAGCAGAAAGACAAGGGCAGGGAGTATTTGTAACTCGGGGTCCATGGTGTCCTCGTTCCTCGTGGGATGTGTTCAGGTGAGCGTTTTCCCATTGCAGAAACTGTTTCCGCCGTGTTTTTATCCACGGTGAATCCGCCCCGGAAAAGGTGGCAGGTTGGCGGGTTGTAATAGTGTGGGCGGTACATTGTCTCCCGTCTGTCTGTTGGCGGTAACCGCCGCGCTGCTTGTCTGTACCGCCGCGGCGGGCGGTGTGTTAAAGTGGCTGTCTTTGTTGGCGGTTTCCGCCAGGGTCGTAATTCCATTTTTTTGTCCGCCGGCCTGTTTGCGGTAATACCGTACCTTTAACACCGTCCGCCAGGGTTGTAATGACCCCCAAAGTTTATTAAACCTCATGAGGTGGTACTACAGTTCAAACAGCACCCTTCGGTAATGTTTGAAGTAGCACACTGAACTGAGAGAGCATGGTCCTTTTATACCCATGCAGGGGCTAAAAGGAGGTGGTACCATTATAGAAGCAAGACTTCTATACATAGAAGGTGATATGGAAATACACAGTCGACAGGTAGGAGGGGCTAACAGTTTTCAAGGACTAACAGATGCAGACCTTACTGGGCATGTGCGAAAGTGGGAGATGCTAAATATAAGTTGTCACTAGACAGATTTTCAAGAGTAGTTAACAGGAAGGTAGGACAGAGCACATGGTGAGTACATGGCAGCATGTGGCAGAGAAAATAGCTGCCATGAATACAAAATGGATTCTGCAAAATGTTCCCAATAGTTGCTAAATACAAGATGTCTTCCGCTAATGCTTAATCTAATCGCTACTAAACTTCAACACCATCAATGGCACCTATGATGTTGGGGATATGTCCCAGGGCATAGAAGTCACCTTTACTGTAGGCAAATCCTCCACCTAAGGGAAAACGATGTAACTGTGCATGTGTTTCAGCAGGGCAGACAACACTCAGGACAATACGTTGGGGAACATAGACTGGGACATCCCTGTTGCTATGGCCACTGTAGTTTGAAAAACCCCACTTGCCAGGAAATGAAGCACTGACAGCACCTGCACTAGAGGGGGGATTCCTGTGGGATGGCGGATGGCTGACATCAAGTGTGGCTCCAACTGAGCACACAGTTCCTGGGTTGTGGCACGATCAAGTCCGTAGGTCACAATTACATGTCGCTCTTCCATTGTCGACAGGTCCACCAGCGGTCTATACACTGGAGGATGCCACCATCTCCTCACCTGCCCCAGCGGACGTGCTGTATGGATGAGAACAGCGATCAGAGAGACAGCCAACACTGAGGTACTAAAAAAACTACTTTTTTGCACACATTTGTCAATTCGCTTTGTGCCTGTCTTAGTGTGTATGCAAGGCCTAGATATGTGTGACACATTTACAATTAATGCCATGTGGCCCCCTGAAATGGCGTCTGCCTGACCTGTAATGTAGGACAAGGGGATATGAGGTAACTGCGCTGGCGTTGTACACCGTCGCGGTAGGCGGTCGAAGACCGTGGCGCAATCCTGCATTGGTTAACATTGGACCCTATGGGTCCCAGGAACCAATGACGATGTACGCGGGCGGTGACGATACGCACCGCAGCGGACGTGACTGCCATTTTCTGTCTGTTCACTTACTTGATACCTGATCTTCAACAGGAGAGGACATACACTGCAAGGGCTGCTGTGACCTCAGTCTGGAATGGACGATGGCTCATGTGTCTGGGGAAAGGGCCCCTGCCTTCACATCAGAGGAGTTGGAAAAACTAGTGGATGGGGTCCTCCCCTAGTACACGCTACTCTACGGTCCTCCAGACAAACAGGTGAGTACACTGTGAGCATGCTGTATGGGCAATGGCTGTTTGGAGTGGTGCGGATGGGAGAAGGGGGGATGAGGCGTGCATGATCCGACGGTGAGTGTATTTGCGTCAGGGCAAGGGTGGGTACATGGGCCAATGACTGTGACGGTCCGGACGGTAAATGTTGTACCTTTTCCCCTGTACTATTTCTGTAGGTCAGCGCCCACCAGAAGAAGGATATTTGGCGTGCCATCGCCAAGGACGTCCGGGCCTTTGGGGTCCACCAAAGACAGAGCACCCACTGCCGTAAAAGATGGGAGGACATTCACCGCTGGTGCAAGAAGACGGCGGAGGCCCAGCTGGGGATGGCCTCCCAACATGGGAGGGGTGCCCGTCGCACCATGACCCCCCTGATGTTCCGGATCCTGGCAGTGGCGTTTCCAGAGTTGGATGGGTGCTTGAGGGCATCACAGCAGCCACAAGGGGGTGAGTACAGTCACTTCCATCTGACTCTGCATGCATTGGAGGTGTCTGGGTGGGGGAGGTGGGATGTAGGTTCCCTTAGGGTAGGGAGAGCATTGTCAGGAAGGACCCTTTGTGAGGCAGGCTAAGTGGCACCCCACCAGTAGTAAGAGCCATCTCTAGTCAGGCTCCTGTGACTTCCATGTGTGTAGCAATGGGACATAGGCCATGTACCCCATGTCCCTGTGAGGACTTAGGGAACTCTAAGTGCATGGCGTAGTGCAGAGGGCTGCTGTGTCTGTAGTGTCCACCAACTGTAACGGTATTGCGTGTACTGAACATGTCTTTCTACTTTCTCCCCCCCCCCTTTTTGTGGTCTCCCCGTTCTTGTGTGTATTAGCATCATCAGGCAGAGGAGCTGTGCCACCGGAGCAGGAGGGAGCGGCATCCCACATGGCCCTGGAGGGCGAGACTATGGAGTCAGAATTCACCAGTGGGACGGAGGGCGAGGAGAGCTCCACGGCGGGGACTGGAGCTGAGACCAGCGGCACCGACTCCTCCTCTGATGAGAGCTCCCTTGCAGTGGTGGGCCCCTCTGTGCCTCCCACTTCTACAGGTACAGCCACCACCCCCCCTACCAGCACCGCCCTCCCAGCAGCCCCTCAGTGTGTGCCCTGTGGCCGCTCACCCAGGAGGGTGGGCATCTCCTTCGACCCAGGCACCTCAGGCCCTGCCCCAGTCAGCCCTGCTGCCCTCATTGAGGGGGGCATTGACCTCCTGAGATCCCTCACTGTTGGGCAGTCTACCATTCTGAATGCCATCCAGGTTGTAAAGAGACATTTGCAACAGACAAATGCATACCTGGAGGGCATTCATTCTGGTCAGGCAGCCAAACAGTGAGCATTTCAGACTCTGGCCTCAGCACTGATGACAGCCATTGTCCCTGTGTCCAACCTCCCCCCTCCAACTTCCTCCACCCAGACCCAATCCCCAGTACCTCAGCCTATCCAAGCACACCATCAGACCAGCATGCACACACCTCAACACACAAGGGTGGCTCTGGCAAACATAAGCACCACACATTCCACAGGCACTCACACAAGCATCATACCAATGCACACATACCAACATCCACTGCCTCCACTGTGTCCCCCTCCTCCACGTCTCCCTCCTCCCTACCTGTCACGTCTCCACTTACACCTGCATGCACTACATCCTCCATCACCAGCACGTCCATTACCACACACCGCTCACGTGCAATCACCACCCCACTACCATTCACACATCCCCTGTGTCCTCTCCCAGTGTGTCTGTGAGCCCTCCTCCCAAAGTACACAAACGCAGTCACACACCCACCCAACAGCCATCCACCTCACGACACCCTCCAGCCCATGCACCTTCACCCAAAGTCAGCAAACAAACACCTCCTACAACCACTACCTCTTCCTCCACTCCCAAACCCCCTCCATCTACCCGTCCCAGTGTGTCTAAAAAACCTTTCCTGTCAAACCTTGGCCTCTTCCCTTCACCTCCCCCTCCCCTTCCGTCCCCTAAGGCCCGCCTTTCCAGGTCCCAACCCAGCACCTCAGCCACCACATCACCGGGCACAGTGTTGCCAGCAGTAACCGGCTTCTGGAGTGCGCCAAGCAGCAGGGCTGCCAGTGTCCCAAGGAGCGAGGCCAAGGACATTCCCCCACCTCCAAAACAGAAGAGGTTGCCCGCATCCCAGAGGGAGAAGGCCAAAACACCTGCCACCAAGGGCTCAGCCTAAACAACAGTTGGGAGTGGCAAGACAGCTGCGCCACCATCCAAGGTGGGGAAGGGCCTGAAAAAGAAAAGCAAGTCAACATCGTCGCCAACCTGCACAATTGACCAGACCACCACCGGCACCGCCACATGCACCGCCACCAGAGGCACCGCAGCCAGCACCCAAGATACTGAGCCCTCCAGCAGCACCACGCTCAGTGAGGCCACCGCTCATGACACAGCCGCCAGCATCAAGATCAGTCAGGCAGCCACCAGCACCGCTGCTCATGACACCGCCGCCTGCACCGAGGTCAGTGAGCCTCCCACCAGCACTGCTGCTCAGGACACCGCCGCAAGCACCGAGGTCAGTGAGCCCCCCACCAGCACCACCACTCAGGACACCGCCGCCAGCACCGAGGTCAGTGAGCCCCCCACCAGCACCGCTGCCCAATGACCGCCGCAAGCACCGCCGCTACTGAGCCCGCCTCCAGCACCGTCAGCAGCCAGGCCACATCCTGAGCCAGTGGAGAAAGGCATCCACTCACACAGTCCTTGGCAGGATGAAGCACTCTGGGCACAAAGCCCCCTCAAGAACCAGTGGAGAAAGGCATACACTTGAGAGACTGTGGCTTTACACTCCCCAGGATAAAGCAGTGGGCAAACCACCCACTGGAGAGACTTGAGAGACTGTGGCCTTGCACTCCCCAGGATAAAGCAGTGAGCAAACCACCGACTGGAGAGGCTTGAGAGACTGTGGCTTTGCACTCCCCAGGATACATCAATGAGCATGGAGCCCCCTCGTGGAGCTGGCGTCGTGCACTAATCCAGCTGAAGTGCCCCCCCTTCCCTTCCCCCTGAGGTGCCTGTTTTATTTCTATCTGATGCCCCTGCAGAGTTCTCTTTGTTTCGATCGGGTATCTTGTGTAGGCCTCACCCATGCATTTTGGGCCCAGTGGTCCACGGACTATATTGCTGCAGTACCTGCACTTGAACTCTTGGTGTACATATTTGTTTATAGTGTATATACATTTTGGCTTCATTGATTTAACTTGATTACAATGGTTACAATAATTTCCTTTTATCATTGCGTTCTTCCAGGAGGGTTTGGGGGGTGTAAATGTAATGTTTCAGCATGTACTGGTGTGCGTGTTGTAGTGTGTGAGGGTGGGGGTGGAGGTGTTGCGTGTTACATGTGTGTGTCACTCTCTTTTCCCTCCCCCCTCCCCTGTGTCGTAGGTGCAGTACTCACTGTGGTCGTCGCCACTGTCGGTCGTGCTCCTAGTAGAGGAGCAGGAAGACAATCACAGGGAGAATTTGGAGTTCAGGCTCCATGGCGTCCTGGTTCCTCGTGCGTTGTGTAGAGGTGAGTGTTTCCCATTCCAAGTCCTGTTTCCGCTGTGTTTTTGCTCGTCTTGAATCCACCCCTGAAAAGGTGGCGGATTGGCCTCCCATAATAGTGTGGGCGGTACATTGATTTCTGCCTGACTGTTGGCGGTGACCGCCATGTTGTTTGTTTGTACTGCCATGGCGGTCGGAGTGTTAAAGTGGCTGCCTATGTTGGTGGTTTCCGCCCTGGTCATGATTCCATTTTATTTTCCGCAGACCTGTTGGCGGTCTTACCGCTGCTTTAACACCGACCGCCAGGGTTGTAATGAGGGCCTATATTTTAGCTTGCATGTGGCAAAGTCTGAGCACACCAGTGTTCCTTTACCCACCGTCTGTTAGTAAATTCCAACAACAGGAATTTATGATTAGCTCAATGTCTGAATTCTTGCAGCTCAATGTGGGTACAAGGCTTGTATAAGGGGTACCATGCTACAAATTGTTCTCAGACAAAACAAAGCCTGTCAAGATAGTGTTTGGCTTTTACATCAGTCCACCATGCTGCTTAAGGTTATGCATGCACGTGAAATAACTAATGGGGGAGCTGGCCAGCAAACCACATACTTTAGCTTAATTAAAAAAAGATCACTTTTGAGGCAGGCCTTAAAAGAGAAGGTAGTGGCCAGCTTTACTAAGAATCGGGGTCTCCAATGTGAGTATGGAGAATAGGTTGGGCGTGTACTTGCATATTAAATTTCCAATACCAAGTCTAAGGGAGTGGTTCAGTCAATTATTGTCAGTGATGGCTCTCATCCCAGGGCTATTGTGGAGCAGTTTTCAACTTTCTTTAGAGAACTTTATAATCAACCCCTGGCTTTCAATGCACCAGGGTTTACATAATATCTTTTGGGTTTTAGACTGCCTGCCCTGTCTGAGGCTCAGGTTTATGCCTTTCAAAAGGATGGCATGGCTAGGGAAATTTAGTCCACTCTTCTTGTTCTACCTCCTGGCAAAGCGACTGGGGAAGATACTATCCTGCTAGAATTTTATAAAGTAGTCAAGGACATTATTGTTTCTCCCTTTCTTAGAGTCTTCCTGTACATTGATGCCAGCAGTGAAGTTCCCTGCTCTTGGAGCATGACAAATATAATCATATTTTTTAAAAAGGGTAGACCATCTGAGGAACGAGGTTCATATTGTCCAATATCTCTTATCTAATCAGATGTCAAGGTATTTGCTAAGACCGGGCCATTCTTCTTGCCCCTCTTCTTTCTGGGCTAGTCTTGCCACAACAGCACAGTTTTATTCCTGCAATACTGTGTGTCATGTCAATACAGCAGTCATCGCATTTGATGTGGCAGAAAAGTCCACTTTAAGGATGAGTATCATTCTTTTAGACGCTGAAACGGCTTTGAAATGCGTTATATGGAATTGCCTCTACGCTAAAATGGCCACCTTTGGCATTGGCTATTGCTTCTGTAAGTGGGTGCAGTCATTGTATAAGGTCTCTAGATCCTAATTAGTCCATGCAGGCTTATTTTGTACACCCTTTCAGATTTGTCGCAGCACTCGGTAAGGGTGTCTATTATCCCCACTTTTATTTGCCTTATACATGGAGCCTCTTCTGCAATATTTAGATCGAAATGATCGCATCCAGCCCATGGTTTCTGGAGACTGTAAACTTAAAATGAATGCATATGCTGATGAAGTTGCTATCTACTCCTCCAATCCGCAGCCACTTTTGGCTTCATTAGTGGCAAGGCTGATCAATTGAGAGTATTTTCTGGATATAAGCGAAATTTAGCTAAAGCCCACGCTCTTCTGAATTTTAGAACTGAAACCCCGATTACCAGCATGAGTTCAACAGCTTCATATCTTGGGGTTAGGTTAGATGCATGGGTTGGGAAAATTGTTCAATTAAACTACAAGCCCCTCTAACCTTCAGTTATTAATAAATTACAACTATGGAATAAACTTCCAATCAGTATTATTGGCCGCTGTAATATTATCAAGATGAATGTTCTACCATAAGTTTTGTATTTGTTTCATGCTATTCCCCACCGGGTCCTGAATTTGTTTTTTAGATGGCTGGAAGGGGGTAGTTTTATGTAGAGATACAGGCAGGCTAGGCATGCCCTGTGGTTTCATGCATTTCCATATGGGCAAGGTGAATGAAATCTTCATGATTTCAAACTTTTTTTCTGAGCAGCATTTACTGGCCGACTCTGAAACCCACTTATAAGTTGTAATATAAACCTATCTATTTTTTGTTATCGACTTGCTTTAGGGCCTGATGTTTGCTTGTTTCTTTATCAAATTGGGGATCCCAACTTTTTTAAACACGTTTGGTTTAAGTTTATTTGTGACGTTAGTATTTGGCAGGAAATCTCTGTTAAATACTCTTTCCCGCTAATGAACTCAGACACACCAATATAGGATAATCCAATGTTTCCACCCATTTTTCATAATGCAGTTGGTAGAGCCTGGTCTCAGGATGGGGTGGCAGGGTATTTTTACAACCTTTTTTGATTTCAGTCATTTGAAAGGCTTCAAGTGTCATTTGAGCACCCTTGTTATTTATTTTTTAAATATTTGCAGGTCATGGATTTCCTTTATGAAAAGATGCAAGCTTACAACCACTTTGGTGGGTTCTGAACTGGTTTCCTGTTTGCACAGGGCACCTAAGAAATCACTTATTAGCACAGTCTATGAAAGATTTGCCAACATTGGATTGATGATAACCCCACTCTTGCTGTTAAGTACAGTAAAGTTTTGTTGGCGATCCTTGCTTCTGAAATCCTCAATGTTTATGAGATTATTCTATAGATCTCAAATTGCAACAGTTTAAGACTATTTGCATGTTATATCATACCCCAGACAGAATTCTGAAGGATGTATGGGGGATAGAAGACTAAGGCCCTCATTATGAGTTTGGCAGTCTTCAGGCAAGACCTCCGTACAAAATCCAGCCACCATCCCTCCAGTGTTGCCGGTACAATGTGTGCAGTATTATGAGTCACAAACACCAATCCAACGAAGCACAGCCAGAGCCACAGACAGCGAAAGAGCAACTGTCTATCTGTCGGGCCCGGCACGCCGGCACCATTCTGGCCGCCATATTATGAGTTACAAATCAGCACAGTGGAACATGCACAGCGGTAAATCATTGGCAATGTGCACCACGGAGGGCTAGAAATCACCGCCAATAGAAGGCAACAGCAGATACCCCACACTTGAAACATATACACACACACCTGTTCACCGCATTATAATACACACCCCTCAAACTCCCATAAACCCCCTGCTAATATCACCACGAGCCAGAGATATATGACCCATGAATCACTGCACTTAGAGCAGTAATTCCCACGTTGCATGCACACCCACAACAATCATCTGCCTGCACCTCACACATATAGCATGCACCCCCACAACATGTCATGCACAAACAACCATGCTTCACCAACAATGAGTTGCCAGTCATGGTGGACGAGATTGTTAGAGTAGAGCCACAACTGATGGGAGCACAAGTCCAGCAAATATTCAATCAGCAGGAAAACCGAGCTATGGCAGAGGATCATCAACAGGGTGAACGCAGTTGGCAGCTACCCACACACAAAGGAGGACTTCAGAAAGAGGTGGAACGACCTCAGAGGGAAGGTCCGTTCCATGGAAAAGGCACAACATCGCCCTCAACAAGACTGGCAGTGGATCCCCACCTCCTCCCCTTGACCTGACAACATTGGATCCTGAGGGCCTGACAGGAATCATTGGAGGGATCGATACTGGTAAGGAACCTACACCTCCCCTGAGCACTAACTGCTCTAGTCCTGCATGCCTCCCAAGCACCTACCACTCCCCATCATATCACAAACCACAAAAATGCACCCCCCACTATCACGCCACCTTCCTACTCTGCATGCCACACCACCCCTCTCCCACCATCCACACACCCACCCCACACACTGCACGCTAAACCTTCATTATCTCTTCAACTCCCACTCCCACTATCCATCACTAGGCATGCCGGATCTGAGTCACACTCACTCCTCACAATGGTGCACCTGCATGGACAGTCATTCCACAGCCCACCCAGACTGCTAGCCTACACCACCTCACTATCAATGGCAATTACAGCAATGTTAAACCCACAACTATAATTGATATGACAAGCATGAGGCAAAAACCATTCACCATGCAGTGTCAGCATTGCTGCAAATGTCATTGCCTTCCCTGGGTAACGATTCCACCCACTGCAAGCGGCACACCATGACACTACGATGACATTTCCATGTAATACCTCTCACTCTTTACATCCACAGTGAACCCTGCTACTGCTATCCAGCAGAGGATGCCAGGTTCAGATAGCCCTCCCCAGGATGAAGGCCCCATTGGATGTCTGGAGGATGACGAAATGCCTGGGCCATCTGGGGCGACTGGCCAGTCCACCACCAGCAGTCCCAACCTAGACACCCTGGACTCATCCTTCCGTTTGGCTACAACACCACAGCTAGCCCCTCCTCCCCAAATTTGTGCCTCAGGGACCATTCAATTAGAGGTGTGTCCCATAGTACAGGGGTCTGAGTCAAGGGCACCCGCCCCAGACAATGAAGGCCTTGGTGCTACTGGGAGGGTCCAGGGCTAGTGGGAGGGGTTCTGTGGTCCAAGGGAAGGGGCAGCAACAACATCAGACTGGCCAGGAGGCCCTCAACCAGGTACTGGGTGAATACCACCAAACCTAAGACACCATGGCACAGATCCTCACTACCCTGCAGGAGACCAACAGGCTACAGAGGGAGAACCATCCTGGAGGCCATGCAGCAGTGGCAGATCCACAGTGCCACCATGGCCACCATAGCAAGGGCTCTTACGAAACTTGTCACCATCCAGCATCACTCTACCTCCCACCAGCAGACCCCTACCATAATCCAGATCACATCTGAGCCCTCCACGTCAGCTGCAACCAGTGGAACGGAGGCCCTGCCACAGGGCACGCAGGGCACCAGCACCCATTCCCCTGTAGCTGAGGAGACCCACGCAAGCAAAGATGTCCAACCAGACATCCAGCCTCCACTGATGGCAAGACCAAGACCACCGCCAGAAAGTGAACCACTTCAGATCATACCAGGTCACAGCAACACCCTGTTGACTGTCCAGTGTCTTAATATCTTTGTAACATGGCTATCATACTGGACAACAACTCCCCACAGCTGGGCTAAGTACTCAGAAGATCCCACTCGCCATGGACCCACTCATCAGCCCTTGCACTTGTATTATAAAATAAACATCTTTGAACACAGTTTCTGTCTACGTCTTTATCTGCCATGAGTACATTATGTACAGCCATCACATATGTAACAGGAAGATCATAGGCCTACCAATATATGTGACAGTGCCAGAAGGGGGAGCAATCATTTACAAGTTCTGTAATACAGATAACAGCACCACATCTAAAATAATGTGTACATACTACACCCACATTGAAGTCACAACCCTGGTAGCAGCCCTACACACGGCAGACATTGCAGCTGGTTATGTGTATGTCAGTGGAAGTATTGTTGTATCAGCTCTGCTCTCGAATCAGCTGCATCCTCATCATCATCCTCCTCATCACTCCCCATGTCCCCTTCATCAGCTACTGACACAGCTGCACCCTCCTCAGCATCCAGTAATGGGATGTGATGTCTGATAGCCAAATTGTGCAACATGCAGCATGCCACAATGATCTGGCACTCTTTTGCTGGTCTGTACAGTAGGGCCCCTCCAGTGAGTTGCAGGCACCTGATCTGGCTTTCAGCACTCCAAAGGTGTGTTTGATTGCCTGTCGGGTCCTACCACGGGCCTCATTGAAGCGGTTTTCTGCTGCTGTAGTCGGATGCCTGTGAGGTGTCAGTAGCCATGACAGGTTGGGATAACCAGAGTCACCTGTGTGCATACAGGTAATTGGCATATTGAAAACTGTAGGTAAATCTGGAAGGTGGTGTAGAGTGTGCAGAATACAGAAGCACACATATGACACGATACATACCAATGAGTCAGGCACGATCCCTTTGCAGTGGTGCCATCAGGTGTGGGACACTGCTGTTCTACAGTACGTAGGCATCATGCTCTGACCCTGGGAACCGGGCAGTCACTTGAGTGATGTAGAGGTCTGCAAGACATACCACCTGAACACTGGTTGAGTAGAAGTTTTTAGGGTTCATAAACACCTGTTCACTCCTCCTGGGTGGTACCAGGGCAATGTGGGTCCCATCAATAGCCCGATCACATGTGGCACATGTGCCACAGCAAAGAAGTCTGCTTTGACAGTGGGCAGATCATCACGTTGGGGGAACCTGATATAGCTGCCTATGTGTTTGAGTAGGGCACATAGGATGTTCTTCAAGACGTTACTAAACATGGGCTGGAACATTCCGGCAGCCCAGCCCACTGTTATTTGGAAGGACCCTGAGGCAAGAAAGTGGAGCACTGCCAACACCTGTACTTTGGGTGTGATGGCATTGGGATGATGAAAACCAGGCCGCAGATCCCGCTCCAACAGACTCACAAGATCTATGATGGTGTGATGGTTGAGCTGATAGCACTGGATGATGTGCCTCTCTTCAAGGGTGGCAAGATCGACCAGGGGCCTGTAGACAGAAGCATTCCTCACCATCATTCTTCCACCGTACCTAGGAATAGGAGGGAGTGGCAATCATTATGTGCATAAAGGACGGAATGGAGCTGTGCACATGTCACTATTAAACATCCATGACACACCTCATAAACCCCCTCCATACACATTGTAATAGTAAAATGGCAGTCGCCTGTCCTGAATGCACAGGACAGATGGAAGTGAGTAAATTCCACCAGCATAAGATGTCATGACGGTAGGCGGTAGCAACCGCTGTTCAACTCCTCATTGGTTAACTTGGTTGTCTATGGGAGACATGAGCCAGTGGCGATTACCGCCGGCGGTGATGGTGATGGTGATGTCCGCGGCGGCCGCAACCCGCCATTTCATGTGCTCACGTTCACTTGACTCTTGGCACTCGTGCTGAGTATACCTTCACTGCGTGTGGTGCTGTATTCTGCCACTGGTAGCCAAGATGCTACGTGCTGCAGGGGATAGGGCCCCAGCCTTCTCACAGGAGGAACTGGAGAAGCGTGTGGAGGGTGTCCTCCCCCTGTAAGCCCAGTTGTATGGGGCACCAGGGCAGCAGGTGAGTGCACTATGATTGTACTGTCTGTGAGTGGTACGAATGTGGGCCTTGTGATGAGGATGAGTGACTTGTGGAGGGTCCTGGCTGGTTGGATGACCTGCAACGCTGAGTGAGGAAGACCGGTGAGGCACAGCTGGGGATGTCCTCCCAATGAGAGAAGAGTGCCCGTCGGACCTTGACCCCCCCTTCTTCCCGCATTTTGGCGGTGGTGTACCCTGAGGTGGATGGGTGCTTCAGGACAGCACAGCAGCCACAGGGAGTGAATTCACATTTGAACGTAGGTTATGTCGTGACTGATAGATTCACCCTGTGCAGTGTGTGAAGGCTATGTGAAGGCTATGGAATGTGTGCTAGGTAGCTATTGTATGACTAGGCTTGGGACACATTGATGCCAGATGTGCTACATACATTAGTTCATATGCCATGCAGGATGTGAGATGAGATTGACTTTACTGCTGAGTGGTATCAATGACAGGGCAACTGTGTAGTATACAAGCAGGGTCTTAGATGTTAACAGGTTTTCTGCTTCTGGAGTTCACACACATTTTACTCCCAACTATCCAATCAGTGTAGCTGGGGCAATATCCCTACCTGCTGTCTGCTGGCATGTGGTGTATGTGTTTGCAAAGTCTGATGTTTCACATCATACAGCTATATGTGCTTGGGTTATGTGGCTGTGAAAGTATGTCTCCAATGCCCCTAGAGTACGAAGTTTAGGTCTAGTGATCGTATAGAGCCATGAGCCATTGGGGTGGGTCAGACATGAGGTGAGGGTATGGCTTTCATCCTGTACAGAATTGAATGTGTGTCAGCATGTGTGAAACTCATGTGCATGACTGAGGTGGCACACATATGCTGTCATTGCAGTGGCATGAGTGTGTGAAGGCATGGAATGTAATGACATGGTACTGGAGTATGTTGTAGTGACTTGCATGTGGCTGTTGTGCTGGCATTGACCACTTGCTCCCTGTTTCTCTTTCTCCCACCCTGTCTCTCACTGTTCCGCCCTCCCTCCCTCTGCTCCTCTGTTTTTGTGTGCAACAGCATCATCTGATGAAGGAGAAGGGACACCAGCAAGTGGGGAAGCTGCATCCTATGGGACCCAGGAGGCTGATACCAGCAGAGCTGAGGGGAGCAGTGGGACAGATGTAATTTAATAGCGATTAGATTAAGCAATAGCAGAAGACATCTTGCATTTAGCAACTATTGTGAACATTTGGCGGAATCCATTTTGTATTCATGGCAGCCATTTTCTCTGCCATGTGTTTGCCATGTGCTCTGTCCTACCTTTCTGTTAACTACTCTTGAAAATCTGTCTAGTGACAAGTTATATTTATCATCTCCCACTTTCGCACATGCCCAGTAAGATCTGCAGCTGTTAGTAATCAGTAACAGACAGTAATGTGTCACCTAGTCCTTGAAACTGTTAGCCCCCCCTACCTGGCGACTGTGCATTTCCGCATTACCTTACATGTGTGCAAGTCTTGCTTCTATAATTGTACCACTTTCTTTTAGCCCCTGCGTGGGTATAAAAGGACCATGCTCTCTAGTTCAGTGTGCTACTTCAAACATTACCGAAGGGTGCTGTTTGAACTGTAGTACCACCTCATGAGGTTTAATAAACTGTGTCTTTTATTTCAGTTTCTGTGCCAACTTCTTCCTATATGGTCTGAGGACTTTGTGCAGAGAAGGGCGAACCCCTTGCACTAGTAGGCCTTGCTGAGGCTTCCTTCAACACAGAGGGCGAGTGGAGCACCACAGGGGAGACTGGAACATCTACGGCATCATCTGATTCTTTTTCCGATGATGACTTCCTCATGGTGGCGGAACCTTCAGGCCCTATACCTACGCCATCCTTGTCAGCCACCAGCCCTTACCAGCACCACCCTCACTGTGGCTCCCCAGCCATTTGCCAGTGCCCGCTCACCCAGGAGGGTAGGCATCTCCTTTGCCACAGGCACCTCTGCCCCCGCCCCAGTCAGCCCTGCTGCCCTCAATGAGGAGGCTATTGACCACCTGAGGTCCATCTATGTTGGGCAGACAACCTTGGTGGATGCCATCTAGGGACTGGCATCCTCGATGCAATAGTGAAATGCATTCCTGGAAGGCATTCACAGTGCCCTGTCTGCCCTTCAGAGATCGTTTCAGGCTCTGGCATCCTCATTGAGGGCAGCCAGCGTTCTTTCTTCTTCCGTTCCCCCTCCAACTACCTGTTCCCACTCCTGTATCCCTCTCCCATTTCCCATCCAAAGCACACTTTCATACCAGCATGCATCCCCACCAACAGACCCATAGCACAAGGACCTTTACATGTACCACAAACACCACCACCGCCATGCACACACCCATTATTCAGACGCACACAACAACATCCACTACCTACCCTGACTCCCTCACTTGCTCCCCCTTCACTGTCACATCGTCACTCACACATGCAGACACCACATCATTAGTACCAGATTCAGACACATGTCCTGACTCTGCCACTGTCGCCATAACAGCTGACCCCATACATGCACCTCATACACCACATCCGCATGCGCCACAACAGTCAGCACATCCACATGCAGCACATCCACCCTACCTGCACACACAACCCTAACATTTCTTAAACCACGCACCAGCACCCAAACCATATCCACGTACACACCTATCAACCATCCCCTCTCCCTCCAATCCCAAATGCCTAACCCATGACCTACCCGCTGCCTATAAAAAGAGATTCCTGCATGAGTTTTCCCTGTTCCCGTGTCCTGGTCCAGTCCCTGATCCCCCCAAAGCCCTGCTACCCTTCCCAGATCCTTGCCTTCTACCTCCGTGTCCTCCCCAGAGCTGAACCATGCCCCACAGTCAGCAGTCTGCAGTGCTGCTCAACAGGCACACCTGCCCCTCACACCTCCAGCCCTGGTAGCACTCCATCTGGGTCCCCTGCTGGGGTGTCCTTCACAGCGTCCCACATAAGAAGGCAGGAAAGAGGGGCAAGTCTAAGGCATGCTGCCGAAAGCAGGACAGTAGGGGGAAAGCCTCAGAAGAAGAAGAAGGACCCCCCATCCAAACCCTGATCACACTCCCCACCCCCCATCCATGTGGTGCTTGCATGCCTCATTGATGCCCCTGCCCTGTGTAGGTTTACACATTGCAGTCAGCAGTCAAGTTGGGCACTCTTCACATGCCCAGTGTGCCTGGGACATTTGGACAGTGATGCACTGCCCTTTGTGGCATTTTGTAAATAGTTATTATCAGGACATTTGTGATATTTCCAATAATATTTTTCTACAACGGCACTGTTGGTGTTGATGCTGCATAGCTTGTCCTGGCTTTTCTTGCACATGTAATATGGTGACCGTGAGTTTGTGCGTGTGTGTGTACTAATGTCCTTCCCTCTAGTGTATGCTAGGATTGGGTATTCACAGCCAGTGTCTCTGTCCGCATCGCTAGTCCTGAATGTCAATGGCCAGCAGGAGCATCGGAAACACTCGAAATTCGCATGCTATGGCTCCTACAGACATGCCTGTGTTCCAGAAGGTGGGTGCTTCCTTTTATGTTGTTCGTTTTGGTCATGGTTTTCGCACCAGTGAGACCTTTCCGGGAGTCCTGGCGGTGTGTAACCTCGTAATGCGGTGGGCGGAAACTGTCTGCCCGCCGGCCTCAACAGGCTTTCTGCTGGCAACAGCGGTCCGTCCACATTGGCGGTTCGGATGGAAACTTGACTGTGTTCTGCAGATGCCTTCCCAGTACTCGTAATATGATGGTCTATACCGCCAGTCCCGTGGCAGTGCAACCACAATCTCCACCGCAGCAATCCACTGACAGCCAAACTTGTAATGAGGGCCTAAATGTCTTAAATGCAACTACTTCTCAGCTGACATTTTGCACATGTTTGTTAATTGGACAAATTTGTAGGAATATTTATTAGGTGTGGCTCGTCTGCTAGCAGACTGCCTTGGCTGTAACATGCAGCTTACTCCTAAGAACATTATGTTAGGCAACAGCGCTGCATCTGATAACAGTTGGTACTAGTTGTTTCAGCTAGACTTTGTGTTCCTAGAGCCTGGGTTTCTCCAACACCTCCAAGGGTGATGGTTTGGTGGGCTGCTATTCCCCACCTGTATGAGTAGGAATTGGCTTCGGCGAAATCTAGAGGGGTCCATTCTTTTAAGAGACTGGAATGCATCTGGGCTGGATTTAGTTGGGATCCATATCTTAATGACAATCCTAGTGCTAGAAACGAATTTGGTTATGGGACTACTGTTCTGTTTTGGGTAGGCCTACTTTTATTGCTGTTTATTTCTGTGCCTCTTTGATATTATTCTATTGACACTGCGGAACTGATATGTTATCTGATTATGGTGTATCCACCACTTTTTGATCTTTGTGTCTACGGTGTATCGACCTGATCGATTTTGGTCAGTTTGATTTACTTAACCTGGTCATATCTGACATGCATTAAAATTAATTTTTAAGAATGGAATATCAGCGTTAGTAAATAGAATGCATTTAGACAAACATATTGCAAAATTCCCATTTTAGGCATGAACGGAAATAAAATGTAAATGAATTTGTTAAATGTGTGTGAACTTTGCTGCCTATATATTGTACTCCTGGCAAGGTGTATATAATGAATTGCAGACCTTTGTGACTAACCTTAGTGTTTTTGGTGTATAATATCATATGCTGTGAGGAAACAATCCAAAATCAATGTCATTAGTCGATTCATATATTCTAGTCATTGTGCTTTCCTTTTCCTTTTTCAGAAATTATTCAAATATGTCACATACCATTATGATAGCTAATACTTTTTTATACCCTAAATGTAGATGACCAATGTTATGCTCCTTCACCATTTTGTAAATTACAGTTCCCACCACCATTTATATAAGTGGGTTTGCTAATTTCCCTGCTACCCAGTGTACGAAGCTGGCCTGGTGTGTGGTGGATACTTAAGGTACTTACATCTTATCCCATGTCTAGGTATCCCCTATTAGTGTAGTGTAGGCACTATCAAGAAGCCAAGCTCACTAAAGGTAGGTGTCGACGAACAGCCAGGGCTTATCTAGGAGACATGCGAAGCTCATGCAATACCACTGTAGTCACACAGTACTTACACATGAAAGAATACAGTGTTACAAAAAAAAGGTACTTTAATATGGTAACACAAGACCAAAATACTATAGAGTCAAAACTCCCTTAGGTGGTAAGTAACACACAAGATATATACACTAGTTGTCAGAAATAGGCATAAGAATAGTTAGAAAACTGTGCAAATAGTGTAGAACACAATAGAGAATAGTGGACCTAGGGGAGAACAAACCATATAGTATAAAAATAGAATGCAACAGTGTCCCCCAACCCAGGTAAGTGCAGTATGTAGAAGGTTGCTGGGAGTACCAGGAAAGCACAAAGGTAAGTCCCACAATACCCCCAGCAACCAGAAAAGCAGACGTAAATTGCTAGCATTTGCCCAGAACATCCACTTAGAAGAAAAGAAGAGAATTGAGAAACACAGCGATGACTGCAAGAAACCAACAGTGGATTCCTGAAGAAGACCAGTGGAAAGAGGGGACCAAGTCCAGAAGACACAGTGGAGTCCAGTGGGGGCGGGGGCCCCCACCCACCAAGCTGAGGATTGCAGGAGTTGTTCGACTGTGAGGAAGAAGAGTCAGCACTGCAGCCCTGGAGTCGGAGTTGAGTTCCCAGAGGATGCAGGTGATGTCCCACGCCGGAATGAAGACTGCAGTTGTGTTTGCGTGTCCGGATTCCACCAAGGGAGTCAGGGAGGCCCTCAGCGTCACATAGAGCCCACAGGAGCACAGTCAGCACACACTGGAGTCCCACAGGAAGGGGACACAGAAGTTGCAAAAGGAGCCCACGCAGCACTACAAAAAGGTGTTCCACGCTGAAGGAGAGTCACTCAGGGAACTGTTAATTGCAGGAAGGAGTGCTGGAGCTACACAAAGATTGAAGACCCTTGGAGGAAGTACCAACAAACCTTGGCAGCTGGAAAGGATGCAGCGCCTGAGACTAATGTCTGAGTGGGCACGCAAGGGCTTACCTAAACCCAAGTTGGACAGCTGGTAGAGAGGACCGTCTGGACCACTTCCAACTACCACCTGTGTTGCAGGATCCATGTAGCTCAGCAGGAGAGGGGACCCACACAGCCGGTCACTGATACTGTTGGTGCCTGCAGATGCAGAGAAGTGCCTCCTTCACTCCAAGGGAGATTCCTTATTCTTTACTGTGCAGACTGAAGACAGTCTGTCCTCAGAGGATGCATGACTGGGGAAATGTTGCAGAAGCTGGAAGGGGCTGGAGAAACAATGTTTCTGGCAATGTCTTTGTTGCAGATTGTTGGAGAGTCCAGATGCAGTTTCTTTGGTCAGAAGTTGAAGTAAGGAATGCAAAGGAATTCTGCTGGAACCCTGCAAACCAAAATATGAGGAACCATCCCAAGGAGAGACCCTAAGTAGCCCTAAAAGGGGAATTGGTCACCTGGCTGGGTGGCCACCTATCAGAAGGGGTCTCTGACATCACCTGCCTGGCCTGGCCACTCAGATGCTCCCAGAGTTCCCTGCCAACTTTGGATTCAAGATGGTAGAGCCCAGAAATCGTCTGGAGGAGCTCTGGGCACCATCCCTTGGGCGGTGATGGATAAGTAGTGACCTATGTCCAGTGCACGTGTATAATGGTGTCCCCGCACTCACAAAGTCCAGGAAAGTGGGTCTGGAGTTTGTGGGCTACCTCTGCTAGTGCAGGGGTGCCCTCACACACAGATACTCTGCATCCTGCCCTGTGGGCTGAGAGGACCTACCATAGGGGTGACTTATAGTGAGCTGGTGCAGTGACCTGTAGTGAAAACAGGTGAATGCACCTTGTTCACGCAGACTGCAATGGCAGACCTGCAGAATGGGCTTCCTACCGGTGGCAGAATAATTGCTGCAGCCCATAGGGATTCCCTGGAACCCAAATGCCCTGGGTACCTGGGTGCCTGGTTACCATATGCTAGGGGCTTACATGGGGGCACCAGTATTGCAATTGTGGGATAAAATACAGAGTTTTGGGGGAAAGAGCATAATCACTGGGGTCTTGATTAGCAGGATTCCAGTGAACACAGTCAAACACACTGACATGAGGCAGAAAAAGGGGGTAACCATGACAAGAAAGAGGGTACTTTTGTTGGAGTGTGACCTTTAAAATTAATATTAACATGAAAAGCTTGCAAGAATATATTCTGTAATGAAGCTGCACAGAAAATGTGTTAACATAGAAAATGATGTACGCGTTTGAAATGTGCCCACGGGGAGTGGCCACCAATGTATACGATGATTAACGAAAGTGATTCATGATGAATTAACAATATACTAATGTATGACTTTGTATTAGCATTAAGGGTTATGCATTAGGGGTTTTGCTAAATAAAACACTAGGCCTTAGTTAGAGAGGGTCTGGGCCTAGCTGCCTGGTCTCATATTAATTGAGTTTTTCTAACGTGCAATGTGCTGCTTTCCTGAAGGACACGAAGCTGTACTTTTCCAGAAGCTAGAGATATGTGTGTGTAGCCGTAGTAAATTATTTATCATGGGGCCCGACTTGCACAAGGAGACATTCTTGTTGAATGCAACAGTGTATTTCACAACAGGTGCAAGGCCGCCTGGACTAGGAGAAGACAATGGATCTACTGACTGGAGCGTAAAGTGTAACTTTTCTTACCTGACATGCCACCCATTGGAGACGTCAATCAAGGGGAGCCAATCGATTGCATGAGAACTGTGTTTTGTGGAAAATTCTAGTAAGGTGTGTGGAGAATTATTGGACAGAGATAATGATGCACCAAAATTGATCCGTTGAGAAACTAAGGGCTAGTTCGACAGTTTGATATAATAGCATGACTCGAGAAGAAATCCGCCACTATTGGGACACTTTTGCCGTTATTCTGACATTCTGCCTTAAGCTATACTTTACCATTATTCTTTGAGACTTTGCTGTTCTGATATCTTAACCATACTCTATAGAATCCTTACCTCATACTGACTTCTCTTCCTTATGAGGGAAGAGCCTATTCTTAACTATGCCATACTGAGACTTGTCCCGTCCTATCTTTGCTGATGGCAAAATCGACTGATGTCCTGAGGACGAAGACTGACGCTGATTGCAGATACTTTGGAGCGGTAACTATCTGATGAAAAATTGTAATTGTCTGTTTGCCTTTTCTTTTTAGGTACCAACTGCTCTTTTGATAGAGGCCACAGTTAGATGTTTTACTAAACTTGCGTTTGCCAAATTGTTTTGAATGAAGCCCAACATGCTGATGCTAATTCGAAGTTAGTTAAGCAATTCACTAATATCGGATGCAAATAGACAAATGACTAAGATCTTGCTTTGTTGAATAATGTACTAATGTTACTCTGCTAAAGTTGATTCATATCAACGTTGTGCTTTATTCTAATTGTTCATGATCTATACTTTGATAAAGTTTTGCTCTGATTGCCAAGTTATAGTGGTTTTGACGTGCTTGTTGATGTTGAAACTAATAAATATGATATTAGATTGTAACTAATAGGGAATAAATATCCTAACACATAACTAGGTTTGTGTGGTTATTCATGGCTGAAAGGTCGCTGTCTTGAGCTATATTGAATGTTATTGAGTAGCTTAATGATTAGTTATTGTGAATATTGAAAGAGTTATTGATATATTGATTGCGATGCTAAACGGATATCTCGTTCTGGGAAGTCTCAAAACATGGTCAAAAGGTTCATTGGCCTAGACGTGTCTCCTTGTAAGTTTACTCATCAAGGTTCTGACGCATTATCAGTTTCCTACACCCATCTATTTTCAAATTGAATCAGGGACGGTGTCAGAAATACATTTTCTGTGTTCTCTTTTTAAAAATTTGTGGCAATTACTGTTAGGAGTGACAATGATACTGTCACACCTTTCCTAATTGTCAGAATTGTTTGCTGCAGTGAGTCTGCTAGAGGAAAGATGAGAAAATTACCAGAAATAATGGTACACCTCATTATTACCATTATTTACCAGACATGCTCTAAATACAGTGGTGGTGATTTCAGCAGTAATACTAATACAGCTGCTGCTCTTGCTGCCATATTTACACGTAACATAGCAAGCTTCATATCTGAGAGATACGTGCATCAAAGATTACAATTGGGAATAATACTTACTGGAGGCTTGTGTAGGAGCCAGTGTCAAGGCAAATCCTGTGGGTTAAACAACATAACTGTGTCATTATGTTAGAGTTTTTGGTAAATAAAGCATGTGCGTTATTATCTCACATACGTCACGTGAGAGGAAGGACAGGGGCAGCTCTAGGCAGCAGGACTCTGACCTTCAACCAACATGGATCTGACAGAGCATTATCTTCAGTGCGGTGAAAGTGCCCCCACCAGGTAAATTAAAAGGATGCATCTGTACCTGTAATTTAGAGGTATGGTGAAGTATACAATTCAGACAGGCAGCATCTTAAAATATATGTGTAGAGGAAGGAACTGTAGGGTGGTGGCTCTGCAGAGCCTGGTGAATCGCTTCTTGACTATTTGCTATGAGTGACATACCTGCATCCGTAACCATAAAAACGATAGGATTATCCACAAAAAGCACAGTACCTTCATAGTCAACGTGTATGAGGACAACCTTGGTTACCTTTCACATACTTATAGTTACATATTATAAGCACCAAACACACTTTATCTAGTTTGCAAAATTTCAGTCATAAATCAGGCCATTTTATGTACTGAGCTTGTAGGGAACCTCACTGTTTAATTCAGTGCTATGTGCAAATAATAATTAGGTTTCTGAAAACAGAACCAAACTTTCCGAAAGTCCCCAGGTGAGGCCACGCCGGTAGCTGAGTTATTAATAGTTATGTAAAGGTTTGTGTCTGAAGAATCATTGCTGATCGTTGCAGAGGTCTGTGGAAGAGGTTGGCATTACATGTGACAAGCCATACATATTTTGTTGACCTTAAACGGTTCACCAGTGAATTCTCTACATTACTAAGCCAAGGCTAGATATAATTCTTCCTTGACTGATTCACGATCTATGAAGTTCTCATCCAGGTCACTCTCCTCCCTCTGGCTCAGCCTGTACCCATTTCCTTTCGGAGATAGATTACTACTGATTCAGATATTAACTAACTTGCCATTTCTTAGGCTTATATATATATTTATTTTTTTCTAAAGGAGGTGACTAAGAGCATTTATGGCTTGTCTTTCCAGGGGATGTATTACAGTAAGTGCCCTGAGTGAACAACAGGCATTTACACCCACCTCTTGTTCCCCCAGGGCTCTTTGGTATCATAAAAGAGGCCATGGTTTTTTGTGTAACCCCTTCTATAATATGGATCTCACCAGAGAACATTTTTTGCCACTGCACCTATGAGCTGGAGCTCCCTCACTTGAGGGCATGGACTATCACATGAAGAAAAACTTTGCTCCTGAGCCCGTACAGTATCACCGATGTACGCATAGAGGCAAGGGAGCTGTGTGGGAGTTTGCCACATAGTGGGATAAGAGTGGTGTGCAATAGGCCCAGGAATGCCCCCACTCGACCACGTGCAAGCGGGTGCAGTCACTCACCGCACCTACCAACAGAAGGCTCCCTGACCATCTTTAAATATGAGGCCAGGTCTGCTACAGCAGTGAAAGGTGGTTGTAACATTTTATGTGGTTAATTCTCTGAGGGTAGGCCACCTAAATAAACTCAAAAGTTAACATTAGCATATGTCATTCAAGCTCATATTCATATATTTCCTAACACAGGACTGGTAGGTTGTGCCCTGAACGTGCTCATGCAGTGTCAGGTAGTTATGGGAAATTGTTTAAATGGAATATATAAATAGGTATTCTAGCATCATACAATGTTATGTCTTGGTTTAGCATATGTTAAACACTGTGGTCATTTGGATCATTGTATCCTCACCCATGAGGTTTAGCATCTGTTAAACAGTGTGGTCATTTGGATCATTGTATCCTCAACCATGAGGAGCGCCAGTAGAATATTGTCCTTGTTTCCCATTGTGAGCGATGGCATTGAGGCTCATCTGGAAACAAGAGTAAGGTTAAACATTGTTATGTCTTAGTTTGGTGTGGCTATGTCATCACCATCAAAAGCATTGTTCTTCCAAAGTAAAACGTGAATGCTTAATCTAGCAAGTTCTGTTCTTTTGTATGTGAAATGAAACTAAGATTTGTCATGTTTAGGAGCCTGACATTATCAACCAAAACTTTGTGAGAGTATCGATCGACCTGAAAACATATGCTGCCTTCTGAAAAAACACCACAAGAGTGCTTCAAGTTGGAATTGGCATTGTGTATGGATTACAAAGCACCTATTTGTAGAGGACAACTGAGTCAGAAGTTTTTTGTGACAGTCTTGGAGGTTAAACATCAGCTGCTGCTATAAGGATGCTTTGGAAATGAGCAGATACTGGACGAGGACATAAAAAGGAACCCATAGTGGTGTGGCCAGGTTACATATAAATTGTTTTCTCCAGTTATAGCATTTCTAGAAAATAACTTAAGGCCAAGGACAGGACTTTTTGAGTAAGTGTCACAGCGATGACGATAAGAACTCTTCAAATGAAAGTTGATCTGAATCCAAATAAGTTAGATCATGGTAGTTAAAGAAATTATACAGGAGATCAATTCCGTGATAAATCTAACGTTGGTCCACTGCAGAGTTTTTAAGCTCCACACATTCTCTAACCACAGCGAGAACAAATCAGGGATATAACTTTCTATGTGGTTAAAGCAATGGGGATGATACAGAGAACAAAAACATACAGCAGAAAGGGGTGCAGAGTACTTGGCATCTGGACTCAGAGGAACATTACCATGAGGTTAATTGATTCAGTATTCCACAGGCCCAACTTAGGACCAAGAGAGAGAAGAAAAATTTGGAGGAGGGACAAACAATGCTTAATTTGAGCCGGTGGTTTCTGGTGGTGGCACCAAGACTTATTTTTGAGAGATGGCACTGTTTTTTTTTTTAGCATCATCCATTTACTGTGAGAAAAAGACACATATGGGAAAGATGGCGGAAGAGAAGGACAGAGAAGCGTCTCAAAGGGAGAAAGCAGAAATCTGCAGAAGTGAGCTGAAGAGACAAGGGATGGGTACAAGTGGATTAAAGGGCCAGAGGTGGGTTTAGGATTTTGCTGCAGCGGTATTTATTGGTCGCACATTTAACTGCAGCACCTGGGTGCTACAGAGGCAAGCTTTGGGCACTGGCACGTTTTTTATTTGCAAATCATGCAATGGGGACAAAGGGTCTCTGCCTACCTGACAGCTGCCTTTGCTAACACCCACCACTTAACCTCCACACAGACACAAAAAGTCAAAAACAGAAAGAGCCATCAATCCTTAATATGAAGAAGCATTGTGATCTAGACTCAGGATCTTTGAAGCCATTAACTGTAAGAAATTGGGTTACTGGTTGAGGGGGTTAACCCCTACTGAAGCAGCAACCACAATCCTTGTCAGGGTGAAGTTAGAAGCAACCCCAAATTAATCTGTGCTCACCCCTCCGGTAGCTCAGCAAGAAAGCAGTAAGGCTTAATTTCGAGACAATGTTTATTTACGCTGTACTTCAAACAGTAATAAAGGAAAAGACAACACAAGAGACACCCCACACCAAATTAGAAATATAGAGTAAACTTTAATAAATAAAACAATACCAAAGAACTAAAGATATTTGGTCACACTGAACTGGAACAAAGACGCTAATTCAGGCCGACAGTGATGGAGCACTGGCCCACTCTAGGGATCCAGTTAAGCTCACAGAACAAGAGTAACTTAAATCCTACATGTAGAGCAACACAAAGTCTTTCTGTTGAGTTGCGCTGGCCAGCGTAGAGAAACCATCGATATGGAGATAGCAATGTGAGGTTCTGTGCCTAGATGTGTCACGCAGCTTCCTCAATCACCGTCTACTGAAGCTTGAGATGCAAGGTCCAGCATAGTCATTGAGGAAGCTGCTAAGGGTGGCAAAGATTTGTGTAGTGATGCATCAGTGCTGACTCAAGTTGTGTCAGCCTGGACTGATGCAGATATGACAGATCAAGTGTCTGAAAGTGTAATGGAGGTAAATAAGATTTGTTTCCAAAAAACCTCTCCCACCCTTACCCAGAATTAAAATGGTGAAATTGGAAGTTGTAACTGATAATGCCCTTTACATAAATACAGGATATATAATTTGATTAACATCTCGAATCACAAGGGACATTTGGTTGTAGAAAAAAGGAAAAAATAGGGGAGCAATGAAATGGCCTGTAGTTAAAATGGCGACCAAGTGTGACATCTTGCAGAAATATTAAGAGCCTAGGAGTCTGGCTGGACCCTTGGCTCACCATGGATTACCAATTAAAAAGGATCTCTGCAAGTTGCTTCAGTCTGCTTAGACTCTTGAGGAAAGTCTTCAAAGTTCTTCCATTTGCAGCCAAAAGACTCATTGTCCAGGCCCTTATTGTCTCTCGGCTCTAATATGGTAATGCACTGTACTTTAGTTCCCCTAAGTACGTAATCAGAAGACTGCAGGTGGTTCAGAACGTCTCTGCGCGGCTTCTCCTGAACATATCAAGAAACCTATCCTCCAAAGCAGTATTTCCTCTCTTCATTGGCTCCCCGTGGAACAGAGAATAAGGTTCAAAGTACTATGCTGTGTCCACAGATCTTTACATAACTGGGGCCCCTCTCGGTTGAGGTCACTGACTTCTTTCTATACACCCTCAAGGCAGCTTAGATCTAAATTGGCTGCATTAGCCAGACTTCCTATAGTAAAAAGAGGCAGAAGGGGTGGCAGTTCTCTGGCCTATCTAGAAGCCAAATTATGGAACTCCCTTCCTCTCAGCCTTCGCCCGACCAGTCACAAGCTTTCCTTTCGTTGACTACTCAAAACCTGGTTATTCAGAGTATAACCCTTACATTAATCTGTAGAAGTCTGCATCCAGCGCTGAGAGGCCTTCGGGTAGCCATGAGCTCTGTAAATACACATAACATAACATAACATGTATGGGACGATTGTTGGATTTGAAGTACTTGATATGATTAATTGTTTAATTGAATAATAGTTTTAATATAAATATCATATAAATGTCTTCAGGTATGACTGTTTAATAGAAATATATGTAAGTGTGGACAAGTTTTGTTCCTTAAAAAAACTCTCCTCACGCTTACCTGGAATCAAAATGGAGAACTAGAAGTTGTAATCAATAACGCCCATTACATAAATACAAGATTTAAAAGGGTGGTAAAGATGAAATATCCATTATCAAATTATGTTTTTAATTGTAGTAATTTGAATTATGTGCCAGGTATTTGTTTATCTTATCCATCAAAAAAAGAAAATAATTTCCCACTTAGGGCTGCCAGTAGTTAAAATGGCGAGATCAGAAACCTGAGACGATATCTGACCATGCTGAGAAAACGTGATAGAAATAGTGCAGAAAACATGTGGGCACTAGAAACAACGAGGTAATACATTACATGAGAGACCCCACATTGCCATTTCACACGTAAGCAGAGAAATAGAGGCACTTCCTCTACCGAGCACTATTGAAGAAAGATTGATAGATATTGGAGGGATAGCCATAGGACAGATGACGGAGTATAGGGCCAGGTAACTAAAGGGGAGTGGGCCCCTGTTTCTGTCTTGTAGCTCGTGTGTGAGATACAGAACATGAAAGAAACGTACGGCATGAATAAACCACTGAAGGAGAAAAAATTGCAGAAGGCATGACCTGGAAAAGGTTTGGGATATTTAACTGAAAAAATGTTCCAGATTGGCAGAAGAGAATAAATGACTTACTATTTAATTGGTAGGGAACTTATAAGTCTCCATTGGGTTTAAAAGGGCTTGAGGTATTAAAATAAAAAAATAAAAATTACAAATAATGAAAAAATGTATCTTTATCCTTGCAGAAATAAACAATAACATGGATTGCAGTGAGTAATTCAGAAGTCAGATGGCACCATAACACAATAAATCAGTAAATGTTATTGCATTTTAAGAGAATGTTACTTCAAGGGCATGCTGGCACTTGAAAGGGATTACAGTAAATTATATGATTATAATAAAAAGACTCAGAGACTCGGTGTAGTAAATCCAAATAAATTTTGCTTCTGTAATAAAGAGGTTCAGTTTGAAATTTAAGGAATGGAAAGATGGTTTGGGATGATGGTTAGCCGTTAAACCTTAGTGTTATATAATATGGGTTGTAATACCAAAACATTTTATTTTTTATTTTTACCGATTCATTGTGTATAACGTATTTTTTGTCCTGAAGAAGGTGGCGCCAACTGTTGAAAAGATCACCGAAACACTGCGTCGACACTTTTATACAAACACTTGTATATGAGTAATTTTAATTTTCATTGCATAATATATTGTGCAATAGATATTAATAACAAAAGTTCTTATGCAAAAAATCAATTAAGGACACTTTTATATAAACATTTTTGTATGGGTGATTGTAATTTTGATTGTGTAATTCTTATTGTATAATAATATTGTGATTAGGTTTTATAATCAAAAGTTGTTATGCAAAAAATAAATGAAAAAAGAATTAAGAAATTTCTTGTGACTGATTTGTATAAATATGTGTATATGTTCTTAAAGTAATATATAAGTACAATAATAAATGAAAGTAGTATTTAAAATAATAAAAGGAAGAAAGGGGTTGAAACAGGTGTGCTTATTACTGTATGAAAGGTTTTAGCATGGCTAGAACATAACCACTGTATTAAAATTGATATATAGTGGAGCTCTTCGGGTTTCATACTAAAACATCCACAAAGGGAGCTTTGTGTTTGTGTATATAAATGAACCCTGTCACTTTATTAGTATAGGGGGTTCCTCTCTTAATGTTTGGTGACAGTTGATGGTGAAGTTACTTGGACTTGCAATGACTTGTGTTGAGATGCGCAGTGCTGTGCCAAGCAGGACAGCTGTCTGTGTTGGCATGCATCGCACTGGGACAGGCAGGGCGAGCTGTCACAGTGATGCATAGGCCTGCATCAAAGCTGTAGAAGGTGTGGAGCACTGGGCCTGTTGTCAGCTTTAAGATGCATCATGCTGGATCAAGCTGTGGAACTGTCTAGGTGATGTACTGTCCTGCGTCAAAGATGCATGGAACAGAGCAGCATGGTGTGCCTCTGCAGCTTGAGAACAGGAGGTAGGTGAGCTGACCCTTGGAGATCTTGGAGCACTGGGACAAAGAGGCAGGCTGGTTTCAGCAGGGCAGCTCACGGAAGAAGGGCCCTCGTGCAGAAGTCCTTGGGGAGCAAAGCAATCCTTGGACAGCAAAACAGGTCAGCAGGGCAGACTTCACAGCTGGGCAATTTTTTTTCCTGACTGAGTCTAAAAATCCCTTATTGATCTGAAGGGTTGGGGGTTCGAAGTCCAATAATTATACCTGGTGCCTACTTTGAAGTAGGAGAAACATCCAGAAGTTTCCACCTCGCAGAGATGCTTGGAATTTCCTGCCTCCCAGCCTTAACCCCAGATTGTCTGGGGTCACAATAGACTGGTGTCAAAGACCTTTCTGAGTATGCTCCGCAGAGCCTTTATTGTGTACAAGTGTGGTAGGTGATAGATCCTTCCCCTCAATACCTTAAAGTGGCCCACCCTTCCAACACCTACATTTTTTTTGTCTCACTTTCTGAGAGCGATACACAGATACTAACTACAGCTACACCTAGTCATGTGACCCAGGAAATGGCTGCAGGTGACAAATGGTTGTGATAGGAAAATGTCAACTTTCTGAAAGTGGCATTTTCAGAACTGTAATTCAAAACCTGACATTCCTATTAAAGAGGTCTATCTGCTCCCAATTGGAAGGCATAGCTTATTAAATGTAATAAGGTAATTCCAATGTTATCCTGTGGGAAAGGCAGCCTTTACAGTAGTGAAAGGTGAATTTGGGAGTTTTTCCCTACCAGGCAATGTCAAACTAAAAGTACAAGTCCAAACTTTGAACATTACACCCTGCCCTTGAAGCTAACCAGGGCCTAATTTAAGGGTAACTTGCATGTACTTATATGTAGTGAAAGGGAAGGTTTAGGTCTGGCAAGTGGGTACACTTGCCAGGTCGAAATGGCAGTTTAAAACTGAACATACAGTTCTACCCCCACAAAGATGAGGGTAATGGCCCCCCATCTGTCCCCAAGAGGGGGATGCAGAAAGACCAAATTTTTTTTTTTATAGGTGAAGCACAAGTCCTTGCCCAAGGGGCGCTGCCCCCTCCCTGGTGTCTAGTGGGTGGACTCCTGCCTGGAGATTAATTTCCCCAAGCAGGAATCCACTAGTGAAATGTACTATTAGGAACAGACGATTCTCCTCTTTCCAATGATACCTCCCACAACTGCATCAGTTCTTGGGGGCTGAGATAGCCCTCTGAGTACTGAGGCAATGAAAGTTAAATGCATTGATCAGCTCATTTCACTTTAATTTTCATTGAAATGACGTCAGGGTGCCATGCCTACCAATTGTCATTTCAATTAAAATTCTTAAATAGACTTGGGAGCTGTGGAGGCTCTTCTCCAGCTCCTGAGGCTATTTGCAGTCTTAGGAAATCCTACTGGTGCCCACACTGGGGAGATTTTCTGCCTCGTGTGAAGGGACAGCTGAGAGCCACCCTGCGCACATGAGCACTGTGGCAGAGGACAGCTCCAAGCTGTCCTCTGCATGGAACTGGTTAACAAAATAAACCACAAACACATTTAACACTATGTAAAGAGTTAGCTTGACAGAGTTTACAAAGTTTTCAGGACATTGGCACTGAGTAATATAATGAAATATCTTTCATCAAATTCAAAAGTAGGCATGGTTTGCATATTGTGACAGTTGGTTAAGCCCTGGAAGTCCTGCCCCAGAAGTGACATCACTTCCGGCCAATGTGACCCACTAGCGATGTCATTGGTGATCTGGCATACCTTCTTCGGTGAGTAGTATAGGGAGCCACCTGTGAGATGGAGGCACTGGAATCTTGCCTTCAGGAGGCCAAAAGTCTACTCTATAATCCTCCTAGTACCCCCATGTGCCTCATTGTAGCGTCCCTCTGTCCTTGTCCTGGCATTCCTCATTTGGGTCAGTAGCCATGACAGGTTGGGGTAACCAGAGTCACCTGCAAATGTCGAAGGATATCTGTTAGACATACACCAACGTTTAGGGACTATCCCATCGTAGACACCTATTCATACTGTGTGGGGAGCTTAGGCTCACCTATTAGCCACACACAGTGCCTCTGGATTTGTCCCATCACATAAGGGATGCTGCTATTTCTCAAAATGTAAGCGTCATGCACAGAGCCAGGATACTTGGCATTCACATGAGAGGTGTTCTGGTCTGCCAAACACAACATCTGCACATTCATTGAATGGTAGCTTTTACGATTTCTATACACCTGTTCATTCCTGCAGGGGGGGACAAATGCCACATGTGTACCACCAGTTGCACCAATGATGTTGGGGATATGTCCCAGGGCATAGACGTCAGCTTTCACTGTGGGCAAATCCTCCATCTGGGGGAAAACGATGTAGCTGCGCATGTGTTTCAGCAGGGCAGATAACACTCTGGACGACACGTTAGATAACATTGGCTGTGACATCCCAGATGCCATGGTCACTTTTGTTTGAAAAGAACCACTGGCCAGGAAATGGAGCACTAACAGGACCTGCACTAGAGGGGAGATACCTGTTAAATGGCGGATAGCTGACATCAGGTCTGGTTCCAGTTGGGCACACAGTTCTTGGATTGTGGGACGATCAAGTCTGTAGGTGATTATGATGTGTCTGTCTTCCATTGTTGACAGGTCCATCAGGGGTCTGTACACCGGAGGATGACACCATCTCATCATCTGCCCCAGCGCATGTGCCCTATGGAGGAGAAAGGTGAGCAGAGGGTCATCTACCACATAGGTTGCAGAATGGTGTTTTGCACTAATGTGATTTAGTCGGTGTGTGGCGCTGTCTTTCCGTATTCCTTCCCAAATGTTCTGTGACGCAGTTAGGTGCCCTGCCATGTGCCCCCCTGAAATGGCGGCTGCCTGACCTGTAAGGAGTGACAAGGAGAAATTAGGTAACTGGGCTGGCATTGTGCAGCATCGTGCTAGGCAGTCGAAGACCGCCGCGCAATTCAGCATTGATCTTCATTGGGCCCTATGGGTTCCAGGAGCCAATGACGATGTACGCCGGCGGTGACGGTACGCACCGCCACGGACGTGACCGACATTTTCTAGCTGTTCACTCACTTGATACCTGACCTTCATCAAGAGAGGACCTACACTGCAAGTGCAGCTGTGACCTCAGTCTGGAAGCGACAATGGTTCGAGTGTCTGGGGAAAGACCCCAGCCTTCACTTCAGAGGAGTTGGAGAGACTAGTCGATGGGGTCCTCCCCAGTACACACTACTCTACGGTCCTCCAGACAAACACATGAGTAAACTGTGAGCATGATGCATGGGACATGAATGTACAGAGTGGTCTGGATGGAAGATACATGTTGTTGGGGGGGCTGAGGCCTGCATGTGATGATGGTCAGTGTATGTGTTTCAGGGCATGGGTGGGAACTGGTGGCCAATGACTATGGAGAACCGGACGAGGGAGTAAGTTCTATTCCTACTTTACCTTTCCTGTAGGTCAGCGCCCACCAGAAGAAGGGTATTACGTGTGCCATCGCCAAGGAAGTGCGGACCCTGGGGGTCTATCATAGACGGAGCACCCATAGTCGCAAGAGATGGGAGGACCTGCACCGCTGGAGCAAGAAGACGGCGGAGGCCCAGCTGGGGATGGCCTTCCAACGTGGAAGGGGTGCCCACCGCACCATGACCCCCCTGATGTTCCAGATCCTGGCGGTGGCATATCCGGAATTGGATGGGCGCTTGAGGGCATCACAGCAGCCACAAGGGGGTGAATACAGTCTCATGCAGCTGACTCTGCATGCTTTACGAGGTGTCTGGGTGGGTGATGTGGGCTGTGGGTTCCCCTAGGGAACTTGGTAGGGTAGGTCCATTGTTAGGCAGGCTCTGTGGCACTCCAACCCTAATAGTGATAGTGGCCAAATACAACTAGTCAGCCTTCTGTGGATTCCAGGTGTGCAGCAAATGGGTTTAGGCATAGTCCCCCATGGGCAGGTGATTTTCCTAAGAACTGTTAGTGCATGGACTAGTGCATAGGGCTACTCCCTGTGTGTTGTGTCTGCCAACGGTAGTGGTGTTGCTGGCATTGACCATGTGTCTCCTCTGTCTCCCCCCCCCCTTTTTGTTTTGTCACATTGTCCTTGTGTGCATTAGCATCATCTGGGGGAGGAGCAGTGGCAACGGAGCAGGAGGGAGCTGCAACCCACATGGCCCAGGAGGGTGAATGTACGGAGTCTGAAGGCACCAGTGGGACGGAATGCGAGGGGAGCTCCACGACGGGATAGGAGGGGACACCAGCGACAGCGACTCCTCCTCTGATGGGAGCTCCCTTGTGGTTGTGGGCACCTCTGTGCCCACCGCAACAACAGGTACAGATGACACCCCACCTACCAGCACCACCCTCCCAGCAGTCACTCAGCGTGTTTCCCGGGCCCCTTCGCCCCAGGCACCTCAGGCCCTGCCCCAGTCAGCCCTGCTGCCATCAGTGAGGAGGCTATTGACCTCCTGAGGTCCCACACTGTTGGGCAGTCAACCATTTTGAATGCCATCCAGGGTGTCTAGAGGCATTTGCAGCAAACAAATGCATGCATGTAGGGCATTCATTCTGGCGTGGCGGCCCAACAGAGAGCATTTCAGGCTCTAGCCTCAGCACTGATAGCAGCCATTGTCCCTGAGTCCAACCTCCCCCCTCCAATTTACACTACCCCGTCGCAATCCCCTCATCCTCAGCCTATCCCAAGCACACCATCAGACCAGCATGCACACACATCAACACACATAAGTAGCTCAGGCAAACATAAGCACCACACATCCCACAGGCACTCACACAAGCACTACACCCATGCAGACACACCAACATCCACTCCTCCACGTTTTCCACCTCCCTCCCAGTCTCATCTCCACTCACACCTGCATGCACTACATCCTCAGCCGCTACCTCCATCACCAGCACTCCCATCACCACACACCGCTCAGGTGCAATCACCAACCCCACTACCATTCACACGTCCCCTATGTGTCCTCTCCCAGTGTGTCTGTAAGACCTCCTCCAAAAGTACGCAAAAGCAGACACACACCCACTCAACAGCCGTCCACCTCACAACGGCCTCCAACCCATGCACCTTCACCCAAAAGAAACTTTTCCTGCCTACCATTGACCTCTCCCCTACACCTCCCCCCATCCTTCCCTTACGGCCAGGTTGCCTAGAGCCCTGACCCTCACCTCAGCCACCAAATCCTCGTCCAGTGTGGCCCCTGAAAGTCCGGGAACATCGAAGGGGGCACCCATCAAGGCTGCCAATGTGCCACCTAGTGAAGCCAAGGACCACTCTGTTCCGCCACCTGCCAGGTTAAAGAAGGGACCAGCATACAGAAGAGAAAAGCCATACCACCCACCCAGCAAGGCCTCATCCAGAACCAAAGAGGACAGTGCCAAGGTCCCAGCAGTGACTTCCAAGTTGGGGAAGGGACACAAGAGTAAAGGGAAGTCACCTCAGGGCACGGAGCCTCCGGTTGAGGGACTGGTGTCCCCCATTTCGCAAGACAGCCCAGCAACCTATACCGCAGTGAGCACTGCTGCAAAGACGGCCACCTGCACCGCCATCTGCACCGCCACCTTCACGGCAGCTGCCTCAACTACAGTCATCAGCATCATCCCCAGTGGGCACCCTTCCGAGGCTGCAGGAGACGGCCTGGTGTCTCCCTCCACAAGTGCAGACACCTGCACCACCGGCAGCATCTGCACCGCAGACACCACCGTAGCCATCGCCACCTGCCCCGCGACGAGCCCAGCCAGTGCCACTACAGTGGACATCAGCATCATCTCAGTGGGCAGCCATCCGAGGCTGCAGGAGACGGCCTGGTGTCTCCCTCCACAAGTGCAGACACCTGCCCACCGGCAGCATCTCCGCCGCAGACACCGCCGCAGCCACTGCCACAGCCATCACCGCAGCCACCGCCACCGCCACCGCCACCTGCCTCGTGACATACCCAGCCAGTGCCACTACAGCGGATATCAGCATCATCCACAGTGGACAGCCGGCTGAGGCTGCAGGAGACGTCCTGGACCCTGCACACACTACATGAGGCACCGCCACCAGCACTGGCACTACCAGCAGTTTTCAGCCTCAGTTGTCGCAAGGAACAGTGTGGCTCTGCCTCCATGGAGTATCATGCTACCTGTTACCAGTAAATCTCATGGCTCAGACACCCATGGGAGGGAATGGGAACAGCCACACCTCTGATGCAGCATCACTGGACACCAAGCCCCCTCCAGAACCAGTGGAGAACAGCATCCACTCACCCAGTCCTTGGCAGGATGAAGCACTCTGAGCACCAGGCCCCCTCCAGAACCAGTGGAGAACAGCATCCACTAACACAGTCCTTGGCAGGATGAAGCCCTCTGGGCACCAGGCCCCCTCCAGAACCAGTGGAGAACAGCATCCTCTCACCCAGTCCTTGGCAGGATGAAGCCCTCTGGGCACCATCCCCCTTCCAGAACTAGTGGAGAGCAGCATCCACTAACACAGTCTTTTGTAGGATGAAGCCCTCTAGCACCAGGCCCCCTCCAGAACCAGTGGAGAACAGCATCCACTAACACAGTCCTTGGCAGGATGAAGCACTCTGGACACAAGGCCCCCTCCCGAACCAGTGGAGAGCAGCATCCACTAACACAGTCCATAGCAGGATGAAGCACTCTGGCCACCATGCCCCCTTCAGAACCAGTGGAGAACAGAATCCACTCACCCAGCCCTTGGCAGGATGAAGCACTCTGGGAACCAGGCCCCCTCCCATACCAGTGGAGAACAGCATCCACTAACACAGTTCTGGGCAGGATGAAGCACTCTGAGCACCAGGCCCCCTCCAGAACCAGTGGAGAACAGCATCCACTCACCCAGGCCTTGGCAGGATGAAGCACTCTGGGCACCAGGCCCCCTCCAGAACCAGTGGAGAACAGCATCCACTCACCCAGTCCTTGGCAGGATGAAGCACTCTGGGCACCATGCCCCCTCCAGAACCAGTAGAGAACAGCAT
This sequence comes from Pleurodeles waltl, assembly GCF_031143425.1. Taxonomy (NCBI): domain Eukaryota; kingdom Metazoa; phylum Chordata; class Amphibia; order Caudata; family Salamandridae; genus Pleurodeles; species Pleurodeles waltl. The sequence continues at coordinate 1,428,704,198 of NC_090446.1, forward strand.
CCACTAACACAGTCCTTGGCAGGATGAAGCACTCTGGCCACCATGCCCCCTCCAGAACCAGTGGAGAACAGCATCCTCTCACCCAGTCCTTGGCAGGATGAAGTCCTCTGGGCACCATCCCCCCTCCAGAACTAGTGGAGGGCAGCATCCACTAACACAGTCTTTTGTAGGATGAAGCCCTCTAGCACCAGGCCCCCTCCAGAACCAGTGGAGAACAGCATCCACTAACACAGTCCTTGGCAGGATGAAGCACTCTGGGCACCAGGCCCCCTGAAGAACCAATGGAGAACAGCATCCACTTGTGAGACTGTGTCTTTGCACTCCCCAGGACCAAGCAGTGGGCAACCCACCCACTTGTGAGACTGTTACTTTGCAATCCCCAGGACCAAGCAGTGGGCAACGCACCCACTTGAGAGACTGTGGCTTTGCACTCCCCAGGACCAAGCAGTGGGCAGTGAACCCACTTGAGTGACTTGAGAGACTGTGGCTTTGCACTCCCCAGGACCAAGCAGTGGGCAGTAAACCCACTTGAGTGACTTGAGAGACTGTGGCTTTGCACTCCCCAGGATCAGGCAGTGGGCATGGATGCCCCTCGAGGAACAGTGGCGTTGTACCATCATCCGGCTGAGGTGCCCCCCCCCCCCTTCCCCAGAGGTGCCTGTTTGTTTTTTACCTGATGCCCCAGCAGTGTTCTCTCCGTTTTGAGGCAGGTGTCATGTGTGGACTTCACCAATGCTTTTTGGGACCACTGGTCCACGGACATTTAATGGGACAGTGTACGGACTGGTGTACTTGCTGTAAATATTTGTATATACTGATGATTTAAAGTTATCTTGGGCTATCTGATTGTTCGATTATTACACCCGTTAAACTCATTTAATTTGGTCCTTGCGTTCTTCCAGGGGATGACGGGGTGCATCCGTGATGTTATTGGATGCGTGTGTGTGTATGGTGTTGTGGGTGGGGGTGTTGCGTGTTGCGTCTGAGTGTCACTCTCTTTTTCCTCCCCCCTCCCCTGTGTACTAGGTGCAATACTCACCATTGTCATCACCGCCGTCTTTGATGTTTCTGGTAGATGAGGAGGTAAACCAACATGGGCAGGACCTGTAACTCGGGCTCCATGGCGTTGTGGTTCCTTGTTGGGTGTCAAGAGGTGAGTGGTTTCCCTTCTGTGTACTGTTTCCGCTGTGCTTTTGATGGCGTTGGTACCACCCCTGAAAAGCTGGCGGATAGGTGTCTTGTAATAGTGTGAGCGGTACTTTGTCTTCCGCCTGTCGGCGGTTACCGCCATGGTGTTTGTTTCTACCGCCATGGCGGTCGGAGTGTTAAAGTGGCTGTCTGTGTTGGCGGTTTCCCCCATGGTTGTGATTCCATTTTTTTTTTCGCTGGCCTGTTGGGGGTATTACCACCGCTTTATCACCGACCACCAGGTTTGTAATGAGAGCCTATGTCTGTAAACAGGCACTTTTATAATGCCTTGAAAAAAATAACAAATGCTAACTGATGTTTTCTGTAACATACAGCAAACAGAAAAGTTTAACTCGTATCTTAGACAGATGAAATTAGGCCCTTTTAAGGTGTGCAAGAAATTTTAATTAACTCAGGCTATTTTTAAAAACTGTGCAAGAAAACTAAAATAATAAAATCAATTTCCACACAGGAATTAGGAGTTCATTACTATTATTAAAATTGCATGAGGGGAGGTCTTTTTGATTTTTTTGGCACAAAAGCTGTCTTGTATGACCTCATTGATCACAAAAATGAAAAACAGTAACTTCTTTTGTAACGCATGAAACATTGACTTATGGTTCAGCTCTGAAAATAGTCTCTTTTTAAAAGCTATCTTGGATGATCTTTTTGCTCGCAAAAATGAAAAAAAAAAACTTTTTTCTTAACACATAAATCACTGAGTCATCTATCAGCTCTAAACATTGCCTTCTTTAAATGCTGTCTTGGATGACCTTATTGCTCACAAAAAAAAAAAACTTTTTTCTTAACACATTAAATACTGACTTAAGGGCCAGCCCTACAAATGGTCTCTTCTTAAATACTGTCTTGGATTACCTCATTGCTCAAAATGATGAAAAATTGCTGTAACCATTTAAGACAGAAAACGATGGCACAAGGTTCAGAACAAAACAAACAGGAAACCTGCTTCACCTTTCTGTTTAGATAAACACAGGAAATACTGACTTTGGGCATGAAAAAAGGACTAATGAAAACAGGTGGAAAAATGAAAACTACTTCTACTTGCTCTTTGGACGAGCACAAAAGAAAGCACTTTCAACATTTGAGTGACCCTAATGTTATTTCAAGATAAGACCCTTCTTGAGCTTGTGTGTTATCTTATGATGAGATGTGACATGAGGAGGCCCTCCTCCAAACTGTATATAAGCTCTAAACGTTTACTCCTGTATACAAGGTTAGTTGATGATTGTTTCATTAGTGAACTGTGTGCATTAATGTATTTGTGGTATGACAAACTGTCCTATGAGTAGCTATACACCTCCTGTATTTCAGTGACGCATCATGTTGCATAATGTAGCATTTCAGTACATGGAAAAAATGCTGTAGTTTTGCTTGTGAACTTTATCAGAAATGTTAATGTGGATTTTAAATAATATATAAATGCCAAGATATCCTAGATGTAAAGTATCTCTGGGCTTTTTCTTTCAGGCTGTGGAAAACACAGTCACTACAGTTTGTTTTGTTTTAGATGGTGCAATGAGCAATTTGTTTTATTTAATGTGTCACACAGGCTTGCCCTTGTGTACAGTATAATTATGGATGCAAATACTACCAGTTTTTACAACTGTAGTGAACAAAATGCATCATGATTTCATTTGAAAACCTGCAGGGTCTGACAGCCCATATCACACCGTCTGCTTTCAAATGCTAAGTTTTAAAACAATGTTGGTCAACAGATAACAACCTTCTGGATTTTTAAAGTGTCTTCCTGGGTTGTGCTTCATGAATATCTATTAGTGAGAGGTGAGATAGTGAGGAGTAGCTTTACAGGTATTACAACAAAACCTTTTAGGGTTATAGAATGTTATACTGTTCAAGTATGGTACCACCATCACAACCTTTGTATATAAACACATTTTTTATGCTGTTTTACTAAGTGTTTTACAGTTAGGTGTCCAAATGCGTTCATAGTGCCAGATGTGACTGTGGGTGATATGAAGTCCGGAGGGGCTGGTAGACAGTCAGAAGTCTATTACAATTTTAAAGTATTTCAAAGGCAGTTTCCGCCAACCTGTCAAAGTATATTGAAAAACAAGTTCTAAGACTTTGCACACAGGTAGTCCATTTATACGGCTGTGGCACTCTAAATGAAGCACTTTGGAAACAAATGCAGAGTTTGAAGGGCCAGCTACACTGCAGGTCAGAGGTGTCCAAACTCAGTGCCACTCCAATTATACTATTAGAAAAGGTCTAGAATGAAATCCCAATATGACGTTTACAACATATTATTAATAATTTGGTTTGTTAATTTTTTTTTTCAATCTCATGCCCAGTCTCGAGCCCAATCTCATGCCCAGGTGATACTATTCATGATGTGATTTGTTTAATATTCTAGACCAATCTGAAACTTGCAATACTATTAAAGAGTTGACCCCCACAATAAAACTACATATTGCTAAGGTATCCCTTACCTTTTTTGCTTAGGTTGTAATTGTGTATATATATATATATATATATATATATATATATATATATATATATATATGTAAAAAAAATATATATATATTATAAACGCACACACATACACACACATATATATATGATATTGACAAAAACACAAAAAATTATGACAAAGATTGTGAGGTTTCTGTTGTAAGTAAACAGAAAACTGAACAGACATAAACAGGGGGACCAACAAGAAGTCAATATACAACACAAAACTGTAAAACAGATGTGCTTCAAGTGTGTGTAGGCAGGGTATCATGACTGAGTGCCCTAGGGTTGAAGGTTCAGGAATAAGAGCAGAATACATCAGCTGTGCTACACATATTCCTTCAACAGCATTTCCTCAGACTTCTGACTATAAAGATTATGAATTCACTATTGCTCTTGCCAAGGAATCACCTCCATGCAAATAGGCTAACTCCCCCATTTCAGCAGCCAATTATAAAGATAATCTTTCTACAAGTTTAACAATACAATTATTGATAATTGGGGATTTCAAAAGGATTATTTCTGAGACCAAAAATATACAACCAACTTTCCTTACAGTAGTACCTGAGTCCCTAGATTGTTCTCCACATTTAGCATTTGATGACACTGTATTAAATAGATCAGTTCTCTCTGATGGTGCAGCCAATATTCGTGTTATCTTTTGTCATAGTCACTGTAGCCAGGAAGACACCCTTTTGCAATTCGAAAAAGAGTTAGCTGCAAGCTTTAAAGAGATTTCAAAACGGCTGTCAAAAGTAAAAAACAATGTTCACAGAAAATCTTCAAAATTAAAAAAGCAGAATGATGCTAAAAATACAATACTTTAAGAAAAAAAACAATTGTCTGGTTAATAGTTGTATTAAAAAAAAAAACATGCTACTCAAATAAGGTACAGAAAGCAATTTATAAAGCCCACTTTTTACTACAAAAGAAAGTAAAAGGAGCTATAATCATTTTTGGAAGTGTCCTAAAACTATCAAAGGTTCAGTCCACACACTTTAAATAAAACTAATTGGCAAAGAGTCTATAGAATTCTAGGAACTCGTGCCTAACAGTCTCATAAAAGCAAGCATTCACTAGCATTCAAAACAAAGGGAATGAGGCATGGCAAAAAAATTGCTCTGGCCAATGAAAAACCTTGCAGGCATAGTGAAGGGCACCACGTCAAAGAGCTATTCTGCTCAAGAGACAAACCATACCGGTTTGATGTCAAATTCTAAAAAGAGTTGGGGTAACAAAAGCAGAAGTAGACTGCTTCTTCCAAAAAACTGAAGCGTTTACTCCAAGAATTAAACAAAATCTAAAATTACTGTGACCAAGTACATAAAAAAGACTGCCCATCAGGAACAAGTTGAGCCTTCCTTAAGCAATCCTCTAATGAGTCCTGTATCACCTTCTGACTCTCAATCCACTGTTTTTGGGACCACATGTTTAGAGAGTATAAGAAAGTACCAGAGGAATATACAGAGATATCATGCTACAGAGTTCTACAAACAATTTTGATTGAATAAGATCTACAGATCAAGTGTTTGTAGTTATTTATCAGACAATACAAGTTCTTATAGAATGCCTGGTACAAGATGCAAGACCAAATATTTTTTTTTTCCTGCTCAGTTTCATTGGACAAGGTCTTGACAGTCATTTATTTACAAGACATTCAGCACAAGATGTATTTGAAGCTGTTAATTTTTTGGAAAATATTGACACCCTTTTACAGAGTAAAGCAGAAGTCACAGACCTCGGTATCTTCAGAATGGTATCTTCTTCAAGGACAAGAAGGTGGTGTGTCTTCACCTTTAAAGACTACAAGGTACAGTAAAATAATTGAGAAAAAATATTGGTTACTAAATTTTAGCCATGGTAACAATAACACCAGTGAGTATTATAGGGCTTTTTTCAGATAGTAGCACAGCAGATGCTCTTATTTTATCTAGGGTGTTACAAACCCATGCTGACCTTGAAATAACCCACAATTGCCTGGTACGATTTGGGGAATTGGCTTGTTTGAAAATTACTTTGATGTGACTATCAAAGTTCTCTACTACAATGGATCAAGGAAGTACGTCACATCTGTTGATTAGGAGTTTGGGGGATGGGTTACTCTGTCACAAATGTGATGAAAATCCTGTCTGCCCATTATGATGTCCATTGGATTTTATGGAAATATAATGTGGCTGACGGGATATCCGTCACATTTGTGATGGAGTAACTCTAACCGCCAAACTCTAAATCATGCCTCAAGACTGTGTGTGTTCTATGGCATATTAAACTTAAGAGGTTTTCTTTTGACCATACAGTAAATGTAAGTCTCATTATCATTGTGAAATGCACTGTAAAATTTGTCAGTCTTGTGACTGTACACCAGACCACAGTTATAAAGTGAAATATCTACAATGTAATGTATTCTATCGCTCAAAAAAGTGCTTAATAAAACAGAAACAGTTTGCAGCTTCCAAGCAGTGGCCTGATACAATGGACTCCCAAAGTAGATTGTTTTCAATCTGGGTGATACATTAACATCAGGCATGAGGAACTAAGGGGCATATTTATACTTTCTTTGCACTGAATTAGCGTCAATTTGTACGCTAATCACGCGCAAACTTAACTCCATATTTGTATTTTGACGCTAGAACCGTCTAGTGTCAAAATATTGGAATTAAAGTCATTTTTTGGATGAGTGAGACCACCTTGCATCAATGAGATGAAAGGTAGCATTCCTGTCCAAAAAATTACTCAAATCCCCTAGCGCCTTAATTATCCTCCTGTGCAAAAATGGTGCAAGGGAGGGAGACGGGCTTAAATAATGGCCCTAAGTCTTCTTAGCGCCATTATTTAACGCCTGGGTCACGGCAGGTGTTAGGGGACCTGTGGACCCATTTCCATGGTCAAACACCATGGAAAGAGACCACAGATGCCCACCCCGAGTCCCAGGAACACCCCTACCCACACCAGAGGGACACCAGAGGATGGGGGACCCTATTCCAGGCAAGCAGAGGTAACTATTTTTTAAAACAATTTAAAGTGCCATCAGGGGCCCTGAAATGGGCACCCTACATCGCACTGGGTGCAGTGGTCATGCCAAGGGGACCCTTGTCCCCTGTGCTGGCCATTGGGGTGGTGAGCATGACTCCTGTCTTTTATAAGACAGGAGTCATGTGGTATAGATGGGTTTGCACCAGGAAATGACGCTAGGCTGGTTAAAGGCCTTTTTTTTTACCTCTAACCAGCCTAGTGTCATTGTTTGGTGCAAAACCCCTTTCCCCCATACCGCCACCCCCACCTGGCTAACGTAGTTTTCCCAGACGTTAGCTCACCCTTTGCACCAGCTTGCAGGATTCCATAAATTTGGCTCCGGATGGCTCCTTGGAATGACGCAAGCAGGTGTTGTACTTTCTGACGCAAAACTGTGTTTGCTCAGTTTTGCGTCAAAAAGTATAAATATGGGCCTCTGTGTTTATGCAGTAACATGTGTGTCTAATGTCCCTACTTAAATAAAAACAGAAATATATATCATAGTTGATATCACGTGTACAGCAACATAAAGTGTACCACCCCAATGATATCTTTGTATACCTTTTAACTTCCAATTAAAAATGAGAATTTGCAGGCTCATCCTGCGTGAATGATATTCTTAATATGTCCTTACAAAATAAATGTATGGGTTATATATTTATAGCCGTTAACTCAAAAGCTTGTGACATGTTCTTCATTCTATGCCAGGAAATTACTGAAAAAAATAGAGGAGAAAGTTATCACTCAAGGCTACACATTGATGCTGCTCCTGGTGGTGCCACTAAAATAACATTAATTGATTCCTTTGATTTGTTACCCATGAAGCTCAGCAAATTAACAAACTCCTTTGGTTCTCTGGGTTCTAAAAGTCATTTTTCACATTTTTAACACCTCAGCAAACAATAATTATAAGAGGCAATTCCTTTGACTCAATACTATGGCAGAGACTTTATGATGCCGGATGAGAAAGAATCCTGATTAAAATGGTACACATAAGGCATTTGATTTTCAGGCAGAGTTGAAGGCATACTGTCAAGAAGATATAGCTATCCTAAGTAAGGCTTGTAATCTCTTTTGAGACAGTATCAAGACTGTTTTGATGAAAAACAAGAAACGTTTTTAGCAAGTAACTATAACTCGTGCCCTTTCCATACACAGTTTTCTCCTCAATAATTGTATTGCAAACAATATCAAAGATTTCATTAGTGATGTAATATGTGGGTTAATTAGCAGTGCAGGGCGAGGGGTGAGTTATAGTTACCTTAGGGCACAAGTTATAGTTACTTGAAATAAATCTAACCAAAGCAGCTGAATTTCTATGGTTTTGTGTGTAGAAAATCTGAACCTAAATGTAACATCACTGTAACCTTTTGTTTAGTATATATAATGGGTGGCCTATATCGAATCTTCGGAAAATGTTCACAAAAACAGTGCCTTCTAGGGCCTTGATGTGTATGGAAAGTTCTTGGGTGATCAGTCAAAAAAAATTCTGTGGTTTTGTGCATGTTTTTTAAGAGGATTTCTGAGGTTTTCCTTTTTTATTTTATTTCCTAACTATAACATCTCTGTAACCTTTGTTTTTTCAGTGAATTTCTATGTCTTTTTTTATCCAATGAGGGGGCTGACTGCAGGGCCTGCACTGTGCCCAGGCCTTGCAGCTAACCCCCCTTTGTGCACCCAACCCTGTGTGTGAATCCAACCACACGCCATGCATAGCCTTTGAGGAAAAAGCAAGGAGAAAGCACACAAAAAAGGGGTGTTATCCGTGCCTACTGCTTGCTTTTAACTCATTCTCTCTGCTTTCTCCTTGCATTCAGACCCATTTTGTGTGTGCCTACTGTTTGCAGTTCCCTCATTCTCACTGATTTCTTCTTGCTCTCAGGCACATTTTGTGCATGCCTGCTGCTTTCCCTTCCCTCGTTCTCCCTGCCTCCTCCTTGCTCTCAGGCATTTTGTGCCAGCCGGCTGTTTTCCTTTCTCTCATTCTCACTGCCTTCTCCTTGTTCTCAGCCCTCTTTTGGGCAGTCTGCTGCTTGCCTTTCCCTCCTTCTCACTGCTTTCTCCTTGCTCACAGCTAATGTTTGGGTGTGTCTACTGCTTGCCTTTCCCTCTTTCTCACTGCTTTCTTGTTGCTCTTAATCCTGTTTTGTGCATGCTTGCTTCTTCCTTTTTCCTTCTTCATACTGCTTTCTCCTTGCCCTCATTCCCATTTAGTTTGAGACAGCAGCTTGCCTTTCCCTCCTTCTCACTGCTTTCTACTTGCTCCCAGCTTTTTTTGTGAGTGCCTGCTGCTTGCCTTTCTCTAGTTCTCACTGCTTTCTCCTTGTTCTCAGCCCTGTTTTGTGTGTTCCTGCTGCTTGCCTATCCCTCATTGTCACAGCTTTCTACTTGTTCTCAGTCCCATTTTGTGTGTGTCTGCTGCTTGCTTTTCTCACATTCTCACTTTGCTCTCCTTGTTCTCAGCCCTGTTTTGTGTGTGTCTGCTGCGTACCTTTCCCTCCTTCACACTGCTTTCTCCTCGCTCTCAACCCATTTTGTGCATGACTGCAGCTCACCTTTTTCTCATCCTTATTGCTTTCTGTCTTGTGTCAGTGCCTACGGGTTGCCTTTCATTTGCTCCACATTCTTTCTCCTTGCTCACAGCCTGATTTTGTGCATGCCTATTGCTTGGCGTTCCCTCATTCTCACAGCTTTCTACTTGCTGTCAGCCCCGTTTTATGCATTTCTACTGCTTGCCTTTCCCCCATTCTCACTGGTATTTGCTTTTTCTCAGCCTTATATTGTGCATGCCTGCTCCTTGACTTTCCCTCCTTCTCAGTGCTTCCTTCTTGCTATCGGACCCATTTTGTAGTGACTGTTGCTTACCTTTCTCTCATTCTCACTGCTTTCTTTGTCCCCCCCCTTTTCTGGGGTTCCTGTTCCTTAACTGTCTTTCCTTCGGAATGCTTTTTCCTTGCTCTCAAACCCATTTTGTGCATACCTGCTGTTTGCCACTCCCCCTTCTCTTTTCTTTCTCCTTACTCTCAGCCACATTTTGTGCATGCTTCCTGCTTGCCTTTCTGTTCTTCTCACTTCTTTCTCCTCATACTCATCCCTGTTTTGTGCATGCCTGCTTCCAGCCTTTACCTCCTCCTCACTGCTTTCAACCTGCTTCCAGGCACCTTTTGTGAGTGCCTGTTGTCTGCCTTTCTCGCCCTCTCACTGCTTTCTCCCTACTCTCTGTCCTGTTTTGCATGCCTGCTGCTTACCTTTCCTCCTTCTCACTGCCTTCTCCTTGATCTTTGACCTGTTTTGTGCATGCCTGGTGCTTTCCTTTCCTTCATTCTCATTGCTTCAACCTCCTCTCAGCCTGGTTTTGTGCATCCTTGCTGCTTGACTTTCCCTCATGCACATTCTTTCTCCCTTCTCTCAGCCCCATTTTGTGCATGCCTGCTGCTTGCCTCTCCCTCATTCTCACAGCTTTCCAATTTGCTGTCAGCCCTATTTTGTGTGTTCCTGTTGCTTGCCTTTCTCTTGTTAAACCAGCTTTCTCCTCACTCTCGGCCCCGTTTTGTGCATGCCTGCTACTTGTCTTTCCCTCCTTCTCACTGCTTTCTCCTTGCTCTCAGCCACGTTCTGTGCATTCCTCCTTCCAGCCTTGCCCTCCTTCTCACAGCGTTTGCCTTTCTCACCACCACATTTTGAGTGTGCCTGTTTCTTCATTTACCTTCTTCTTACAGCTTTCTCCTAGCGCTGAGCCCCATTTTGTGCATGCCTCCTGCTTGCCTTTTTGTTGCTCTCACTGCGTACTTCTTGCTGACAGCCCAGGTTTTGTGAGTGCCTGCTCCCTGACTTCTCCTCCTTCTCACGGCTTTCTCCTTGCCCTCATCTTCATTTTGTGGTGCCTGTTGCCTGACAGTCTCTCCTTCTTACTGTTTTCTCTTTGCTTCACCCTTCACCTGTTTTTTTGGGTGCCTGCTCATTAACTTTCTCTCCTTCACACTGCTTTCTCCTTGCTCTCAACCCTGTTTTGTGAATACCTGCTGCTTGCCAGTTTGTTCCTTGGTTAATCCAACCCCCATTTTTTGGGTTCCTGCTCCTTGACATTTGCTTCTTACTGCCCTCTCCTTGCATTCAGCCCTGTTTTGTGCATATCTGCTTCTTGCCTTTCCCTAGTTCTCATTGCTTTTCCTTTGCTCTCAGCTCCATTTTGTGCATGACTGCTGATTTCCTTTTCCTCGTTCTCACTGCTTTCTCCTTGCATTCAGCCAGATTTTGTCCATGCCTGCTGCTTCTCTTCCCCTCCTTCTCCCTGCTTCACCCTTGCTCTCAATCCCATTTTGTGCATATCTGATGCTTGCTTTACCCTCGTTCTCACTGCTTTTTTCCTTACTCTCAACCCTGTTTTGTACATGGCTGTAACTTGCCTTTTCCTTGTTCTCATGCCTTTCTCTTTGCCCCCCCGTTTTTTGGGTGCCTGCTCCTTGCATTTCTGTTCTCACTGCTTTCTCCTTGCTCTCACCCCCATTTTGTGCATGTCGGTCACTTGACATTCTTTCCTTGTCTCTTCTTACTTCTTGCTCTCAGCTCCATTTTGTGAATGCCTGCTTCTTTTCTTTCCCATCTTCTCACTGCTTTCTCCTTTCTCTGAGCCAGGTTTTTTGCATTCCTGCATCTTGCATTGCTCTCATTATCACAGTTTTCTCCTTCCCCTCTGCCACATTTTGTGCATGCCTGCTGTTCCCCTTCCGTCTTTGTTATTGCTTTCCCCTTACGCTCATGCCATTTTTTGTGTCTAATTTGCTTGCTTTCCCTCCTTCTCACTGCTGCCTCCTTGCTCTCAGCCCTGTTTTGTGCGTACCTGATCCTTTCCTTTCCCTTGTCCTCACTGCTTATTCCTTGCTATCAGCCCCGTTTTGTGTATGCCTGCTCCTTGACTTTCCCTCATTCTCACTGATTTCTTCTTGCTCTTAGCCCTATTTTGTGGTGCATGTTGTTTTCCTTCTCTCATTCTCACTACTTTGTCCTTGCTTCACCTCCACCCCTGTTTTTTGGATGACTGCTTAATGACTGTCTCTCCTTCTCACTGCTTTCTCCTTGATCTAAGCCCTGCTTTGTACATGCCTGCTGCATGCCAGATTCTCCTTGTCACTGCTTTCTCCTTGATCTCAGTCTCATTTTGTGCATGCCGGCTGGTTCCCTTTCCCTCCTTCTCATTGCCTTCTCCTTGCTCTCAACACTATTGTGTGCATTACTGCTTCTTAACTTTCCTCCTTCCCACTGCTTTCTTCTTGCTGAAAACCCAGTTCTGTGTGTGCCTTCTTGTTGCCATTCCCTCATTATCACTGCTTTCTCCTTGCTCTCAGCCCCATTTCTGTGTATTCCTGCTCCTCGATTTTCCCTTCTGCTCCATGGTTTTGCCTTCCCCGCAGCCCCATTCCGTGCTGACTGCTGCCTGCTGTCCCCTCCTTCTCACTACTTTCTTCTTGCTTTTAGCCACATTTTGTGTATTCCTGCTGCTTGCCTTTCCCTCATTCTCATTGCTTTCTCTTTTCTTTCAGCTCCTTTTTGTGCCTACCTGCTGTTTGCCTTTCCCTCATTTTCACTGCTTTTTCCTTGCTCTCAACCTCATTTTGTGCATGCCTGCGGCTTGCCTGTTCCTCGTTCTCATTGCTTTCTCCTTGCATTCAGTCCCATTTTGTATATGCCGGCTGCCTGTCTTCCCCTCCTTCTCACTGATTTATTATTTCTCTCAGCAACGTTTTGTGCTTTCCTGCATCTTGCCTTGCTCTCCTTCTCACAGCTTTCTCCTTTCCCTTTTCCACATTTTGTGCATACCTGCTGTTTCAACTTCCCTCCTTCTCACTTCTTTCCCCTTGCTCTCATCCCATTTTCTGTGTCACTGTTACTTGCTTTTCCCTCCTTCTCACTGCTTTCTCCTTGCTTACATCCCCATTTTGTGCATGCCTGCTGCTTGCCTTTCCCTTGCTCTCACTGCTTAGTCCTTGCTGTCATCCTCATTTTGTGTGTGCCTATTCATTGACTTCCCTCATTCTCACAGCTTTTTTCTGGCTCTCAGCCCCATTTTGTGGTGCCTGTTGCTTGCCTCCTCTCATTCTCACTCCTTTTTTCTTGCTTCACCCCTTGTTTTTTTGGGTGCCTGCTCATTGACTTCTCTCCTTCTCACTGCTTTGCTGCGTGCCAATTTCTCCTCATCACTACTTCCTCCGTGCTCTGAGCACCATTTTGAGCATGCCTGCTGCTAGCATTTCCCTCCTTCTCACTGCTTTTCTTTGCTCCAAGTCTCTTTTTGTGCATGCATGCTGCTTCCTTTTCCCTTCTTCTCACTGCATTCTCCTTGCTCTTAACACCACTGTGTGCATGACTGCTTCTTGAGTTTTCTTCCTTCTCACTGCTTTCTTCTTGTTTAAAACCTCGTTCTGTGTGTGTCTTCTGCTTTATTTGCCCTTGTTTTCACAGGTCTCTCCTTGCTTTCAGTCCTGCTTTGTGCATTTCTGCTGCTTGCCTTAACTCATTCTCATGTCTTTCTATTTGCCGTCAGCCCTATTTTGTGCGTACCTTCTGCTCGCCATTCCTTCTCCTTGCTCCCAGGTCCATTGTTGTGTGTACCTGCTCCTTGATTTTCCCTTTTGCTGAATGGTTTTGCCTTCCCCTCACCCCCACTTTGTGCTGACTGCTGCTTGCTGTATTCTCTGTCTCAAGTTTAACTCCATGCTCCCAGCCCCATTTTGTGCATGCCTGTTGCTTGATTTCCCGCCTTCTCGCTGCTTTCTCCTTGCTTCCAGCCCAGTTTTATCTGTGCCTGCTGTTTGCCTTTCCCTTGTTCCTCCTGCATTCTCCTTGCATTCTGTCCCATTTCGTACATGGCAGCTCCTTGCCTTTCATTCATTCTCACTGTTTTTTCTCGTGCTCTCAGCTCTGTTTTGTGTGTGCCTGCTGCTTGCCCTTCATTCATTCTCACTGCTTTATCCTTACTCTCAGTCATATTTTGTGTTTTCCTGCTTCTTCCCTTTTCCTAATTTTCATGGCTTTCTATTTGACCTCAGCCCCGTTTTGAGCATGCCTGCTGCTTGTCTTTCCCTTGTTCTGACTGCTTTCTCCTTGCTTTCAGCCCTATTTAGTTTGTGCCTGCTGCTTGTCTCTTCCCCTTTTCACTGCGTTCTGCTTACTCTCAGCCCCATTTTGTACATGCCTGCTATTTGCATTTACCTCATTCTCACTGCTTTCACCTTGCTCACAGCCCTGGTTTGTGCATCCTTACTGCTTGTTTTCACCTAATTTTAAATGCTTTCACCTTACTAGCAGCACCATTATGTGCATGCCTGTTGCTTCCCTTATCCTCATTCTCACTTCTTTCACCTTGCTCTCAGCCGCAATTTTGTGCATGCCTGCTGCTTGGATTTCCCTTATCTCACAGCTTTCTACTTTCTCTCAGTCCTGTTTTGTGCATTCCTACTGCTTGCCTTTCCCTTATTCTCACAGCTTTTCACTTGCTCTCAGCCCAATTTTATGCATTCCTACTGCTTGCCTTTCCCTCATTCTCACTGCATTTTCCTCACTCTCAGCCCTGTTTTCTTCTTGCATGCTCCTTGACTCCCCCCTTCTCACTGCGTTCTGCTTGCTTGCAGCCATGTTTTATCTGTGCTTGTTACTTGCCTTTCCCTCATTCTCACAACTTTCAACTTGCTCCTAGCCCTGTTTTGTATATCCTTGCTGTTTTTCTTTACCAAGTTTTTACTGCTTTCACCTTGCTTTCAGCGCCATCTGCTTGCCTTAAACTTGTTCTCACTTCTTTCTCCTTGCTCTTAGTCCCATTTTGTGCATGCCTACTGCTTGGCTTTCCCTTATTCACACTGCTTTATCCTTGCTCTCAGCCCTGTTTTGTGCATGCCTGTTCTTTGACTGTCCCTCCTTCTCATTGCTGTCTTCTTCATCTCAGCCCTGTTATGTGGTAACTGTTACTTGCCTTCCTCTCATTCTCACTGCTTTTTCCATGCTTCCCATCCTATTTTTGAGTGCCTGCTGTTTGACATTTTCTTCTCAGTGCTTTCTCCTTGCTCTCATTCCCATTTTGTATATGCCTGCTGCTTACCATTCCTTCCTTTTCGCTGCTTTTTCCTTTCTCTGCCACATTTTGTGCATGCCTGCTGGTTGTCTTTACCACCTGCTGACTGCTTTGCCCATGCTCTCCTCCTGTTTTTTGCATCCTTGCTGCTTGCCTTTCCATCGTTCTCGCTGTTTTCTCCTTGCTCTCGGTCCCGTTTTGTACTTGCCTGTTGCTTGTCATTCCCTTATTCTGTCTGCTTCCTCTATGCTCTCCACCACATTTTCTGCATTCCTGCTGCTTCCCTTTCCCTCATTCTCACTCTCACCCCCTTTTTGTGCTTTCCTGCTGCTTGCCTTCTCCTCATTTTCATGGCTTTCTACTTGCTGTCAGCCCTATTTTGTGCGCATCAGCTGCTTGTCATTCCGTCATTCTCACTGCTTTCTACTTGCTCTCAAACCCGATTTGTGCATGCCTGCTGCTTGGCTTTGCCTCATTCTCACAGCTTTCAACTTGTGCTCACCCCTGTTTTATGCATTCCTACTGCTTGCTTTTCCCTTGTTCTCACTGCTTTTTCATTGCTCTCAGACCCATTTTGTGCATGCCTGATGCTTGCCTTACCCTCCTTCTCACTAATTTCTCCTTGCTCTCAACCCGGCTTTGTGCTTTCCTGCTTTGTGCTTTTCCCTCGTTCTCACTGCTTTCTGCATGCCCTCTGCCCCCTCTTGTGATTGCCTGGCCCCTGCCTTTCCCACCTCCTCACTTCTTTCTCTCTGGTCTCAGCCTTGTTTTGCTCATGCCTGCTGCTTCCCTTTAACTCTTTCACACTGCTTTCTCTTTGCAGTCAGCTCCTTTTAGTGTGTGATTCCTGCTTGAGTTTCCCTCCTTCTCACTGTTTTCTCTTTGCTCTCAGCCCCATTTTGTCGGTGCCTGCTGTTTGACTTTATCTTGTTCTCATGGCTTTCTCCTTGCTCACAGCTCCCGTTTTGTGTCTTTCTGCTGCTTGAATTTCCCTTGTTCTCACTGATTTTTCATTGCTCTCAGGACTAGTTTTGTGTGTGCCTGCTGCTTGCCTTTTTCCTCAATCTCACTGCTTTCTCCTTGCCTCCCCCCATTTTTGGTGCCTGGGAGCTCCTTGACTTTTTCATCTCACTGCTTTCTTCTTGCTCTCAGTCTTGTTTTGTGCTTGCCTGCTGCTTAGCATTCCCTCCTTCTGTCTACTTTCTCCTTGCTCTCTGCCACATTTTGTGCATGCCTACTGCTTCCCTCTCCTTTCTTTTCACTGCTTTCTCCTTGCTCTCAACCCCATTGTGTGCATGACTGCTTCTTGAATTTTTTCTCCTTCTCATTGTTTTCTTCTTGCTCACGACCCCCATTTTGTGGAGGTCTGCTGCTTGCCTTTCCCTTGTTCTCACTGGTTTCTCCCATACTCTCAGCCACATTTTGTGCATACCTGCTACTTCCCATTCCCTCCTTCTCACTGATTTCTCCTTGCACTCAACCCCATTGTATGCATGACTGCTTCTTGAATTTCCTCCTTCTCACTGCTTTCTTCTTGCTCACAATCTCATTTTGCGTGTGCTTCTGCTTGCATTTCCCTCATTCTCACTGCCTTCTACATGCTCTCAGCCCCATTTTGTGCATTCCTTCTGCTTGCCATTCTCTCATTCTCACTGCTTTCTCCTTGCTCTCAACCACATTCTTGTGTATCCCTGCTCCACGATTTTCCCTTCTGCTCAATGGTTTCTCCTCGCCCTTAGCCCCATTTTGTGTTGACTGCTGCTTGCCGTATCATCCTTCTCTATGCTTATTCCTTACTTTCAGCCCTGTTTTGTGCATGCCTGTTGCTTGCCTTTCCCTTGTTTCCACTGATTTTTCCTTCCTCTCAGCCCCGTTTTATACATGCCACCTGCTTGGCTTTCCTTAGTTCTCACAGCTATTTCCTTGCTCTCATCCATATTGTGCATGCCTGCTGCTTGCCTTTTCCTCATTCTCACTGCTTTCTCCTTGCTTTCAGACCAGTTTTGAGAGTACCTGCTGCTTGCCTTTAATTTGTCCTCACTGCTTTCTCCTTACTCTCAGCCATGTTTTGTCTATGATTGCTGCTTGTCTGACACTCATTCTCACAGCTTTCAACTTGATATCTGCCCCATTTTGTGTGTGCCTTCTGCTTGCCTTTACCTCTTTCTCACTGATTTGTCCCTTTTCTTAGCCATGTTTTAAACTTTCCTTCTGCTTTCCTTTCCCTTGTTCTCACCACTTACTCTTTCATCTCATCCCTGATTTGTGCTTGCCTGCTGGTTGCCTTTCCCTTATTCTCACTGCTTTCATCTTGGCTATCAGCACTGTTTTGTGGTGTGCCTGCTGCTTGCCTTACCCTCGTTCTAACTTCTCTCGTCTCGCACCCAGCCTTGATTTGTGCGTTCCTGCTGCTTGCCTTTCGCTCTTTATCACTGCTTTCTCCTTGCTCTAAGTCATGTTTTGTGCACGCCTGCTCCTTCACTTTCCCTCCATCTTACTGCTTTCTTCTTGCTCTCAGCCCCCGTTTTTGTGGTGCTTGTTGCTTGCCTTTCTCTCATTTTCACCTGCTTTCTCCTTGCGCTCAGCCCCATGTTCTGCATGCTCCTGCTTGCTTTTCCCTCCTTCTCGCTTCTTTCTCCTTGCTCTCAACCCCCATTTTGTGCATTCCTGCTTCCTGCCCTTTCCTTCCTTCTCAATGCTTTCTGCATTCTCTCAGCCCCCTTTTGTGAGTGCCTGCTGCCTGCCTTTCCTACCTTCTAGCTTCTTTTTCCTTTTTCTCGGTCCTGTTTTGCTCATGCCTGCTGCTTCCCCTAACCTTCTTCAAACTGTTTTCTCCTTGCTGTCATTTTGTGCATGCCTGCTGCTTGTCTTTCTCTTCTCCTCACATCTTTCTTCTTGCTCTTAGCCCCCATTTTCTGCATGCCTGCTGCTTCCCTTTCCCTTGTTCTCACTGCTTTCTCTTTGCTCTCAGCCCCGTTTGTGCGTCTTTGCTGCTTACCTTTTCCACATTGTTACTGTGTTCACCTTGCTATCAGCCCCGTTTTGGATGTGCCTGCTGCTTGCCTTTCTCATTGCTTTGTCCTTGCTCTTGGCCCTGTTTTGTGTGTTCCTGCTGCATGCCTTTCCATCATTCTCATGGCTTTACATTTGCTCTGAACCCCACTTTGTGTATGTCTGCTGCTTGCCTTCCCCTGGTTTTCACTGCTTTCTCTTTGCTATCAGCCTGTTTTGTGTGTGCCTGCTCCTTGCCTTTCCCTCCATGTCACTGCTGTCTTCTTGCCCTGAGCCCCCACGTTGTGGTAACTGTTGCTTGCCTTTCTCTCGTTCTCACTGCTTTCTCCTTGTTCCTTCCCCCCTGTTATTTGTGTGCCTGCTTCTTGACATTTTCTTCTCATTACTTCTCCTTGCGCTCAGCTCCGTTTTGTGCATGCCTGCTGCTTGCCACTCCCTCCTTTTCACTGCTTTCTCCTTGTTCTCCAGCCATGTTTGGTGCATTCCTGCTTCTTGCCTCGCCCTCCTTCTCACAGATTGCTCCTTTATCACCACCACATTTTGTGTTTGCCTACTGCTTCTGTTTCATTACTTCTCACTGTTTTCCCCTTGCTTTTATCCCATTTTATGCACCCATGCTGCGTGCCTTTCCCTCCTTCTCACTGCTTTCTCTTTGCTTTCAGCCCTGTTTTGTGCATACCTTCTACTTTCCATACCTTCCTTCTCTCTGCTTTCTCCTTGCTCTCATCCATTGTGTCCATGCCTGCTGCTTATATTCCCCTCATTCACACTGGCTTTATCCTTTCTCTCAGTGACATTTTGTGTGTTCCTGCATCTTGCCTTGCTCTCCGTCTCACACCTTTCTCCTTTCCCTCTTCCACATTTTGCATGCCTGCTGCTTCCCTTTTCCTCCTTCTCTCTGCTTTCACCTTGCTCTCATCCCATTTTCTGTCTCACATTTGCATTCCTTTCCCTCCTTCTCACTGGTTTTGTACTTGCTCTCAGCACCGTTTTGTGCATGCCTGCGCCCTTGCCTTTCCCTTGTATTTCCTCATTCGAACTGCTTTCTATTTGCTCTCATCCCCATTTTTTGCATCCCTTATGCTTGCCATTCCCCCCATTCTCACTGCTTTCTCCTTGCACTCAGTCCCATTTTTGTGTGTCCCTGCTCCTTGATATTCCCTCCTGCTCATTGGCTTTGTCTTCCTTTAGTCCCATTTTATGCTAACTACAGCTTGCCGTTCACTCCTTCTCACTGCTTACTTATTGGTCCCAGTCCTGTTTTGTGCATGCCTGCTGCTTGCCTTTCCCTTGTTCCCACTGTTTTCTCCCTGCGCTCAGCCCCATTTTGTATGTGCCAGCTGCTTGCCTTTCTTTCGTTCTCACTGCATTTCTATTGTTCTCAGGCCTATTTTCTGCGTGCCTGCTGCTTGCCTTTCATTCGTTCTCACTGCTTTTTCCTTGCCCTCAGCCATGTTGTGTGTGTGCCTGCTGCTTGCATTTTGCTTGTTCTCACTGCTTTCTACTTGTTCTCAGCCCTGTTTAACGCATGCTGCTGCTGGCCTTTCCGTTGTTCTGACTGCTTTCTCCTTCCTTTCAGCTCCATTTTGTGTGTGCCTGCTGCTTGCCTTTCCCTCCTTCTCACTGCGTTCACCCTTCTCTCAGCCCCTTTTTGTACATGCTTGATACTTGCCTTTCCCTCCTTTCCACTGCTTTCTCCTTGTTCTCTGCCCCGTTTTGTGCTTGCCTGCTTCCTTCCTTCCCCTCCTTCTCACTGATTTCTGCTTGCCCTCAGCTCCTTTTTGTGAGAGCCTGCTCCCTGACTTTTCCCCCTTCTCACTTCTTTCTCTCTGCTCTCAGTCCTGTTTGACGTATGCCTGCTGCTTCCCTTTAGCTCCTTCTCACTGCTTTCTCCTTGCTCTCAGCTCCTTTTTGTCTGTGCCTGCCACTTGACATTCTCTTGTTTTCGTTGCTTTCTCCTTGCTCTCAGTCGCATTTTGTGTGTTTCTGCTGCTTATCTTCACATTGTTCCCACTGCTTTTTGCTTGTTCTCAGTTCAGTTTTGTGTGCGCTGCTACTTGACTTTCCCTCCTCACTGCTATCTTCATTTTCTCTGTCCCCTTTTGTGGTAACTGTTGCTTGCCTTTCTCTTATTTTAACTTCTTTCTCCTTGCTCCCATCCTGTTTTTTGGGTGCCTCCTCTTTGACATTTTCTTCTCACTGCTTTCTCCTAGCCGTCATCACCGTTTTGAGAATGCCTGCTGCTTGCCATTCCCTCCTTCTCACTGCTTTATCCTTGACTTTTGCCCCATTTAGTACATGCCTGCTGCTTGTCTTCCCCTCCTTCTCACTGCTTTATCATTTCTCACAGCTATGATTTGTGCGTTCGTCCTTCTTTATGTGCCCTCCTTTTCACAGCTTTTTCCTTTCTCTCTGCCACATTTTGTTCATGCCTGCTGCTTCCCTTTCCCTCCTTCGTACTGCTTTCTCCTTGCTCTCATCCTGTTTTCTGATTCCTTCTTGCTTGCTTTTCTTCTTTTTCACTGCTTTCTCCTTGCTCTTAGACCTGTTTTGTGCATGCTTGTTGCTGACCTTTCCCTTGCTCTCACTTCTTATTCCTTGCTCTCAGCCCCATTTTGTGTGTGCCTGCATTCCCTTCTTCTCACTGCTTTCTTCTTGATCTCAGCCCCATTTTGTGATGCATGTTGCTTCCCGTATCAGTCTGCCTTGATTTGAGATACTCCTATCCCCATGATGGCGATGTGGTTACTCTTGCTCTTCATCCTCAGAATCTGGGTCTGCAGGGGTGAGAGGTAGCCCACGTCGGGTGGCAATGTTATGCAGGATAGCGCATGCAACAACTATTTTGATGCCGTTATGGGGTATACTGGAGGGCACCTCCACTTTGGTGGAGGCATCTGAACCGTGCTTTCAGCAATCTAAAGGTTCTTTCAATCAAGTTCCTGGTCCTCTTATGTGCACTGTTGTATCGCCTCTCACATTCATTGCTGGGTGTTAGGTACGGAGTCAGTACCCACGGCCGTAGTGCATATGCACTGTCACCTGTTGGGCACAAAAAGTACACTGTTAGCAAGTCCTGGTTGGTGTGCACATTGATCTGTGTGCATGTCTACAAGGTGCATGCAGCTCTACCTAGGAGGTATCCGTCTCCAAACTCCCCACGTTCCAGGCGTTGGTGTATCCCACTGTGCCTAAAAATGTAGGAGTCATGAGTACTGCCTGGAAATTTAGCAACCATGTCAGTGATTACATAACGGGCGTCACATACCACCTGAATATTGAGTGAGTGGGTACACTTTCTATTGCAGAACAGATTTTCCAGGTTTGCCTGAGGGCATATTTGAATATGTGTCCCAACTACACACCCTATGACATGGGGAAAGTTGGCAATCTGGTAAAAGTCCAACTTGGTGCTGTTCATTTCTGCCTCATTCCTGGGTAGGTATATGTATTGGGACATGTGTGTGTGAGTAAGGCATCTAGGAATGTCCTGAGGAACCTTGATAGTGCACTTTGGGATACCCCACCTGCCACAGCAATGACCCCCTGATAGCTCCCCGAGGCCAAGAGGTGCAGTGAGCATAGCACTTGCACATGCGTAGGGATGGCGCAGCCGCGCACAGTCTGGCATTCTAGCTGTGGTTTGAGTAAATCTATCAAATCTAGGATAGCTGCGCTGCTAAGTCTATATTTATCATATATTTCCTCCTCAGTTTGCTGGAAGAGTGTCTGCCTTGTTCTGTAAATCTTCTCCTGTCTCTGGCTCCTGCTCCTCCTCTGCTGGGCTGCATGGGCTCTCCTCCTCACTGCTATCAGGTATATCTCTGCCATCTTGAGTAACCCAGATGCCTTCTGGGTCTCCTTTTATACTTTGGTAATGGTTACCACCTGGTCTGAGTTAGTGGTAAATTGGACATGCAAACTGGGCTTTTTGCGACTAGTCGCAATTTGCGAGTTGCTATTGCATATGGTTTGCGACTCGCAAATTCCGACTTCCTATTTGCGGATCGCAAAATGGGGTCGCAAATTTTGCGAGTCGGTAATGGCTCGCAACGCTTTTTGCGAGTCGGAAATGGGATTTTTGCATCCCATTTCCGATTTTGCGGAGTCGCAAATAGCGATTCGGGCCATTTGCGACTCGCAAACGTTTGCTACATCTGGCCCTTAATGCTTTACATGGAAATCTAGTGCTTGCCTTAAACTTGTTCTCACTTCTTTCTCCTTGCTCTTAGTCCCATTTTGTGCATGCCTACTGCTTGGCTTTCCCTTATTCACACTGCTTTATCCTTGCTCTCAGCCCTGTTTTGTGCATGCCTGTTCTTTGACTGTCCCTCCTTCTCATTGCTGTCTTCTTCATCTCAGCCCTGTTATGTGGTAACTGTTACTTGCCTTCCTCTCATTCTCACTGCTTTTTCCATGCTTCCCATCCTATTTTTGAGTGCCTGCTGTTTGACATTTTCTTCTCAGTGCTTTCTCCTTGCTCTCATTCCCATTTTGTATATGCCTGCTGCTTACCATTCCTTCCTTTTCGCTGCTTTTTCCTTTCTCTGCCACATTTTGTGCATGCCTGCTGGTTGTCTTTACCACCTGCTGACTGCTTTGCCCATGCTCTCCTCCTGTTTTTTGCATCCTTGCTGCTTGCCTTTCCATCGTTCTCGCTGTTTTCTCCTTGCTCTCGGTCCCGTTTTGTACTTGCCTGTTGCTTGTCATTCCCTTATTCTGTCTGCTTCCTCTATGCTCTCTACCCCATTTTCTGCATTCCTGCTGCTTCCCTTTCCCTCATTCTCACTCTCACCCCCTTTTTGTGCTTTCCTGCTGCTTGCCTTCTCCTCATTTTCATGGCTTTCTACTTGCTGTCAGCCCTATTTTGTGCGCATCAGCTGCTTGTCATTCCGTCATTCTCACTGCTTTCTACTTGCTCTCAAACCCGATTTGTGCATGCCTGCTGCTTGGCTTTGCCTCATTCTCACAGCTTTCAACTTGTGCTCACCCCTGTTTTATGCATTCCTACTGCTTGCTTTTCCCTTGTTCTCACTGCTTTTTCATTGCTCTCAGACCCATTTTGTGCATGCCTGATGCTTGCCTTACCCTCCTTCTCACTAATTTCTCCTTGCTCTCAACCCGGCTTTGTGCTTTCCTGCTTTGTGCTTTTCCCTCCTTCTCACTGCTTTCTGCTTGCCCTCAGCCCCCTCTTGTGATTGCCTGGCCCCTGCCTTTCCCACCTCCTCACTTCTTTCTCTCTGGTCTCAGCCTTGTTTTGCTCATGCCTGCTGCTTCCCTTTAACTCTTTCACACTGCTTTCTCTTTGCAGTCAGCTCCTTTTAGTGTGTGATTCCTGCTTGAGTTTCCCTCCTTCTCACTGTTTTCTCTTTGCTCTCAGCCCCATTTTGTCGGTGCCTGCTGTTTGACTTTATCTTGTTCTCATGGCTTTCTCCTTGCTCACAGCTCCCGTTTTGTGTCTTTCTGCTGCTTGAATTTCCCTTGTTCTCACTGATTTTTCATTGCTCTCAGGACTAGTTTTGTGTGTGCCTGCTGCTTGCCTTTTTCCTCAATCTCACTGCTTTCTCCTTGCCTCCCCCCATTTTTGGTGCCTGGGAGCTCCTTGACTTTTTCATCTCACTGCTTTCTTCTTGCTCTCAGTCTTGTTTTGTGCTTGCCTGCTGCTTAGCATTCCCTCCTTCTGTCTACTTTCTCCTTGCTCTCTGCCACATTTTGTGCATGCCTACTGCTTCCCTCTCCTTTCTTTTCACTGCTTTCTCCTTGCTCTCAACCCCATTGTGTGCATGACTGCTTCTTGAATTTTTCTCCTTCTCATTGTTTTCTTCTTGCTCACGACCCCATTTTGTGGAGGTCTGCTGCTTGCCTTTCCCTTGTTCTCACTGGTTTCTCCATACTCTCAGCCACATTTTGTGCATACCTGCTACTTCCCATTCCCTCCTTCTCACTGATTTCTCCTTGCACTCAACCCCATTGTATGCATGACTGCTTCTTGAATTTCCCTCCTTCTCACTGCTTTCTTCTTGCTCACAATCTCATTTTGCGTGTGCTTCCTGCTTGCATTTCCCTCATTCTCACTGCCTTCTACATGCTCTCAGCCCCATTTTGTGCATTCCTTCTGCTTGCCATTCTCTCATTCTCACTGCTTTCTCCTTGCTCTCAACCACATTCTTGTGTATCCCTGCTCCACGATTTTCCCTTCTGCTCAATGGTTTCTCCTCGCCCTTAGCCCCATTTTGTGTTGACTGCTGCTTGCCGTATCATCCTTCTCTATGCTTATTCCTTACTTTCAGCCCTGTTTTGTGCATGCCTGTTGCTTGCCTTTCCCTTGTTTCCACTGATTTTTCCTTCCTCTCAGCCCCGTTTTATACATGCCACCTGCTTGGCTTTCCTTAGTTCTCACAGCTATTTCCTTGCTCTCATCCATATTGTGCATGCCTGCTGCTTGCCTTTTCCTCATTCTCACTGCTTTCTCCTTGCTTTCAGACCAGTTTTGAGAGTACCTGCTGCTTGCCTTTAATTTGTCCTCACTGCTTTCTCCTTACTCTCAGCCATGTTTTGTCTATGATTGCTGCTTGTCTGACACTCATTCTCACAGCTTTCAACTTGATATCTGCCCCATTTTGTGTGTGCCTTCTGCTTGCCTTTACCTCTTTCTCACTGATTTGTCCCTTTTCTTAGCCATGTTTTAAACTTTCCTTCTGCTTTCCTTTCCCTTGTTCTCACCACTTACTCTTTCATCTCATCCCTGATTTGTGCTTGCCTGCTGGTTGCCTTTCCCTTATTCTCACTGCTTTCATCTTGCTATCAGCACTGTTTTGTGTGTGCCTGCTGCTTGCCTTACCCTCGTTCTAACTTCTCTCGTCTCGCACCCAGCCTTGATTTGTGCGTTCCTGCTGCTTGCCTTTCGCTCTTTATCACTGCTTTCTCCTTGCTCTAAGTCATGTTTTGTGCACGCCTGCTCCTTCACTTTCCCTCCATCTTACTGCTTTCTTCTTGCTCTCAGCCCCGTTTTTGTGGTGCTTGTTGCTTGCCTTTCTCTCATTTTCACTGCTTTCTCCTTGCGCTCAGCCCCATGTTCTGCATGCTCCTGCTTGCTTTTCCCTCCTTCTCGCTTCTTTCTCCTTGCTCTCAACCCCATTTTGTGCATTCCTGCTTCCTGCCTTTCCTTCCTTCTCAATGCTTTCTGCATTCTCTCAGCCCCCTTTTGTGAGTGCCTGCTGCCTGCCTTTCCTACCTTCTAGCTTCTTTTTCCTTTTTCTCGGTCCTGTTTTGCTCATGCCTGCTGCTTCCCCTAACCTTCTTCAAACTGTTTTCTCCTTGCTGTCATTTTGTGCATGCCTGCTGCTTGTCTTTCTCTTCTCCTCACATCTTTCTTCTTGCTCTTAGCCCCATTTTCTGCATGCCTGCTGCTTCCCTTTCCCTTGTTCTCACTGCTTTCTCTTTGCTCTCAGCCCCGTTTGTGCGTCTTTGCTGCTTACCTTTTCCTCATTGTTACTGTGTTCACCTTGCTATCAGCCCCGTTTTGGGTGTGCCTGCTGCTTGCCTTTCTCATTGCTTTGTCCTTGCTCTTGGCCCTGTTTTGTGTGTTCCTGCTGCATGCCTTTCCATCATTCTCATGGCTTTACATTTGCTCTGAACCCCACTTTGTGTATGTCTGCTGCTTGCCTTCCCCTTGTTTTCACTGCTTTCTCTTTGCTATCAGCCCTGTTTTGTGTGTGCCTGCTCCTTGCCTTTCCCTCCATGTCACTGCTGTCTTCTTGCCCTGAGCCCCACGTTGTGGTAACTGTTGCTTGCCTTTCTCTCGTTCTCACTGCTTTCTCCTTGTTCCTTCCCCCTGTTATTTGTGTGCCTGCTTCTTGACATTTTCTTCTCATTACCTTCTCCTTGCGCTCAGCTCCGTTTTGTGCATGCCTGCTGCTTGCCACTCCCTCCTTATCACTGCTTTCTCCTTGTTCTCAGCCATGTTTGGTGCATTCCTGCTTCTTGCCTTGCCCTCCTTCTCACAGATTGCTCCTTTATCACCACCACATTTTGTGTTTGCCTACTGCTTCTGTTTCATTACTTCTCACTGTTTTCCCCTTGCTTTTATCCCATTTTATGCACCCATGCTGCGTGCCTTTCCCTCCTTCTCACTGCTTTCTCTTTGCTTTCAGCCCTGTTTTGTGCATACCTTCTACTTTCCATACCTTCCTTCTCTCTGCTTTCTCCTTGCTCTCATCCCATTGTGTCCATGCCTGCTGCTTATATTCCCCTCATTCACACTGCTTTATCCTTTCTCTCAGTGACATTTTGTGTGTTCCTGCATCTTGCCTTGCTCTCCGTCTCACACCTTTCTCCTTTCCCTCTTCCACATTTGCATGCCTGCTGCTTCCCTTTTCCTCCTTCTCTCTGCTTTCACCTTGCTCTCATCCCATTTTCTGTCTCACATTTGCATTCCTTTCCCTCCTTCTCACTGTTTTGTACTTGCTCTCAGCACCGTTTTGTGCATGCCTGCGCCTTGCCTTTCCCTTGTATTTCCCTCATTCGAACTGCTTTCTATTTGCTCTCATCCCCATTTTTTGCATCCCTTATGCTTGCCATTCCCCCATTCTCACTGCTTTCTCCTTGCACTCAGTCCCATTTTTGTGTGTCCCTGCTCCTTGATATTCCATCCTGCTCATTGGCTTTGTCTTCCCTTTAGTCCCATTTTATGCTAACTACAGCTTGCCGTTCACTCCTTCTCACTGCTTACTTATTGGTCCCAGTCCTGTTTTGTGCATGCCTGCTGCTTGCCTTTCCCTTGTTCCCACTGTTTTCTCCCTGCGCTCAGCCCCATTTTGTATGTGCCAGCTGCTTGCCTTTCTTTCGTTCTCACTGCATTTCTATTGTTCTCAGGCCTATTTTCTGCGTGCCTGCTGCTTGCCTTTCATTCGTTCTCACTGCTTTTTCCTTGCCCTCAGCCATGTTGTGTGTGTGCCTGCTGCTTGCATTTTGCTTGTTCTCACTGCTTTCTACTTGTTCTCAGCCCTGTTTAACGCATGCTGCTGCTGGCCTTTCCGTTGTTCTGACTGCTTTCTCCTTCCTTTCAGCTCCATTTTGTGTGTGCCTGCTGCTTGCCTTTCCCTCCTTCTCACTGCGTTCACCCTTCTCTCAGCCCCTTTTTGTACATGCTTGATACTTGCCTTTCCCTCCTTTCCACTGCTTTCTCCTTGTTCTCTGCCCCGTTTTGTGCTTGCCTGCTTCCTTCCTTCCCCTCCTTCTCACTGATTTCTGCTTGCCCTCAGCTCCTTTTTGTGAGAGCCTGCTCCCTGACTTTTCCCCCTTCTCACTTCTTTCTCTCTGCTCTCAGTCCTGTTTGACGTATGCCTGCTGCTTCCCTTTAGCTCCTTCTCACTGCTTTCTCCTTGCTCTCAGCTCCTTTTTGTCTGTGCCTGCCACTTGACATTCTCTTGTTTTCGTTGCTTTCTCCTTGCTCTCAGTCGCATTTTGTGTGTTTCTGCTGCTTATCTTCACATTGTTCCCACTGCTTTTTGCTTGTTCTCAGTTCAGTTTTGTGTGCGCTGCTACTTGACTTTCCCTCCTCACTGCTATCTTCATTTTCTCTGTCCCCTTTTGTGGTAACTGTTGCTTGCCTTTCTCTTATTTTAACTTCTTTCTCCTTGCTCCCATCCTGTTTTTTGGGTGCCTCCTCTTTGACATTTTCTTCTCACTGCTTTCTCCTAGCCGTCATCACCGTTTTGAGAATGCCTGCTGCTTGCCATTCCCTCCTTCTCACTGCTTTATCCTTGACTTTTGCCCCATTTAGTACATGCCTGCTGCTTGTCTTCCCCTCCTTCTCACTGCTTTATCATTTCTCACAGCTATGATTTGTGCGTTCGTCCTTCTTTATGTGCCCTCCTTTTCACAGCTTTTTCCTTTCTCTCTGCCACATTTTGTTCATGCCTGCTGCTTCCCTTTCCCTCCTTCGTACTGCTTTCTCCTTGCTCTCATCCTGTTTTCTGATTCCTTCTTGCTTGCTTTTCTTCTTTTTCACTGCTTTCTCCTTGCTCTTAGACCTGTTTTGTGCATGCTTGTTGCTGACCTTTCCCTTGCTCTCACTTCTTATTCCTTGCTCTCAGCCCCATTTTGTGTGTGCCTGCATTCCCTTCTTCTCACTGCTTTCTTCTTGATCTCAGCCCCATTTTGTGATGCATGTTGCTTCCCGTATCAGTCTGCCTTGATTTGAGATACTCCTATCCCCATGATGGCGATGTGGTTACTCTTGCTCTTCATCCTCAGAATCTGGGTCTGCAGGGGTGAGAGGTAGCCCACGTCGGGTGGCAATGTTATGCAGGATAGCGCATGCAACAACTATTTTGATGCCGTTATGGGGGTATACTGGAGGGCACCTCCACTTTGGTGGAGGCATCTGAACCGTGCTTTCAGCAATCTAAAGGTTCTTTCAATCAAGTTCCTGGTCCTCTTATGTGCACTGTTGTATCGCCTCTCACATTCATTGCTGGGTGTTAGGTACGGAGTCAGTACCCACGGCCGTAGTGCATATGCACTGTCACCTGTTGGGCACAAAAAGTACACTGTTAGCAAGTCCTGGTTGGTGTGCACATTGATCTGTGTGCATGTCTACAAGGTGCATGCAGCTCTACCTAGGAGGTATCCGTCTCCAAACTCCCCACGTTCCAGGCGTTGGTGTATCCCACTGTGCCTAAAAATGTAGGAGTCATGAGTACTGCCTGGAAATTTAGCAACCATGTCAGTGATTACATAACGGGCGTCACATACCACCTGAATATTGAGTGAGTGGGTACACTTTCTATTGCAGAACAGATTTTCCAGGTTTGCAGGAGGGCATATTTGAATATGTGTCCCAACTACACACCCTATGACATGGGGAAAGTTGGCAATCTGGTAAAAGTCCAACTTGGTGCTGTTCATTTCTGCCTCATTCCTGGGTAGGTATATGTATTGGGACATGTGTGTGTGAGTAAGGCATCTAGGAATGTCCTGAGGAACCTTGATAGTGCACTTTGGGATACCCCACCTGCCACAGCAATGACCCCCTGATAGCTCCCCGAGGCCAAGAGGTGCAGTGAGCATAGCACTTGCACATGCGTAGGGATGGCGCAGCCGCGCACAGTCTGGCATTCTAGCTGTGGTTTGAGTAAATCTATCAAATCTAGGATAGCTGCGCTGCTAAGTCTATATTTATCATATATTTCCTCCTCAGTTTGCTGGAAGAGTGTCTGCCTTGTTCTGTAAATCTTCTCCTGTCTCTGGCTCCTGCTCCTCCTCTGCTGGGCTGCATGGGCTCTCCTCCTCACTGCTATCAGGTATATCTCTGCCATCTTGAGTAACCCAGATGCCTTCTGGGTCTCCTTTTATACTTTGGTAATGGTTACCACCTGGTCTGAGTTAGTGGTAAATTGGACATGCAAACTGGGCTTTTTGCGACTAGTCGCAATTTGCGAGTTGCTATTGCATATGGTTTGCGACTCGCAAATTCCGACTTCCTATTTGCGGATCGCAAAATGGGGTCGCAAATTTTGCGAGTCGGTAACGGCTCGCAACGCTTTTTGCGAGTCGGAAATGGGATTTTTGCATCCCATTTCCGATTTTGCGGAGTCGCAAATAGCGATTCGGGCCATTTGCGACTCGCAAACGTTTGCTACATCTGGCCCTTAATGCTTTACATGGAAATCTAGTCCTCCTAAAAGTGTTAGTCACAGTGACCCCACAACAAACAAAGGCTATCTTGTGCTCCTCTTTTGATGATTTAGTACCTGTTATTTCAGAGATTTCTCAAAACACCCTAACAGGTAATGTCCCATTAGCAGATCATCAGTTCAAAGCTCTAACAAAACAGTGTCATCTTATTAAAACATTTAGGCCCTCATTCTGACCCTGGCGGTCGGCGGAGAGACGGCGGTCGGACCGCGAACAGACCGGCGGTATTAAAAATGGCATTCTGACCGCTGCGGTCCCCGCCGCGACCGACCGCTACTTCTCCACTCCGACCGCCACGGCGGTCATGACCGCGGGGCTGGAGTTTGCGCACTCCGGCCCGGCGGTCGTCCCAAGACCGCCAAGGGTATTATGACCCTGCCTACCGCCGCGGTTTCTTGCGGGCGGGAACCGCCGTGCAAACCATGGCGGTAAGCACTATCGGGGCCAGGGAATTCCTTCCCTGGCACTGATAGGGGTCTCCCCCACCCCCCACTACCCACCCGAGTCCTCCCCCCACACCCTCCACCCCCCTGCCACCCCCCAGAGGTGGTACGAACCCCCTCCCCACCCCCACCCCGACATGCACATACATGTACCCCCGACATGCACACACCCCCAACATGCACATATACACACCCCCTACACACACATACACAACGGGGACACATACCCGCACACATACATGCCGACATGCGCACCTGCCGAACAGCACACATTACCCATAGACACAGCAGCACCCCCCGCCCGCATACACGCACTCACACACCCCCTCTACACACTCACACGCACACCCCCATGCACGCCCACATCACACAACACCCCCCCCACCCCCTCCCCTCACGGACGATCAACTTACCTTGTGCGTTGGTCCTCCGGGAGGCGACGGGAGCCATAGGGACGTGACCGCCAACAGAAGACCGCCAACAGAAGACCGCCACACGGAAATGTGGGTCGTAATTCTGTGGGCGGTGTTCTGCTGGCGTGGCGGTGGAGGTTGACCAGTCTCCACTTTCCCGCCGACCGCCAGTGTGGCTGCTGGCGGTTTT
Organism: Pleurodeles waltl; assembly: GCF_031143425.1. Taxonomy (NCBI): domain Eukaryota; kingdom Metazoa; phylum Chordata; class Amphibia; order Caudata; family Salamandridae; genus Pleurodeles; species Pleurodeles waltl. The sequence continues at coordinate 1,428,734,714 of NC_090446.1, forward strand.
CCGGCGGAACGCTCCCAGCGGTCAGAATGCGCACAGCGGCACACCGCCGCGGTCGGCGGTCTTCACCGCGGCGGTAACTCAGCGGTCTTGCGAAAAGACCGCCAAGGTCAGAATGAGGGCCTTAGTCTGGTTTCTAAATAGAAATTGGTGAAGCAGTCTAGAGGGTGTATAGGGTATTTGTTGGGTATAGCTATTTCTCTCATTACCAGCCTTTTGGGTGGAAACTGATGGAGTACACCAAAAAGATGTACTTGCTGCCCTGACATCAGATAGAATATTTAGGGGCAATTATGCATCAAGACTGGGACATACGGAAAAATGAAATGCAGAGACTGGATGTTGAAATGTAAACCATCCTAAACTGTACACACTTGGCACCTGACAACAAAGTCAAACTGCACTTGACAGTTCTTCAGAACTTCTTAAACTATTTTCAACAGGGCTTGGGGAAAAAAATAAGCTGACATTATATACTACTGACTCTGGACGTCCACAGCAACCGGCCACTCAGGAACCCTCGCCACCCTAAGAAATTATTAAGCAACACCGGAAGGTGATACAAGTAAAAAACACACAAAAATGCTGTTTCAGCAAAAATGTCCAGCAAAAAAGACACTGCCTCATGGAATAACAAAGGAGAGTTTATCTCAAAGGATCTGACATCTACAACTTAAATCTGTGGCATTATACAACCCCAGACTCTCACACTGTGGATGGGACATTTTCATGCAGGCCATTACAGAAATGAACATTCCTTCTTCCATTGTAGGCAATGCTGCAAATAGATCCTTTAAACTCTTTAAAAGATTCGGGCAATCAACTGTTTGCAAGCCCCAAGAGTCCTATGCTTGTTGTTTTATAGCCTTGTTTATACACATCCACATCATCTTTCTTTCCACAAGATGGTTTAGCTCTGGAACCCAAGATACAGTTTTCAAGATGACCACATGTTTGCCTATTTAATTTTTCGGTTTAGTTTGCCCCATAGAATAGACTTTTTATTTATGTCTGTGCCACTTCTTGTGACTGATCATCAAATATCAAAACTGACAACATGTCAAAGACTCTACACAGGTCCTCATTGACTTTTTGTAATGCCTCCATGTGAAACCCCCCTGAAACAGTGTGACGGGGATAATGTCAGCTTAGATGAGGTTTTACCCTGGCCCTTCCCTTTTTCTTCCACAACACGAGACGTGCCTATCTTTTTCTTACAGTCTATATGGACTTCTGTCCCTTTAAGACATCTACAGAGAAACATGAGGTTGGGCGTGGCCTTGAGTGTGACGCTGATCAGCCCCCTGATGAATGGTGGCTGGAAAGCAGAAGGACGACGAACCCAAAAGGAAGGAGTGCCAACAAGAGAGGGAAAAAGGAGCACCAAACAGAGACACCGTTGGGAACCAACAAAGAACCAGACCACCCAGCACAGGACAAATTCGGAGGCTCCAAAGCCCTATTGAAAATATCCAGGGAACCCAAGGAGAGTTGGTGGAGTAAGCTGGGATGCCACTGTTCCCTTGTGTCACCCTACCACGCTCCCGGAAGAGCGTGGCTATCCCAGGTAGGTGGGTATCTGCCAGGCCAAGTGGGAGGGTGGAAAATGCGTGGCTGTGAGGAGGGGACACCCGTCTGAGAGTCAGGCTCCTATTCTTATTTGGAAGATAGGAACAAGCCTTGCATACTACATTTTCAAATAAAAGAAACAAGCATGAAAACCCGGTGACAGCAGTGGGAAAACAGTGATTATCTCCCTCACACCCACTGCTATAAAAATAAGATAACATTAAAGAGTATACACTTACCTGCGGTTCTTTCCTCTTCAATCCGTGGGGCGCGGTAACCTCAGTGGTCCAGTCCAGTCGAGACTAGAAGGTAGAGGGAGAATGGAGACAACCATTACGAACCATATAACAGAGGAGCAAAGCATGAGCCTTACATAGAGGAAATAAAGTGACCCATAAGTAAAGAATCAAGGTGTAGAGTACTTCCTTTATCTGTCTACGTAGCCGTTTGCCTGCTCATGTGACAGGTGGCATAGTTGGCAGGATTTCAGAACCCCTACTGCTACAAGATGGAACACGTTGTACATCAATTAAGCAAAGGCCAGTGGAAATTGGAATTGGCCTATACGAGCCACATGAAGGAAGCGGAAGTAGACCTGACCATATTCACCAATGCCATTCATTCACAAGGGGACAATCTCACTAAAATGGCAAGAAGACAGTCTCAGTTGGTTATTGGCATTGACCTTTCATGAGGACCCACGGTATCAGGGGCTATGGCACAATTACAGAATTATGTACCCGGAGAAGACCTTGTGGCGTTATTTCTGAACTTTGTGTGAGTTGCTCGTGCCAGCGCCTGGCCAACCAAAAAATAGCCCTTCTATTTAGCACCATTGCTTACAGGAGAAGCACAAAAAGCCTATCAGATTGTCAACTGGGATGGGATGACAGGTTATGGGGAGGTGAAACTGTTCATTATGGATCATTTATGCATAGATGAAAAAATCCACAGACTAAAGTTTAGGAAGAAAAAAGGTACACCTGGAGGTACCCGGAAGATCTTATTTTATAGAAAGAAGCACGCCGCAGATTGCTGGCTTAAACCCTTGGACTCAACAAAGGAAGAAATCATGGAAAAAAGCCACCTTGAACAATACTTGGAAGCATTACCATTTCAAATGCAAAATGGGTACGGCAACATGCTGAGTTGACTCTCGACCATGCCGTAGAAATGGACACTTCCTTTGCATGCACCCAGTCTCAGGGGTATTCCCCCAACCCTGAAAAGAATTCCAAGCCTTTCCCCCGTCCAGCCTCAAGTATGAGAAAACTCCAAACAAACCACCAATGAAACTTCCAAGATTAGGAGAGGGAAACCCGAGCCTGTGGTACACCCTGGTCTCAATGCTATGAATGTGGGGATTGATCCCATATAGCCCGTTTCTGCAAAAGACAAAAAGAGAAGGGAGATGAAGAACCCATAGACATTGGGTATATTCCCAGGACTGTACTCTATGACCAGGAAAATGGCCCGCTTTATTAAGTGAGTTTATTGTCAAATGGGGCAAGCATAACCACTTTGTTAGATTCCCACTGTAGGCAATCAGTAGTCAGGTGACACAGGGCACATACTTCCTAAATAATTCCAAACAAAAAGGCAGGGATACGCTGTGTACATGGTAACAACAATGTATATCCAGTGGCAAGGCTTAAACTCTCCAGCCCCTCAGGGGCATGTAGCATAGTGAAAGTAGGGGTACTACCTTGCCCACCTGAACAGCTCATTTTGGGTAGAGATAATCCCTACTTTCTTTATGAAACCTTTTACAGAAAAAGATGACCCAGGCCTAACAAATCATGAAGGAGTATTTTGTTCATGATTCTCTTCTTATCCCAGAACCGTGGGTACTGGACAAAAGGTTTACACTGACACAACTTAATGATAGCACCCTTCAGAATGCTTGGCAAAGTACCAAGAGTAACCCAGACTCCTCTACTCCCACATATCCACGTTTCATCATATAAAAGAGCGTCCTTTACTGATTAGGTAAGGTTACTGATACCCCTCAATTGTTGGTTCTTTTAGGATATCGTGACCAAGTTTAGTTTTTTCCACATTCTCACCTAATAGCCGGTCATTCCGGAATAGAAAAGACCAGTCAGTCCATCCTGCAGAGTTTTTATTGGCCTGCGATATATGCACAGGTCAAACGATATGCCAAAAAAATAGTCCCTATCAACCACCCCTGGTGCCCCTACAACCATTACTCATATTTGGAAAGCCATTTGATCGCACAGTTATGAATTTAATAGGACCCCTGCCTAGGTCTACAAAAGTTTTTCAATACGTGTTGGTAATGGTTGATTATTCTACAAAGTAACCAGAGGCATTACCCTTCCGAGTAACCATGCCAAGGGTCATTACCAAACATCTTATAGAAGTGTTCTCTAGCATTGGATTTCCTCATGAGATCCTCACAGATCATGGAACTCCCTTTGTTTCTATAATAATGAAACAAGTTTGCAAGCATTTAAACATAAAACATTTGACCACTTCTGTTTACCATCCCAAGACAGATAGCCTCATTGAGAGGTATGATGGGAGCCTCAAATTAACTCTAAAGAAGATGCTCTCTAGTGATGAGTGAACTTGGGACCAGTTACCCCTGCTTGCCTTTTTTTGCCTCAAAGAGCCAAATCCAAAGTAGTTTGGGGGTCTCTTCTTTTGAGTTGCTTTTGGGGTGACGACCATGTATTCTACTGGAAATAACAGAAGAAGCATGGGAAAAAGACTCAGAAGATGAGGCCTGTTCTCTTTTGGAGTATAATAGACAGCTCAAATCCCGGTTAGGGAAATTAAGAGCACTGGCCCATGAAAACCTAGAGAAATCCCAACAAAAACTGAAACATTTCTATGACAATGATAAATGTTGGCGGGAACTCACTGTAGGCGATTGGGCCATGGTCCTTCTATCCAATTTTTCTTCCAAAATGAAGAAAGAGTAGCAAGGACACTATGAGTAGGAAGAGTCATTTACCAGCTACGCCTCCCCAAAACTGAAAAAAACAGTTATATCATATTATCATCCTAAAAAAATTGTTAGGACCTCCTCCCAAGACTGTACAAACGGTGAACTCTGAAGAGGAGCTACAATCCACTATAAATAACACAGACATCGGTAATTCCCCATCCAAAGAAAAAAAAGCTGAACTTCTGACTGTCTCAGATTATATAGACATTTTTTTCTGCCTGGTAGGACTAACCTCGCTATGCATTTCATACAGACCCAGGAGGGGGGTGTTATCAAGCAACGATCATACCGTATTCCTGAAGCAAGGCGCCTTGACCTCCAAGCAGAGGTCACACAAATGCTTAAAATGGGGGTCATTGTCCCATCTTAAAGCAAATGGTCTTCGCCCATAGCACTTGCACCAAAACCGGACGGCAGTCTACGGTTTTGAATTGACTTCTGGGCTGTGAACCTAGTCTCCACGCTGAATGGATACCCCTTACCTAGAGTATACGAGATGATTGAGAGGCTTGGGGAAGCACACTGCATGAGCACTATCGACTTGACGAAAGGCTATTTAAACCCAGCTGACCAAGAGAAAACAGCCTTTGCTGTGCCTAACCACTTCACTGTCCTCCCCTTTGGGTTATATAGGGCCCCTACTACCTTCCAGAGATTCATAAACAGCCTACCAGCAAAACACCAGGGACATTCAGCCACTTACCTGGATGATAAAGTGGTATACAGCAAGACATGGCCAGAACATCTTGACCATCTTAGATCAGTTCTATTGGAATTACAACATGCCCACCTCCATATCAATGCAAAAAAGTCCAGATTTGCACACCACAAAGTAAAATATCTGAGTTATATTCTTGGATACTGGGAGATTGAATCCCAAAAGGAGAAGATAAAAGCTATAACAGAAACTCCTTCTCCTAAAACAAAAAGGGAGATGCGAGCATTTCTTGGTCTCCTAGGATATTACAGGAGATTTATCCCATGCTTCTCTGAGTGATCAGCTTTCCTTACAGGCTTATTGAAGAAATTGGTATCTCCCTCTATCTTAAAAAACTCTCCAGCTAGCGCCCTCAAAGCCTTCCAGGATGTGAAGAATGCTCTTACTACTGCTCGAGTACTATTGTCTCCTGACATTAGTAAACCCTTTATTCTACAAACATACGTTTCAGATGTGGGCATTCGTTGTGTTTTGTCACAGTTGGATGCTAAGGGGCAGGAAGAGATACCTCTTTTCTATATCAGTAGGAAACTTTTCATTCATGAAAAGCTGTACATCACCATAGAAAAAGAGTGTTTGGCCCTGAAATGGAATATTGAGAAGCTGCACAACTATCTAGAGAGCAGGTCTTTTGTATTGTACACCAATTATGCTCCCCTCACTTGGCTTCAGCAAAACAAGGTGAACAATGACTGTGTCCTGAGGTGGTTTTTATGTTTGTAGCCCTTCGGGTTTGAAATCCACCATAGGAAGGGTAGGGTTCAGGATAACGCTGACTACCTCTCTCGTTTTCCCCTTTTCCCCAACCAGGAAAATCCTGGGGTGGGGTTGTGTGATGGGGATACCGTAAGCTGAGATGAGGTTTTACCCTGGCCCTTCCCTTCTCCTTCCGCAACACAAGATGCGCCTGTCTTTTTCTTACAGACTACATTAGACGTCTGTCCCTGTCAGACATCTACAGAGTGACGTGAGGAGGGGCGTGGCCTTGAGTGTGACACTGATCAGCGCCCCTGATGAATGGTGGCCGGAAATCGGAAGGATGACAAACCTGGAAGGACCAGACCGATCGGCACAGGATGACTCGGGGGACTCCAGTGCCTTGTCAGAAATATCCAGGGAACCGGATGAGGGTCTTCTTGTGTCGCTCAGCCACACTGAGGTACCTGGGCGTCTGCCGGGACTAGTAGGAGGGTGGAAAACGGGTAGTTGTGAGGAGGGGACACCATCTGAGAGAAAGGTTCCTCTTCTTATTTGGAAGATAGGAAAGAGCCTTGTATACTACATTTGCAATTAAAAGAAACAAGCATGACAACACGGTAACAGGATAGGGAAAACTGTGATTATCTCCCTCAAACCCACCCCAATAAAAATAAGACAGCATTAAAGAGTATAGACTTATCTGTTGTTCTTTCCTCTTCTGTCCGAGGGGCACTATAACCACGGTTGTCCAGTCCGGTCAAGACTAGAAGGGAGAGGAAGAACGGAGACGATGATTACGAACCAAACCACAAGGCGTAGAGTACTTCATTTACTCGTCCACGTAGCTGTTTGATTTCCCATGTGACAAACAGCTTCACTGTCACAATCACATAAGTGATAAATATAAACATCTTCTTTAAGCTCAAACTTCCCCAATTTAACTATTTCATTGCTGAAAGTCTGTTGATAACCTTTTGTACATACAGATTTCATCTTAGACACTCTAACGTGCTCCCTTTCTTTTAGAAAGGGATTCTTTACACAATCCCTGAACTGATCATTGTACACAGTCCTCCAGCCTTGTACAGCATTCTGGAGTGCTACCAAATCAGGGGTAGTCTTCATAGTCCAATGCCAACTAGTGTTATAAATCTGTAAAAACTACTGTAATACAGGCACATCGAGGAAGGTGCTGTATGCTGTGAATATTATAGATTTTAGATTTTAGATTTTAAAGTTCTATTAAAACATTTCATTACTGCTGCTTTCTCTTCTGTGTGTGTGATAAAATGATGAATTGCATGTTGTTTTGATAATTTCTGAAAATGCTCGTTCAAAAACTCTATCCGAGCATCTGTTTTATAGTTTTTGAGGTGTTTGGCCTTTGTTAAATATGGCTGCCGTAGAGGTCACAGTAACACTAGGACCGGTCTTGTCTTTCAGTGCTTCTGAAAAGATATACTTAGATAGTACATCTATGACAGTCAATGTATATTATGCACCGTTATTATGTTTAGCAAATTTCCGAAGGCAAATTAGATCTGCCTGCCATTGATAGTTTATAGTCCCCACAACCATTTGTGTTCGCCTAAATCTCTTCCACTCAGATTTATGCAGAGAATATGCATCTTCACCAGATAACCACCCCTTCATCAAACTTCTTCAATAGGCTCTTTTTCAGCACCAACACTTCTTCTCAAAGCTTCAGCTCTTCCAAAACTTTTAATCCCTTTTTCACAGTAATAAAGCTTCCTCAGCAGAACATCAGTCATGTTACTCACAGGTGTAATCCGTAAAAGGAAATATACTTGTCTTGTGTATGATCATTTTATTAAAAAAATAATAATCAGAAAATTACAGTTTACATTTCTAATATTTAAAGTTTGCAGATATTAGGGATGTTTCAGTATACTAACTATCTGTCACCATACCTATCAGTTTGTATTCAGAGAAGGACATCATGTGCATTTATCACTGGGCTGTTCATAGATACATTGACATAAAGTCAACATCTTGGCTATTTTTCTGGATATATTATGATGGCATAAAATAGGCTGTTTCTCTCTGTCTCTCCAAGTCTACAGCTTTTTATACATAGTCCACTTGAGACATTTGTTAGTTCATACATTTCTCTGTCAAAACGTACATAACCTTTATTATTGAAATAATCCACAATTAAATGTTCTAAGCCACCTTGCACTCTGACTTTTGGTAGTAAAGTCAATCCATTCATATGGTACTTGTAGAAATACCAGTGTTGATCCGCTGAAGGTAACCATGTTTTTACGCATAAATTGGCAATGCACATGGGGCTATTACACTGTGAAGCATCAAGTGTAACACAAAACTTCAAATACTTCAAAGTTGCAGGTTGTACATCTGCTAGTCTTTCTTTCAGCAGCAAACATACCAATTTTGCTGTGCATATGTATCCAGGCCTTGTACACCTGTCTGATTGTGGAAGGTTGTTCTGTAATTTGGCTTAAAAGTTAAGTATATTAACTAAGTAACAGCAATATGTAGCCATTGCAATTTTTAAGACAGCCTCCTAGGGGTTAAAGAACCTCCAAAATGGCTATTTTCTTAAATAAATATAAGATATGTTTTTCTATAGCTCTTTCCACCAAAAACAGAACATTTTCCTTGTATCCACTCCAGTTTTCTGTCAGAGATACACATAGCTTGAATCTCTCTGAATGTTTTTGACAATACATGTATCATATCAGCATGCACATTTTCCTTATCAAATTATACTTTGTGAGGATCTAACAAAAAAGCCAGCCAACAGTTCTTGACATGTATGAGGCTTGTAGTGATTTGTGGGCATCCTGTTGAGGATATTTGATTTTATGTCCGTAACGGCGAGTATAAAAATCTCGCTTTAAACATGTATTTGCAAAAGTGGCTTCAAAACCCTTAACCTATCAAATGTCATTTGGGTGTACACCCCGGGCTGCCTTTTCAAAGTCGGCAATATCATCATAATATGCAGAGATTTTACACATCTCTCTGCCTTTGGTAGTTAAACTTTCATTCAGTTTTGACCGCATTAGCAGTACAAATTAATGGATGTCATTGCTGTCTGTGGACCCTCTCACTGTCAATTTTCGAAGATGCTTTCTACAGTTCAAAAATAAAGAAATACAATATATGAGTTCCTATTAAATACATATGTCCATGCAATTCAACAACACAAGTGAAAATATTTTTCTCACTTCTGAGAATTCTGCTTCTTCAAAGGCACCTCTCTGCTCCTGAGAGTAATATACTTCCATAGAAGTGTAGCATTCTTCAGGGTTGGTGTGTGTGCTCTGGGCACTAGCAGCATCAGGAGTCATAACATCCAAAAATCCTATATCTTCATATGCTGGTGAGTCAGGAATATTCTTCCACAATTTCCATATGAGCAAACTTGATTTCAGATGGGTTTGCAGTGTGTGAGGCAGCACTGCATCGGTAAGCGTTAATAGGAGATATTAGATGTGGCACATCATGCAATCTGAGGTTTTATAACTGCTAGCAGAACTCTTCCACAAACCCTGTGACATCATGGCTTTGATCTTTAAATGTAGGTGCTGGAACTCTCTCTCCAGTGGTAGTGGAGTCAATTGACTGTAATAATGATCAATAGTATTCAAACCTTTAGCAGAAGGCATATTTTTGTTGTAGTAATTATTTTTCTTCATGATGCATGTCGTTCCCAAGTGCAGCGTAGCACAGGCTTTAAGTAGGACTGTCTCAGAATCTCCTTATATATTTACCCTTAGTTAAAAAAATCACTTTCTACGATGTCACTTCCTGGTCACATGAGCTGGAAGTGACATCTCATTAACTTTATGTCTGGAGGAGGGACATCTGGGGTAGAGGTCACCAGTGACTCCACTATCTGGTCACATGAGCTGGAAGTGTTGTCACTTCTGAGTTAGGGGTCACTGGTGACATCACTAGTGGGTCACATGAGCCAGAAGTAACATCTTGATTACTTCATTTCTGGAGGAGGGACTTCTGGGTTGTGTCACCAGTGACATCTCTAGCAGACCACATGAGCCAGAAGTGACATCTCTGTAACTTCATGCCTGGAGGAGGGACTTCTGGGTTAGGGGTCATGGGTGACATCAATACCTGGTCACATGGGCCAGACGTGATGTCACTTCTGGGTTAGGGGTCAACGGTGACATCACTAGTGGGTTACATGGGCCAGAAGTGATGTCATTTCTGGGGAGGGACTTCCGGGGCTTAACCACCTGTCACATTATGCAAACCACACCTACTTTTGAGTTTGATGATCAGTATCCCATTATACTAATGCACCGGCAAAGAAGCAAAAGAGATTTTTGAGGCACTTACCTGGAAAGTGACATTACTCTATGTTAGAAATGGGGTCTTTGGTTGACAGTCAGGTTACCCCCTGTTCAAGCAAGGACCCTCACTCTAGTCAGGGTAAAAGACAATCACCCTCAGCTAACCCCTGCTTACCCCCTTGGTAGCTTGGCAGAGCAGTAGGCTTAACTTCAGAGTGCGAGGTGTAAAGTATTTGTACCAACACACACACTGTAACTTAATGAAAACACTCCAAAATGACAAAACCAGTTTACAAAAATAAGAAATATTTATCTAAACAAAACAAGACCAAAATAACAAAAATCCGACAAACGTAAGTCAAGATATGAATTTTTAAAGATTAAACTCAAAAATAGCGATTAGAAACCCAAAATGCTTCGATGAGGTATTAACACAGTGTTGTGACAGAGTCATTCCCAACAAGCCGAAACCAGCGGCGCCGGACATGGAGTCGCATAGACCCCCAAGTACAGGACCTTTGGTGAAGAGTGAAAACAAGTCGATGCCCGAAGTCGGGGATCACGGCGTCTGTGCGAAATGTTGAATCCGCACACTTCGAGCAGCAGCGGTCACGCAGTGGTGCGGCGACTTCCACAGAGTTGCGGAGTTTATTGGGGATGCAGCGGCGTCGGACCTGCGAAGGTCATCGCGGTCCAGCGAAGATCAAGGAGTTGGTTGCAGGCGGCGTCACCGGATTCAGCAGCGGCGTCGGTCCGAAGTCATCCGAAGTCGATTTCCTTGGATTTTCACCAGCTTTCCTTTCAAGGGCCCAGGGACTGGATAGGGCACCACTTGTCAGAGCAGGAGTCTCTCCAGAGACTTCCGGTGCTGGCAGAGAGAAGTCTTTGCTGTCCCTGAGACTTCAAACAACAGGAGGCAAGCTCTAAATCAAGCCCTTGGAGATTTCTTCACAAGATGGAAGGCACACAAAGTCCAGTCTTTGCCCTCTTACTCTGGCAGAAGCAGCAACTGTAGGATACCTCCACAAAGCACAGTCACAGGCAGAGCAGCACTTCTCCTCAACTCTTCAGCTCTTCGCCAGACAGAGGTTCGTCTAGATGTCCAGAAGTGATCTAAAGTCTGTGGTTCTGGGTGCCCTTCTTATACCCAATTTCTCTGTTGAAGTAGGCCTACTTCAAAGTAAAGTCTCTTTTGAATGTGAAATCCTGACTTGCCCAGGCCAGGCCCCAGACACTCACCAGGGGATCGGAGACTGAAGTGTGTAAGGACAGGCACAGCCCTTTCAGGTGTAAGCGACCACTCCTCTCCTCCATCCCAGCACAGATGGCTCATCAGGAAATGCAGACTACACCACAGATGCTTTGATGTCACTGTCTAGTGTGAGGTGCAACCAGCCCAACTGTCAAACTGACCCAGACAGGGAATCTACTAACAGGTAGAGTCACAGAAATGGTAGAAGAAAGAAAATGCTCACTTTCTAAAAGTGGCATTTTCAAACATACAATCTTAAAATCAACTTTACTAAAAGATGTATTTTTAAATTGTGAGCTCAGAGGCCCCAAACGCCACATGTCCATCCGCTCGTAAAGGGAATCTACACTTTAATCAGATTTAAAGGTAGCCCCCATGTTAACCTATGAGAGGGACAGGCCTTGCAACAGTGAAAAATTAATTTAGCAATATTTTACTAAATGTCCTACCTTAACCATACACTGCACCCTGCCATTGGGGCTACCTAGTGCCTACCTTAGGGTTGCCTTACATGTAAGAAAAGGGAAAGTTTGAGCCTGGCAAGTGGGTACACTTGCCAAGTCGAATTTATAGCTAAAATTGCACACACAGACACTGCAGTGGCAGGTCTGAGACGTGATTACAGAGCTACTCAGGTGGGTGGCACAACCAGTGCTGCAGGCCCACTAGTAGCATTTGATTTACAGGCCCTGGCACCTCTAGTGCACTTTACTAGGGACTTTCCAGAAAACCAAATATGCCAATCTTGGATAAGCCAATTACATACACATTTTGTAAATTTTCACTTGTACTTTAGCACTGGTTAGCAATGGTAAAGTACCCAGAGTACCAAAAACATCAAAATCAGTGTCCAGCACACATCAACAACCTGGGAAACAGAGGCAAAAAGTTAAGGGAGACCACGCCAAGGATGAAAAGTCTAACACTCGTTTTTAACTCGGTAGTGATAGACGCTGTGGTTAGTACTTAAAAATAGCTTAGTTTCAGGTTGATTGTTGTGCAAAGCTTTTATTGTCCAACTAATATTGTCCAGAGGAAGAGTAGTGGAACAGGCTATTTTGTAGTACATGCAGGAATTACTGCAAACATTAACATGCCATGGACAGCCATACTTTCAGACCCTTTGCACAAAGTCTTGTCTTGTGGAACAAGCCTCAACTTGAGAGATATTCCCGTCCATGTAACCAAGACTCGAAAGAATCTCTCTTAGGCAGTGACTGGTCACTGTGAGACACGAGGGGCATGAATAGGTTTGGTAGGGTGCATTAGGTCAATTTATCTTCAGATTATTTCTTCATTGCCAGCACTGTTGAGGAACGATGTCGCTGATGCCATTTATGAAGACCTTAGTCCTAGCAGGGATAGGTGCTACCTACCTACCACTGTGGAAGTCATACCACTAATTTGTCACTTGTTTACATAGGGTCTTCTGCCACGCAGGACATCTAGCTTCCTTCTACAGTGTTTGAGCAAGTTTGAAGAACTCAGTGTCAGCTGCTGCAGAATATTCTGGCTGGGTAGCCTACTTTCTTAACTGAACAACAACAATATATGACTATGACCCATATCCATCATTAAGCCATTGTAAGACAACACATGACTAAAAGGGCCAGATAGTGAGTCTGGTTCTAGTCATGCCCTGAGCGTAAGAATGTTGATAGAATGTTGATAGAATAAAGTCTGTTTCTATTTGATATTATCCTTCAGAGCAACAACACGTCTTTCTAAGATGTTAAAATATAAAAAAACAATATCTTCTGATTTGTTACTAAGGACAGAAATGCATTACAACACATATTAAAATGTACAAATGTTACACTTTGAGACATTTAGGCCCTCATTACAACCCTGACGGTTGGTGATAAAGCGGCAGTATCACCGCCAACAGGCCGGGGGTAAAAGAAATGGAATCATGACCACGGTGGAAACTGCCACTTTAACACACCGACTCCCACGGCGGTAGCAACAAACACTGTGGCGGTAACCGCCAACAGCCAGACGGAAGACAATGTACCGCCCACAGCATTACAACTCGCCTATCCGCCATCTTTTCCATGGTGGTACCAACGCCATCAAAAGCACGGCAGAAACAGTACACCGAAGGGAAATGACTCACCTCTCGATACTCAAGGAAAAACCACGATGCCATGGAGCCCGAGCTGCACTTTTTTCCAATGCCGGTGTACTTTCTCATACACCAGGAACATGAACGCCGGTGAAGGCGACCATGTTGAGTACTGCACCTAGCACACAAGGGAGGGGGGAGGAAAAAGAGAGTAACACACACACGCAACACCCCCACCCCCACCCCCAACACCATACACACAAACAGATGGAACAACATTACATATACACCCCGTAACCCTCAGAAATAACGCAAGGACAAAAGAAATGGATTAAAATGAGTGTAATAGTATAATTTTAGAAAAATACATACTTAATCATTAAACAGTATATACAATATATGCAAAAGGAGGGACAATGCCCACTCCAAAAGGTTTGTGGCCCACGGGGCAATAACACATAGGCCAAGGCCACACTTGATTCCTGCCTCAATACGGAGAGAACACTGCAGGGGCATCAGGTTGAAAAAACACAGGCACCTCAGGGCGACAGGGAGTGGGGGGGCACCTCAGCCAAAAGATGGTACAACACCACTGGCCTGGAGGGGCCTCCATGCCCACTGCTTGCTCCTGGGGAGTGCAAAGCCACAGTCTCTCAAGTGGGTAGTTTGCCCAATGCCTGGTCCTGGGGAATGCAAAGCTACAGTTTCTTCAAGTGGGTGTTTGTTCACTGCTTGCTCCTGGGGAGTGCAAAGCCACAGTCTCTCAAGTGGGTGTTTTACCCACTGCCTGGTCCTGGGGAGTGCAAAGCCATAGTCTCGCAAGTGGATGTTTTGCCCACTGCCTGGTCCTGGGGAGTGCAAAGTCACAGTCTCTCAAGTGGGTGGTTTGTCCCTGCTTGCTCCTGGGGAGTGCAGAGCCACAGTCTCTCAAGTGGATGGCTTCTCCACTGGTTCTGGAGGGGGCTTTGTGCCCAGTGTGCTTCATCCTACCAAGGAGGGGGTGAGTGGATGCCTTCTTCCACTGGTTCTGGAGGGGGGGCACTGGTCCTGCCAAGAAGGGGGTGAGTGGATGCCTTCTTCCACTAGTTCTGGAGGGGGCTTTGTGCCCAGTGTGCTTCATCCTGCCAAGAAGGGGGTGAGTGGATGCCTTCTTCCACTGGTCACGGAGGGAGCTTTGTGCCCACTATGCTTCATCCTGGATGGAGCAAGGTCACAGTCTCTCACCTGGGTGTCAACACAACAGGTGTTGCAGGGGCCAGGACGCACTGCAGCCCATGTAGTCGCTACTAGATACTGCTCGCCGGCGGTGACGGCTACTCAGTGGATGTCAGTTGCGCTGTAGGTGGCGGTGCAGTCAGTGGTGGTGGTACCCTCCAGGCCTTCACCAGCATCCTCAGATGGCTGCCCACTGGGGCTGCTGGCAGTGGTGCTGCTGGCGGCGGGGCAGGTGGCGGTGCTGGCAGCGCTGAAGGTAGCGGTGCTGTCTGCGGTGGTGGTAGCCTCCAGGCCTGGACGGTGGCCCACTGGGGCTGCTGCTGTTGGCAGTGGTGCTGCTGGCAGCAGGGCAGGTGGTGTTGCTAGCTGCCGTGCAGGTAGCGGTGCCGTCCTCAGTGGTTATAGCCTCCAGGCCTTCACCATCAGCCTCGGACAGCTGCCCACTGGGGCTGCTGCTGCTGGCAGTCGTGCTGCTGACAGTGGGGCAGGTGGCAGTGCTGGCAGCGGTGAAGGTAGCGGTGCTGGCCGAGGTTGTGGTAGCCTCCAACCCTTCACCAGCAGCCACGGACAGCTGCCCACTGGGGCTGCTGCTGCTGGCAGTGGTGCTGCTGGTGGCGGGGCAGGTGGCGGAGCTGGCAGTGGTGCAGGTGGCGGTGCTGGCCACGGTGGTGGTAGCCTCTAGGCCTTCTCCAGCAGCCTCTGATGGCTGAAGTGCCATGGCTGGTGTTGTGTGCCCCTTCCTGCCCTTGGCAGATGGTGGTGCCCCCTTGCTTCTGCCAGCTGGTGTTTTTTTCTTGCCCTTGCTGGCTGGTGGTGCCTCCTTCCCCTCGCTGGCTGGTGGTGCCTCCTTCCCCTTGCTGGCTGGTGTCCCCTTCTTGGCCTTGCTAGGTGGCAGACCCTTCTTGGCGTTCGCAGGTGGTGCTCACACACTGGCTGTGCTGACGGGTGCCTCCTTGGAGCCTCTCACACCTGCAGTAGTTGAAGAAACCACAGTGGTCGTGGACTGGGTGGCTGAGGTGCTGGGCTGGGTTCTGGTCACCGTGGCCCGAAGTGAAGGATGGGGGGTAGGGAATAGGTCAATGGTGGCAAAAAAAAGGACACTGGGGCTGGAAGAGGGTGAAGATTTGGGAGTGGAGGAAGAAGAAGTGGTTGTAGGAGGTGTCAGTCTGCTGTGTTTGGGTGCAGGTGCATGGGCTGGATGCTGTTGTGAGGTGGATGGCTGTTGGGTATCTGAGTGCTTGCGTTTGTGTACTTTGGGAGGAGGGGTCACAGACACAGTGGGAGAGGACAAAGGGGACATGTGCATGGATGTAGGGGCGGTGACTGTCAGTGAGTGGCGTGTAGTGATAGGCGTGCTGGTGATGGAGGTAGTGGATGAGGATGTAGTGCATGCTGGTGCGAGTGGAGACGCTACTGGGAGGGTGGTGGACGAAGAGGAGGAGGGGGATACAGTGGAGGCAGTGGATGTTGATGTGTCTGCATGAGGATGGCGCGTGTGTGAGCACCTGTGAGATGAAGTGTGGTTCTTGTGTTTGCCTGAGCCACTTCTGTGTGTTGATTTTGGTGATTGCTGGTCTGAAAGTGTGCTTGGGATAGGCTGGGGTTGAGGGGATTGTAACTGGGTAGAGGAAGTTGGAGGGGGAGGCTATAGACAGGAATGCTCTCAGTTGGGCCCCCACGGAGTGAATGCCCTCCAGTTATGCATTTGTTTGTTGCAAATGCCCTGCTAGACCCTGATTGGCATTCAGTATGGTTGATTGCACATCAGAGAAGGATCTCAGGAGGTCAATAGCCTCCTCACTGAGGGCTGACTGGGGTAGGGCCTGAGGTGCCTGGGCGAAGGAGATGCGCACAAGAGTTGGGACTACAATTCCCAGAATGCACCTGGCCAGAATCCTCAAATGGACACTGGACGCTGGTCAGCTGGGCTCTGCTTGCAGGACTTGATGCAGGGGACTCTGGGCAGCTCCTTTGTACCTGTAGCAAACAGGGAGTCCCTTCTTGAAGCACTGGAAGACAGGTAAAGTCCTTTTAGTGGTGAAGCCCAAGTGTGCAGCTGGTGCAGTCCTCCAGAGTGCAGTGTCCAGGTGCAGGTCAGGGGTCCAGCAGGGCAGTCCTTCTTCTCCTGTAGTTCTTCCTTGTTGGAATCTAATAGGGATCTGAGGTGCGGGTGCAGGTCTGCCAGGTTTATCCTTGCTCCTGGGTGAAAAACAGAGGGGCCCTGGTTCTCCAATCAGGTGCAGGGTCCTTCCCCCTGTGATGACCACTTCCTGGAAAGTTTGGCAAAAATCAATCCCAGGGAGCAACATTACTCAAAAATCCATCATGGCTGAAAGTGATTTTTGGAGGTTACATCTGGCTGAGCCCACCCACTGATGTGGCTAAAAATCCTAAACACACCCCTCTCCTGCCCTCTGCTGATCTAATCAAGGGGGAACCTAATTGTCTGGGTTTACAGGATGTGAGGATGTTGTTGGGTTGCTCCAAATGTCCTTCTATGCCTTTGAAGACCAGTTTGACATCCCTCCCCCTTCCTGCTTCACCATCTGCTGAGGGGGAGATCTCCTCCCCCAGACACATATCTTTGTGTGGAGCCAGGACACTTCACACCTCATCAAGGCAACCTGGCCAAACGTCTGGTATCTGTTACTTAAGGGAACTTTAAAAATTAAAATAAAGTCTCCCCATTTCTAGCCTATGGAGGCCATTCACTACAATGAGGGAAACACAAATGTGGCTGTTTTACCTCACCAGGGCTTATAAAATTATTTCTATAAGGTCCCTGCTTATAGTTACATGGCACCCAGCCCGAGGGGCACATAGGGCACTCCTTAGGGGTGACATATGTAAAAATAAGGGAGTTAAAGACTTCGGAACTACTTTTAATTCCATAGTCAAATTTGCATATAACTTTAATTTAGAAGCAGCCAGCAAGGCAGGCCTGCCTTTGAAGTGACACTGGACACCTTAGCAGTGCACCTATGGGTGCACTACCTATGTTGGGGTCCTTAAACCTACATGCCCTGCCATATACTAGGGACTTATAGGTAGGTTGACTTAGCCAATTATAATTAGCCTAATTTGCATACTGATTTTACACAGAGCACAGACCCTGGGACTGTTTAGCAGTACCCAGCACACCATCTGAGTCAGGAAAACACCAGCAAAAAGTGGAAAATGGAGACAAAAGGTTAGGGGGCCTCTGCAGTCAGCCCTGTTCTCTCACAGGTTGTCCCTAAGGGTGAGTGTGTGGCTAACAAGTATCCCACGATATTTACAGGTGACTCTGGTTGCCCCAACCTCTCATGGCTACTGACCCCAGTGAGGAATGCCCAGACAAGAGCAGAGGAACGTTACAGTGAAGCACATGGGCGAACAAGGAGGATCATTGAGCACACCTTTGGCCTCCTGAAGGCCAGATTCTGGTGCCTCCATCTGACAGGTGGATCTCTGTACTACTCACCCAAGAAGGTGTGCCAGATCATTGTTGCATGTTGCATATTGCACAACCTGGCCTTGAGGCGCCCGGTGCCTTTTCTGCAGGAGGATGAGCCTTGGGATTGTCGGGTGCCAGCAGTGGAGCCTGTGGACAGTGATGAAGAGGAGGCAGAGGAAGAGGATGTGGACAACCAAACTACAATAATCCAATAGTACTTCCAGTGACACACAGGTAAGACACTGTAACTCCACCTTCCATTGCAGTTTTGTGTTGGACAATGTACATGGCAGGCTGATTTCCCTATTACTATGGCCATTTACTGTACCCTTTGGCATCTCTATTTTCAGATGTTTGTGCCCCACAATGGATCCTATTGTGTTTACTGCTGCCCACTACAGGGCATACCTATGTAAATATAACTGTACATTTGAATTGCAATGTTTACAGCTTGTTTAAGTGATACATACTTCAATCAATTGACAGACTCCATACTTGTATTTGTCCCTCCTGCAGCCGCTGGGTCTCCTGCAACTTGGCCAGTATCTGGCCAATGGTCTCCTGGGAATAGTGGTATGCTCCCAGCATGTTGGTGAGTGCCTTGTGGAGCGTTGGTTCCCTTGTCCAGTCCTCCCCCTGTCGCACAGCAGTCCTCCCAACTTCCCTGTTATCCTGTGCCTTTGTCCCCTGAACCGTGTGCCCACTCCCACTGACCCCAGGTCCCTGTTCGTCCTGTGTTTGTGGGGTTGCCTGGAGTTGCTTTAGTGGTGGACACACTGCTGATTGACGTGTCCTAGGGACAGAGTTATGGGCCCGCTGGGTGGGTGCTGTGCTGGTTTTTCCTGAGGGGGGAGGCTCTGTGGTGGTTTGGGACTGTGAAATCATAACGGGCCCTTTGTCCCGTTTTAGTTGAGTAATAGAGTGGCTCTTTAGAATCATGCAATGTGTTAGTCTTTTATGTGAAAGATGATACAGGAGGGAACAGGGGGATAAAAGTTTACTCCACTATACTAAAGTATATCTTGGTGAGGCAGGAGGGGGGTATTGATTGATTGCCCTATAAATTTTTTAGAGTATTATGTAATTTTGTAATTATAAATGTTTGACTTTTTTGTAGAATTAAGGCTTGAACCAATTGAATAAGATTTGGCTCTGACTTAATTTATTTGAATATATTTGGATTCCATGGTAAGCCCCAGAAATATGAAAAGTGAATGTTATGAAACTAAATACATTTGGAATTGCATGAGATATATACAAACTCGGTTGCTTTCCTGTTTCTTTTTGAACTTTTAACACGTTTTTCACATTTTTCATGCACTTATGGGAAAAAAGAAAACATGAATGTACTCCTATCACTATATGGGTCACTACATGGTGTTTGGACCTCTGCGATATGAAGGATAATTGATTAACGTTCCTCTATCTCACCTATGTAGAAATATACTATGTTTATTTTTGGATCAGTGTTGATGTTTTGAATTGGCATTTAAGGCGGTGAGTGACTGTGGTTTGATTTAATAGTGGGTTTTTTTCATGTTAAAATAAAAAAAGAGAGAGATATTTATATTTATATAAAATATTTTTATTATTGAACACTGGGGATATTTTATGAGGAAAGTAAATTTGGATATACACATACATTGGATATATATATATATATATATATATATTTATATATATATATATATATATATATATATGTGTGTATTAATTAATTTTTACCCCTGGTCTGTTATTTTAGTTGGGCAATGAAATCTCTATTTGTGGTGATGAATATTAAAGGAATCTTGGTCGAATTTGGATAATGAATTGGTCTTCATGGAGTGGGTGCATGTTGAGTATGGAGGTTTGAGAAATGTGGAAGCATATGTATTTATATCTTTTGATATATGTATATATACAGTCTTTTGTGTTCTTGTATGTAGGTTTGATTGAACAACCTTGGGGAGGATAATATTTAGTCCTGAAGAAGGTGGTGAAAAAGGTTTGGAAACCCACCGAAACGTGTCAACGCTTTATTCTTACTGGACCCATAGGAGGAGGCCCTCATCGAATAAGGACTGCTGATAATTGTCGATAGGTCTATACCTACCTGAATTGGGACGGTCTCAGTTTATAGACTATTATATATGTCTTTTTTTGTCTCCATTTTTTTTGCTTTATTGATGGTTTTAGTATTGATGTGTTGATCTTGTTATTGTGTGATGTGGGGTTTTTATTTGGGATTTTATTAAAAATATGCACCTTTGATTCCTGTGTCTTTAGGCTGATCAATAGAGAGATTCATTGACTGTGTAAGTGTGAAGTGATTGGTTGGTTTTCCCGTAGGGGAATTTTATGATTTCACTGTGTTACGGTGCCCTGTCCCCCTCGGAATATTGGAGATAGGAGGGTCCCCTCTCCATTTTTCACTACTTGTGGTTTCGGACTGTGCCTGGGTCACTGACTGTCCAGAGGTCCCTGATAGGCCAGGTTGGTCATCCTGATCTAGGCGCGCAGAGCTGCTGTCATCATTGTGGGCCTCTTCTGGGGGGGACTGGATGTCGCTGGCACCTCCTCTCTGGTGACGTTGTGTGGGGTCCTGTGGGAATGTAAAGGCAGTGTTATTGTTTCTGAGTGTGCCATCTTGTGCATGGGTATGTTTCCTTCTATGGTTGTTATTAGCAAGGCAGCTTTGGCTTGTGTGAGTTGTGATTTGGTTGGCTAAGTGATTGTCTCTAGTGTGCATGCTGTGGTGGTGGGTTTCCATCCAGGTCTGTGATGGGGGTCCATGCATTGGTGTAGCATGCAGGGCCTGGAATTGGGATGGGTGAGTTGTGATGGTGGGGTATATGTGAGGTGGTGGAGTGATGGGGGTGAGGGTAAGGGTAAAGGTAGGAGTTTGTGATGGCATGCAGGTAGGGGGCTAAAAGTAGTAAGGATCTGACTTACCAGAGTCCAGTCCTCCTGCGACTCCTGCCAGGCCCTCAGGATGCATGATCGCCAAGACTTGCTCCTCTCATGTTGTTAGTTGTTGTTAGTTGTGGGGGTGAAGGTGTGGGTCCACCGCCAGTCTTCTGTACTGCTATCTGGTGTCTTGCAACCACGGAATGCACCGTCCCCTGTAGGTCATTCCACCTCTTCCCAATGTCATCCCTTGTTCTTGGGTGCTGTCCCACGGCGTTGACCCTGTACATGATTCTATGCCATAGCTCCGTCTTCCTAGCAATGGACGTCTGTTGCACCTGTGATCTAATTAGCTGTGGCTCTACCCGGATGATTTCCTCCACCATGACCCTTAGCTCCTCCTCAGAGAATCTGGGGTGTCGTGGTGGTGCCATGGGTGTAGTGTGAGTGGTGTGTATGTGGGTGTATGGGGTGATGTGTTGGGGTGTGTGCTGTGAGGTGCGTGGATGGTGTATGGGTGATGGTGTTTTGTGGCTCAGATTCAGTGGGTGCTCCTGGCTTTTCTCTCTCTCAGTTGGCAATATGTTTATCGTTGTAAGGGGCTGTGGGCATTGTGGGTGTGTGTTTTATAGTGTTGTGGGTGTGGTGTGTGTATGTGGGTCAGGTGTGTGGAATTTGAATTGTCCAATGTAGTGTAGTTGTGTTAGTATATGTGTATTTTGAGAGCGGCGATGTGTACCGCTAATGGTTTACCACGGTTGAATGTCTGCTGCGCTAGTTCGTGGAGCATGATGCTGTGGGCATATTTCTGTTGGCGTAACGGTGTGGGTTTTGTTACCACCAGTTTTTTCACTGACCTTTGAGCTGGCGGACTTATGTGTGTGTCTGTGTAGTGGCGGATTTCTATCTGTGGGTCATAATGCCCATAGCGATATACCGCCGCGGTCGCAGTATGTTGGCAGCAGTCAGCATGGTGGTAAGCGGCACTTATTGCCATTGTCATACTGAGGGCCTTACTGCCTGCAGCCCCCCCAAGAAAGCCAGGTTGATATTTATCAGAGCCTTGTGCCTTTGTTGTGTCACTTTTAGTGAAGCAGCGGTGGTGCGAACCTTGCAACCATATGAATGAGGCCATGCATAGTTTTAAATGGTCTCAAAGATATGGAGTAAGGCAAGTCAGTGCAAATTGCTGTGTTCCCTTACTCTGCACCAGGAATGCGCTCCATGGGCATTGAGGTGAGTGTTTCCACACAACACCCATGGATTTTTACACATCCCAAGATTTATTATAGCCCATAAGCCTGACGATGCACCAAAACCTTTTTGCTCCCCAGGGAAGGCACAACGAGGAGAATATCTTCATTTCCCCTTATTTTTCCTCTTTCTAGGTGTGCTGCATTCTGTAGCACACATACAAGAAAAAGCCTATCTGGATTGTTTTCTTGCAGGAAGGTCCACTTCCTGTACAAAAATAATGACAACGCAGACACTCTTGCACATTGGCGCTAGGCAGGCAAAACGGCACCAGTGCAGTTAGAAGGGACAAGAATGTGTTGTATTATATAGGTACTAGATGACTTGCTGCACTGTCCGGCTCCAAATTCTCATAAATTTGTCCCACAGTGTATTGTGAGGAGGATATCTGAGCCGCACTAGGGCTCTGTGGTGCCAAGGGTGGGTAGGAAACCACCTCAGTCAATTCCTTCTCCTTGAAGCCCAGAAGACTGGGGACAGCAGCAATAGCTAGTGTCCCAAAGCCTCTGCAGCAGCAAGAGGCACAACATGTGTCATGCCATATTAGGGCAGCATGACAAACTTGTCTTGTGCTGTTGGCACTTGAAGATGTAGTTGGGCAGTACCACCTGAAGGTCACTGAGCACCCAGGGAAACAGAAACAAGGCTGTCATGGCAACTAGCATGGAGTAACTCAGGTTCATCTGGTCACCCATGGTCTTCAAAAAAGCCTATTTTAAAACAGTCTGGGGACAGTGTTCTTCTAGACAGTGGCAAGGACTAGGGGTGGGCAGTGAGCTCCCCTCTGCCAGCGAGGGGCACAGAGTTTTTGTCAAGCTGGACTCCGCTTGGAGCGCAGAGTTGAGCCAAACATGCCACTAGTCCAGCAGCGAAGTGCAGCTCAATGGTGTGAGTGCACAATGCATCCAGTTATGGGCCACACAGCGCAAGTGCAATCTGGGCTTAAAAAGAAGATAACATTTGCCCTATGACAGGCAAGGAGACCCCTAGCTAAGGCTTTGTTTTCTGCCGGTCGGCACTGTGGAGCTGCTGCAAGTTGCTGCTGAAGGGCTGGACCTGTGTTAGCTCCGGATCCAGGCCTCCCTCCTTTCACTGTCTTCAGCAGCCCCAGAGCAGGGGGCAGAGAGCCAGGCCACTAGCAACAGGGACCCTAGAGCCTAAGACCCTTGTTTCGCTCTCTTTTCTATGTGCACACAGGCTCCGGCACTGTGCCTGGAAATTATTTGCATATGGGAGGGGTCTGTCCTTGGTAAAAAGGGAACTTGTATTCAGAGCTCCACTTGAAAAGAACCTGTCTACCCAGAGTCTCTGGGAAAGCAAGTGGTGTTCTGCGGTACAGTTCTGAGGCCAGCAGGGAGAGTTGAAGACTGGGAGAGAATCAGCTGCTGAGTGGTAGCCTGGCATCCCCCACCAGATAGAGATGAGAGTGCCTTGGATCCCAGTGGCCTGCAAGGCTGGGCAGGTTGTGAAAATACCAGGCTGCAGGAGGTGAGCTGGTTTGCTGCTGCTGCTGCTAGTGCTGGACCCTAAAGAAAGGGGGGACAGAGACTGTGTGTTAGTACATAGTAAGTGACTGCCAGGCTGGTACAAGACAGAGGGTATGCTTAGTCATCCATGGCAAGTTTGTGAAGGAGGGCAGTTGGTAAAGAGAAGTGTGTAGGTGTGGTTGACAGCAGCAGGCTCCAGGCCGGTGGGCTGTGGCAAGAGGCCTGAAATAGCAGCTTTTGCTGCCTAACACATACCCTCCTGGCCTGAATGCGCCCGACCTCAGAAGCACTAAGCAGGGTTAGGCTGTCCGACCCTGCTTAGCGCTTCCGAGATTGGGCACATTCAGGCCAGGGTGGTAGAGCAGGCGGAACTCCACATAATTTCACAGAGTTCTTAGCTAACTCCATGGAATTCCACAGAGTTGAACTCCGTGAGCTCCGTCCATACCTGGCAATGACTGGAGGCAGTAGCAGTTGATTCCCCTCGAGCTTTGGTTTCTTAGGACGTATACTTTTTTTTGCAAATCAGATTTTTTGGTGGATGCTTAAAATAATTTTTGTGTTATTACTTTATATGATGCAACAGGTGCTCTTTTAGAAGTGGCTTTTTCATCAATCATCAGTCCTTATTATGTAGCTAATGAAAATAATTACAATTTCCAAATATATCACATTACAGATTACAGGGGTAAGATAGATATCAAAATTATTAATTCATTTTTTCAGGAGCAACATCGAATCCAAAAAAGATCAATACTATGTTGTAGAATAAATAGATTAAGGTGCAAATATGAGTGAGCTGTTATCAGACTTGTTCCAACTAAATTTACAAGAAAAATTACTTTCCTGCTTCTTACAATTTTCTGTGGGACAATCCTCCTCACAAGTAGTGTGCGAATGTCAGAAACGGACATACCACAAATAAGACCCTAAAGCAAAGAACAAATGCAGACACAATACTAAATATTAGGTATCTATTCTGAACACAGGCAACAAATGCCATCTGGCGAAGTGGAATCAGGATCTTGAAACAATCCATATCCTAAATAGTGTTGGTAGGTGAAATAGACCATGAACTTAGGTGTTGACACACACTGGCATTTTTTTCAATTAATACAGGCAGGGTGGAGGAAGAAACACAGATCCTTTCATCAAAAAGGTGGCAATGAGAAGGTTCACTCCATTATAAAATGCCAACACACCCAACTCTATCCTACACCTGGTTCGAATCACACTTTCAGAGTAAATGTGCCCTACATTCCTGAATCCTGCTTCTCAGGGGCATGGCAGTGCTGTACTGGCTCTCAGAGAATATTCACCCGGACATGCCTCTGATTAAAATCTGTAACTTTCTGTTCAATCACTGGCAAATGGGGATTAGAAAAAGCAAACTATGGCCCCATCTAAGCATACTTTTTTTCAGTTCAGTAGGGCTTCCTCCATTTGCAGCTCATTTGGCTCACTGGATAAAAGAAATTTGTGACTCAGCCTCATTTAATAAGGTAAGGTTGTCACTCTTGCACTGGATCAACATAGAGAAGAGACAACAACATGCAGCAACGTACAGCAGCATACGTTTCTTCGGTTCTTCCGATATGCCATGGGATAGAGATCCTGTAAGGAGAGGTAAGGCAGCGGCCATTGGGTAACATCGCTGAGTGGCATCAAATCCAACAAGCATTTGCAATGAAATGGGTCCCGCATTTACTCAAGTTGAAGCTATTAATGTTGAGAACTCCTAACCGGACTTTTCTTGCCACATCAACTGAAAAGTGAAATAGTTTCACATAAGCAAGCCGATGGCCACCATGAGTACAAAGCAAACACACAAAAGGAAACAGAAGTTTGCTCGCAGTGAAAAGTATTGGCAAAAGTTCAATAATCCATGTAACCGGCAAAAGTGCAAATACCCATATAAAAGGGTTGATGTCATGCAAAGCGGTCACCTACTGCCTACAAAAGAAAGAGAAAAAATAGTGCAGAAACCATACGGAAAATATGGAGCCTCGTATGTTCTCAGTAGTTGGCCGATGCGCTCGAGGCAGGCTAAACACTGGAAAAGGCATGAGGTATGCATGCCTTTCACTAATTAAATCAAGCTAATTTTAAAAGGCAAGCCCACGAATCAACCAAACTGATGGGCTTGACATGGGCGTGGTTAAAAGCCCACAGAAAGATTACACTGGGAACGGAGGGCTTTGCTCTCAACCCTAAAAAATGATGAATTTGACAACATAGTTTTTTTACATAGATTGACTGAAAATTCAGAGTTTCTATATGAGCGCTATTGAAACATTCTAATAATTTTATGTCGTGTGCTGAGTATGACTATCCCTCCCCAAGAGGTCTCTAAAATATTGTGGCAACACAGCAGATTTTTTGGTAAAATGTCCATAAAAATTTACTAAAGTACAATATGTTGTTCAGACAGATAATGACATAATGTCATTATGCAGTTTCACATGGCCGATCGTTCATCAAATGTAGGTATGCATTTAACTTTCCATCCTTCCCATTCATGCAGATTCCAAGAATCACTGGGAAGGGGGAGGGTTGAGAAATCAAAAGTTATATCAATCTCACAAACATGTGCTTTGACTGCAGAACTAGATATACTCCAGGGCTCAGCCTGCAGTGTTTCTACTCACACAGAGCTTCCAGGATCAAAGAATATAACTGTTATACTGGTCTTAAATGTTCAGGCCCTGACAGCAGTAGTGCTATCACAGGATGATTTTCCAATAGTGAGGTTGCAATGTACTCACCAAACTTATAAAACTGCAGCTATACTAGCAAGTGTCCTTTGGCACCAAACAATCAAAATAAGCAGTATGTCTCCTCAATGATGCACCCAATTTGCAGACAGCAACCACAACCTTGTCCTCATTGTACATAAAGTTTAAATACACTTGTATGCCCTCACCACATATGCACTCAATCACCAACTACAACACAGATGTAGGCAGTGTTTGTTGCTAAGTGGCACAACCTATAAACAGACACAGAAAATTAGCACACATGCTGATAGTGTGCACTTGGACTGAGACCCAACTTGTACACAGAAGTGTATTCTTGAAACAATTCAAATGGCTCACAAAAGTGTAAGAGCAATGGATATTGTTGTCCGTCTACACCCCTACAGGAGCTCCAAGGCGCAGCTCCCTTGTCTTCTGTTTGGCCCTACATATTGAACCTTACCGCCGAGTCGGGACACTGTGCATTGTTTAATTTAGAAGCATTCATGAAAATACAACTTTTGTGTTGTCAAAGAACACTGCCAGTGCACCAGGACCCTAATGACAGAAGGAGGAGGAGAAGGGGGCTAAGGCATGATCCAGCCATAGATCGATGTGGGTTTTTGGAGTCGATGTTTGAGGTGTGTAGTTCATCTACAATCCGTCACACAGGCACAATCCATTTCATTTAGCAGACATACTGCACATGCACCTGGAAGCACAGTACAACTGATAAAATGTTGCTGTCAGGGCGCATGTCAGTGCATCTCTGAAGCCAATGAGAAGCCACACACAGCGGCAGTGGCAGGATCCACAGCTCTGTCCCAGCTTCCTAAAGAGCTGTGCTTCCAGTCCTATCAAGAAGGTGGGAGCGGGATTGAGGTGAGTTTTCTTCTTTTTAAACCTGCCCTTGCTGCCTCGGCTGACTCCTCGTTGGGAATTATGTCTTGCTGGTTCCAATATCCAGCATCAGATTCCTGCTCTGATGCAAAAGAAGTAAGGTAAGTACAAAAATGTTTCTGTGTTCTTGTATATATGTGTTTTCAAGTGTGTTTGTGATTGATTGAAAGTGAGGGTGATTGAGTGAAAATGTGTGTGGGTGTGTGTGTTTGTGCGTGTCAATAAGAATGAAAGTAAGTAAGAATCCGAGTTTGAGTGTGTGAATAAGTGAAAGTGAGTACAAAGGAGTGAATGTAGGAGAGTGAGTACATTAGAAGGAGTGAGTGATTAGGATTGTGAGAGAGAGTGGAAGTGACACAGAGGATGTCCCTATCAATGGTGCAGTAGATGCAGCTGCACCAGGGCCCAGGGTCAGTGAGTGTGAAAGGTTGAGTGTGTGTAACACTTTATGTAAGTAAGAATGGGAACAGTGAGTGGAAGCAGGGGCCTAGCTTGGTCTGTAAGACTGGGGGGGTGAGCTTCAGATTTCTGAAAAATCACGCTGGCATCAGCTGTGGCTCCTCCACTATGGCAGAGAAGCGTCACCCTCCCGCCAGCAGCAGGAGCTGAAAAATGAAAAATGTAAATATAATAAACAGTGTTTATTATCATTTTTCTTTTTCAGGGGCGGGGCCATGGGCGCTGACAGGGACTGAGGAGGAGCGCACAGCACTCCTCTCAGTGCACAAGTATTGTTGGCTGGCCGTCTCGGGCTGTCCAAACACACATGCACACTGGGCTCTGTCCAACTCAGCACTATGTTGCTGGATTGGTGAAAGCAGACAGAGGCTCCCACTCTGCCTCGGAGTGCCAAGCCAGGGCATTCCAGCCAATCATGACGCTGCTCTCATGCAAGAGCAGCATCAGGATTGGTCGTTGGGCAGGCAGGGAGCTTGTGCCTTCAGCACGTGGAGCGGGATTCAGAAGAGTGGCAAGGCTGCGGTGGCGGAGGGTTTCTTTTAAAAAAAATTCCTTTATGTTGTTGTGCCCTCGTCCTGCATATATTGTTAAAATACATCATATGAGAAGCAGATTGCATGAGAGTCTCTTAAGTGGCAGTGGAAAGAGAACGCAGTGCAGATTGGTATGATTAATAAGTAGGAGGAACATAATATTTTGTAAAATAATTAAAAAAA
Organism: Pleurodeles waltl; assembly: GCF_031143425.1. Lineage (NCBI taxonomy): Eukaryota > Metazoa > Chordata > Amphibia > Caudata > Salamandridae > Pleurodeles > Pleurodeles waltl. Next base: position 1,428,763,380 of record NC_090446.1, read on the forward strand.
ATTGGGCTTTCAAAACAGGAGAGAGAGTGTGTGTGCTTTGTTAGTGTGTGCATAAATCCCAGGTGAAACCTGACAGACAAGTCACCATATCCAACTGAAACCACCTGTATCCAACAATTCATCAGAGTGTGAGTGTAGATGGGTAAGTGAGAGAATGTGAGTTAGAGTGAATGAGGGAGGTACCCGGCAACTTAGAACCGCAGAGGGACAGGAAGTGAAGAAGTAAACGCAGCTGCCTTTTCCCAAACACCATTTTTTGTGTTCTACCAAAAACAAAGGCAAAGAGTTCAACAAATCAGCATCTACTAAAATATCAAAGGGGCTGGTCCACCTAAAATTGATAGCATGCCACTGTACATGGACAAAGAAAAGGGAAATACTCAATAAAAGTCCTGAAATGCTGGACTTGTTACAGGGTACAAAGTATTATTTTATGAAAATGAAAGTGTGTCTTTGCCTGGGCACAGAATTGTTTAACATAAGAATGGATGCAGGAAAATGAAGCGCTTGGAGTCCCTGCCACTTGAGAATGATAAAGTTATGTCTATGCCTGGGCTTGGGTGGGACTAATGGACAGGGAAAACCCATGCCAAACACAGTTTAGTTTGTTCGAGGCCGGGGATTTAACCTGTGATATTTTCAAGCGTGTTCTCCCGTTTTTCGTTTAAATTATATGCTTTCTGATAAACAGTATATTAGGAACTTTGAAAATTGATATATTCTTAAGAACAGATGAATAGCCTTGAGAAAGCCCCAGGTGTACATACCGCCAGGGGGTAAAACATGTGTCAGCTGTTGTTCCTCTCTAAGTATTTCACATGAAATATCTACTGGATTTACTGATGTGCCTCACCGTATTATTGAAAACCCTTTAATTAAGTGAAGATTTAAATTATCAATTTGGAAGAATGATTGGCCTAACAACACTTTGTTGTAACTCTAATTACCTTAACTGAGGGGAAAAAAGGGGTCCACACCTTCTTGGCAGCCCATAACTGTGACCTCGGCATGCTTCAACACCCTCTGCATGCTCCGCAAAATCTTCCGCTGGATCCCCACCGACACCAGGAAGACCGTCACCCACGCCCTCGTCACCAGCCGCTTGGACTACGGGAACACTCTGTAGGCCGGCATCACCTTCAAGCTGCTGAGGAAACTTCAACGGATCCAGAACGCTGCCGCACGACTCATCCTGGACATACCCCGCCACCACTACATCTCCGGACACCTGAAGAGACTCCATTGGCTCCCTGTCAACAAAAGAATCACCTTCAGACTCCTCACCCACGCACACAAAGCCCTTCACAACCTCGGACCCAAACTCATCAACAACCGCGTCTCCTTCTACACTCCTCCGCGCACCCTACGCTCTACCGGACAGGCCCTGGCAGCCATACCCCGCCACCGCAAAGCCACCGCCGGAGGAAGATCCTTCTCTTTCCTGGCAGCGAAGACCTGGAACTCTCTGCCCAGCCACCTTCGCGCCATACCTGATCACCTCTCCTTCAGAAGGCAGCTCAAAACCTGGCTCTTCGAGCACTGACCCCCCCCCCCCCCTCCAGCGCCTTGAGACCCTTTATGGGTGAGTAGCGCGCTTTATAAATGCGAATGATTGATTGATTGATTGATTGATAACTCTATGAAATAGGGCACTGAAAAATTAGAAGAGAGTGTTGGACCTTTTGGAGTGCAGTTTTTATGTAATCACAGTAGTTGTAATCTCAGCAGTGGTAACAACAGTGGTAGTAATCACAGCGGTGGTAATCCCTGCAGTGATAATCTCAGAGGTAGTAATCCCAGTAGTGGTAATCTCAGCAGTGGTAATCCCTGCACTGGTAATCTCAGAGGTAGTAATCACAGTAGTGGTAACCTTAGCAGTGATAACCCTTGCAGGGGTAATCTCAGGGGTAGTAATCACAGTTGTGGTAATCTCAGCAGTGGTAATCCCTGCAGTGGTACTCTCAGTGGTAGCAATCACAGTAGTGGCAATTCAGCATGGTAACCCCTGCAGTGGTAATCTCAGAGATAGTAATCACAGTAGTGGTAATCTCAGCAGTGATAATCGCTGCAGTGGTAATTTCAAAGGTGGCAACCTCAGCAGAGGTAATCTTTGCACTGGTAATCTCAGAGGCTGTAATCACAGTAGTAGTCACCTCAGGAGTGATAATCCCTGCAGTGGTAATGTCAGAGGGGCTCATTTCAATGTAGTAGATTGTATGTAGCGGAATATGGACTCCGTTGTATTTTAGGTGGTGACGTACAACCCTGAGTGCTGGGTCCTCAGTCTAATATTTTCTTTGCATTTGCGTGTGAATAACGCTCATTTTCTGTTTATAACGCGCATCCCCGAAGAACATGTTTTAAACGACTTCCTTCTCAGCGAGAAAAATGACCTCTGAACTCAGTACAACACAGCGCCTTCCTGAAGGTCACCATGCTCATCTAAAGGTAAACATCTTCATTTGTTTAGTTTTTACTCAGCAGACTGGGTCCTTATAAAACAATGGGACTCGGATAGAATATATTTCACAAGCATTTGCAATGCAATGTGTCTTACGTTTACTCGAGTTAAAGCTATTAGCGTTGTAAACCCCTAACCAGACTTTTCTTGCCACATAAACTGAAAAGTAAAACATTTTCACATAAGACACCCGACAGCGGCCATGAGCGCTATGCAAACAGAAGTTCACTGACAGTGAAATTTATGGGCAAAAGTGCAATTATCCATGTAACCGGCAAAAGTGTAAAGATCCATGTAACAGGGGCGATGTCATGCAAATCGCTCTACTATTGCACAGCAAGATTGTGCTGCCTACGAAATAAAGACAAAAAATAGTGCAGAAAACATACTGAAATCATGGAGCCTCGGATGTGTTCAGTAGTTGGCTGGTGGGCCCAAGGCGGGCTAAACATCGGAAACGGCATGACTTATGAATGCCTTTCACTAATTAAATAAAGCTTATTTTAAAAGGCAAGCCCACAAACCAGCCAACCAGATGTGCTTGACATGGACGTGATTAAAACCCACAGAGAGATTACACCAGGGACAGAGCGCTTTGCGCTGGACCCAAAAAAGCATTTGTCTTGAAAACAGTTATTATATTCCTGCCTGCATGATGCATAAAGATTGTTGCAGGGGGAGGAGCAGGAGAGGAGACGAGGCAAGTAGATTTTGCAGTTGTATATTCCTTGACCAGAGTTCATCTGAGTGCTCGAACGTACCAAGATCTCTTTTTCTGGCTGCTGACTTTTGCTATCTTATATAAATAACCTAGAAGTGAAAGGCTTTTGTCAACTTGATATATCTGCTAAGTCATATAATCAATCTTCTATCTTTAAAAAGACTCGTTTTTTTTAAAGAAAACAAAAATGTTCTAAAAGTGCATAGGCGTCTGATATAACTAATCTTTAACACAGTTTCCCACTACATAACCTGCTGTAGTTAAAAAGCAGAACAGAGTAACTGTTTCTGTGCCTTACCTCAAGTTTCATCCCTTCCGAGCTGGGACTGGATTGTTGTTCTAACGAGAAATGAGGCATCTATATTTAAAGGGTGCAACGAGGCATGAAGAGAACCACCGTTCTGACTGATTTATTGAACATGAGAACATTCCTATTTTAGTGGTATTTGTCTTTTCTACTTGGTATGTACAGGTTGTGCCACTTGATCGATTTCACAGGTGATAACGCGTCCAGTCTTTATAAATTACTTGTACTTGGACACACTGGAGGTCGGTGAACCTTTTAGCCGAGTTGGGCTCTCCTCATCCAAGAATAGTCGGATCACTCAAATCAATAATCAATAACCATTGTAATCAATACCCAATACTTAATCAATAGATCAAGTGACACATTAGAAATCAATAACAATCAGTATTTTGACACATCATGGCCTTTCAGTCATGAATAACCACACCAGTTTATTAAAAGTTAATGAGTTTATTTCCCTATATTAACAAAGCTAACACAATATATATGAGTCTCAAAATCAAATGATATATGTATACGAACATTACTAGCTGTCCATAATGACGGAAGAAATGCAATCTACGCAAAATCTGAATTATAATGCACTCGGTTATAGCAATACAAATCACTAATATGAGTAACTGAATTTGACTAATTGCATACATCGGTCAGCATAACAAGATTTCAATTCAACATGGTGCATCAAGTGAATACCTTGACTAACCTCTAATTAGCATTGGCATGTGGGGCTTCATGCAAAACGATTTCAGTCAACACAAATTTGGAAAACGTCTAGCTTGGGCCCTATCAAAATAGCAGTTGGTACCTAAGAAAGAAAACAAAATGCTTAATACAATTATCCTTTCATAATTACCAAATACAATCAGCATTTAAGAAAGTCTTCGTCCTTCAGGTACCGGTTCGATCAACATGGTTCAAATTTCAAAGGGGCAGAGTTAAGGGCAAGTTTCCTTGCGGCAGCAAGGAGAATGGGGCAAAGTTACTGAATGGGGAAGTCAGGGCAAATTAAAGTTAAAGTCTCTAGGGTGAGAATTCTTAAAGTCTCTTTCTCTGGAATAGAGAAAAGGGCATCAAGATGTCGTCTAAGATGGCGTCTGGCATTTGGCTTCAGAATGGCATCAAGAAAAATGGCTGACTTCTCTTTGTCCGGTGGGTTTAAGTAAGAAACATTCCAAATTCTTCAGGGTCTTCCATTGGAGGGTTCATAGGGTGGCTTCAATTTGACCAATGAATAGTGTCTTTCTCCTAGTACTCATTTATGCATACATTGTCCTTGGAGCCTTAGAACACAAGTTGCAACAAAGTTTTCCAATTAATTTGATCTTAGAGCCTTTATTGTCTGCACCTGCAGGAGCTGACCTTGCATCAAAGAGGATGAAACCGGCCTAGTATGAAACCTTGGAGATAAGTGTATTAGTCATCTCTACTGAAAAAATACAGCTTTGGAATAAAATAATGTCTTTGTTACTACAAGTGAAACCACCCAGTTAAAATTTGAGACCAGGCGACTAGGCCAAAGCCTCTGCTAAATTTAAGCTAAGCATATAACAGTTTCAACAAGAAAATCATAGAATACATTTTCAATTATGACGGATTACTACATTTGTCAATTCTTCATGATTAATTAAGCTCATTTATAATAATGGTGAACTACTCCGTGGGCACAATTTCCCACGTACATTATTTTTCTTTGCTAAAATCACACTACCTTATACGATTTTGGTTACATGATATATGAATATTTGTTAGTCCTTCTTTTTCTGCGTCATCACAGACACACTAAATCACAACATATAAAAATCACCAAAATTAACGGCTTAACTGCTGGGCTTTCTCCCCCAGGGCTGAGCTCTTTTTTTGTCTGTTTCAGGTAATTCACTCTTAAGGCTCCATATTAATTGTTTGTACATAAGCTATCCCCTGCAAATGTGTGTCCCTTTTTCCAAAATCCTGGGGATTCAAGGTACCCAGGGATTGTGAATTACCGTGGAGGGGGCAGAGAAAATAGGGAAAATTTGGTAAAATGTTGCATTGAACAATAGAATAAACACATTTTTGACAACTGTTTCAACTGTAATTTTTGTCACAATGGCTGATTTACAAAAGCAAATTAATATTACAACCACCAGACACTTTTGGATGTGAGGATACACAAGGTTTGTAGGTTTTGGGTCTCAAAGAAACCTATGTATTTCAGAAAAGGCCACAGGATGTAGAGTTTAGGAGTAGTGGCTATTTGTACATAACTGAATTTGTGGGTACCCATACTAGCGTATGATTTAGAGGGCATTTTTCAAAATGGATTCTTTCTTATTCCATGGCTTACATTTGAAAGGCAGAAATGCAGTGAAATCCAGTTGGTGAAGGGACCTGAGGATGGGAAGCAAGATGGTGACTGTGTATAGTATCTTGTGAGCTACTCTTCATCAGTCCTGACATCAGTTGCAGTGTTTTGAGAGTAGGGGAAGAAAGTGCATCATCAGAAGGCACAAAATGGGGTGTGGCAGCTGGCAGCAGCCAAGAGTGTTTCAGCTGAATTGCACAGGTGTGGAAGTTCATGTCCTGGTCTTTACGGTGTTGATAGCTTCCCAAGCCACAAGGTGGTTTGTCCACAGATCAGGCTTCACAGCCAGGCACTTTGTAGCAGTAGGGAGCCGAAGGATACCTCCCAGAGGGGCGAAGCTGGAGGATCCTCAGCAATGCACCGGCAGTCAGACTTGGCAGAGTATAGACCATGGCGCTAGCCCTAGAAGGGGGACCTATGTAAGGCACGTAAATGCAAAGTGCAAGGCTCGTTAGACATGCAAGCCTTCACCCAAGAGAGACATCGAGGGTCAAAGAGCAATGTCACTAAACCACATTCAGCCATAATGGGCTACTTTGCTACAAACTCCTCTTTGCCGCCAGCCCAGGGAGATAATCTGCAGTAATGACTGATGATCATGCAGATATCAAAAAGGATAGCGCTGAAAGGAATGAAGCACCAACTGATGGCAGGCCTCCCGACAGGTGTATTGTCAATTCAAAGACCGGCATGGTAGCAATTGGTAATGTCACAGTGATATTAGGAGACCCTTCTTCCGACTCTACACAGGGATCCCAGGAGACAGACATCATCGACAAAATACAGGTTAGTGAAGCACTTGATTGGAGTGAAGGGAATGAAGAGAATGCCCTGGGACCGGGGGAAGTGGATAAGGATGTAGCGGCGGGTGAGACCGATGCCCAGTCTCTATTGATTGATCAGACAGGGCAGCAGCAGGAGGGTCGAGTATAGTTAAAACCACTGCTACTTTCTCTGCCAGAAGAGATGGGAAAGAGTGAAGGAAGTCTTCAAGGATCAATGAAGAGACGCAATCCTGGAGCAGATACCTCTGTTGGGGAAAGGGGGGAGGGCGAACAAAACAAAAAGAGATGATCCTCTTGACTCTGGGGATAATTTATTTCCCTAACAGACAGGTCGGACTCTTGTGACTCTCTCCTCGGAGATGTTGCTGATGTGCACTCTTTAAACTGAAGCTGGCTCTATGAGTATGTTGGAGGAGCATGAGGAATCACGTATAATTGTTTTGGCCGGGACAATTAAACGTAAGAAAAGGCCATGCTCCATGCTCATTGAAATGGGACTACTCTGCAACACAGCATGTAAATACAGAGGCTCAGGGGGAGCAATCTGTACTTTCTCCCTTGGACGTCAGGCGTCCAAGCCCGACTTCTGCAGTGGAAGAGACATCACTGAGTCTTATATATGAGTCTATCAAACAGTGCAAGGAAGAAATGCACAACAATAGTCAGAGGGCACAAGTGGCTACTAAAAAGCTGCAAAAGGCAATAAGGAAAATCAGCAAAAGGTGCAGTGAGACTGGGGAAAGGATATCTGCCATAGAAAATAGCACCATTGCATTGGAAGCAGACTCAGGGCACTGAAAGGCCGAATAGAAGGTAATGAATCCCAACTGCCTGATGTGCTTTGGAAAATTGAAGATTTTGACACTCTTCATAGGAGGAAGGGGTAGAAGATGGGATTGTATGGTCCTTAATGACTTCTGCACTTAAGGGGACTTTTACAGAACTGAATTGGGAGGTGAAGGTACAGGGGGTTCATCACTTCCTCATGATGTTAAAAAAGGCATGGCTGTCACAAGATGGTGCCAGTGGACCGCCAAGAGCAGTGCTAGTTTATTTTGGGAACTTTTTGTTGTGACAAATCATTTTTGAAAAGGCTCAACCTGTTACTGAGTGAACTTTCAGTGGCCAGGCTATCTTCACAAGACCTGACTTCAGCCATGTGACGTTCTAGAGGAGATGGAGACTGCAGCAGCTAATAAAACCCTTCCAGAATGCAGGGGAGTTTTTTTGATTAGCTATGCTCAGCTGAAGGTTAAATATGGGTAATATTCAGGGTACTTTGCACACATTCACATCAGAAATTAAAGCCAAAGAATATTTTAATGAATTGATATCAGGACGTTAGGTCAGAGCATGTCAGGATATCGCACCACATTATTGATTATTTTCCAGTCACCTTTCATTTGCCTACAGACTGCAAGATAGATAAGTTTCGGAGGGTCATGTCTGACCACAACCCACAAGTTTTTAGAGATCTGGGTGGAGGACCAGAAGAGGACAGAGTACAATTGGTTCATTAGAGGTAGCATTGCAAGGGGAATAGGATTATATCCATCATATGAATATTTGGATCCCAGAGTTTTTTAAGTTTAACAGAGGAAGTGCTTCATCCAGGACAGTTTGATATTCCCTTTAAGGCTGGTGTCAGGGGGTGAGATGCTCAGCTTCATCCTGAATGGACAAAAAAAAAACAGAAGCAACATCTCATGAAATTGTATAGAATATTGGGGAGGCAGAGGGCCACCTCATTTCTGTGACTGTAGTAGGGTTGATTTGAATAGGGCTCAACATAGAGGACTGTAATTAGCGGTATTTCATCTAAAAATGTGGCTGAGAAATATTTAGCCTGTGTTAGAAATCGCCGCATCGCAGAGGTATGCACGCTTGTCCAAGTAGGGACCACATTCCTAGTCAGGGTAAATCACAACACAATCCAAATTATCCTGTGACCACCCTCTGGTAGCTTGGCACTGAGCAGTCAGGCTTAACATAGAAGGCAAAGTGTAAAGTATTTGTGCAATAAATCATACAATAACACAGTGAAAATACCAAAAATACACCACACAGGTTTAGAGAAATAGATAATGTTTATTTGATTAAAATAAGGTAAACATGACAAAGACCTAATAAGCACAAGTTGAAATATCTCTTTTAAAAGGTTTAAAAGATTCTTAATCCTTAGAAATCAATAGTTGTTTCTTTGTTACACACAGTACCAGGGATGTGTCAAAAATAACGATGCAAGGAGACTACAGAGGAGGAGATGTGTTAAAAATTATGGTGTTACATCAGATTTTCTGGCACAGCACAAACGATGCGTTGTTTTTTCTGCGTTTGTGTCGTTTTTCAGGCTCACAGTCTTGGTTCCTCCTCGCAGTGCGGGGATATTTTGATGCCCAGGGACGATGCATTCAAAATCTTTGACATGCTGGGTGAAGGAGCAGAGGCTGCGTCGATCCAGTAGGCAATGCGTAGAATTTTCCATCGCAAGGCAGGTGCTGCATCAAATTCTCTATCATTAAGTCTGGGCTGCGCTGTTCTAGTCAGCAGTGAGGCGATTTTCTAGCTACGATGCAGGGTTTGCATCAACTTCTGCAGGTGTTGCATCGATTTCTGACGCACAAGGAGTTTCATGAAGTCTTTGTTGGCCCTGAGACTTCAGAAACAGGAGTCAAGCTAAATCCAAGTCCTTGGAGAGCACTTCAGGAGGAAGGCAGAGTCCTTCCAGCAGAGAGACCAGCAGGGCAGCAAGCAGAGCAGCAGTCCTTCTCAGCAAAGCAGTCCAGTTAAATCCTTTGGGCAGCAAGGCAGTTCCTCTGACAGAGTGCAGGTGTAGGTCAGAAGTGCCTGATCTGGTGGGGTTAGAGACCCAGTTTATGTACACAAAACACAAGTTCCCCTTTCAGTCCAGTCCTGTCCTTTGTGTGAGGGCAGGCCATTGGCCTCTGAAAGTGTGAGCCCCTCCACCCTTTCTGCCCAGGAAGAACCATTCAGTATGCAGATGAATGCAGTGGTGACTGAGTGTCCTGTGTTTTTGGTTGTCTGGGTGGAATACACTAGAGGAGCTGTCAACCAGCACAAACAAGACGTGGATTGGAGACAGGCTGTAAGGCACAGATGTTAGTAAGTGCAGAGAAATTCCCACTTTCTAAAAGTGGTATTTCTAAAATAGTAATATTAAATTCAGCTTCACCAGTAAGCAGGATTTCCTGTTACCATTCTGACAATACCAAACAAGAAATTGCTACTCCTTCCAGATCAGAATCTACCACTTACAAGTATATGAGGGCAATTCTAATGCTAGTCTATGAGAGTAGCAAGCCTCACAGTAGTGGAAAACGAATTTAGGAGTTTTTCAGTACCAGGACAAATAAACCGTGTCCTGCTTTTTACCTGCATAGCACCCTGCCCTGTCCCTTACCTAGGGCCTCACTCAAGGGTGACCTATATGTAGCAAAAGAGGTGTTTACAGCTTAGCAAGAAGTTTTAAATGCCAAATTGAAATGGCAGTGAAACTGAACATACAGGTCTTGCAATGGCAGGCCTCAGACATTGTTAAGCGACTACTTATGTTGGATGCACAATAAGTGCTTTAGGCCCACTAGTAGCATTTCATTTACAGGCCCTGGGCACAAACAGTTCACTTTACTAGGGACTTACAAGTAAATTAAATATACCATTTGGGTAGAAATGGATGTTATCATGTTTAGGGGAGAGAACACATGCACTTTAGCACCGGTTAGCAGTGGTAAAGTGCACAGAGTCCTAAAACCAGCAAAAACAGTGTCAGAAAAGTGGATGGAGGAAGGCAAAAAGTTGGGAGATGACCACCCTAAGGCTTTCAAGTCTAACAGCCTGGAAACAGGAACATTATGAATTTAGTGAGCTGTTGGAAAATGGGTTATTAGTAAGGGCAGGTAGGTACCTACACCTAGCAACAAGCCACTAACCTCCACCTAGGTACAGTTAGGTCTCAGTAAATTAATCCCAGCTCAACCCTTGGTAGCTTGGCAACGAGCGTCAAGGCTTAACTTAGGAGACAGTGTGTAAAGCATTCAAATATCACAAAACAGTAATTAAATAAAACACTGGAAACAGTTTAAAAATCCAAAACCAATTTATAAAAATAGTTTATATTTTTATCTTTAAAATGACACAAAAACGAATAAAATTGGTTCAGGGGAACCGGAGATATGAATTTTTAAAGTATTATTATTTTTCTAGCGCTTAGAAACAAAAAGCGCCAATCGGGTCATCTGGTTGCACCAGGACCGGGGCAAAGTCAAAGTTTCAGGCCGACCGCGATGGAGCCCTGCTCGGCTACAAGTCGCGGGAGGCCTCGGTTAAAAAGTTACCTTCTGACTTAGTCTCTTTTTTGATGTTTTTCTTCCCCGGGACGAACCTGCCAGTTGGATCCGACCTCCTGGAGCCCTTGTCCGGATACGCGAAGTCGGTTTCCTCGGTGGTGATTTTTACCTTCGGACCTAGTCGTTTTTTCGAGATGAAAATCCTTCGACCGGGGTAAACCTGGATCTTGATCCGACGTCCGTGGAGCCCTTCTCCGATACGATGGCTGGAAGGTCCCGGTCAACTTTTTACCTTCGGACTTAGGCCCTCATTCTGACCTTGGCGGGCGGCGGAGGCCGCCCGCCAAAGTCCCGCCGTCAGGTTACCGTTCCGCGGTCGAAAGACCGCGGCGGTAATTCTGACTTTCCCGCTGGGCTGGCGGGCGGTCGCCTTCAGACCGCCAGCCAGCCCAGCGGGAAAGAGACTTCCACGAGGAAGCCGGCTCGGAATCGAGCCGGCGGAGTGGAAGCTGTGCGACGGGTGCAGTTGCACCCGTCGCGTATTTCACTGTCTGCGCAGCAGACAGTGAAATACATGTAGGGGCCCTCTTACGGGGGCCCCTGCAATGCCCATGCCAGTGGCATGGGCACTGCAGGGGCCCCCAGGGGCCCCGCGACCCCCCCCTACCGCCATCCGGATCTCGGCGGTCCGACCGCCGGGATCTGGATGGCGGTAGGGGGGGTCGGAATCCCCGCGGCGGTGCAGCAAGCTGCGCCGCCGCGGAGGATTCAATGGGGCCGCGGTACACTGGCGGGACCCCGCCAGTGGTGCCGGTCCGACCGCGGCTTTACCGCCGCGGTCGGAATCCCCATTGGAGCACCGCCGGCCTGTCGGCGGTGCTCCCGCGGTCCTCCGCCCTGGCGGTCTTTGACCGCCAGGGTCAGAATGACCGCCTTAGTCTCTTTTTCGGATGTTTTTCTTTACCGGGACGAACCACGAAGTCAGGCCGGGTCGCGGTTGAGGCAAGCCGGCTAGAATTTCCGCGGCGGGTCGGTCCCTCTCTGGAGCTTTTTTCCAAAAATTCTCAAATCTTTTCCAAACTTCTGGGGCTTCACCCAGATGTTCTTTTAAGGTTCTTTTGGGGTCCACAGCTCACCCCAAGGGTCCAGAAGTTCTGTGATGGTCCTTGGGGGGTGCGGACTTCAACTCCCAGAATGCACCTGGCACAAACTCCTTTTTGGCCACTGGACAGTGGTCAGCTGGTCACTTTTTCAGGAGTTGGTGCAGGGGACTCTGGATAGCAATTTTTCACCTGTAGCAAACAGGGAGTCCCTCCTTGAACCAGTTGAAGCCAGGCAAAATCCTTCTTGTGGTGAAGCCCAAGTGTGCAGCTGGTGCAGTCCTTCTGAGTGCAGGTTCCAGGTGCAGGCCAGGGGTCCAGCAGGGCAGTCCTTCTTCTCCTTAAGTTCTTTCTTCTTGAAATTTGGTGGGGATATGAGGTGTGGGTGCAGGTCTGCCAGTTTTATCCTTGCTCCTGGGTGAAAAGCAGGGGGGCCTTGGTTCTCCAATCAGGGACAGGGTCGTCCCCCTGTGATGACCACTTCCTGGGAAGTGTGGCAAAAATCCATCCCAGAAGGCAACAGTCTCTAAAAATCCAACATGGATGAATCTGAGTTTTGGAGGTTACATCTGGCTGAGCCCACCCACTGGTGTGGCTAAAAATCATAAACACACCCCTCTCCTGCCCTCTCCTAATCTAATCAAGGGGGCACCTAATTGTCTGGGGTTGCAGGATGTGGGGGTGTTGCTGGGTGCTCCAAATGTCCTTCTCTGCCTTTGAAGACCAGTTTGGCCGCCCTCCCCCTTCCTGCCTCACCATCTGCTGAGGGGAGATTCTCTCCCCCAAGCACATTCCTTTGTGTGAAGCCAGGCCACTTCACACCTCATCAAGGCAGCCTGGAAGAAGCTGCTGCAGGCTGGCCAATCAGAGCACAGCAGCAAAAACAATGCAGAGCTGAAATTGGCAACTTTTTAGGTAAGTCTAAACTTTTTACCTGAACAAGTTATATTAAATCCAACAACTGGAAGTTGTGGGATTTATTACAACAATTAATTTGATACCAAATTCTTGGTATGTAACATTTAAGGAGACTTTAAAATTTAAAATAAAGTCTGCCCATTCTAGCCTATGAAGGCCATTTACTTCAATGAGGGAAAAACGGATTTGGCTGTTTTTACCTCACCAGGGCTTATAAATCTATTTTTATAAAGTCCCTGCTTATAGTTACATGGCACCCAGCCCTAGGGGCACATAGGGCACACCTTAGGGGTGACTTATATGTAAAAATAAGGTCGTTTAAGACTTTGGAAGTACTTTTAATTCCAAAGTCGAATTTGCATATAACGTTAATTTAAAAGCAGCCAGCAAGGCAGGCTTGCTTTTAAAATGACACTGGGCACCTCAGCAGTGCACCTAAGTGTGCACCACCTATGCTGTGGTCCCTAAACCTACATGCCCTACCATATACTAGGGACTTATAGGTAGGTTAACTTAGCCAATTATAATTAGCCTAATTTGCATATCCATTTTACACAGAGCACAGGCCCTGGGACTGGTTAGCAGTACCCAGGGCACCATCAGAGTCAGGAAAACACCAGCAAAAAGTGGAAAATGGGGGCAAAAAGTTATGGGGCCTCTGCAATCAGCCCTGTTTTCTCACATGAGCAGTGAGTCACCTTCTGGTGGTCTGTGTAGGAAAGTACCCTCTTTTTAGCAAGAAACCTCAATTTCTGCCTGATGTCAGTGTGTTTTTGACTGCGTCACTGGGATCCTGCTAGTCAGGACCCCAGTGCTTATGGTTTATGGCCTCCTTGTCAGTGTGTTTCACTGTTTTCTAAATTGTCACTGGAGTCCTGCTAATCAGGACCCCAGTGCTCATGCTGTCTCTGTTTCCAAATTTGTCACTACATACTGGTAACTCACTATTTCACTCCAAATTGGCATACTGATCACCCCTTATAAGTCCCTAGTATATTGTACCTAGGTACCAAGGGCATTGGGGTTCAAGGGGATCCGTATGGGCTGCAGCATTTCTTTTGCCACCCATATGTAGCCCATGCAAAGGCTTCTACAGGACTGCCTTTGCAGCCTGTGCGAAATTTCACAGGCATTTTCACTGCACCAGGTAATTTATAAGTCACCTATATATCAGGTCCTTCAACTCTGAAGGCTGGATGCAAAGTACCCGTGTGTGCGGGTACCTCTGCACTAGCAGAGGTGCCCCCATGTCGTGCAGGCCCCCTTTCCCAGACTTTGTGAGTGCGGGGATGCCATTTTAAGTGTGCACTGGACATAGGTCAATACCTATGTCGAGCTCCACATTGGTAACTCAAAATTTGGCCTAACAAGGGGTCTAACAACTGGGAATTGCACTCCGATAGTGATTCTGGCATTGGTTGCACAACCCCATGCACTCTGGGGGCTCCACAGTGGACCCCCAGTACTGCCATAGCAGCCTTCTGAGGTTTTCCAGGCAGCCCCAGCTGCTGCCACCTCACAGACAGGCTCCTGCCCTCCTGGGTCTTGAGCAGCTCAATTCCAGGAATGCAGAACAATGCATTTCCTTTAGGAGAGGGGTGTTACACCCTCTCCCTTTGGAAATAGGTGTTACACTGGAAATGCTTTGAAGAGCATAGATGGTGCCTTTCTTGCATAACCCAGTCTATACCAGTTCAGGGACCCCTAGCACGAAACTGGACAAAGGAAAGGGGAGTGACCACTCCCCTGTCCATCACCACCCCAGGGATGGTGCCCAGAGCTCCTCCAGAGTGTCCCTGTGTTTTGCCATCTTGGATTCCAAGGTGGTGAGGCACTCTGGAAGCATCTGAGTGGTCAGTGCCAGCAGGTGACGTCAGAGACCCCTACTGAAAGGTATTTACCTGGTTAGGTGACCAATCCCCCTCTCAGGGCTATTTAGGGTCTCTCTTCTGGGTGTTTTTTCAGAAATGGATTGCAAGACTCCAGCAGGAATCCTCTGCTTCCTTTACTTCATCTTCTACCGATGGATCAACAGCTGACTGCTCAAGGAACTCTACAAAACTACAACAAAGAAGCAAAAACAACTTTTGCGACATGGTATCTTCAGCTCCTTCCAGCAACTGTTTCCAGGTTGTTCATCTTCTGAGGACCTCCTGTCCTTAGTCTGCACTAGAAGAACTGAAGGAATGCCCAGTGGAGTGACGGAGTCACTTCCCTGCTTCAGCAGGCACTTCTCTATAGCGATGACCGGTGGCTTGGGTCCCTTCTCCAGATGACAGGCTTGGATCCAGCAACACAGGTGCTGGACTAAAGTGACTCCGACAGTCCGAACGTCCAGCTGTCCAACTTTGGTGGAGGTAAGGGCTTGCCTCCCCATGCAAGACAGTACCCCCTTCCACCACATGAATTGCAGTTGCCAAGGCTTGTGTGCGACCATCCAAGAAGTTCTTTGTGCACAGCACAGCTTGGACCCCCTGCCCTCCATCCAGCGACGCATAGCTTCCTGAGTGGTTCTCTGTCGGCGTGGGAATCCTTTGTGTCGTGCTGCGTGGGCCTCCATTTGCGCCTTCTTTGTACCCGTGCTGTAGGACTTCTGTGTGCACTGCATGGTCTTCTGAGGGCTCTCTGAGTTGCTGAGAGCCCCCTCTGCCTGCTGCTCCTGGGTAGAGGCCACCATGTCCCTCCTGGTCCCGGGCAGCACCATCTTCTGCTAACTGTGAGCTTTCCGTGAGCCAAGGCTTGTTGGCGGAATCTAGTGATGCAAACCAGACTACATTCATCCATCTGGCGTGGGACATCTTCTGCACCACCCAGGAACCTGCATCTGTCTTCTGTGCAATACTGACTTTGTCTTCTCAAATCAAATCAAATCAAAATCATTTATAAAGCGCGCTACTCACCTGTGAGGGTCTCAAGGTGCTAGGGGAGGGGGGTTACTGCTGCTTGAAAAGCCAGGGTTTGAGCTGCCTCCGGAATGCAGGGTGGTCCTGGGTGGTCCTGAGGTTGGCGGGGAGAGAGTTCCATGTCTTGGCCGCCAGGTAAGAGAAGGATTTCCCACCTGCTGTGGTGCGGCGGATGCGAGGTACGGCGGCGAGTGCAAGGTTGGCGGAGCGAAGTAGGTGGGTGGGTAGTGTAGAAACTGAGGCGACGGTTGAGGTATTCGGGTCCCTTGTTGTGGAGGGCTTTGTGTGTGTGGGTGAGGAGCCGGAAGGTGATCCTTTTGTTGACGGAAAGCCAGTGTAGGTGTCTCAGGTGGGTGGAGATGTGGCTGTTGCGGGGTATGTCGAAGACGAGGCGGGCGGAGGTGTTTTGTATTCGCTGAAGACGTTTCTGGAGTTAAGTGGTGGTTCCTGCGTATAGGGTGTTTCCGTAGTCGAGGTGGCTTGTGACGAGGGCGCGGGCCACAGCTTTTCTGGTGTCAGCGGGGATCCAGCAGAAGATCTTTCGGAGCATGCGGAGAGTGAGGAAGCAGGAAGATGATACGGCGTTGACTTGTTTGGTCATGGTGAGAAGTGGGTCCAGGATGAATCCCAGGTTGCATGCGTGGTCTGAGGGGGTTGGTACGGTGCCAAGGGCCGTGGGCCACCAAGAGTCGTCCCAGGCGGTCAGGGTGTTTCCGAGGATGAGGACTTCCGTTTTGTCTGAGTTCAGTTTCAGACGGCTGAGTTTCATCCATTCTGGAACGTCTTTCATTCCATCTTGCAGGTTGGTCTTGGCGCTGGTGGGGTCCTTGGTGAGGGAGAGTATCAGCTGAGTGTCGTCGGCGTAGGAAGTGATGTTGATGTTGTGTTTGCGTATGATGTTGGCGAGGGGGCTCATGTAGACATTGAAGAGAGTCGGGCTGAGCGAGGAGCCTTGTGGGACGCCGCAGATGATCTCGGTGGGGTCTGAGCGGAACGGAGGGAGGTAGACTCTTTGGGAATGGTTAGAGAGGAAAGAAGTGATCCAGTCCAGGGCCTGTCCTTGGATACCGGTGGAACGCAGGCGGGATATTAGGGTTCGGTGGCAGACGGTGTTGAAGGCAGCCGAGAGGTCGAGGAGGATGAGGGCGACTGTTTCTCCGTTGTCCATCAGAGTTCTGATGTCGTCTGTGACTGAGATGAGGGCGGTTTCTGTGCTGTGGTTGGCTCGGAATCCGGACTGGGAGGGGTCGAGTAGGTTGTTGTCTTCGAGGAAATTGGTCAGTTGCTTGTTGACGGTCTTCTCGATGACTTTTGCAGGGAAGGGGAGGAGCGAGATGGGGCGGAAGTTCTTCAGGACGCTGTTTTTTTTTCAGGAGGGCATTGACTTCCCCGTGTTTCCAGCTCTCGGGGAAGGTGGCAGAAACAAACGAGCTGTTGATGATAGTGTGGAGATGAGGCGCGATGATGTCGTCGGCTTTGTTGAAGATGAAGTGTGGGCAGGGGTGCGAGGGGGCACCGGAGTGGATGGTGTTCATGGTGACTTTGGTCTCCTCAGGGCTGATGTGGGTACAGGCGTTGAGGGTGATGGCTGGGGTTGTCGGTTCTGTGGTGGTTGGCTGGGTCTGCTGTCCGAAGCTGTCGTGTAGGTTGGTGATCTTACGATGGAAGAAGGTAGCGAGGGAGTTGCAGAGGTCTTGTGAGGGCGTGATGGAGTTGGAGTTGGCGTTAGGGTTGGAGAGCTCTTTGACGATGTTGAAGAGTTCTTTGCTGCTGTGAGTGTTCTTGTCCAGTCTGTCTGTGAAGGAAGTTCTTTTGGTGGCGCGGATCAGCTGATGGTGTTCGCGGGTGGCGTTTTTGAGGGCAGACATGTTTTCTACGGTGTGGTCTTTGCCCTAGGCTTTCTCGAGGGTACGGCAGTTTTTTTTGGATTCTTTGAGGGTGTCTGTGAACCACTGAGGTTTCCTGGTGCTGGTCTGTCTTGGGAGGCGTCTGAGGGGTGCGAGGTTGTCCGCGCAGTTGGTGATCCAATGAGTGAGGCTGAGGGCTGCGTTGTTGGGGTCGATGGAGAAGGTGGGTTGGTTGTCGCTGAGAGTGGAGAGAAGCTGTTCCGTGGGGATTTTGTTCCAATGTCTGCGTGGGATGGGTTGTGTGCGGAGGTGGAGAGTCTTGCGTCTGAAGGTGAAGTGAACACATCTGTGGTCGGTCCAGTGAATTACGGAGGAGTGGCTGAAGGATATGTGGTTGCAGGCGGAGAAGATGGGGTCGAGCGTGTGTCCGGCGATGTGGGTGGGGGTGTTCACTAGTTGCTTGAGACCGAGGTTGGAGAGGTTGTCGAGCAGGGTGGTGGTGTTGGGGTCGTTGTTCTGCTCCAGGTGGAAGTTGAGGTCTCCGAGGAGGATGTAGTCCGGCGAGGCTAGGGCGTGCGGGGAGATGAAGTCAGCGATGGAATCGCTGAAGAGGGCCCGTGGTCCAGGGGTCTATAGATGAGAGTTCCTCTGAGGGTGGTCCTGGGGTCGGTGTGGATCTGGAAGTGCATGTGTTCGGCGGCGAGGGGGGTGTCTTCGGTGGAGGTGGTGACGTTGATGGAGTCCTTGAAAACTATGGCGTTTCCTCCACCGACTTGGTTGGTTCGGTCTCTCCTGGTGATCTTGTAGCCATTAGGAATGGCTATGGCGATGTCAGGGGCCGAGGAAGCGTTCATCCAGGTCTCAGTGATGAAGGCGACATCTGGTGCGGTGGAGTCTAGGAGGTCCCATAGTGGTCCTCACCGGTGGTTCTTCTTTTCCACCTTCATCCGGGTTAGCAGGGGCTTTTGTTCTCCCTGGACTCTTCAGTGCTTCTTGGACTTGGCTCTTCTGGTTCTTGCATTATCATCTATCACAACTTATAGTGTGTTTTAGGAAACTTGCTGTGTTTTACTCATGCTTTCCTGGGCTCTGGGGTGGGGTCTATTACTTTCCTTTGGTATTTTCTTTGACTCCCAGTGCCCCTCTACACACTACAATTGCCTATTTGGGAAACCGACTTTCTCATACCACTGGTTTAGTATGTGGTTTGTGTTCCCCTTAGGCCCACTGTAAAATATTGTGATTTTCACTATTTACACTGTTTTCTTTCTGTGTACTTATCTGTTTTTGGTTACTAGTGTATATACTGTGTAATTTACTTATGTCCTGAGGGAGTATAGTCTCCAAAGTATTTTTGGCATTGTTTCACTAAAATAAGGTACTTTTATTTTAGTAACACCGAGTATTGTCTGTCATGTGTGTGAGTACTGTGCGACTACAGTGGTATTGCAAGGGCTTTGCATGTCTCCTAGTTCAGGGGAAACATCCCCAACCACGACTCCTGAACAACGATGTTGTGAACAATGAAAGCAGAACAATGCTTTGGTTAGCCATAACTTCATTGTTCTGTGCCTTAACCACGCATGTGCTGAACAACGCGCATGCATGGTTAAGGCACAGAAGTGAGTCGGCTTTGTCAGAGGATATGATCAGGTAAGTATAGCTGGGGCAGTTTTAGGGACGGAGGCGGGTATTTTTAGTTTTTAGGGGCAGGAGTGGGGGTTCGGGGTAGTTTAAGTTTTATGGGAGGTCGTGGTAGTTTTAGGGATGGGGTGGGGTTTGCTGTAGTTTTAGGGTGTGGAGGGTTGGGGTATTTTTAGTTTTTAGAGGCAGGGGTGGACGGTTGGGGTAATTTAGGTTTTAGAGGGGTTGCTGTAGTTTTAGAGGCGGGGTCGGGGGGTCGGGGTATTTTTAGTTTTTAGTGGTGGGGTGGGGGTTGTGGTAGTTTAGGTTTTAGGGGGTGGGGGTCACAGTAGTTGTAGGGGTGGGGGTCGGGTATTTTTAGTTTTTAGGGGCAGGGGTGGGGGGGTCGCAGTAGTTTTAGGGGCAGGGTGGGGGTTCGCTGTAGTTTTAGGGGTGGGTGAAGGGGTTGGAGTATTTTTAGTTTTTAGGGGTGGGGTGGGATTTGGTGTAGTTTAGGTTTTAGGGAGTGGGGGTCACGGTAGTTTTAGGGGTGGAGGGTTGGGTATTTTTAGTTTTTAGGGGCAGGGGTGGGGGCTCGGAGTAGTTTAGGTTTTAGGGGGTGGGGGTTGCTGTAGTTTTAGCAGTAGGAGTAGGGGGGTTGGGGTATTATTAGTTTTTAGGGACGTGGTGGGGGTTTGGGTAGTTTAGGTTTTATGGGGTGGGGGTCACAGTAGTTTTAGGGGTGGGGGTTGCTGTAGTTTTAGGGGCGGGTTGGGGGTTGGGGTATTTGAAATTTTTAGGGGCAGGGTGGGGGGGTCAGGGTAATTTAGGTTTTAGAGGGGTTGCTGTAGTTTTAGGTGCAGGGTTGGGGGTCGGGGTATTTTTAGTTTTTGGGGGTGGGGTGGGGGTTGTGGTAGTTTAGGTTTTAGGAGGTGGGGATCACAGTAGTTTTAGGGGTGGGGGGTGTAATATTTTTAGTTTGTAGGGGCAGGGGTTTGGGGTTGCGGTAGTTTTAGGGGCAGGGTGGGAGTTCGCTGTAGTTTTAGGGGCGGGTAAAGGGGTTGGAGTATTTTTAGTTTTTAGGGGTGGGGTGGGGGTTGGCGTAGTTTAGGTTTTAGGGGGTGGGGGTCACAGTAGTTTTAGGGGTGAGGGTGGAGGGTTGGGTATTTTTAGTTTTTAGGGGCAGGGGTGGGGGGTCGGAGTAGTTTAGGTTTTGGGGGTGGGGGCTTGCTGTAGTTTTAGCTGTGGGGTAGGGAGGTTGGGGTATTTTTAGTTTTTAGGGGCATGGTGGGGGTTTGGGTAGTTTAGGTTTTTTGGGGTGGGGGTCGCAGTAGTTTTAGGGTGGGGGTTTCTGTAATTTTAGGGGAGGGTTGGGGGTTGGGGTATTTTACATTTTTAGGGGCAGGGTGGGGGGGTGAGGGTAGTTTAGATTTTAGGGGGTGGGAAGTCGCAGTAGTTTTAGGGGCGGGTGGTGGGTATTTTTTAGGGGCAGTGGTGGGGGATGGGGGTAGTTTTAGGGGCAGGGGTGAGGCGTCACATATTTTTTATTTTTAGGGGGTGGATGGTCAAGGTAGTTTTAGTGTTAGGGTAGTTTAAGTTTTAGAGGTGGGGGTTGGAGGTAGTGGTTGAATTGTTTTTAGGGGTGGGGTGGGGGTTGGGGTATGATTGTTTTAGGGGTGGGGGGAGTCACATGCTGGAAAAATCATTGTTAAGGCATTTGTGGTAAAGGCATTAATGGTAACAACGCGGTCCTTGTTTCGACTGTATTGTTTAGGCATTCATGGTTCCGACTCCTATTCCTAGTTCAGCCTTGGCTGCTCTGCCTACAGCTACCTCAAGTCGGCCTGGCTTCTAGACACTGACTACATTTCACTAATAAGGGATAAGTGGTCCCGGTATAAGGTGTAAGTACCTCTGGTACCCACTACAAACCACGTCAGCCTCCTTCAGTCTGAACTAGAGAGAGTGGGAGTCAAGTTGAAATTGCTGAAATTAAAGATGATCAGGGAGACCTGCTCGCAGGTCAAAAAATATTTTAGGAGGTGTTTTGAGCATACTATGATGGGCTGTACCGAAAGGAAGTACAGCAAAAATGTGGGAAGTATTTCGGGACCTTTCCAGTAAATCAAATAAGAAGTGAAGATTGTGATTTTTGGAATGCCCTGATGTAGAAAAGTCATTGTCAGCTGCTCTTAAGTGTTTGGCATCTACGAAAGTGGTTGGTCCTGATAAAATCCTGCTGGAATTTTATGAAAAAGAATTTCAGCAATTGGCCCTGACTTTGTGGAACTATTTTGAGGCATACAAAAGACTGAGGCCTTCATTAGGAGCTTGGCAGTCTTATGTCCTCCAAAGTCAAGGTGGCGATCTGACCGCTGCCTCCGCCACGATCATGGATCCAGATGGGTTAACGCTGGTCGGAGTCATGGTCAGCAACAGCAGCGCTGAGTTCAGCACCACTGTGCTGATTACAAGTCCACTTTCTGCCAGCCTTTTTATGGCGGAGTCCCTGCCATTAAAAGGTTGGCAGAAAGGCAGTGCAGGGTACCCCTGCCCAGCACCCTCAGAATGCACACTGTCAACTATGGCAGACAGTTCACATTCCAAGGGTGCTGGGGGCTCCCTATGTGCAACGCCATTGGCCTTGGCTCCCTGAGGAGTCGCGGCGAATGATGCAGCACTGTTTCCACCAGGCTGACCATCAGAAATCTCCTAATATGGAGGTTTCCACCGTTCATCCAGGTGGAAACATTGTAATTGGGGCAGTGGGAAGACCTCTAGCTCTGCTATGGCCTCCTTCACACGGGTGTCGCAGGCCAACGGTCAGCTCGCCAAACCCGTAATGAGGTCCTGAATCTGTTCCAAAATCTTGGGATTCAACAAATATTCTGGTTTTCTAAAGGAAGGGGAAACCCCCACTGGAGCCAGGATCATATAGACCAATTACTTTGATAAACAGCAACACAAATCAATCAATCAGGGATTTGTAAAGCATGGCTACTCAACCGTGAGGGTCTCAGGGCGCTGGGGGAGGTAGGAGGAGGTGGGAAGGTGGGGGACTGCCTGCAGTGGATTTGGGGGGGTATTCCAGGTCTTGGCAGTGATGTGGGAGAAGGATCCTTCTCCGACTGTAGATTTCCGGATGCGGGGGACATTGGCGAGGGCCTGGTCGGCGCAGCGGAGATTTCTGACGGGAGTGTAAAAGGAGAGTCTGTGGTTGAGATAGGCTGGTCCAGCGTCATGTAGGGCCTTGTAGGCGTGGGTCAGGAGCTTAAAGGTGATTCTCTTGTCGATAGGCTGCCAGTGTAGGTCTCTCAGAAGGGCAGAGGTGGATTACATTCCAATGTGTTGGCCTCAACACTCAGCCAAATTATAGGCAAGACTGTCTCCCTGTGGCAGCATGGCCTTATTCCAGGAAGAGAGAGACCACAGATCACGTCCACCGAGTGATAATGCTTTTTGATGCTGCAGCTGCCTTCTGAGACTGTATTGCTTTAATTTTACCGTTCACAGAAAAAGCGTTTTCTAGGGTCTCCTGGAGGTATCTGTGGTAGGTGATTAGCTGGGTCAAGGTCTTATCAAGACTGTGGTAGCTAATTCTAGAGCAGAGACGATGAGAGACCAATCAGATCAGTTTCAGATTCAGAAGGGCACTAGGCAGAGGTGCCCATGTTTCCCACTTCTGTTTGCTCTGTACATCGATCCCATGCTCAGGAAATTAGAGGCTAACGAACATATACACTCAATGCGTTTTTTTGGATTGGAAATAAAAAAGCTTGCATTTGCAGATTATATTTCGTTTGTCATGCTGGTCCAGGGGTTGGCTTTGAAGGAGGTAGGAGGTAGAACGAGAGGCAGTAATATTTGGGGAATTTTGCAGATATTTGCTCAACCGATATGAGACTCATGTAGTGAACAATAGATATCCCCAGTTATTGAATTTGCACATTGTTGATAGAGCTTTATATCTTGGAGTCACTGTTACAGCTGACTTAGATCAACTGGTGGAGGTTAATCTTGCACTACTTATTGGGAAGGCCAGAAACAAACTGAAGAGATTGGATAATATTCCTTTGTCCATTGTGGGACACACTAGCATTATTAAAAGTGTATTTCTGCACAAAGTTTTGTACTTTTTTGGGGCTATCCTGCTTGAGTTTGAGAGTCGTTGGTTTAAGCTATTAGATGAGATTCCTTGCAGTTTCTTATGGTCATTTGCCAAGACCAGAAGGGTCCTTAAGTTTTTGACACTGCCCTGGGAGAGGTGGGGTGGGCTCCCAAATTTTACATTTTATTGGGCTGCAGTATTGCAATATATGCGCTCCTTGCTCTGGGAATGAAACAAGGATAATTGAGTGGGCTACACAGCCCCCCATCAATGCTCCATTGATCAGGGAAGTAGCCAGAGGATATTTTCTACAATAGGTTGAACCCAGCTATTTCAAGAAGATCCGATTAAAGACTCTACAGACTGCTGGCAAAATTTGGATCACTTCATGGAGGAAGTTAGGTTTAGGGGAACTGATGAGGTTGGTTGACTTTTAGACAGTACACAATTTTGAGCATATAACTGAGGGAGGCTGCACCCCCCTTTCACCTGCTCCCTCAAGCAATAATGTTTCTAGCACTTTAGACCCACAGCCCATCATGTGACTGGGAGGGTGGGGTATGGTAAAGCATGTAATCCACTTTCTGGAGCCTATGATAGTTGTTTTTCGTATACTGCTATTCTCGTTTGCTGGGCTTGTGGGGTATGATACTGCACAAAAATCACTTTAAGTATTAGTTACTGGTCTGGTGCTTATGGCTTGTTATTCAATTTCACCAATGGTTTGATTTTCGGTAAGATTCTTGATTCATTTTGCTGAAGATGTTTGGTGTCGGTGGGCAGAGATGTATGTCAGGAATGTATTTTACTCTTGTGTTTTTTAAAAGCAATAAAAATATTTAAAAAAGAAATCCAATTAGTAATAGAAAATATTCTACTATTCTATTCCATGCTCCCACATGTCTTTAGATGAAAATGGTACCTCACTTGTGTGGGTCGCCTGTGACAGGAAACAGCCCAAACCACAACATGGATGTGCCATATTTTTCTGCTAAGTGGATAGCTGTGAATTTTGAGCCCTAGCTCAGTGGCATTTAGAGAAACCAAGCAAACGTACACACTGTGGAAAACTAGATACTTTGGGAAATTCAAGATTGCCTGATTTGTGTGGCTCTCACCACATGTTTTCTACCCAGAATCTTCTCATCTATGTCATGGAAAGTTCTGTAATCTGTAGGGAGCCACAAATTTCCATCCACCTGGCATTCACAACAGTTTCCCAATACAAATGGTACATCTCGTCTGTGAGTAGGCCTAGTGCCCACAACAGGAAATAGCTCAGAACACAAGATGGATGCATCATATGTTTCTACTCAAAACTGACCCTTTTCTGCTAAGTGGATAGGTGTGGATTTTGAGTCCTATCTCTTACCTTAACCATTCTGTGCCTCTGACTGTCTCTAAATACATGTCTGGGGTAGATGACAGTTGGGCTCTGTGCATTCACTTAAGACAGACACACATATAGGCAGCTATGGTGTGACATTTGCATCCTAATGGCCGATAACCTGGCTGATGGATCTTTTTTGGGCTAGATGGGAGAGAGGAGCTGACACCTACGCTGGAATAGGGTTGAGCTTCTTATCACATAAAGAATTGAATACTACCCCTGTAGGGAAGGAAGGGACCTTGTGATCTTCAAAGGCATTTTATGAAATCTCCACTGCTTCAAAGACACATTTTGGTATATGTAGTGGACCCCAAACCCAACCAAATCAGTTCACTTAGGGGTCCCAAGGAGATTCCACCAAGGAGAGAAGCTATGCTACTAAGTGAGACTGCCACTTTTCTATTTGCTTTGCTGTGCTGGCCTGCTGATTGCTGTGCTGCCAGGAGGAACTGCCACTTTGCATCTTTGTATCTTCACAGACTCGAGCAGCTGAGCCCCATGAGAATGCATGCACTGTCTGCTGCCAAGTGCCAATACTGCCAGATCCCACATCAAGACACTGTCAGGAGCCCGTTGCTCCAGCCACCGTGTTCAGCATCTTGCAGAGTGACCTGCGCTTACCTATCTTACACAGTTCTACTGCATGAACTGACTGAGGTCAGCACAATTCCATTGAGGCAGACAGTAAGAGTAGGGCCTACTGTGGGCCTCTGCCTGGCAGAGGGGTGGTTAAGGGCCTATGTTGCTGTGCCAAGCCAGAAAGAGAGTATTTGGCAAAAGAGGGGGAGAACAACATCTGCACTAGAAACTATGCCATGCAGCCCCAGGCTATCAGAGAATGAAAACAGGATAGAGTGAATAGTCATCTTGAAGCATATTGGACTCGCACCCGTACATAAGGTATTAGAGGCATTTTGTGATTTGTGTCTTACAGTAGCACAAAGCACTTTTCTTTCCTAAAAATACATTTTTGGATGGACAACCACATTGTTGTGCTGCTGGGAGCACGTTTGAGTGCTCAGCCTTTTGTACCCCACACTAACCTACCTGAAAAGCGTGTAGCTTCTCACCATTGCTGTCACTGAGAGTCAAGTGCTGAAATTTGAGACCTACAGCAGGATGGACCCAAGGACAGCAAACTTAAACAACCCTAGACACCCATGGCTGAGGTCCAGTTGTCCCTGCCTGCCCATGACCACCAAAATGGGATTTTACATCATGTCTGAGTTGATCTCTAAGCATAGGTGTCTCAGTCGCAAGCCTGAAGGTCTATCAATCCAGCTGACCTTCAGGTACTGGGAGAATATAATATTCAGAGACCAGGTTGCTTTGCCAGTGGTCATGGACTGTCTTGAGGTAGGTGGAAAATCCCTGCACAATCAACTACTGGAATCTAATAGAGTTAGATGAGATTGCATCTAATAATTAGCATGACCCTAGTATTTAACCAAAAATATATGTTTTTTGGATGTCATAGGGAACTAGTATAACATGCACACCTTTGAAAGTATCGTCATTTAAGAAGTGACCATTGTGCATTCTGCATTGTTTTGCTGCCTTCTCCATTCTACAGGTTCAACAGTTGCTAGGATTGCAGGTAAAAGTCTTTTAAAGTTGTGATTAGCATATCAAACTGAAAACCATCTCTGTAGGATGACATACAAGGACTATCCAGGTGGGAGAAGCAGCCGACTAAGTAACTATTTGAGAGTATGGTTGAGGTGTTGACAAAGGTATGTCAAACATATGCAATCTCTCAAAATTATAAATAGAACTTATTTTTTAAACAGCAAATGATGTCACACTTTGTTCCTAAACACTGTATCCGGGTTTGTTATTACTCAGTTCTCTCATCTCATAGGGACTGAAGACTATGTTGGCCTTGCTGAGATTTGAACTCAAGACCACTACGCTTTGCATTGTGGTGAGCTCTTTTGAGTGTAATTTTAAAATGTTGCCTATATCAGAATAGTTTTGGTGTTGTGCATGAAGGGTAGCTGGGATGATCCTTTTACAACATGGTGAGCTTGTACCTGTCCTTTATTGTGAACATAAGCAGAATATTGGTGACATGGAGTTGTGTGTGCATTACAAGACCTTACTTCAGTGAGGTTGCCACTGTCTGATATTGGTCTGGTAGTGTTTAAGGTTGGATATCTGAATGGACAAGAATGCACCACATATTTCTTAAAGGGTGGAACAGGCAATACTTGTGTTATTCTTGAATGGAGAGTCACATTTTGCATACAATACAAAGTGTTACTTGGGTGCAGGATAGTTAAATGCCGTACATTTCCCTGTGGATAAAGCAGAGTACTTTGAAGGAGAACCATCTTGCGGTGGACAACAGATAGAGCGCTCAAATGACTGGAGTGATATGGTTATATAGGAATAGATGTAGCAGTTGTCACTGAATTTTCTGAGGAAAACTTGAAAGAAAAAAATGTGGCACAGGATTAGGATGATGAGGGAGGCACATTTGGCAACTTGTTTCACTTCTGATTCTAAGGCATCAGCAGCAGTTACTCCAGGGTTCTGTACTTATCTGCTAAAGTGAGCCAAATTAATGAGGCCAGGTCATAGGGTGATAAGGGCCCCAGTAGAGTCTTAAGTGGTTTACCAGTATCTACTGCTCCATAACTCAGAGCTAAATTGGGCAAGACGAGATGCCAGGTTCTGAACTAAAGATGACCTGGATGTCATGTATGTAATTGTAACAGATTTCATTGAAGCACCTGATGAAGTCCAGTAGGGGGCAAAGATGTGCACTGCAGAGTAGTGACGAGGCAATGAAACAATGAGGAATGCTCGAGTCAGAATGAAAAGAAATTCAGGAGTACAGTATCAATGAGATGATGCTTTATTTTCCTCACAGAGGTAGGAAATCTAGTCCAAGATAGCTGCATTAAAAATGAGACCTTTTAGCCTAAGTAGTGGTGTAGGGCAATGGACTGTATCAAAACCAATATATGGGTCAAAAGAAATAGATGGGTCCAGTAGTGATACGGCTGCCCCTCCATTTCTGCTGATTGTGGGCTTTTGTCTGTCCCAGATGGATAGTACAGCATATTCAATTCCTCTGCCTAATTAGAAAACTATATTTGGCGGCTAAATTTGCTAAAACACATTGGGCATCAAAGTATGAGTGCATGTTCATCAGTTACCATTTGTGGGAAAACTGGGCTGATTGCAGAAACGTTTCTCCTCCATTTTCAGCTGACTCTTGTGTTTTCTGACTCTGACTCTGCCATGGGCACTGCTAACCAGTCCCAGGGCCAGTGCTCTGTGTGAATATACAAATTAGACTAATTATAATTGGCTATACCAACCTACCTATATGTCCCAAGTGTATGGTAGGGCATGTAGGTTTAGGGGCCCCAGTATAAATAATTCACCCATAGTTTCACTGCTGTGCTGCCCACTGCCATTTTAAACACAGCCCTGCCTTGCTGGCTGCTTTTAAGTTAAAATTAACCTCTAATTTGATTTTGGAATTAAAAGAAGTTTCAAAGCCCTAAGTGCCCCCAGGGTTGGGTGAAGTGCAACTATAAGCAGGGACTTTATAAAAGCTGTTTGATAAGCCCTGGCGAGGGAAAAATGGCCAAATGTGTTTTTCATGATAACATGGAGAGACTTTATTTAACATAATAAAGTGTTTTTTTCCATAGAAAGGAGCTAAATATAACACGTTTGGTACTGAAATAAAAGTTATATTAAATCCAAGAACTTTGCCACTGTTGAACTTAGTATAACTTGGACTGGGAAAGAGTTTTAAAACTCTTGCCAAAAGTTACCAACTTCAGCCCTGTAGTGCCGTTCTGTGATTGGTTAGCCTCTGACAGCCTGAACCAGGCTGCTTTGATGAACTGTGAAGCGGCCTGCGCTTAAACAAAGGATGCATCTGGTGGGAGGAGAACTGCCTCACCAGATGCTTGAACAGGATGGATGGAGAGCAGCCAAACTGGACATTAAAGGACGGAAGAACATTTGGGGCAACAACTCAACCTCTCCAATTTCCTGCAACCCCAGATAGCCAGGAGCCCCCTGATTAGATTAAGAGAGGGGCTGGAAGGGGGGATGTTAAGGGAAACATAGCCACACCAGTTGGTGGAGTCAGCCAGATCTAAACTCTAACATTACATTTTTGCCATTTTGGATTTTGGAGTGATAATGCTCCCTGGGATAGATTTTTGCCACACTTCCCAGTAAGTGGTCACTCAAGAGGGTGGTGACCTGCACTTGAGTGGAAGGAGCACCCCTTGCTTCCGACCACAGGAGCAAGGATAAATATGGCAGACCTGCCCACACTTTAAAGCTCAGAAGGACTGTACCAGCTGCACACCTTTGGCTTCATAAGGAAAAGGCTGTTGTCTTACTTCTACAACCCAAGGAAGGGACTCATCTATAAGCTACAAGTACAAAGGAGCTGACCAGAGTCCCTTGCATCAAGTCCTGCAAAAATTACCCAGCTGACCAGGGGCCATTTTAGGATTTGGACCAGGTGCATTCTGGGAGTTGAAGTCCTAACCTCCAAGGAGAAACTCAGATCTTTGGAACCTTGGAGTGAGTTGTGGACACTTAAGGGACCCCAAAAGTATGTCTACAAGATGATCCAGAAGTTTGGAGAAACTTTGAAAAAATGCTCCATAAGTGGACTGACTCGCCGTCGAGAGTCAAGCTGGCCGACCTCAACCGCGACCTAGCCTGGCTTGCAGGTTCATCCTGCTGAAAAGCTCCTGATCCTCAGACTTTCATGATTTGACTAGGGTCTCCTAGAAAGGTAATCCAACGACATTGCATCAAAATCAGCTTGCTGAGGAGGACAACCCAACGTCAGGGAAGAAAAAAGCTCAGAAAGATTTTTAAGTCCGAAGGTAAAGATTTGACCAAGGCCTCCAGCACAGTGTATACGAGGAGTGCTCTAGAGTGGTTGGCTTCAACTTTTGACTTTTCCCAGACCAAGGGAAACATCTTGACAAAGTTTCTAAGTCCAAAGTGTTCGACCTGGCCCTTTTACAGAGTCATTCCCCAGACTTTTTGCTTTTTGCCTCCTTATTTTTCTGACCTTTGTTGGCTGACGTTTTGACTCTGAGCCCTTTTTCACTGCTAACCAGTGCTAAAGTGCATGTGCTTTCTCTTACAAATTTGGTATGATTGGATTATACCTAATTGGCATTTTTAATTTACCTATAAGTCCCTTTTAAAGTGGTATCCCTATACCCAGGGACTATCAACACTTGCATTGTTGCTTGATTTATGGCACAAATACTTTACACATTGCCTTCTAAGTTAAGCCTGACTACTCAGTGTCAAGCCAACAGAGGGTAGGCACAGGATCATTTGGATTGTGTGTGACTTACCCTGACTAGGATTGTGGTCCATTCTTGGGCAAGGGTGTATACCTCTGCCAACTAGAGACCCCATTTCCAACAACCATCATTTTATGACCGCAGCAGTTTGGCCCCTGCCAAACCTCTGTACCCTCACCCGTCCTGCCACTTTACCGTGGCCTGCCGGGCTGGAGGCTCCCACGTCCAGCTTGGCGGATGTCGAATAACCACAGAGAATTTTTGCACTAGAGACACCGCCAGCATGTTCCTGGTGGTCTCACCGCAACATAAATGGTGGTGAAAAGGTATTCAGATGACAGGAACTTCCATTCCTGTTGCCCGGATACACCCTTAAACACACATTTACCCACACACAATCACACACAGACACACATGCACTCACACACGCTCTCACACCATTCACCCCAATAGACATGCATACATACCCATACACATCACACACGCACAAATACACTTTCCATCCCCCCACCCCCAATCCTACCTCATGGCACACAGACACACACACACACACACACACCATATACACATACAAACATACACGCACCTCCATGCATGCACTCACCCCCCTTACACCTTACTCATTCAATCATGCATACACCCCCATCATCCATCCACATGCATACACAAATGCATCGCCATCATCACATTTACACAAAGGCACACATGCACGCATGCGCACACAAACACTCCCCCTCCACATTCGTGACACGCATACACACACTCACACACATCCAATCATACACCCCCCCTCCCCTTGTGGACGACATTTACCTTGTCCTATGAGGTGCTCCTCCATGAGGGGACAGGACCCGGCACTCCCACGCAGGCAGCGCCCCACCACCAGAAGACCACCACACAGAATTACAGGTCGTAATTCTGTGTGGTGGTCTTTTTCTGGCGTGGCGGTGCCAGCAGTGGAACCACCTAAGCAAATACTGCCGGATATCTGACCGCTGGCAGTGCAGATCTCCGGTGGCAGTCATAATACGGCAGTCAGAAGACCACCAGCACTGGCGGTCTTCCAGCGGCCGACGCTGTGGTGGTCTTCGGAAAAAAACGCTGCAGTTGTAATGATGGGCTTAATCTTTAAAAATGTATATCTCTGGTTCCATACATTGGATTTCTGTCATTTTCATGTCATTTTAAAGATAAAGATATTTCCAATTTGTATAAATGTCAAATTTTTATTATGTGTTGTGTTTTACTTATTAA
The DNA here is from genome assembly GCF_031143425.1 of Pleurodeles waltl. Taxonomy (NCBI): domain Eukaryota; kingdom Metazoa; phylum Chordata; class Amphibia; order Caudata; family Salamandridae; genus Pleurodeles; species Pleurodeles waltl. The sequence continues at coordinate 1,428,794,757 of NC_090446.1, forward strand.
CTGTGTTGTTGATAGTAAATGCTTTACACATCTGTCTACTAAGCTAAGCCTAACTGCTTGTGGACAAGCTACCAAGGGTTGAGCAAGAATTAAGTTATTGAGACCTTGACTGGACATAGTGGGAGTTTGTGGCCTATTGCTAAGGATAGGTACCTACCTGTCCCTATCAATAATCCACTTTCCAACACCATTTTTTACTCCACTGATTTGCGAACCACAAAATACATATGGATAAATACTAATAAGGTGGGCAAAAATTCATATGGATAAATACAGATGGAAATGTTAAAAAAATAAATACAACAAAACTGGGAGCCCCAACCATAATTGTGTTGGGACCCAGTAGATCTACTTAGCACTAAAGGGAATGGTACCTTTTTTAGAGAAAATGAAAACTGACAGGTGTCTCTCAATCCTCTCCTAGAGAGTTGTGCTCTATTAGACAGAACTTGTTAAGAGTCAGACAATCATCTCAGAGAATTTCTTATCTGCAGGTGATAAATGATAGAGCCCTGCAGTCTTACCCCAACACAATTCTCACATACGATTGCTACACGATTATGTATAATGCAGTATTGTCAACATGACCAATGTTATAAGAATGATCATGACTATTATAAACAACTCAATAGATAACATGTGGATTGGTGTGTAGGTTAAGAAAGTCTCAATCACATTTCATCATACTGTTAGTCCCCTATTCAAATTTTTGTAGTGGTTTTGCCCATCCAGCCTAAATTACTGTGTTAATTCACTAAGCTTGTAATATGATAAGACATGAACAACAACTGCCCCTTAGTATCTACTCTCAGTATACAATTTAGGGAACAGATTTACAAAAATATTTTGCACTGACTTTGTATCATAAAAGTGATGCAAATCTGTGCAAAATGTTTATTTGAGATTTCCTTTCAGCACAAAACTACTTATATTGCATGACAAGGTTGTACCATAGGGAGTACATAGGTGTTTCCATGCAACCATGCATGCATGAAATGTGACACGAAGCCCTATCTACAAATAATATCAGGCAGGTCATAGTGCCAAATAATAAAGCCTCTTTTATTCAGATGTTGAAAGGAGAAATGTTTTATTTCTCCAAACTTTTCCAGCTTTACACATATGCTGTACTACACAGCACACATTCAAAGTGGAAAAACATTGAGTTTGTCTAAGCATGCTATTTTGTACTGGAAGTCTACCCTTGCAGTTCAGACTATATAGTAGCATATGCTGAGGCAAAGGTTTGCATGGAGCTAGGCAAACTGATTCTGCCTCAGTGCTATGGAAAAGAACACACATAACCTATCTTAGTAAACATGGTACTGACCTGCTCCCTCCCTATCACACAAAGCAGCACAGATACTTTGTTTGCTGCACTACATGATATAGTAGTACATCTAATCTTAAGTGCCTAATCTCGTCTCTGTGTCGGTACATTATGTATCTTTATTACTGAAGGCTAACTATGGAGTGAGGAGGGGGTCACTTGTCCTCGGCTCTTTGGTACAAAAATGTGCAAGAAAGGCCTTTAACAGAAGCTGATGAATGTTAATGCAACTGCTCTCTTTTTGTGTACCAAAATGGATCTCTACAAAGTTAAGTTTTTTGCAGCTGCATTAACAGTATGTACACTAGACAAGCAGAAAATGTTCCTTCTCTGTTCTTATAGCTTTAAAGGTGTGAGAAAACATGGAGTTTCTAAAAAGTTTCTAAAACATGATGATCAAGAACACTGCTGCCAACATACTATGACCGCGGCGGTAAACCGCCATGGGTATTATGACCCACTAAGAGAATACCTCCACAATATAGACACCCACACAAATCTGCCACATCAAAGGTCAGTGATAAACTGGCGATAGCAAAATCCATATCATCACGCCAACAGGAACACGTCCACAGTATCACGACCCACAATGAACGCAACGGTCTTTCAACCGCGGTAAACCATTGGCGGTACACACAGCCGTGCTCAAAATACATACACACTCACAAAACTACACCACATTGGACAATTCAAAATACACACACCTGACACACATACATACACCACACCCACACGCCCACACACCCACACCACTATAAAACACACACCCCCATTACCCACAACCCCTAACAACCAAAAATATAGATCAAGCATAGAGAGACAAGCAAAGAGCACGCCTTCACTCAGAGGCACAGAACACCATCACTCATACACCAACCACGCACTTCACATATTACATCACAACACATCACCCTCACACATCACCTCACACATATCATTCACACCACATTATGGCACCTCAAACACACCCCATGTTTTCTGAGGAGGATCTAAGGGTCATGGTGGATGAAATCACCCGGGTAGAGCCACAGCTATTCGGCTCACAGGTGCAGCAGACGTCCATTGCTAGGAAGATGGAGCTATGGCAGAGAATCATTGACAGGTTCAACGCCGTGGGACAGCATCCAAGAACCATGGATGACATCAGGAAGAGGTGGAATGACGTATGGGGGAAGACACCAGATAGCAGTACAGAGAACTGGCGGTGGACCCCCACCTCCTCCCCCACAACAAACAACATGGGAGGAGCAAGTCTTGGCAATCATGCATCCTGAGGGCCTCGCAGGAGTAGCAGGAGGACTGGACTCTGGTAAGTCAAATCTTTACTACTGTATCCCCCCCACCCTACCTGCATGCCGTTACTAACTCCTACCCCTACCCTCACCCCATCACTCCACCACCTCATATATACCCACTAGCACAACCCACACATCCGAAAACCAAGCCCTGCATGTAACACCAATGCATGGACCCCCATCACAGACCTGCAAGGACACCCATCAGCACAGCATGCACATAAGAGAGACTCACCCACCCCACACAATCAGCAATCACACAAGGCCAAGGCAACAGGGAAAGCACAATTCGATAAGGGAAACACACCCATTGCACAAGATGGCACACACAGATACAATAACAATGCATTTGTATCCCAACAGGACCCCTACCCAATGTCACCGGACAGTAGGTGCCAGCTACATCCAGTCCCTCCAAAGAAGAGGCCCACAGTGATGACAGCAGCTCTGTACGCCTGGATTAGAATAACCAGCCTGGCCCATCTGGGACCTCTGGACAGTCGGTTCCCCTGCCACAGTCCCAACCCACCACAGAGCCTCCCCCCTCAGGAAACGCCAGCACAGCACCACCAATACAGCGGTTGAATGAACGCTGCGTTGATTCGTGGGTCGTGATAGTGTGGGCATATTTCTGTTGGCGTGACGGTGTGGGTTTTGCTATTGCCTGTTTATCACTGACCTTTGGTGTGGCGGACTTGTGTGGGTGTCTGTAATGTGGCGGATTACGAGATGTGGGTCGTTATCCCTGTGTCGGATTTCCACCACAACATCTTAATGGATGTCAGCGCGGCGGTAAGTGGGATTTACCGCCAGGGTTCGAATGAGGACCATTATAACCACATACTGACTTGATCATGCCACAATCCAAGAACTGTGTGCCCAATTGGAGACAGACCTGATGTCAGCTATCCGCCAGCCCACAGGAATCCCCGCTCTAGTGCAGGTCCTGTCAGTGCTCCATTTCCTGGCAAGTGACTCCTTCCAAACTACAGTGGCCATGGCATCAGGGATGTCTCAGCCAATGTTCTCAAATGTGTTGAACAGGGTGTTGTCTGCCCTGCTGAAACACATGCACAACTACATTGTGTTCCCCCAGGTGGAGGATTTGGCCAGAGTGAAAGCTGATTTCTATGGCCTGGGACATAGCCCCAACATCATTGGTGCCATTGATGGGACACATGTGGCATTTGTCCCCCCCGGAGAAATGAACAAGTATACAGAAATAGAAAAAGCTACCATTCGATGAATGTGCAAATGGTGTGTTTGGCAGACCAGTACATCTCCCATGTGAATGCCAAGTATCCTGGCTCTGTGCATGACGCCTATATCTTGTGGAATAGCAGTATACCTTATGTGATGGGCCAACTCCAGAGGGCACCGGGTGTGGCTAATAGGTGAGCCCAAGGTCCCCACACAGTACATGTAGGTGTCTGGGTATGGGATTGTCCCTAAGGGTTAGTGTGTGTCTCACAATTGTCCCTCGATATTTGCAGGTGACTCTGGTTACCCCAACCTCTCATGGCTACTGACCCCAGTGAGGAATACCAGGACAAGGGCAGAGGAACGCTACAATGAGGCACATGGGTGAACTAGGTGGGTTATTGAGAGGACATTTGGCCTCCTGAAATCCAGATTCTGGTGCCTCCATCTCACAGATGGCTCTCTGTACTACTCACCCAAGAAGGTGTGCCAGATCATTGTGGCATGCTGTATGTTGCACAACCTGGCATTGAGACACCAGGTGCCTCTTCTGTTAGAGGATGAGCCTGGTAATGGTTTTGTGGCAGCGGTGGAGCCTGTGGACAATGAGGAACTAACCCTCAACAGAACATCAATAACGTCAAAAATTTTGACGTTATTGACCCTTATCCTGCACCATGGTGTGTTGTATCCTAAATACGGTGTACAAAGTTGGCTATTGGGGGGCACTAAGGGGCGCAAGTAAAGTGGCGCTGCACTGGGTGCAGTGAGACTTTCAATAAATCTGCCCCTTAGAATGAGACCTCACAATCTAGAGTAATGACTTTAATGAATATGATAGACACTACACTAATCAAGTTTTCCTTAACTCTGTTGAACCTTGACAGCATTTAAAAGGGCCCCCAGGTTGTTCTGCCTTGGGTTCAAAGCATTTTACGTGGCCCACCTGCATCTGAATTGCCAGTTCTACTACAGGCTAAGCTAAAGCATCATCCACGGAGCTATAACCCCTGCCATATCATTATGTGTCTAAGTTTACCCTTTTCCCTGAGAACCCACACATACAATCCTCCTCCCTCTACACCTCAGTCAAATGCATGTGCGTCTCTGCACCTCAGTGAAATGCATACTGCCCTTGAATTACCTAAAAGTACTGTTCGAAGATTTTACAAAGTGCATATAAACTAAAATTATTTTTAAACTTGTGAAACCATTTATTTGGAGGAATTTACTTCACTGCTGTGCTTCTTGATTCATGTTGTTTACTGATTTCATCCACTTCTTCTTTACATGAATTTTGATTACAATGGCCTTTCATTGCTTGACGTGTTTCTTTGTTCTTCTTGATGTGTATGTTTTACAAATAAAGGCCCAGTTTTACTAAGCCTTAATGTTGCCGCTGCATTCAAAAGGTGATGCACGAACAAGGCAAAGGTTTTGATAAGATTTACAAAGCCACACAAGGGTCGATTTTCACCACCTTGCAGGGCTTTGTAAAGAAATGTAGCGCAACACAGTTCCTTGTGCTGTGATATGTTATATTTGGAGGTGGTAGGCATTCAATTGGTGGAGCATGGACTTTCCTGTTTCCCATGCATCCACCCATAGATTTGATGCAATTACAGATTTACAAGCTTTCCAACCTGGAATTATGTCACATTGGCACACCTCTCAGATGATGGCGTAGTGAAGAGAAAAATATTTGTCCTGTTATTTCCCCTTTCTATGAACGATGCATCCTGCATCACATATAAAAAGAGGAAATTGCCTCTTTGGATTGTTTTTATGCTGGAATGTGATCCTGTTTGTAACACAGCCGCTGTTGAACTATGGTTCAAGGGTGCCTACATTGGCACAAGGCAGCACATAGTGTGCTGGTGCAAACAGAGAGAAGAAATGTTCCACATCTTTGTAAATTTTGAGCGGTTCTGCTCTCTCCCTTTCACACAGTGCAGCATGGCACAGTGCATACAATAATAGTAATTATGACACAGAGCGTTTAGATTTCTCAAGCCTTCACATGATTTTACAGTGGCCTTCATATGATTTTAAAGTGCACTACAGTGAGCATACAGTCACTTAGCCTTTTGTGCCTCTACATTCAACTTACACTAATGATATGCCTCCTGAGTGTATATTCAGATGCTGAATTAACAAGCTCAAAATATATTCACATTGCTATTGATTACTAAGAAGTTAACCAAGACTGCTACTGGTGGTGAAAGTACATGTTTCAGTCTGCATGTCAGAATGTTTCACAGAAATGGATGAGACTGATGTTTGGGATCCCAGAGAAAATGTGTCCTCATTTTAGCTTTCCAGTGCACTAGTCCTCTTTCAACGACAAAAAGAAGTCCCTCATTTTGTTCATTTAGTGCAATATCCTTTTAATCAAATTCCCTTCAGTTTTGCAGCTTTTTTCAATAAAGATGGTGTTCAGGCATGCAACACATTTATCATAGATACAAAATGCTCTCCCTCTATTTGCTCCTTAGAACTGTGGGGAAGTGTCAGCCCAAAGCTGAGAAATCAACTGAGAGGCCTTAGGAGTACATATTTTACTCAGACTATAACACGTTATTCACACACTATTCCATGCATGTCAATCTGTTTATATCTCATCTATACTATGGTGCTCTAAAACAAAAGGCAGCCACCACACATCCTTTAATAGCCATAGCTTTGTCTTTCAAAGACATCATTGAGGATACAGTAATAGCCCACACCTAAAAATTGTCTATTCTTGTGGTGTGATTATTTAATTCTAATCTTCAAGCCTCTGTACATCACATGTTTCATTTTACTGGCGTTATGCCTTCAGCTTTATCAGGGCTAAAGATTAACAAACTAGAAATGGTCACAGTAAGCAAATAAATGAATTTCAAAGGGTACCTATTAAAATGCCCTACCTATTATTCATGATTACTGGTTAGTAAAGCACATTTCAATAGGTGGAACTTCACAGTGAATTTAAAAAAAAAGAAAATCCAACACCATATAGTGCAGCAGCTTAGTACTGTCAAAAAAGATTAAGCAACAATAGAATGTCTACACATTACAGCAGAAAAAATACAAAAACACCTATTTGTGACATATTACAAATACCCTTTTCATTAACTAATAACACAAAATATATGTATAAACTTATAACCCGCAAATGTGTGTAAAACCTTAAAACATGCAAAGCTGGTGATATGAAACAACTTTGAACAAATTTGAATATAACTCACATATATATTTATCCACATGCATCCTCAAGCAATCATTTATTAAATTATATGAGTCCATACCCTAAGTACTCAGAAACAAAAGATAACCAATTTACTACGAATGCACAGTCACTGAATTAAATCAGCAGAGAGTATATTAATATTAGTCATGAGATATTTCTTGAGATCTAAAATATATACATAAATGACATAAATAACACAGTCAGGTTTAGTTAACTATGAACAAATATCTAGTCATGTTCAAAAATGTACTTTACCAGTTCCAAACAAATACATCACCTATCAAGTTCATCCTGCCCCCTATTCATACCATCATTAATCTAAATCAATGCCAGTACACTCCATGCATAAAGACCAAATTCAAACTACCTGCTTGTACACTTTAACATGGAATGTACAAAGCTCAGTCTAAAATAAAGCAAAATACCAGACTCCCACCTCATTATTAAATCGGGTCTGTATAATAAGTGTTAAGGCAAAATACTAAAAATTCAATGTCCCCAGGACTGTAAACATTAATACAGCCCTTGTGTGCTTACCGAGTAGAGAGTACTCCACACGAAGAAGCAGCAGCCCTATTCCATGTCCGGCACGGAAACTCTGATTATGTTTGTTTCTCTCTCTCTACTGCATAAAATTAACAGCAGCCAATCACAACATTGTAAATAAAAAAACTAGATAACTCATGAATCTCTAGTCCATACAAGTCATATGTCCCAATCATTGACACGTCAATCTTTTAGGAGCTGATGCCCCCATTTTGTAATCCTCTTTCATTGCTGCTTCACAGCTATTTAAGTGCTCTTATATAATACTCTTGTATATATTGTATTAATAAGACTGTTCTCAGGGGTGGTTCCTTTGCAATGGTTTCGGAGAGTCACAGCCCTGGCTAAGCCAGGAGATGAAAGATAAAATTATATTTACTTTTCATTTTATCTTTTATCTCCTGGCTCAGCCAGCAGTGTGTTCATGGTGGGGCGGGGCTGGGCTGTAGGAGGTGGGAGGTGGAAGGGGGAAGTAGGGCAGAGTGCACTAAGTGCACATGTGCGTTTGGCCAGCTGTCCCAGATTGGCCAAACACACATGCACACTTAGGTTTTTCCATCCTGGCTGTATACATAGCCGAGCTGGAGAAACAGCACAGACCTCAGGCTTGTGTCTGAGTGGCACTCCGAGCCACTCAGACCAATCGTGACACTGCTCACTATGCTATGTTTAGCATATAAGCAGTGGGAAGATTGCTGGGGAGCCTGTGCTGGTGTCCCAGTGAATGCTGGGACACCAGAAGAAGACCAGAGGAGCAACGCTGCAGGAGGCGAAGGTGACAGCAGGAAAAAGATACGTTTTTAAAGAATTATTATTATATAGTTATTAATTTATCCCTCCGTTCCCCCACTCCACCCCAACCCCTCCCCTTGAGATTTGCAGCCGCCACTGCAGCCTCGTCTGTTTCTGCCACATAGATTACTTGCTCAGTGATATTCTGCATGCTTTGCTTATGCAACCTTACTTTGCTAGTCTTCGTCCATGGGTGCCGGATGGGTGTGTGGTATTGCCGATTTGTAGATTTAATCCCCTTTGTGTTCCTCTTTAGGGGAGCACATATTGTCTCCCAAGCCCTGTGATCCCCTTTGTGTGCTTTTTTAAAAAGGATCAGGAGTGGGTCATGGCCGTCATGTCCCGACAGTTGCAATCACATTTGTAGCCCTACTGGGCTACAAGCACTGGTGCGCATGTGCAAAGCCATCGCTCTTGATTCAAACACAGTGAGCGGTGATTATTGCAGCATCTATCAGTGCGTCTTCTTGCTCGTGGCCCCATTATTATTTTTGACCTAATTTGTATTCATTTTCTCTGCTTCCTTCATGGCCTGGTGCATCAAAGTGTGGCCAGGATCATAACATTTGCATAGACTCAGCCTAGAGGGTTTCTGCAGGTGGCTCCCTCCACATTCTATGTTTCCTAATTTTAAGCTTGTTGGGCTTAGCACTCCCTGTGACTGTGGCCCCCAGCTACCTGATTTGTTGCACTTCTGGTGCCTTTGTTGGCAAGTCATAGCTTACCTTGTGGCTGAATACAATCCTTATGAGGACATGCAAGCCTTGGATAATAGCATCCATGTATGTGTGAACAAGGCCCCTGGCTAGGGCTCTAGGCGCCCTTATTAATCTGTTTAAGGGTTTTGCCCATTAACAATTTTGACTCCCCCTATCTCACCTTCGGCAGCTTCTCCGGCCCATGTTTGTAAATCAAGTAAAGGTAAATACAAAGCCAACAAATGGTCTCACACTAAGGCTTTTGAGAATCTGTCTGAGACAGTCATGGAGAAACATTATTACAACTCTCCCCATCCTTGAGTGCCTCATTCTGATGATTCCTTTAAACAATCTGATCTTACAGAGACAGACTCTACCTCCAATGGGTCAAGTGATGGTGAGCAAGAAGATACATAAGTGCCCTGTAAGAACAAATGCTCTGGGTGTCAAGCGGATTCACATTCCAAAGCCCTTAAGGTCCTTCAATCCTGTTGAAATCGCCCATCCGCAGTCCTCTAGTTGGACTACTCTCCAAGAGGTAGCTGAGTATGTACAGGATCATGTTAGAGAGAGCTTTGATGAGCTGTCTGCACCAGACTACTCACAGAATACCTGTTAGAAATGGGGTCTCTGGTTGGCACTCAGTTTTCACTCTGTCTAATCAGGGACCCTCACTATAGTCAGGGTAAGTGAGATACACATCTCAGATAACCCCTGCTCACCCCCTTGGTACACAACTAATATAAATCTATATATTCTAAACAACTAATAAACCATAGAATCCAAAAAGAAAACCTTACCTTAAAATAAGTTGTTCAGGCAATTGTTATTCAGGCACAATTGTTGTTTAGACAGTAGTTATTCAGTACTTCGTTGTAGAGACTTTTTAGTTGTTTAGCAGTAGTGGTTCAGGCAAGTAGTTTCCCATTCCACCTATTCCTAATGTCATCCCTTGTGTGTGGCTAGCTGCCTACAGAATTTGCCCTGTTGACTATTCTTTGCCACATCTCCATATTCCTGGCAATAGAAGTTTGCTGGACTTGAGCACCAGGTGTGGCTCTACTCTGATGATTTTGTCCACCATGACCCTTAACTCATCCTCAGTAAAACAGGGATGTTTTTGTAGGGACATGGAGGTGGTGGACGACACGGAAAAGTTAAAATAAACAGATGATGAGGTGTGGGTACTGTGTTATGAGTGGATGACGGTTGGTGGCTGATGTATAGGGTACCGGTTTGTGTGGTGTGTATGCTGTGTTAGTGTGGTATGAGTAACATTTGAAGTGTGGAGGTGTGCCTAGTCTATGGCTCCTAATTTCTATTTGTGACCTCTATCTTGCTGTTTTTGGCATTCTGGTTGAAAAGGATTGTGGGGTGTGAAGATTGTAGGTGTTGGGTATGTAGCTGTGTGTCAGGTGTGTGGAATTCAAACTATCCATTGTGGTGTTGTGTATTACTGTGGTGACCGCTGACCTCTGCTTTTCGCACCGTCATTTGGTTTTCCGCCACTGAAGAACCACTATTGTGATTTGTGAGTCGTATTAGGTATGGTGGATTTTTGACAGGCTGGCGGTGCTGGTGGTTGGAACAGCTCTTTCCTGCCCTCCAGAGTCCTGGCACTGTCAGTTTTTTCAGCTGGCTTTTGTGGGCTTGGCAGGGTAACTCAGAATATGGTGTTCTGTATGACCGCCAATATGGCGGCCGCCACCACGGTGGTCTTGCTGTCAGACCACCAAACTCATACTGAGACCCCTAATCCAAATATCTTCGTCAGTTTCAAAGCAAGTGGGACCTAGCTCAGTGAATCTGTTCACCTATTGCCTCAACTGACAGATTCCTCTGTTTTTCAGTTGGTGCTTGGATCTGGAGGTGAAAGCAACAGATGCCTTTCTACAGGACTGGTGGCCTCTTCTGTGGTGTACTTTTCCTCCAGGTGGCAACATCCGCAGAGTCCTGTCTCAGGTGCGCTGTCAAAAAACAGAGATCGTTCTGGTGACTGCCTTTTGGAGAGCTCAGCCGTGGCTCTCTATGATTCTGAAATTGTCGTACGACATTCCTCTCCTGATTCCGTTTCACTTGAGCCTGTTGCTGGACCCAGTGGGACTTTCCTATCTATTGATCATCTCAGAGCAGCTCAGGTTGGTGGCCTGGAAAGTTTCCAGAGTAAATGGCAGATGCCAGGCATTTCTCAACAGGCTTCTACCTATTTTAATCAGGCATGGGCTTCAGGTACCCACAAATGTTATGCTTCAGCATGGTGATGTTGGATTCATTAGTGTGATGTCCACTTGGACGGATGTTTGCCTAGTGATTAATTTTGTTTCCTCTGAAGCAGCTTCAGGCCTAGCTTATAGATCTATTAAAAATTATAGAGCTGCCATTTCTGCAGGCAACTCCCGACTTATGACAAACCTGTAGGTGAGCATCCAATAGTATGTAAACTCATGAGAGATATTTGCTTGTGTTAACCTCCTCAAGCCAGATACTTCTCTCTACGGGATATTAACATTGTCCTGAATGTATTAAACAGTTGCACAGATAATAAGAGCCTTTCACACAAGCAGCTGTAAGTTAATTTGACTCTGATACTGTATTTGATTTCTTGTAACAGAGTGTCAGATGTTCGCACCCTATATCTCTCTGTCAAGGTTTTCTCCCCAGACGGGGTCTCCTTTTCCATTTCCAGGACAAAATCTAATACCAGGATAATGTCTTATCCAGTGTTTCCTAATAATGCTAAGTTGTGTGTAGTACAATGTCTTAAAGCTTATGAGACTGCCACCAGTAAATTTCGGGTTGACCTCAGTGGACAAGTGCTTATTGCCTTGAAAAATCAGGCCCATGGCAACCGCTACTTTGGCAAGAATGATGCTAGGCTGGTATCTGAGTTTGGTATTGACATTTTCATTTTTGGTGCACACTCGACTCGAGGGGCTACGGCCTATAAATCCTTTGTGTTACACTCTCATTATCCATTCGGAAAGCAGTGGACTGGTCCTCTGACTCAACCTCTGAGATTATTTATTGCAAACCGATTGCGGATGTTGCATTAGTGGTGGTAGCTCAGGTTCAAATAAGCATAATCGGAGCCTCAGTCCTGACATGGAATGAAGCATGTTCTAACTTACAAGATAAGAATTTTTATTTCTTATAAGGACATGCAGGCAAGGCTTATCCCACACTCATATAAGTGAAGTGTAAGCAAATTTGCTAATGTTATTCTTATTATTTTGTAAATGTGATTGTGATTGTGTTTGAGTTTTTTTGAGTTTTTTTGGTTGACTTCTCTGCCTATATTGCTCAGTTGTATGGATCTTATGGCTTCTAACTTTCTGATTCCACAGGAAATGAACAAAATTGCACATGAAGTGCTTTAAATTTTTCCATCAGAAATTCTCTTTTATGAACAAGGACTTCATTGAGAGAGCACAAGAGTTTCTGGGAAGTTGTTGCAGTTTTATGTTCGACTTCTCAGCTGGAGAGGGTTCGAAAATTCTTCCTCTTTGTTTGGACATGTTTTAGTTACAGAATGTTGTCCTTTATCTTATAGTTTCAGCTCCATTTGCAAAGAAAGAGGATTTCAAAATGGAGGTGTTGGCTATTAAAAGACTGAGGTGTCGATGATTGGAGCATGTGACTATGATGGACTAAAAGTTTATGGGTTATGTAGTTTTTTAGGTCGAGCCTAGACAGCGCTTGGCTGTCAGGATGATCTCTTGTATTTAGTTTGTGGAGCTGGACTCCTCCCATCGCTTCTGATTTGTGTGATCGCTTGTCTTTTAAAATGCCTTGCTTTCTAGTGGGTAATATGTCTTCCTGGTCCCTCCTTTTTGTAGCTCGTTCACTCCCCTGGAGCATCGCCCCATGATTTGTCAACTTCTGCTTTTTCCATTATGGTTACTGGCTTAGGAACTTTTTTTTTTACTTCGTACTTCCCTTGATTAGCGCCGCACGCCTATCCCTTGATCAGCGCGGCATGCTGCGCTTTATCTTTAAAAACAACGACCGCCTGCCTTTCTTATGTTCTGCACGGCACGGCATGCCCACCTCAATTTAGAATTTTTTTGTTTTAATTTTGTTCTATGTTTGTGTTGCATGATGGATATCTTTGCAGGACAGGAAGTGCACCGCACACCTTGGTCACGTGCAAAGGGTTGAGACCCAGACTCCATGCTTTTGACTCTGTTTCACACGTAAAGGTTGTTTTTAGGGTCATTGCGCATGCGCTGTCCACACACGCCCGGTTTGGTCTGCTCTGCTTCTGTGCAGCAGCAAGGTGCCCTTTCAACCAAGCCAAACAAACAAAAGGATTTGCATGCTACGGTGGGCTTAGTCTGTGCCCAGGGGAGATGGCACCACATAAATCAGAGGGAAGCATCAGGAAGTGATTACCCACAATTTTCTATTTCCAATTCAATTACTGATGCATGGGGCATTGCTTTTATAGTCCCTGGCAGCCTTGTCTGCTGCTGCAATGCTGAGCATGCCGTCTCCCCTTCACTTCCAGGCATCATTGGAATCCCAGCTGGGGGGTGAAGTGCAGATGAAGACTGGAGTGGAGTGGTAGTAGCCGCACATTGCTTCTCTCGGTTTACAAATTACCCTTTTAGAAATGCAGACTTTTACCTGCACAGGTGTACACAGTAGACCGGCCGTAATACATCTCCCTCAGTGGTGTTGTACATTTTTTCCACTCTCCCGGTGATCTTTGCCATTAAATCGCCTATTTGAAGGTAAAGTAATGGAAACACCCGGGGGATTAAACTGCCCTACCAGGCCCCTCCACTCCTTAGCCTCTTCATTCACTTACCGTTCCCAATGAGTAATTGACTCTACTGCTTTAACTCTAGAACTGGTGCATGGACTTCTCTGACCGCTTTGTTGACTCTCTTTCAGTTTTTTTTAGGGATTATTTGTCTCTGTGGCATGGTTTTCCATACCCGCCATCTATGAGTATTTTCCAAACAGTCATAGTCCAATGCATTAGTCCAATTAACATTGAATCTAATCTACATACACCTTTAATGAGCAGAGTAGGGTGGCACTAGTGCACCATTGTTAAAATCGTAAGCACTTCCGTGCACTGTACAACCTCCGTGGCTCAATGAAACACTCATTTAAAACTACAGCATTTGTTGATGCCCTTCTTGCTCTTACCCAATGGCTTGTGCTTTCTCAGCAGTCCACAAACCTAACCTGTGCTCTCATCAAAATATTTGTTTTACCCAGGTTGTGCCAGAAAAGACAACCTTGCCATGACTATTGCGCCACACCTCATGAGCTGTATGGAAAAATCGAAAAACCTTTGCCAAGCTGGATCATGGCCACGGTGCTGGGCACTTGCAAAATATAAATCACTCAAGTGTTATATTAATTTCATTTTCAGATTAACTTCATTTTCAAAATCCCATTTGCTCACAACTTCACTGGGCTGGCTTTGTTTTGTCAAAATCTAAAATAATCCTGTTTATTACCCACGCTGCACAGTTTTTTAGCAATTTTTTTTTTTAAATCAATCTTTAACATACATTTTTACGTTTTTTAACATTGTCCTTTTGCTTTCAGTTTTTGTAGCAGAAGCTAAACCTGTTTCCTCCAGGTATCTGAATGAAAATGTAGAAGTAACACTTCTGATTTATAGCTCTTAGAAACGTTTAAATCATGATATGAAGCACTATCAGAAAAAAAAGTTATATCAAAAGCACAAGCTGATATATGTATGGGTGTTTTTTAAAGCGCAGGTACTCTAAGCAACCGATGTTAGTGCATCCGGGACGTGATAAGTAAACTTACAAGGAGACACGTTTAGGTCGACAAAACGTTTGGAGACTTCCCAGTATGAAATAGGTTCTTAGCATCATCAATCAATAGATCAATAAAACAAATCAATATTGACAATCACTAATCAATAGACAATCAATGAGAATCAATAAGAGAACACATCTTGACCTTTCAGTCATGAATAACCACACCAGTTTAATTAAGTGTTAGGATTTTTATTCCTTATTGGTTACAATCTAATATCAAGTTCATTAATCTCATTAGCAATAAGCACATCAAAATCACTATTAGTTGACCAACAGTATACAACTTAATCAAAGCACACAATGTAATCATTCGGAATATAAGAACATCATTAATAAGAATCAACTTAGCAGAGTCTCATTAGTACATTGATTCAACAAAGCAAGAATTCAGTAATTTGTCTATTTGCATCGAATATTAGTGAATACCTTAACTAACCTCAAATTAGCATTAGCATGTGGGGCTTCATGCAAAACATTGTAGTGAACACGAATTTAGAAAACATCTAAACTAAGTCCTCTATCAAAATAGCAGTTGGTACCTGGAAAGGAAAAGCGAACAGACAAAATTACAATCAGCATTTGATAGTTACCAAACTACCGGATCAGCAAGCAGCGTCAGTCTTCGTCCTCAGGACATCAGTTCATCAGCTTCGGGCAAAGTAGGACAAAGCAAAGACTCATCCCTCATATGGAGAAAAGATGCCAAGCAGGGATGGGTAAGGATGGTTTAGGTAATGGGCAACTAAGACAAAGTATGGCAAAAACATTAGGTCTTTAGCAAAAGTCTCATGGCAAATTGTTCTCTGTAAAAGGGTAGTCGTTGTGGGCATATGAGCTAAAGTAAGGGTAAGAGTGATACTTTTCCCTTGAGTCACGTCGTTATATCAAAACTGTCTAACTATTCACTAATTCCTCATTGGTATCTCTAACCAATAACAAGGTAAACACCTTGCTAGAATCTTCTCTAATTCAGAGTTCTCATGCTTCTAATTGGACCATGTAAATGACGTCTTCAACATTGGGAATGTCAGGTAGGAAAAGTTACACTTCACACTCCAGTCAGTGTCTTCATTGTCTTCTCTCCGCGGGAACAACCTTGTACCTGTTACGATTTACACTGTTGCAGATAGCAAGAACATCGCCTTGAGCAAGTCAGTTCCCATGAGAAAGATATTTACTACTGTTACACACACATAGCTTCTGGAAAAGTACAGCTTTATGTCCTTCAGGAAAAAACAGCACATTACACGTTAGAAAAAGCAATTTGAACATAAGGCCAGGCAGCTAGGCCCAAACCATCGCTAAGTGAAACTACAAGTTAATAAAGCAAACCCTTAACATATAACCTTAATTATGATATACTAGTACAAATTTCAAACGTTAGTGCATAACATTTCATCATTAAGAATTATTTTCATTTTTCCATGCAGCTTCATCACACAATATATTGCAAGCTTCGTATTAATACTTCTTTGTTAAAATATACGCTCCAACAATCCCTCCTCTGGTCACTCTTGTCATCACACAAATCTTTTCCCCACAAACCTTTACATCATTTAAACCTAGTCAGTTCACTTTCTTCATGTATTTGTTTCCCCTTAGAATTTTCCCTAAACAATTTGTCCCTTTCTTTTTCTTCCCTCCTCTTATTATTTTTCGCCTTATTCAATTTTATCATTTTACTAATTTTGCATGCCACCCATAATCCAAATAGACAATCAATAACAATTAATATCCCCTGTAGTATTTTAGACAATATCCCATGCCAAATGTTGCCAAACCAATTTCCCACTGTTGCTAGACCCTTTCCAACCTTCTTCCAAAGTCCAGGCTCTTTCAATTCCTTCAAATCTGCACTATCCTTAGTTAAGTTAGTAAGCATACTTCTAATCTCATTACTATTATCTAGTACATAAGCACAACAATGATGCTCATTAGGCATTTTGCAAACGCCGCCATTTTTCGCTAAAAGAATGTCTAAAGCAAGCCAGTTTTGAAGAGTCACAGCCCTCTCCGCAGCAAGTTCAGTATACATCAGGAGTCTAGCTCCTGAAAAATCTGTCAGCATGTTATTCACAATAGTAGACAACTTTTGAATCTTAATTGAGCTTAGAATAACTCCCACAGAGGGAATTATCACCCCAAATATGTCACCCACTACACCAGCAGCGGTCTCTCTTTTCTGTCTAGTACGTTGTAATTCAGACAATTTCGGAAATTTCCTCAAATCATCAAGTTGATAAATCTTTGGGAACACTATTCCCAAATAACATGCCCCATACCATCCCTTTGGGAGACTGTAATAAGCATTAAGCCCACATATATAATAGATCCCAGGAATCACTGGATCCTGTCCATTTAACATGGATTTCCACTTACTCTGAAACACAAACACATGCTTACAGTCACTCATTCCCACAAACATTTTGTCATAATATGATTTGGTCTAGATATGCAATGTTTCCCTACATGTGAGGTATCTAAAGCTAATTTGCCTTGCTCCCTAATTGCACTAAAAACATCACTACTAGCCAGAGCTCGCTTCCAAATCCTTTTTTCTAATTTGCCCTTTAACGCCCTCCTCCTGTCATCAGTATGATCTAAAAAGCTCTTCTCTACAGCTGTAAGCATGCATGTCAAATTATTGCGGTGAGCATAAGATGTACTAATTGTTGATGTTGGCTCAAAGAATCCTTTAACTATCTTTATGCTATAGTATCTAGCTACCTCACTCAAATCCTCTATGATAGACACATAAGAAAACACTACATCATAGTTAGAGTAAAAATACTGAATCTCCTCCTGGTTATAATCCCTTGTTAGTAACAGACTACAACTTATCCCATAGGTTAAAGGTAAGCTATGATATGTAACCCCCTCTTGCACAGAAGTAGGAATTTGTGTACACACAAAGCAATCTTTTGCATCCATAGTCTCCACATGCTCACTCAGTAAGCGATAGAAAACGTTAGAAGATAATTCCCCTCTCTCGTCAACCCCGTCATGTAAGTATCTCTCATCCAGCTCAAACTTTTGCCAAGCTGTTAGTACAGTAGTAGTTTCAGGAACTGAAGCATCATCATCAGTCTCACTCTTATTACTCATCGTTATATCCACAATAACAACAACAATCACACACACAATAGCTAAGCCAATACCCAAGCATTTGCATCGCCTACTCCCCCGATTCCCCTGCATAGTGTCAGACATGATCTGTAAAGAATCAGAAAGTGAAGGATGGTTAATTAAAACAAACAGTAGCAAAGGATTGTTAAAAACGTTCTCTCGCAGCAATGCCAAATAAGCAGGTCTTCTTTCAGCAGTTATTTACAGCTTGCAATGCCACTCCCAGGATCCTTTTGTCAATTCAGGTTAGCAGCTTGTCAAAATCGTTTTTCAAAAGTCAATTCAGGTTTTCAAAGTCTCATCCGCTAAATTCTCAGTCTCTTTTTTCTATTTCTATTTTTGTCTGAGCTCTTTACACCAATTCAGTCTCTTCAGCTTTATTCAGGTGTCAAAGTACTGACCTGGTACGTCTCGATCAAAACAAAAGGACAGAAACTCTCGCTGCCATTCAGCTGTAGTTGCATATGCCCATTTAGGACCTGCATACCTTCTATTTGCTAGTCTCTTTCTTTTCAATTTCCGATCACCTTGCAACTCTCCCTCACTTACATCTTCTTTCCTTGTTGTGTCTATTTCTTCCTCTATTGTGTCTTCGACAACCACTTCTTTTCTTTCTATTTGTCTCTCTGGCCACTTATCTCCTTTCAGTGTTTTTTTGGTCTTTGATTTTTCTGATGACAGCCCTGCTCCTTCTCCTTGCTCTGTGGTGTTTTCGCTTGATGGACCTGCAATCTGTTCAGGAGGAGTCTGGACACCTTGACTCTCTTCTGCCTCAACTCCTTCTCCTTCTGGGTCTGTCAAATGCTCTGGCTCATTCTCAGAATCATCTGCTTCTGGGAGAGCCTCCTTCTGACTAGGCTCCCCTGCTGTCTCAATTGAGATAGGCTCACCGTCACCCCTCTGTATTTCTTCTCCTTTGTCTCTTACTGGAGTGACTGAACCGTCCTCCATGGGTTCTCCTCCTGTCTCAGTTCCCCATTGATCACTCTCCGGCCCTGAGACTTCCTTGCCAGTTGTCGGTACTTTCAACAACTCATCTTCCTCATCAGTTGGGCACTTCACCTTTTTTGTGTGACTGCCATGGATCCAATTCGGAACTCCTGTGCACTTGGTAGGGTCCCTTCCACTGAGGCTCCAAGCAAGTCTTCCTTACGTGTTTCTTGACGACAACCCAATCACCAGCCCTCAGTTTGTGCCCTGGATCATGAATTGGTGGCAGGGTGGTAGCTTCCACCTGGTGAGAAAAAGAGCAGACCACATCAGCCAGACCCTTGCAGTAGCCCAACACCATATCATCCGTTATATTCACAAGAGCATTCGCAGGCACTGTGGGCAATCTCATAGCTCGACCCATGAGAATCTCATGTGGAGATAATCCTGTCTTCCTGTCAGGTGTATTTCTCATTGACATTAGCACTAAAGGTAATGCGTCAGGCCATTTCAAATTCGTGGCTGCACACATCTTTGCCACTCTCAACGTCAGGGTACCATTCATCTGCTCCACTAGTCCTGATGCTTCAGGGCAGAAGGTACAATGCAACTTCTGCTCAATGTTCAATGCTGCACACAGTAATTTAATCACCTCATTGTTGAAGTGACTTCCCCTATCTGATTCTAAAGAGACTGGAAAACCGAAATGTGGTATCAGTTCCCTAAGCAATAGTTTTGCTACAGTGAGGCTATCATTTCTGCGTGTAGGGTAAGCTTCAATCCAGTGACTAAACACACACACAATCACCAACACATATCTCAAACGTCCATACACAGGCATCTCAATGAAATCTTCCAATGTGTCAATTACTCTTAATGCGTATCCTGTACATGTCTCATTTTCTTTTTTGGGTAACAGTTTTCATTGATCTTTGAACGATATACAGTTCAATGTGCAAAACCTTACGATTTGATCTGCATAGCCATTCCCCATTGCAACAAAGTCCTGTAACTTTGTATGAGCACTGCATTTCACCACGGCAATTTCATGAGGTAACTGAATTGCATGCAACAACTCCGTTATTCTTTTGCCATTTTTCACTGGTGAACCAGAAGAGGTCAGGAAACCTCTCTGTGACCACAGTTTGACAAAATCATGAACAATTCCAAATCCATATTGGCTATCAGTATAGATAGTGACTTTCATCTGGGCAGAGACTTGGCAAGCCTTAGTAAGAGCTACCAACTCAGCTACTGGAGCAGAATATACTCCTTGAAGCCAGGACGCTTCCAGGATACCAGAAATCGTGCATACAGCATATCCATCTCTCAGTACTCCTACTGAGTCTCTCAAACATGAGGCATCAACAAAGACAATTTTGTCATTTTCTATTGTGTATCTCCAATGTCAGGTCTCTGTTTGGTGCACATTTCCTTTACCTCAAGACAATCATGTTCAGCATCTTCCACATTTTCGACTTCTGCATTTTCATTTGGAAGTAGAGTTGCCATGTTCAACAATGTACATCTCTTTAACATTACATTTGGTGACCTCAATATAATCGTTTCATATCTGGTAAATCTTGCATTTGTCATATGCTGTGTCTTAGTACGTGTTAATAGGATCTCAACTGAGTGAGGGACCATAACAGTTATAGGATGTCCCATCACTATGCCTTCACACTGTGTAAGGCTTTGTCCAACTGCTGCTACTGCACGCAGACAACCCGGTAAGGCTGCTGCAACTGGGTCCAAAGGAGCTGAAAAATATGCTACTGGTCAGTTTACACCTCCATGGACCTGTGTCAAGACAGACAAAGAACATGCATCACGTTCATGACAAAACAGAACAAGTGGCATACCTAAAGCTGGAGCCCTGCACATGCTCTCTCTTAACTAAGTAAATGCTTTCATCTCCTTCTCTCCCAAAACTATAGCACCCTCCTCTTCCTTGACTGTCAGCCTCAGCAATGGCTTAGAGATAGCTGGGAAATTCGGGATCCACTGGCGACAGTAACCCACAATTCCCAGAAACCTTCTAACATCTCTCTGTGTCATTGGGGGATTTATCTGTAACACTGCAGTTATTCCTTCCCTGGATAACTTCTTCGCTCCCTTCTCAATTTGATGACCCAAGTATTTCACTTCTTTCTGGTAGCACTGCATTTTGGTGGGTGTTGGAAAATGGGTTATTGGTAGGGCAGGTAGGTACCTACACCTAGCAACAAGCCACTAACCTCCACATAGGTACAGTTAGGTCTCAGTAAATTAATCCCAGCTCAACCCTTGGTAGCTTGGCAACGAGCGTCAAGGCTTAACTTAGGAGACAAAGTGTAAAGCATTCAAATATCACAAAACAGTAATTAAATAAAACACAGGAAACAGTTTAAAAATCCAAAACCAATTTATAAAAATAGTTTACATTTTTATCTTTAAAATGACACAAAAACGATTAAAATCGGTTCAGGGGAACCGGAGATATGAATTTTTAAAGAATCATTACTTTTCTAGCGCTTAGAAACAAAAAGCGCCAATCGGGTCATCTGGTTGCACCTCGACCGGGGCAAAGTCAAACTTTCAGGCCGACCGCGATGAAGCCCTGCTCGGCTACAGGTCGCCGGAGGCCTCGGTTAAAAAGTTACCTTCTGACTTAGTCTTTATTTTGAAGTTTTTCTTCACCGGGACGAACCTGCCAGTTGAATCCGACCTCCTGGAGCCCTTGTCCGGATACGCGATGTGGGTTTCCTCGGTGGAGACTTTTACCTTCGGACTTAGTCGTTTTTTCGAGATGAAAATTCTTCGACCGGGGTAAACCTGGATCTTGATCCGACGTCCATGGAGCCTTTCTCGGATACGATGGCTGGGAGGTCCCGGTCAACTTTTTACGTTCGGACTTAGGCCCTCATTCTGACCCTGGCGGTCTTTTCGCAAGACCGCCGAGTTACCGCCGCGGTGAAGACCGCCGACCGCGGCGGTGTGCCGCTGTGCGCATTCTGACCGCTGGGAGCGTTCCGCCGGAAAACCGCCAGCAGCCACACTGGCGGTCGGCGGGAAAGTGGAGACTGGTCAACCTCCACCGCCACGCCAGCAGAACACCGCCCACAGAATTACGACCCACATTTCTGTGTGGCGGTCTTCTGTTGGCGGTCTTCTGTTGGCGGTCACGTCCCTATGGCTCCCGTCGCCTCCCGGAGGACCAACGCACAAGGTAAGTTGATCGTCCGTGAGGGGAGGGGGTGGGGGGGTATTGTGTGATGTGGGCGTGCATGGGGGTGTGCGTGTGAGTGTGTAGAGGGGGTGTGTGAGTGCGTGTATGCGGGCGGGGGGTGCTGCTTTGTCTATGGGTAATGTGTGCTGTTCGGCAGGTGCGCATGTCTGCATGTATGTGTGCGGGTATGTGTCCCCGTTGTGTATGTGTGTGTAGGGGGTGTGTATATGTGCATGTTGGGGGTGTGTGCATGTCGGGGTACATGTATGTGCATGTCGGGGTGGGGGTGGGGAGGGGGTTCGTACCACCTCTGGGGGGTGGCAGGGGGGTGGAGGGTGTGGGGGGAGGACTCGGGTGGGTAGTGGGGGGTGGGGGAGACCCCTATCAGTGCCAGGGAAGGAATTCCCTGGCCCCGATAGTGCTTACCGCCATGGTTCGCACGGCGGTTCCCGCCCGCAAGAAACCGCGGCGGTAGGCAGGGTCATAATACCCTTGGCGGTCTTGGGACGACCGCCGGGCCGGAGTGCGCAAACTCCAGCCCCGCGGTCATGACCGCCGTGGCGGTCGGAGTGGAGAAGTAGCGGTCGGTCGCGGCGGGGACCGCCGCGGTCAGAATGCCATTTTTAATACCGCCGGTCTGTTCGCGGTCCGACCGCCGTCTCTCCGCCGACCGCCAGGGTCAGAATGAGGGCCTTAGTCTCTTTTTTGGATGTTTTTCTTTACCGGGACGAACCACGAAGTCAGGCCGGGTCGCGGTTGAGGCAAGCCGGCTAGAATTTCCGCGGCGGGTCGGTCCCTCTCTGGAGCTTTTTTCCAAAAATTCTCAAATCTTTTCCAAACTTCTGGGGCTTCACCCAGATGTTCTTTTAAGGTTCCTTTGGGGTCCACAGCTCACCCCAAGGGTCCAGAAGTTCTGTGATGGTCCTTGGGGGGTGCGGACTTCAACTCCCAGAATGCACCTGGCGCAAACTCCTTTTTGGCCACTGGACAGTGGTCAGCTGGTCGCTTTCTTCAGGAGTTGGTGCAGGGGACTCTGGTTTAGCAATTTTTCACCTGTAGCAAACAGGGAGTCCCTCCTTGAACCAGTTGAAGCCAGGCAAAGTCCTTCTTGTGGTGAAGCCCAAGTGTGCAGCTGGTGCAGTCCTTCTGAGTGCAGGTTCCAGGTGCAGGCCAGGGGTCCAGCAGGGCAGTCCTTCTTCTTCTTTAGTTCCTTTCTTGTTGAATTCTGGAGGGGATCTGAGGTGTGGGTGCAGGTCTGCCAGTTTTATCCTTGCTTCTGGGTGAAAAGCAGGGGGGCCCTTGTTCTCCAATCAGGAACAGGGTCGTCCCCCTGTGATGACCACTTCCTGGGAAGTGTGGCAAAAATCCATCCCAGAAGGCAACAGTCTCTAAAAATCCAATATGGATGAATCTGATTTTTGGAGGTTACATCTGGCTGAGCCCACCCACTGGTGTGGCTAAAAATCATAAACACACCCCTCTCCTGCCCTCTCCTAATCTAATCAAGGGGGCACCTAATTGTCTGGGGTTGCAGGATGTGGGGGTGTTGCTGGGTGCTTCAAATGTCCTTCTCTGCCTTTGAAGACCAGTTTGGCCGCCCTCCCCCTTCCTGCCTCACCATCTGCTGAGGGGAGATTTCTCTCCCCCAAGCACATTCCTTTGTGTGAAGTCAGGCCACTTCACACCTCATCAAGGTAGCCTGGCAGAAGCTACTGCAGGCTGGCCAATCAGAGCACAGCAGCAAAAACAATGCAGAGCTGAAATTGGCAACTTTTTAGGTAAAGTCTAAACTTTTTACCTGGACAAGTTATATTAAATCCAACAACTGGAAGTTGTGGGATTTATTACAACAATCAATTTGATACCAAATTCTTGGTATGTAACATTTAAGGAGACTTTAAAATTTAAAATAAAGTCTGCCCATTCTAGCCTATGAAGGCCATTTACTTCCATGAGGGAAAAACGAATTTGGCTGTTTTTACCTCACCAGGGCTTATAAATCTATTTTTATAAAGTCCCTGCTTATAGTTACATGGCACCCAGCCCTAGGGGCACATATGGCACACCTTAGGGGTGACTTATATGTAAAAATAAGGTAGTTTAAGACTTTGGAAGTACCTTTAATTCCAAAGTCGAATTTGCATATAACTTTAATTTAAAAGCAGCCAGCAAGGCAGGCCTGCTTTTAAAATGACACTGGGCACCTCAGCAGTGCACCTAGGTGTGCACCACCTATGCTGTGGTCCCTAAACCTACATGCCCTACCATATACTAGGGACTTATAGGTAGGTTAACTTAGCCAATTATAATTAGCCTAATTTGCATATTGATTTTACACAGAGCACAGGCCCTGGGACTGGTTAGCAGTACCAAGGGCACCTTCAGAGTCAGGAAAACACCAGCATAAAGTGGAAAATGGGGGCAAAAAGTAAGGGGGCCTCTGCAATCAGCCCTGTTTTCCCACAGTGGGGGATACCTTATGTCCGTTCTTTCCCAAGTGATTCAGTAATGCAATGGAATCATATTTGCAGTCTTCCCTTGTTTTGGACGCAATCAACAAATCATCACTGTCCTGTACTAGAGTTGACAGGAAAGGCAGCTCCAATGACTCCAAGTTCTTCTTCAGTATATGATTGAAAATAGAAGGTGATTCCGAAAACCCTTGAGGAATTCGACACTAACTGTAGACCTTGTCCAGGAATTTAATACAGAAGAGAAATTGGCTGTCCTCATAAAGAGGCACAGAAAAGAACACTTGTGACAGATCAATTACTGTGAACCACTCGGCATCATATGGAATCTGAAACAAAATCACAGCCGGATTTGATACCACTGGGCAACATTTCACCACTATGTCATTGATCTTTCTCAAATCTTGGACAATCAGAACTTTCTCACAGGGCTTTCTCAGTCCCATTATTGGTGAATTGCAAGGACTATTCAGTACCTCCTTCAGGATTCCTTGTCTTACAAAATCTGCAATTATTTGCGCTACCTTTATATGGACATCTTGCCCCATGTGATACTGCAGTACCTTGGGGAACACAGCATTAGGCTTCACACTGACTTTCACTGGCTCTACTCCTTTTATCAGGCCTACCTCTGTTCCTGTCAGGTCCCACACTTTCTCTTTAACTGTCCCCTGTAGGTCTGCAAGAAGATCAGCCACTGTGAACATCGGAAATAAGTTAATCAGAGGATACTCCTCATCTGTGGTCTCAGCTTCAGGTTCTGAAACCTGTTCCTCCTCTTCATCATCACTGTTCATCTGTACCTCAATTCCCTCATTAGAACAGGTAATTGAACACCTCGTCTTGCACAATAAGTCTCTTCCCAGTAGGGATACAGGACTTGAATCGCAAACCACAAATCTATGCAATCCCTGGAAAGTGCCAAGCTCAACCTGAACCGGATCTGTAATCAGGTTACTCAGGAGTTGATTCGCTACTCCCACTATCTTAACTGTCTGTCCTAAAAGGGGCAGTTTTGGAACCTCTGCACTTCTGACTGTAGAGCGTGTAGTTCCTGTGTCAACCAAGAATGAAACCTTGTGACCCATAACCTTTCCCTCCACATAGAGTCCTCTCTGATCTACCTCTAGGGATGCTGCAAGCCTGCACTCCTCTCCGTCTGAACTCTCATCTAACCATTCTTCATTTATTCCATTCTCACCACGCAATGGGAATTGTGGTACTGTGTTATTTTGACTCACTCTTTGACCTCTGACCTGTTGAGGAAGCATCACCTGTTGCTGCTCCATTGGTGCTAACGGAACTTGTATTTGCTGTCTAGGTACCATGGGAACCTGTTGTTGCATTGGTTGTATCTGCATTGTCTACATACGTGGCATTTGCACCTGCTGCATCGGTTGCAAACCCTGCATCTGATTCACAATGTTCTGAAAAGTCAGATTCGGACCGCTCAATCTTGGTCCTTTCACATTTTGAAATGAACTGACATCATTGTTTTGTTGAACAACACCATCCTGTACCATCATTGGGCACTCCCGCTTCCAGTGTCCAACGACCCCGCAAGCATGACAGGGTAACATCTTCTTCATCCCCTGTGCATCATTTTGAATTACTACAGTGTTTAAATCTGGACCGCGGTTCACCATACCTCCATGACCTCTACCTCTCAACTGCGTCTGAAACATTCCATTTCCCTGCGGCTGCTGTACCACTTGCTGTGGGAAACCTCCCTGCATCCCTGTCAGTGCTGCCTTTATATGCATCACCATCGCCTTCTCTGACAACTTTCTCTGCTTCAACTCAATCTTGTCACTACAGTATTTCGCCTACTGCAACACCTCATCAATCGGCTTTGCCTGGCAGCAGATCAAATGACTCTCAATCATCTGGATAATCTCAGGTCACAACCCTTCTACGAACCTGAATAAAAAGTTAAACATGTCTTTCGCCTCAATAACCTCTGTGCCACTGTAATGCTTGAACGCTTTCAACAACCTCTCATAAAAGGCATGTATCGATTCCTTAGGCTCCTGAGCTGTTCTGTCAATTCTTTGCCAATCAATATTCTTCGGTGAAACTCTCATTTTCAGAAACTCAATCACTTTATAGTAATACTTCATCACCTCAGGAGACAGTGCACCTTGAAGTACTAGAGATTTTAATTCTCAGGGTAATATAACAAAGAACTTGGCAAAGAAGCTGAAATATGAAAAGATATCTTTATTAAACTCAAATGAGTGAGACTACGTCTCCCAGAAGCTGACCTATAGCAACTGAAAGAGGCAGTCTCCAGAAATGGTCTTAGCTCAGACCTTTTATATCATTTATTATGCCCTAGGCATGCAAGGGGGCTGTACCAGTCACATTCCTAAACAAATGAGAAAAGCTAGAGAGGAAACATGTGAGTAGCCTTTGGGGTTTTAACAGGATTACAGTTGACCATTCACATATTTTCACTACAAAGAAATAGCAGGTTTATGATGACAAGCCCATATTCCAGTTTGTCCAGCCCTCAATCAATTACCCGGCAAGGCTTAGTACTTTCACCAGATATCAACGGACCCCCAATATAAACGGGCACCTCCTCCTTGTAAAGCAAGTCATAAAGAAAGAAACAGAGACAGGTGTGTGTAAGATTAGGCATGGTTTGTGTGTGATGAAAGGTTTATGATGTGTTGTGCCTTGATACTAATCTCATTCGGCCACTGGGATAGAAACTGGCCGAACAGGTTTGGCTTCAGGCAGTGGAGTCAGCTTGACCAGGTCACGAAGAAGTCATAAGAAACTGTACGTGTCCTAAAGCATGAGCATGGCCTTAGTGCAGCCTATGTGAGGGCAACCACATAAATGGCTATCGTTCTAAAATGGGATCAATATGCAGTATCATATACAAGGTCATTCCATTTATGAAACGCGATAAAAACACTCGTACATATCGTATTTGCCATTTGCGGCTCTCTGATACTAAAATCGGCATGATAGGGCCATGCCTCCAGTGTGGTTCTGAAATTTAAAGTACCACAGACCCTCCTTTTGCCCTTACATAGGCAACAACTATACTCATACTAATCTGAGTCCGGGTCTATATTCATAAGGCCATGGAGATGTTGCTGGAGCAAAATTCTAGTACTTGGTAACTCTCTCTGGACAGGTCTCCTCGAACATGAAGTAGCACAAAAGGCCACATATGGCAGGACAAAATAAGGAATACCTCTATCTGCAGTAGGTGGCATAAGATCACACACCCAACAATTAGTGATGTTCACTACTAACTAGTGTTGATGCAGAAGCTGTACAAAAGAATTGCTTACGAATTCTGATCTTCTAACCTGCTCATGTTCAGGAAAAGGGTGAAAAGAGTGCAAATAAACAATAGTAGGAAAAGACATAGGTTGGGAAGTGGGTGCAGAAGTCAATTGAGTAGAGAAAAACAATCCTACCCATAAATGACAACGTCATGTTTAAAACACACTAGAAAACACGTTATTAAGAACATATAGACAACGGGAGAAAGTAGTGACCACTATTACAAATGAAATAATAACTTTTCACAACCCTAACAAAAAGCAAATTATCTAGTAACATTTTTAGGGCTCCTCTGCATTTCAGTAATTTTTGTATGTTCAGGTGGAACAGTGGTGACTCTCATCAATGCTCTAAGGTGAAAAGGGGGTACTCTTTCCACAGAAAATGGACTTTATTCTGCTTTTACTAAACAGAATAGTACTTTAAAACAATGCCAGCAAAACAATCAGTCTCCTAACACCTAGTCTATACAATCACACGGAAACCTCTTGTGAAACCAACTATGCCCAGAGTCCGTTCAAAAAGCCTCTCTGGCAGGCTTCTATTGTCCATCAAATTTTCTTTTGTTGTTTTCGTTCGCATGGGCCTCTCAATTCAGGCCTCTTCGTGAGAAAAGTACTGCTTAGTTGGAGTGCCCTCCTGGCAAACACCCACAGCTCACTCGAAAGTCTCAATGTCTTAAAGCAATGCACCAGTGTCTCTCCTCTGTGGCAGACACTACAAACAATGTGCTCTTCATTGATCAAGGGCACAAATCATCTCGTGCAGACCCAAGCACCATTAATTGGGAAATAGCTCAAGCTCAGCAGCACTTTCAGACTCCAACACTCATTATTTAGTGTCAGAGGACGCTCAAGCTGCTCTTTCATGGGCACCACAATATAGTGCCTTTTTCCAAACTTGAAATCTTCGGTGCACTGCCCTTCTTCCGTTGGAGCAAAGAAAAGGGGGTGTGTGGCCAAAACTCAGGCCAAGGGGCTCAAGGGATTACACACTGTCAGAGGTTACCAGCACATGACAGGTAGAGAAATGAAACCTCAAAACAGCTCTGCCATCAACAACAGGAATCCTTCTCTTTAGCTCTTTTACACTGAAACTTTGGTTTTGTGATGTCCAACGCCGTCTGATGGAGCAAGTACGATACCATGCGCTGGCGATCGCTGTCCAGCTTTGCTACTTTCTGGGTGCTGAGACTGTAGGGCCAAGACGTCGTCTTTCATCTGTAGCTGTCACTGATGGGAATTAGGCTTAAATCAATGTCCTGCAGGTTATTATGACTTGATACCCGCAGAATCTAGTGACGTAGGAAATGTGCCACAGTTGTTAGTTTCCTTCAATTTAGTACAAAAATAGTTCATGGATTTTAACAAGGGGACTGCAAGCAGGTGGTCTGCAATCTTCAAAGGAGTAGCCATACACCATGGGCATAAAATACAAAGACAAAGGCAGAAGGGCAAAACAGGGTCTCTAGCATCTTTAATTGGGTTCTCTCCATTATTCTCTGCCATCTATAGCTACATGAGAATTCTATCTGAATGGATTTCCTCACACAGTGGCATTGTCTAATGGGGTAAACACATATTTTCCTCAATGATTAATTCTAGGTGTTCCTCCTTATCTTAGAACATCTCAATAGAGAAATCACATGATACCGATTATCAGGGACATGTAGAAACCTTCCTTTAAAAACTGTGCATCAGGTGCACTATGCAATACACAGGCTAATAGTCAAATGTGCAAACAAAAAGACAAGAACTAGAGGGTACTGAGTTTTGCATGATTAGAACACATCTGATCCCACCAAAATTAAAGTAGCAGGAACAGAAGGGAACCGAAAACCAAATTAAAATAGACATTGAAAATTCGTCATGTTCAAAAAGGTAAACATAAGATATCTCCTATTGAGATGGAAAACTTGTCTTACTATAATATTGAGTCAGTTAACCAGTCTATCGCTACCCTGACAGTCAGGCTGGAAAACATTGAAGCAGGCCTAAGGCAAATTCTTGAAAACCAGTCTGGTCATACCAAAGGGAATTATACATAACATGGGGGTCCCTGGTACATCACTGCAGTCTGGAAATGTGAACCTGAACAATACATCAATAATAATAAAAGGGCTGACTGGTGAAAGGAATTCGAAAAAGAGAAATGGGACTAGGACATAGCTAAAATCTCAATAACTAAGCATGATGCGACATTGGTCAGGGGAAGTAACAAAAGAAAAAATCTATAGGAAGAACAAAAAAAAATTATTTGGGTGATAGTCAGGCATGTGACACAACACCGAGAGTACGGGTGATACACAAAGGCCAAAGTTACACAAATTTTAACTCTACCGTTGGCGACTACACCATATACGGTACTCCTAGCTAATGTTTCAGTTCCTTCTTCAGGAAAAAATGAAAACCTGGTTTTCTTTTAAGGAACAAAAGCCATATGCTACTTAGGAAACAGAACATCATTAACTAATGTAATATAGAAATTAGGCCACCTTGAGTCACAGATCTATAATTTCATCCTTAGGTCCAATCAAGGCTACATAAATGTAGGGCTGCCTGTTCCTTTAAGGGAAGGGGCATTAACGTGACTAACTGCAGGTGACACACTTTGATCCTGTATATCTTCTTTTTATTTTCCTTCAATACCATTATAGCCAAATAGACATGCACTGGTGAAGTGTTGTCTCTTATGTTCACAGCATAAAATATCATTATCTGTGGAATTTAGTAACCAGAACAAGTTCAACCAACAGGGGAGCTTGTTATAGTATCAAAAGCAGCAACAAACATGCAAAAAACAAATAAAAAATAATAAAAACGCACAAAACGTCAAGCCATCAGATATACTTGCTGTGTATCAAGCACAAAAAGCATAGACAAAACAATAGCATGTGTGAATAAGCGGTGACACACAACACCATGTCATGTACTTTATGCACTGTAAACCTGCAGCCCAAAACCCAATATTTGGGCCTGTTTAATTTGTCAGGTTTAAAATCCTTACCCTCCTTTTGACAGTAGATCACCAGGCAATGGAAGTCTGCTGTCAAATATAACTTTACTGTTTCTCTTCTAACAGACAGGACCAGCAAGAACAATTCATGATAGGACCAAATACACGAAAATAAATTTCCATTACTTAACTGTTACCCTCTTGTCAGTTACTTCGCAACATCAAGCCACCTTAGTTTTACCTTTCTAAAAGTAAAAATTGTTACACTGACACTCCATATTAATTTGGCACCTACAATTTCCACTGTGAAAAATAAGTCTTAATTGTTCTCATTAAGGCATGTAGCCTTCAAAATTTTAGAAAAAGGGCTGCATCTTATTTTCTGTCTAAGACTTAATGCAACACTTCGTTTTCTGTCTGATAAAAGCAACTAGCAGGCATCATTTTATTTTTTTAGAGTGGAGACACAATTGTATCAGTTCTGCAGAGCAGTTAACGTGATGTTGGGACCCTCTAAGAAACCCCTTTTTTTTATATTTTCCATTTGGAATTAAGTTCTTTAATTGTATTGATGTTCTTCTGGAGAAACCAGAAATCCCACTTTTAGAGGCCCGTAGGGTCATTCTGCATTTCACAGAGACAAGGCCCTAATTTAAAAGGTCACAAGTGTCAACATGACAGCCTCCTCCATTGTTTATGGGAAAACTAAAGATAGCATCTCAGCAGCGTGACTTCAGCCAGCCTCTGTAGCTCTCCTAGCTTCTGCCACTCTGAATCTGTCAAAGACAGTAGGCCTTCCTATTTTCCTTCTAACCTGCAATAATTCACTCTATTTAAAAAAATAATTTTTCCTTTTTAGGCGCTAAAAAAAATTATCTCTATTTCCAGATTATTAAACTACATTTACTGTGAATAATTCACAAACCTTAATAACACACATACCAGTTGTTAGAATAAATGCTTGTTGAAATCCCATGCAATGGTACATATTTCATCAACCTCGAATGAATGAACGTCTCAGTAGGCCCAGCTGAAGTTAGAACCTTCAACCTTGATATTAAAACAAGCCTTTGTACTGGCACATTGACTCATTGAATCATAAGAAGGCACAACCTGCAAATATATATCAAACCTAAATTTATGCATTTACTGAAGCCTGAGACACTTTAAAAAGTACTCTGAATGAAAGAAAATGCAGTTTAAACAGTGCTTTTGCCCAAAATCGACGTTGATATTTTAGGTATTAAAAAATCAATATCCTACAATTTTCTTGCATAATATGCATTACCAGAATGTCTATTACACAATCCATGAGTCAGCCATTGAAAATATTAACTTATACTTTATAGAAATGAGCTTGTTTGCTCCTGCGCCAAGGGAAAATTGCACATACAAATGTCATTTTAGCAGTGCAACATAACCTAAATTAAATTTTAATGCTAGGAGGTCATAGTATAGGTATTAAGCTTTAAATATATTAAAAAACGATTTTGAAAGGCACTTATTTTTTTAAATAATTTTTCCATAATTAATAATTTTCTTTAAAAAAAAAAAAAAAAAGATTATTCTTTTTTTTGGGATAATTCCACATATAAAAGCAAGCTGCATCCCTTGCCTATTATTTGGGATACAGTAACTCACAAGCCTAAGCGCATAAGCCTAACTTGAAATGCGTCACATTTTTGCGCCACTTTCATTTAAAAGGAAGGTTATGCAAAATTCCACCCGTGTTTAACTGGGAAAGTGCTGGCTGAATTGAACATTCCTATCAAATATACTGCAGCTGAAAAGTTTGCCTGTGAACATCTAATACAATGCATCTAAGAAAAATGCTGTAAATGTATTTATTTTTTTGCAAAAATAGATAATTTCGTTTTTTTGGGGCCCTATTTATATCTATTGAATGTGTTTTCTAATTTATTAAGCATTTAACGGCAGTTTTGTATATGTGCACAATTGCTCATTCTATAAA
Organism: Pleurodeles waltl; assembly: GCF_031143425.1. Lineage (NCBI taxonomy): Eukaryota > Metazoa > Chordata > Amphibia > Caudata > Salamandridae > Pleurodeles > Pleurodeles waltl. Next base: position 1,428,827,625 of record NC_090446.1, read on the forward strand.
TTAAAGAGCAACATATAGCTATGTTAGCACATCACATGGTTCATTTCTGGTTTTTTTCTAAGTTTCTACTTAATATTAATTAACCAACATTTTACTTAACAAACTGAAAACATCAAGAAGACCCACAAACACACATTGAGCTCATTTCAGATATAAACAGAAAACACTCAGGACACACAATACAGCGCGCTTTAGCCATTTTTCATAAATAGCGCCGTCGCAATTTACTTACAGAACCGTTTGCAGATCCTAGTTGTAAGTCATATTTACAAGAGAAAAGAAAACTTTTCTCAATAGTGTTCCAAAAAACTGCAAAAACAGCCTCACAGACATTTATTTCCAAGAATAGCGGACCCATACTTTATTAAACGTGATGGGGCCCACGCTGTGTTTAAAATAGAACTCATAAGTTGGAGTTCCAATTGGAGGTATCAGACATGAATCCTCCAATCGGGAATCCCTGTTGCCACCAAAAACCAAACCAAGTACCAAATTTGCTACGATTAGGCATCTTCGCTCACTAACCGAGCTTCAAACTTCAAGGGGCTATCTCTATTGATACACTCGCAAATGTACGAGACCCTCGGTTTTTGAAAATTGCAATCTTCAAATAAAACTAAGGACCAATACTAAGAACCAAGAACCAAAAACTAAGAACCAAAGGACCAAAGAACTAAGGACTGGGAGCGACCTACTTATACTTCAACTAAAGCAGATGGAGAAAAAGTCTCTTCATTACCTGCCTACACAAATTGCGCTTTCATCCCTGTAGACCTCATGTGCTCAAAATCTTTTGTCTCGAAATCTAGCCTGTAACTCCTTTTCAAATGTTTTGTATTGTCTAGTTCTATGCCGTACTTGGCTGCCAAGTTTGCCAATCTCTAATGCACTTTACTCACTTCTTTAATTATCTTCGTGCACAAGTACCTCAGCTCTGCTTCCGTGTATGACTCTAGCCTGTGCACACCCATGTTCCCCTCTACTAGTTCACCTGCTTCCATTCCCAACCTCACGTAGTTCAGGTATTCCTCTCCTTCCGGTCTCCCTGCCGCTACAGGAGTAGTGTGTGGAGTGTTAAGCTTGTCAAACCATTCAGTCAGCTGTTGCTCTGTCAAACCCTGCAATGAGATATTCCCAGGCTGCACTAAAGGTGTATGCGGCACATTTGAACTCGATATCTGCGGTGTCAGCACTTTCGAACCTGACTGCCTCACAGCATCTAGAGAAGCCCGAATCGGACTAAAATCTAGCAAGGATCTGTTTCCGTCAAATGTCGGTTCCACTGGAGTCACCCCTTGAGAGCTCCCTACGAACCCTCCTCTTGTCATTGTTTGCGTCATTACCCCTTGGTCGCATACACTAGGCTTCGCCTGCGCATACAATGGAACTGGTGGACCAACCGTAATTGGCAAAGATATTGCATCTGGTGTCTGTCTGTTTCCCAAAACTTGTGGAAGATTAACTCCCATATTCTGGCTTAACACCGGTGTCATGTCTGACTACACCCCTGTACCTGAAGTATATCTTGGTATCATTTGCGGCTGGATCTAGGGCACTAAAAGTGGAGATGGCTCAGTCTGAATCAGCCTTGGTTTCTCAAATACCTGAACCGTCTGCACGTCAAATTAGTGGAAGTCTCTAAAATGGGTACATCAGGATACATCTTCTGAACCTGTGGTGGTTGCAACGGAGGCTGCATCACCTGTGTGGTAGGCATATCAAAACTGCTCTGAATCGGAACTGGTGTCGAGGGAGGATTAACCTGTGTCGGATTTATTGTCACCTTTTCTTGTGTCAGACCTGCAGGACATGTACTAGTACTTGGTCTATTGTCATCCAGTGCATATAGCGGTGGACGCTCATGCAGCAACTGATTAAGGAACTCATCGTCATTTGAGTCATCTTCCTCTATTGAAGACTGTTTAGCTTCTTTCTCTCTGGAAGGGCTTTTGTCACCTTTACGGATAGCCTTCTTCCCTTTGTCTTCACCCTCTTGGGATATTGCTGGAAACAGCTTAATTCCGTCTATTGTCTCCTTCTTCCACATTCTCTGTACACTATCCCATCTAGCCTCCGCTATTATCTTTTCTGCTCTCCTCATTCTCCTTTCAAATTTCTATTGCTGTTGCTGTCTCGCCATTAACTCCCAAATAGCTAACGCCTCAAACTGTACTGGTCTCGGAGGTGGCTTCAGATCATATAGCACCATCCGCAAATTCTCTAAAATTCTCAAATTAAATGTTCCACTCTCTGGAAACGCTAAGCTCCCCTGCTTCTCCATCGCTTTGCACCATTGCTTTAGCCAAAGACATGGCGCGATACCCTTCTCCTCCATTACAACATAAGCCGGTGTACCCTCGAGCGGTGTAACCTCTCCTACACTCGCGGTAATGTACGCATCTCCCCTCAAAGCGCTCTTTAAAGCCTTGACAAATTTCATCTTTTCGCCTTTTATTTTGTTCAAAATCAAATCAGGAAGTGACTTTTATTCCCAGAAATCTCTTCGCCCACCTTCTCAACCAGTTCCCTCTCACGGACACCTGCCAATCCGTGAGCGACCCTTCTCACTATCCAACCTATCCCAGCGTGGCTCAAATGACGTCACACTCACACGTACCGCGGCTGACAATGTCTTGCGGCATGTTTTCCCACTCTCGATTCACACAAAAACTATTACAATATATTGTGAGCACCAACCAAAGTAAAACTCAAATTTGCCAGTTTACTACAGGAAAGGTAACACAATCGCTTCAGAACTTTATGGGGATTTCGCTTAGCCTCGGCCACTACTCTCTCTTTCTCAGATCCCGCACCCGCAAGCAAAATTTGACCCTCAAATTTTACTCTCGACTTGTCGATGGAATATTGTTCCAGTGCACTTTAAAACTCACCAAATCTCCATCGAAGTTTCATTCACACACTTTTTGATTCAAACTCGACTCGTCGATTTCACTATCAACCTATTAAACCGCACAAATTACAACATACACCAAGGGGGTGATTCCGACCCCGGCGCCGGGGATGCGGGAGCACCGCCAACAGGCTGGCGGTGCCCCGCAGGCCAAACCGCCGCGGTCAGACAAGGAAAACTGGCGGTCTCCCGCCGGTTTTCCGCTGCCCTGGGAATCCCCCATGGCGGCGCAGCTTGCTGCGCCGCCATGGGGGATTCTGACACCCCATACCGCCATCCTGTTCCTGGCGGTTCGCCCGCCAAGAACAGGATGGCGGTATGTGGTGTTGTGGGGCCCCTGGGGGCCCCTGCAGTGCCCATGCCACTGGCATGGGCACTGCAGGGGCCCCCGTAAGAGGGCCCCACTTTGTATTTCAGTGTCTGCAATGCAGACACTGAAATACGCGACGGGTGCCACTGCACCCGTCGCACATACCCACTCCGCCGGCTCCATTCAGAGCCGGCTTCCTCGTGGGGAGGGGTTTCCCGCTGGGCTGGCGGGCGGCCTTCTGGCGGTCGCCCGCCAGCCCAGCGGGAAAGCCAGAATGGCCTCCGCGGTCTTTCGACCGCGGAGCGGCCATATGGCGGCTCCCTCCACGCGGGCGGCGACCGCCGCCCGCGGGGGTCAGAATGACCCCCCAAGTGTCTCACACTCTTATCAATATACTTTGGAGTCTTAGACCACGCAGGGTTCGTACATCATCAACAGCCATGTGGACAATTTTTTTAGCACAAAGCGCCACACACATGAAGTTTGCCAACTTCCCTACTCTCATACTGCAGAGTACACCCACTCCTACTAAAACATCATCATTTGGCCTAAATCCTCACAAACATCACAATTCACCTGCGAGTTGCATAAGCTGTGCAAGCGTAAAACCTACTCCATTCACACTATCACCAGAACGCCGAGAACATACTCGAACTCCCTTCAGAAGTCTCAGAGATTCCAGGAAAGTCATTTGGGACTTAGGGACACATCACCTCTCCAATTTGCATCATTTAGAAAAAGAAAACCCCACAAAAACCACATTTTTGGGTATACCTTGGCAACCACAAAACCTTTTCACCTTGTACCATCCGTACCAGGACCTCAAAGGACCAAACTCATCCAACTTTTCCAAAACTTTTGACCCTTCGTACTGGGGTCCCAAAGGGCCAAACCATCCTCACTGCTACCAAAAACTGTAAGCGCGGCCGGGACTTGATAAGTAAACTTACAAGGAGACGCGTTTAGGTCGACAAACCTTTGGACCACGTTTAGAGACTTCCCAGTACGAAATAGGTTCTTAGCATCATCAATCAATAGATCAATAAAACAAATCAATATTGACAATCACTAATCAATAGACAATCAATGAGAATCAATAAGAGAACACACCATAACCTTTCAGTCATGAATAACCACACCAGTTTAATTAAGTGTTAGGATGTTTATTCCTTATTGGTTACAATCTAATATCAAGTTCATTAATCTCATTAGCAATAAGCACATCAAAATCACTATTAATTGACCAACAGTATACAATTTAATCAAAGCACACAATGTAATCATTCGGAACATAAGCACATCATTAATAAGAATCAACTTAGCAGAGTCTCATTAGTACATTGATTCAACAAAGCAAGAATTCAGTAATTTGTCTATTTGCATCGAATATTAGTGAATACCTTAACTAACCTCAAATTAGCATTAGCATGTGGGGCTTCATACAAAACATTTTAGTGAACCCGAATTTAGAAAACGTCTAAACTGAGGCCTCTATCAAAATAGCAGTTGGTACCTGGAAAGGAAAAGCAAGCAGACAATTACAATCAGCATTTGATAGTTACTAAACTAACGGATCAGCAAGCAGCGTCAGTCTTCGTCCTCAGGACATCAGTTCATCAGCTTCGGGCAATGTAGGACGAAGCAAAGTCTCTTCCCTCATATGGAGAAGAAAAGATGCCAAGCAAGGATGGGTAAGCATGGTTTAGGTAATGGGCAACTAAGGCAAAGTACGGCAAAAGCATTAAGGACCTCATTACATCATTGGCGGTAAAAGCCGCTTACCGCCGTGCAGAAGATCGCCAACACACCGCCGTGGCAGCGGAATTCCGAATTCGAATTCGAATTGTCCAATGTGGCTGTGTTTTGTAAGAGTGGGTGTATTTTGAGCGCAGCGGTGTGTACCGCCAATGGAATACCCGCGGTTGAAAGACAGCCGCGTGGATTCGTGTGTCTTTATAGTGTGGGCGTATTTCTGTTGCCGTGACGGTGGAGGTTTTGTTATCACCAGTTTATCACTGACCTTTGGAGTGGCAGGCTTGTGCGAGTGTCTGAATTTTGGCAGATTCCGTGCTGTGGGTCATAATAGCTGTGGCGGTTTTCCGTGGCCACAGCGGTGTGTTGGCGGTCTTCTGCACGGCGGTAAGCGGCTTTTACCACCAATGCTGTAATGACCCCCAAAATGTCTTGCAAGCGACGGTCTCAGGAAGGAACCTTAAGAACTATCATGGTGGCAGTACAGCAAATGCAGCCCTGATTGATCAGGGATTGGCGAATGGCAAAAGAAAAGAGTGAAAAACTCTTTACACAGTTAAAGCTTTCCTTCAATTTGAGGTTAACTAAAGCTCACACTATCGCAATGCAAAATTAGAGTCAGCCAATTAGGATTGGAGTGTGTTGTCGGGACTGGAAAGGAATTGTAGGTTGAACCAAAATGGCTCAAAGGGCATGGGCAAGAAGGAAATGGCCCCATCTACAGCTGAAGAAAGTACCTGGGATGGAATGCCAGCAAGACTTGGTTCTTTCAGCAAGTTACTGAGTTCAAACTGTATGAACTTGAATTTGACTAAGGTGGAGTCACAAGAAAAAAATATCCAGGAACTATGAAAGCAATGCCCCATACATCAGTACTTCAAATGGAAAATGGATGGTACTCACTATACGAGATCAACTGTTAGTTACTTAGATGTAGTGATATTTCCTTTCAAATTAAAGAAGTGCTGGTGCTCGTTGTTGGAGCATATGTTTTAACAAAGCAGTATTAATACGAAGCTTGCTATATATTGTGTGATGAAGCTGCATAGAAAAATGTGTTAACGTAGAAAATAACGCATGCAGTGAAAAGTGTTCCCGGGGAGTGGCTACCAATGTACATGAAGTCTAATGAAAATAATTATTAATGATGAAATGCTATGCACTAATGTTTGAAATGTGTACTAGTATATCATAATTAAGGTTATATGTTAAGGGTTTGCTTTATTTACGTGTAGTTTAACTTAGCGAGGGTTTGGGCATAGCTGCCTGGCCTCATGTTTAAATTGCTTTTTCTAACGTGTAATGTGCTGTTTTTTCCTGAAGGACATGAAGCTGTACTTTTCCAGAAGCTATGTGTGTGTAACTGTAGTAAAATTCTTTCTCATGGAAACTGACTTGCTCAAGGCGATGTTCTTTTTAACTGCAACAGTGTAAATCGTAACAGGTACAAGGTTGTTCCTGTGGAAAGAAGACAATGAAGACACTGACTGGAGTGCGAAGTGTAACTTTTCCTACCTGACATTCCCAACGTTGAAGATGTCAATTACATGGTCCAATTAGAAGCATGAGAACTCTGAATTAGAGAAGATTCTAGCAAGGTGCTTACTTTGTTATTGGTTAGAGGTAGGGATGCACCAAATTTTATCCAATGAGGAATTAGTGAATAGTTAGACAGTTTTTATATAACAGCATGTCTCAAGTGAAAAGTATCACTCTTACCCTTACTTTAGCTCATACGACCACAACGAGCACCATTTTACAGAGAAGAATTTGCCATGATACTTTTGCTAAAGACTTAGGTGGTCATTACAACCCTGGCGTTCGGTGTTAAAGCGGCGGTAAGACCGCCAACAGGCCGGCGGTAAAAAATTTGCAATTACGACCATGGCGGAAACCGCCTACAAAGACAGCCACTTTAACACTGCGACCGCCAGGGCGGTACAAACAAACAGCTTGGCGGTCACCACCAACATACAGACGGAGGACAATGTACTGTCCACAGTATCACAACCTACCAATCCGCCACCTTTTCCGGGGCTGATTCACCGCGGACAAAAACACAGCGGAAACAGGACTTCGAAGGGAAAACACTCACCTCTACACACCCCATGAGGAATCCGCCAAGGAACCCGAGCTCCAGATCCTACCAGCCCTCATCTTCTTGCTCCTCTACCAGGAGCACGAATGCCAGTGGCAAAGACAACGGTGAGTACTGCACCTACGACACGGGGGGGGGAGGGAAAAAACAGGGACACACACACGCAACACCCCCAACCCTACCCTCACCCACTACAACACACACACTAATACAGCATGATACATCACAGATACACCCCCCAAACACCCCGGATGAATGCAAAGACAAAAGCAAATGAGTGTAACAATTGTAATCTATTGAAATCCAGGACGCAAAATAATATATACAGTATAAACAAATATACACACCAAGAATAGTAGACCAGGTAGTGCTCCATTGAAGTCCTTGGAACACTGGGCCCACACGGCATGGGTGAGGCCCACACTCAGTCCCCGAACATGACGGAGAGAACACTGCAGGGGCATCAGATAGCAATAAAACAGGCACCTCAGGGGGAAGGGAAAGGGGGGCACCTCAGCCGGTTGAGTGCACGATGCCAAATCCACGAGGGGGGCCACATGCCCACTGTTCAATCCTGGGGAGTGCAAAGCCACAGTCTCTCAAGTCTCTACAGTGGGTGGGTTGCCCACTGTTCCATCCTGGGGAGTGCAAAGCCACAGTCTCTCAAGTCTCTCGAGTGGGTGGGTTGCCCACTGCTGCATCCTGGGAGTGCAAAGCCACAGTCTCACAAGTCTCTACAGTGGGTGGGTTGCCCACTGCTTTATCCTGGGGAGTGCAAAGCCACAGTCTCTCAAGTCTCTACAGTGGGTGGGTTGCCCACTGCTTCATCTTAGGGAGTGCAAAGCCACGGTTTCTCATGTGGATGCCTTTCTCCGCTGGTTCTGGAGGGGGCCTTGTGCCCAGAGTGCCTCTTCCTGCCAAGGACAGAGGTAGTGGATGTATCTCTCCACTGGTTCTGGAGGGGGCCTTGTGCCCAGAGTGCTTCATCCTGCCAAGGACTGAGGTAGTGGATGTATCTCTCCACTGGTTCTGGAGGGGGCTTTGTGCCCAGAGTGCTTCATCCTGCTAAGGACTGAGGTAGTGGATGGATCTCTCTACTGGTTCTGGAGGGGGCCTTGTGCCCAGAGTGCTTCATCCTGCCAAGGACAGAGGTAGTGGATGTATCTCTCCACTGGTTCTGGAGGGGGCCTTGTGACCAGAGTGCTTCATGCTGCTTGTGACGGACTCAGTAGCATCAGTGCATTTGGTGCTCATGAGCCAGCGGTGCTTGTTGCGGCGGTGTCCTTGGCAGCGGTGCTTGTGGCGGCGGTGTCCTGTTCAGCGTTGCTTGTGGTGGCGGTGCCCTGTTCAGCGGTGCTTGTGGCAGTGGTGCCATGTTCAGCGGTGCTTGTTGCAGCGGTGTCCTTGGCAGCGGTGCTTGTGGCAGCGGTGTCCTGTTCAGCGGTGTTTGTGGCGGCGGTGCCCTGTTCAGCGCTGCTTGTTGCGGCGGTGTCCCTGGCAGCAGTGCTTGTGGCGGCGGTCCCCTGTTTAGCGGTTCTTGTTGCGGCGGGGTCCTTGGCAGTGACTCAGCTGCTGGCGGTCCTGTCTGGCCCAGTGGGGCTGGTGCTGTTGGTCCTTCATGGCCCAGAGGGACTGGTGCTGGTGGTCGTTCATGGCCCAGTGGAACTGGTGCTGGCGGTCCTGTCTGGCCCAGCGGGGCTGGTGCCGGCGGTCATTCATGGCCCAGCGGGGCTGGTGCTGGCAGTCCTGTCTGGCCCAGCGGGGCTGGTGCTGGCGGTCCTTCATGGGCCAGCAGGGCTGGTGCTGGCGGTCCTGTCTGGCCCAGCGGGACTGTTGCTGGCGGTCCTGTCTGGCCCTGCGGGGCTGGTGCTGGCGGTCCTGTCTGGCCCAGCGGGACTGGTGCTGGCGGTCCTGTCTGGCCCAGCGGGCTGGTGCTGGCGGTTCTGTCTGGCCCAGCGGGGCTGGTGCTGGCGGTCCTGTCTGGCCCAGCGGGACTGGTGCTGGCGATCCTGTCTGGCCCAGCGGGACTGGTGTTGGCGGTCCTGTCTGGCCCAGTGGGGCTGGTGCTGGCGATCCTGTCCTGGGCAGCGGGGCTGGTTCTGGCGGTCCTGTCCTGGGCAGCTGGGCTGGTGCTGTTGCTGGCCTCCTGGGCAGCTTGGCTGGTGCTGGTGGTGGCCTACTGGGCAGCAGGGATGATGGCAGTGGCTTCCTGAGCAGTGGGGATGATGGCGGTGGCCTCCTGGGCAGCGGGGATGATGGCGGTGGCCTCCTGGGCAGGGGGGATGATGGTGGTCTTCTCCGCCGTGCTGTTCTTCCAGACTTGCTGAATTTCTTGTGGCCCTTCCCCAGCTTGGAAGATGTCGCAGCTGACTCCACACTCCCACCTGTACCCATGGGAGCGGCTTTGGTGGCTGGAGTCATCCCCCTCTCCCGCTGGGCACTGGCCAACTTTTGATGCTTGACAGGAGGGGGCCTGTCCGTGTTGTGGCTCCGTGGCACACAGGCTGCCCTGGTGGCCGGTGCACTCCAGATACCGGTGACTACTGCCACCACTGTTCCCGGAGATGTTGTGGCTGAGGTGCTAGGTTGGGACCTGGAGAGTCGGCCCTAGGAGACTGACAGGGTGGGGGAGATGAGGAAAAGAGGTCAAGGTTGGACAGGAAAAGTTTCTTGGGAACACTGGGACGGGTAGCTGGAGGGGCTTTGGGAGTGGAGGAAGAGGTTGTGGTTGGAGGAGGGGTTCGTTTGGTGACTTTGGGTGAAGGTGCATGCGCTGGAGGCTGTCATGAGGTGGATGGCTGTTGGGTGGGTGTGTGCCTGCGTTTGTGTATCTTGGGAGGTGGCGTCACAGACACACTGGGAGAGGACACAGGGGACGTTTGAATGGCAGTGGGGGCGGTCACTGCACATGAGCGGGGTGTGGTTGTGTATGTGCTGGTGATGGAAGTAGTGGCTGTAGATCTAGTGCATGCAGGTGTGAGTGTAGACGAGACTGGGAGGGAGGAGGGAGATGAGGAGGAGGGGGACACAGTGGAGGCAGTGGATGTTGGTGTGTCTGCATGTGTGTGATGCTTGCGTGAGTGCCTGTGGGATGTATGGTGCTTATGTTTGCCAGAGCTTCCCTTGTGTGTTGACGTGTGTACATGCTGGTCTGAAGGTGTGCATGGGATAGGCTGAGGTAGAGGGGATTGGGTCTGGGTGGAGGAAGATGGAGGGGGGAGGCAAGAGACAGGGACAATGGCTGCCATCAGTGCTGAGGCCAGAGTCTGAAAAGCTTGCTGAAGGGCTGCCTGACTAGAATGAATGCCCTCCAGGAATGCATATGTTTGTTGCAACTGCCTTTCTACACCCTGGATGGCATTCAAAATGGTAGACTGCCCAACAGTGAGGGACCTGAGTAGGTCAATGGCCTCCTCACTGAGGGCAGCAGGGGTGACTGGGGCAGGGGCTGAGGTGCCTGGGGCGAAGGTGATGCCCACCCTCCTGGGTGAGCGGACACGGGGCAAAGGCTGAGGGGCTGCTGGGAGGGCGGTGCTGGTGGGGGGGTGGCGGCTGTACCTGTAGATGCGGGGGGCTCAGATGTTGCCGCCACCACAAGGGAGCTCCCATCAGAGGACGAGTCCATATCACTGGTCTCAGCTCCTGTCCCCGCCGTGGACCTCCCTTCGCCCTCTGTCCCACTGGTGAACTCTGAGTCCATAGTGTCGCCCTCCTGCGACAGAAGAAAGACATGTTGGGTGCATGCATTACCGCTACCGTTGGGGGACACGACAGACACAGAAGCCCCCTGCACTACGCCGTGCACTTGGGCTCCACTGTTCAATCCCTGGGACATGGCCTACAAGGCTATGGCCGATATCTGCCCACATGGATGACACAGGAGCCTGACTAGGTGTACTTGGCACTGTACACAGGTGGGGTGGGGTGCCACAGGGTCTGACAGAAGAAGGGGACCTAACTAGCACACTCGCCCTGGCCTAGGGAAACCCACAGCCCACCTCCCAAACCCAGACACCTCCACTGCATGCAAAATCAGCCGAATGAGAGTGTACTCACCCCCTTGTGGCTGCTGTGATGCCCTCAAGCGCCTATCCAACTCCGGGTACACCACCGCCAAGATCCTGAACATCAGGGGGGTCATGGTGTGAAGGGCACCCCTCCCATGTTGGGAGGCCATCCCCAGCTGGGCCTCCGCCGTCTTCTTGCTCCAGTGGCAAATTTCCTCCCATCTCCTACGCAGTGGGTGCTCCGTCTGTGGTAGACCCCCAGGGTCCGGATGTCCTTGGCGATGGCACGCCAAATATCCTTTTTCTGGTGGCCGCTGAGCTACATGAATTGTACATGGGGAAAAGAAAAGTTATTACCAACTGCACCGTCACAGTCATTGGCCCCCATCCCTACCCTTGCCATGTGGCACATGCACTCACCGTTGTTTCATGCACGACTCAATCTCCCTGCCCATCTTTCATCCACCCCAATCTACACAGGCATTGCCCATACAGCATGCTCCTAGTGTACTTACCTGTTTGTCTGGAGGACCATAGAGTAGCAGGTACTTGGGGAGGACCCCATCCACGAGTTTCTCCAACTCCTCCGATGTGAAGGCAGGGGCCCTTTCCCCAGACGCACAAGCCATTATCTCTTCCAGACCGAGGTCACAGCAGTACTTGCAGTATAGGTCCTCTCCTGTCGAAGATCAGGTATCGAGTGATTGAGCAAATAGAAAATGGCAGTCACGTCCACGGCGGTGCATACTGTCACCGCCTGCATACATCGTCATTGGCTCCTGGGACCCATAGGGTCCAATGTTAACCAATGCAGAATTGCGCCGTGGTCTTCGACCGAATACCGCGACGGTGTACAACGCCAGCGCAGTTACCTCACTTCCTATTGTCCCACTTTACAGGTCAGGCAGCCGCCATTTCAGGGGCCCACATGGCTTAATTTTTAACTGCGTCAACACTCATATAGGCCAAATTTCTGATTATGATTCGTGTTCTGTGTAAGCTATGGGTACGTACCTCTGGGTTGGTTGACTCTGTGCTCGCTGTTGTCCTTCATAGGCACTGTCCGCTGGGACATGTGAGGAGATGGCGGCATCCTCCGGTGTACAGACCACTGGTGGACCTGTCGACAATGGAGGAAAGACATGTGATCATCACCTACAGGCTTGACCGTGCCACAATCCTGGAACTGTGTGCCCAGCTGGAGCCAGACCTGATGTCAGCTATCTGCTATCCCAAAGGAATCCGCAATGCTGCATTGGCTAACATTGGACCCCATGGGTCCCAGTCTCCAATGACGATGTACACTGCGGTGACGGTACGCACTGCCGCGGACGTGACCACCGTTTTCTATCTGTTCAATCACTCGATACCTGATCTTCGACAGGAGAGGACCTACACTGAAAGTGCTGCTGTGACCTCGGTCTGGAAGAGACAATGGCTCAAGTGTCTGGGGAAAGGGCACCTGCCTTCACATCAGGGGAGTTGGAGAAACTCGGGGATGGGGTCCTCCCCCAGTACACGCTACTCCACGGTCCTCCAGACAAACAAGTAAATACACTGGGAGCATTCTGTATGGGCAATGCCTGTGTGGAGAGGGCTAGATGTAAGAAGGAAGGGGGGAGAGTGCGGCGTGCATGAAACAACGGTGAGTGCATGTGCCACATGGCAAGGGTAGGGATGGGGGCCAATCACTTTGATGGTGCAGTTGGTAATAACTTTCTCTTCCCCCTGTACAAATCATGTAGGTCAGCGCCCACCAGAAAAAATATATTTGGCGTGCCATCGCCAACGACGTCCGGACCCTGGGGGTCTACCACAGACAGAGCACCCACTGCGGGAAAAGATGGGAGAACATTCGCCGTTGGAGCAAGAAGACGGCGGAGGCTCAGCTGGGGATGGCCTCCCAAGGTGGGAGGGGTGCCCATCGCACCATGACCCCCCTGATGTTCAGGATCCTGGGGGTGGCATACCCAGAGTTGGATGGGCGCTTGAGGGCATCACAGCAGACACAGAGTTCCGTAGGCAAGGTCCCTCCGTAAGGCAGGCCATGTGGCACCCCACCGCACCTCTGTAGAGTGCCAAGTACACCTAGTCATGCCCCTGTGTCCTCCATGTGTGCAGATGTCATCCATAGCCTAGTAGGCCATGTCCCAGGAATTGAACAGTGGAGCCCAAGAGCGCGGTGTAGTGCAGGGGGCTTGTGTGTCTGTCGTGTTCGCCAACGGTAGCGGTAATGCATGCACTCAACATGTCTTTCTTCTGTCACCCCCCCCCTTATTGTGGTCTCCCTGTTCTTGTGTGCATCAGCATCATCAGGAAGAGGAGCAGTGGCACCGGAGCACGAGAAGGCTGCATCCCACATGGCCATGGAGGGCCACACTACGGAATCGGACATCACCAGTGGGACGGACGGCGAGGGGAACTCCCCGGCGGGGACAGGAGCTGAGATCAGTGACACGGACTAGTCCTTTGATGGGAGCTCCCTTGTGTTGGCGGTAACATCTGTGCCCCCCCATCTACAGGTTCAGCCGCCACCCCCCTTCCAGCACCGCCTTCCCAGCAGCCCCTCAGCCTTAGCCCCGTGCCCGCTCACCCGGGAGGGTGGGCATCACCTTCGCCCCAGGCACCTCAGGCACTGTCCCAGTTACCCCTGCTGCCCACAGTGAGGAGGCCATTGACCTCCTCAGGTCCCTCACTGTTGGGCAGTCTACCATTTTGAATGCCATCCAGGGTGTTTGAGAGGCAGTTGCAACAAACAAATGCATTCCTGGAGGGCATTCATTCTGGTCAGGTGGCCCTTCAGCGAGCTTTTCAGACTCTGGCCTCAGCACTGATGGCAGCCATTGTCTCTGTCTCTAGCCTCACCCCTCCAACTTCCTCCACCCAGACCCAATCCCCTGTACCCCAGCCTATCACAAGTACACTTACAGACCAGCATGCACACACGTCAACACACAAGGGAAGCTCAGGCAAATATAAGCACCACACATCCCACAGGCACTCACGCAAGCATCACACACATACAGACACACCAACATCCACTGCCTCCACTGTGTCCCCCTCCTCCTCGTCTCCCTCCTCCCTCCCAGTCTCGTCTACACTCACACCTGCATGCACTACGTCTACAGCCACTACTACCATCACCAGCAAACCCACCACCACACCCCGCTCACGTGCAGACACCACCCCCACTACCATTCACACATCCCCTGTGTCCTCTCCCAGTGTGTCTGTGATGCCCCCTCCCAAGATACACAAATGCAGGCACACACCCACCCAACAGCCATCCACCTCACGACAGCCTCCAGCCCATGCACCTTCACCAAAGTCACCAAACGAACACCTCCTCCAACCACAACCTCTTCCTCCACTCCCAAACCCCCTCCAGCTACCGGTCCCAGTGTCTCCAAAAACCTTTTCCTGTCCAACCTTGACCTCTTTCCCACACCTCCCCCTCCCCGTCCGTCTCCTAGGTCCCGAACTAGCACCTCAGCCATAACATCTCCGTGACCAGTGGTGCCTATAGTCACTAGAATCTGGAGTGCACCGGCCACCAGGGCAGCCAGTGTGGCACGGAGCCACAGCACAGACAGTACCCCACCTGTGAAGCATCAGAATTTGGCCAGTGCCCGGCAGGAGAGGGGGAAGACTCCAGCCGCCAAAGCGGCTCCCAGGGTTACAGGTGGGAGTGTGGAGTCGCCTGCGACACCTTCAAAGGTGTGGAAGGGGCACAAGAAACTCAGCAAGTCTGGGAAGAGCAGCACAGTGGAGAAGACCGCCATCATCCCCACTGCCCAGGAGGCTACCGCCAGCACCAGCCCAGCTGCCCAGGAGGCCACCGCCAGCACCAGCCCAGCTGCCCAGAAGGCCACCACCAGCATCAGCCCAGCTGCCCAGGAGGCCACCGCCACCAGCCCTGCTGCCCAGGAGGCCACCGCCAGCACGGGCCCAGCTGCCCAGGAGGCCACGGCCAACAGCCCTGTTGCCCAGGAGGCCACTGCCACCAGCCCTGCTGCCCAGGAGGCCACCAGCCCTGCTGTCCAGGAGGCCACCGCCACCAGCCCTGCTGCCCAGGAGGTCACCACCATTCCATGAAGGACCGCCAACAAAAGCCCCGCTGGGACAGAGAGGACCGCCAGCACAAGCCCTGCTGGGACAGAGAGGACCGTCAGCACAAGCCCCGCTGGGCCATGAAGGACCGCCAGCAAAAGCCCCGCTGGGACAGAGAGGACCGCCAGCACAAGTCCCGCTGGGCCATGAAGGACCGCCACCAGCTGAGTCACTGCAAAGGAGACTGCCGCTCCAAGCACCGCTGAACAGGGCACCGCCGCCTCAAGCACCGCTGAACAGGGCACCGCCGTCTCAAGCACCGCTGAACAGGGCACTGCCATCTTAAGCACCGCTGATCATGGCACTGCTGCCTCAAGCACCGCTGAGAAGGGCACCGCCGACTCAAGCACCGCTGAACAGGGCACCGCTGTCTCAAGCACTGCTGAACAGGGCACCGCCGAACAGAGCTCCGCCGTCTTAAGCAATGCTGGACCATGAGCGCCAAGGGCACTGACGCTACTGACCCCGTGACGGGCAGAATGCAGCACTCTGGGCACCATGCCCCCTCCAGAACCAGTGGAGACTGTCATCCAGTACCTCTGTCCTTAGCAGGATGAAGCACTTTGGGCACCATGCCCCCTCTAGAACCAGTGGAGACTGTCATCCACTACCTCTGTCCTTAGCAGGATGAAGCACTCTGGGCACCATGCCCCCTCCACAATCAGTGGAGGCTGTTATCCACTTGAGAGACTGTGGCTTTGCACTCCCCAGGATGGAACAGTGGGCAACCCACCCACTGTAGAGACTTGAGGGACTGTGGCTTTGCACTCCCCAGGATTTGGCAGTGGGAAACCCACCCACTGTAGAGACTTGAGAGACTGTGGCTTTGCATTCCCCAAGATATGGCAGTCGGCAACCCACCCACTGTAGAGACTTGAGAGACTGTGGCATTGCACTCCCCAGGATTGAAGAGTGGGCATGTGGCCCTCTCGTGGATTTGGCGTTGTGCACTCAAGCGGCTGAGGTGCCCCCCTTTCCCCCCACCTGAGGTGCCTGTTTTGTTGCTCTCTGATGCTCCTGCATTGTTCTCTCCGTCATGGTCGGGGATCTTGTGTGGGACTCGCCCATACCATGTGGGCCCAGTGTCCACGGACTTAATTGGAGCACTACCTGGACTGGTATATATTTTGTACATGTTGTATATATATATTTTTGCGTACTTGATTTTAATATAATACAATAGTTACACTCATATCCTTTTGTCTTTGCATTCTTCCGAGGGGGTTGGGGGGTGTAACTGTGATGTATCATGCTGTATTAGTGTGTGTATTGTAGTGGGTGAGGGTGGGGGTGGGGGTGTTGCGTGTTGCGTGTGTGTGTCACTGTTTTTTCCCTCCCCCCTTACCTGTGTCATAGGTGCAGTACTCACCGTGGTCTTCGCCGCCAGCATTCGTGCTGCTGGTAGAGGAGCAGGAAGACTATCCAGGGAGAATTTGGAGTTCTGGGCCCATGGTGTCCTCGTTCCTCGTGGGGTGTATAGAGGTGAGCGTTTTCCCTTCGAAAACCTGTTTCCGCCGTGTTTTTATCCGCGGTGAATCCGCCCCGGAAAAGGTGGTAGATTGGCCTGTTGTGATACTGTGGGCGAAACTTTGTCCTCCGCCTGTCTGTTGGCAGTGACCGCCATGATGTTTGTTTGTACCGTGTTAAAGTGGCTATCTTTGTTGCCGGTTTCCGCCACAGTTGTAATTGCAAAATTTTTACCGCCGGCCTGTTGGTGGTCTTACTGCCGCTTTAAGACCGACCCCCAGGGTTGTAATAAGTACCTTTGTTTACTTACATGAGGCTAAGAGCCCACCCATTGCTGACCGCACTGCGGTGCCCACCCTATTGCCAAAGCTGAAAATAGCTCGTCCACAGGCGAGACCTATTGGCATGGCCAATGCTTGTTTTGTTTACATTGTTGTGATTGGCTGCTGTTAATTGTGTGCAGTAGAGAGGGAAAAGCATAATCCTCACCTCTGTGCCCTTTAAAAAATGTAGAATTCTAATTACGTAAGCTGGAAAAATATTTGCCATTCACTTCAGGTTCTATATTGTCCAACTATAAATAACTGAATAGACACAGACTTCAGACATCTCCGCTCTTGTCAATTATAGTGGCCATCTTAACACACCATTTAACCATCTGCGTGCTCGAATATGCAAGAAAATAACCATGATAGACACATAGCATAAATATATTTATTGTCTTGGTAACTATTCTTATTTGCATTAGTTAGTAGTGTGTCAGTTTATTTCCACAAATATTCCAAGATGGCATTCACCCTGGCCACCATATTATCTTACTATAACAAAAAATGGATATATCTATTCTTGACAACTATGGCGTCCATTTTAACACACCAATCTTTGTTGATTTTGTTACTATTAATCCGCATGTGATATGTCAGTTCTATACATTCACCCCAGTATTATCATTTCGTGGCCTTTCACTCCCAAACAAAAAAAATAAATTCAATAAAAAAGTTATTTCCTACTCAAAAAGTTGTGTTGATCTATTTCTTGATAATCCCAACGTACTGCATAGGAACACAAATTAAAAATAATGAAAACTAGTGTTGGCAAACAGACAGCAGCCTTCTGAACCTGCCCATCGTTATCAATTTGTAGACCGCCTTGTACAATAGTAAGTAGCACATATTTTGTCAAACAGAAAGGCCAGGCCTAACTTGACTGATATCTTTATTTCTCACAAGGGCACATTATCTATCAATAAAACAAACATTGCCCTCACTATCCTATTTAAACACATCCATAATACAAGAATAAGTATTATGTTTCCATTATTGTTGTAGTGTCTTACAGGTTGGAAATGATGGAACCCTTTTGGCTCCTGGTAGATTCTGTAGAGTTGTGACCTAAGTGTTGGAATGCAGTGCAATGAAGGAAAGTTTAGAACATTTTGTTCACAGTTACACACAGACAAATAAAGATGTGTATTCCTAAGCTCTGTGTGTGACGTAGTCATTGGAGGGCATCCAGACTGGGGAGAACACTCTAATTGTTAGTCCTCTCAAATTCATTTAATGTATTGGTCCTAAGTAGACCAATCACCATCCTCTTTTTACCATATAACACTCCAAAGTGTATAAACAATGACTAATCAAGTCACAAAATGATGTACAAATATAAAAAAATCCCAATCAGAATAATACTGTATGTATGCTATTAGTATAATAATTTTTAATTTTCAAAATAACAAACTAGTAATGGAGGGGCAATTTCCTAATCTGTAACATCACATCATATGTTCCTAGTCCCCTAGGAAATATTAAATTTCATGATCCAAATTTAACCCGGCTTCTACCACATAAAGCCTCAGTCTCACTTTATATGAGTAAAGTATTTTATGCTTCGGATTGGTACTCAAGGTCCAGTTTCAATCTAACCTCTTGTTCTTATTAACTGCAGCATTATTACAGATTCATTGTAGCATCTTGTAACAAATCTCTTTTTCATATCTCATAGATCTGTCAAAAACTCACCTTCCTCATGAAACTGGTGCCTTGCTCTAGTCACCTGTCCATATGGTATCACATTTAATTGACATTTGGGATGTGAACAAGTAGCATATAACAGAGCCTTACATGATGTTTTCTGCTTTGCATCATGTTTTTCCTAATATCAAGCTGTACATTGAAAGATACAATATGTTCCCAACTTTATTTAAATGTAAAAACACATATTGTAATGATTCTTCTTAAGATCTCCAAAACAACTTGCAGTTCCTCTTCATTACCTCTCCAAATCATAAAGGAATCATCAATAAATCTTCTCCAGATGATGGGTATGTTCAATCCAAGTGGATCTGTTCAAGCCCCACAAATGCCTCTCCTCAAAACCAACCCATGAATAGGTTGGCATAGAAGGGGGAAAATCAGGAACCCATTGCTGTACAGTGCGCCTGTTGATACCATTCCTCATTAAACAAAAATACAATGTTCTTGAGTATCAATTTGGAGGTGCATGCTCAGGGTGAGGTGGGACACACAATTGACACTAGAAGTAGAGGATCAGACCAAGTATGTCCCAATGATGGCCAGTTAGCTGAAAAATACAGGAAAAGGTTCAGCGACAGCCACAAACTCCCAAATTAGCCTTAAGTGGTCTTCATAGACCATGCCAGCCTGGCACTGAAGAGCTGGATCAAGGGAAGCATGGTAGATGATTTCAATGGTCTGTTCAACATACTTTGAGGGTGCACATGCACAATACTTGTTTTACAGAGCTGTGCCAACACCTAGTGGATAACAAGCTGACTGACCCCTGAAAGATATCTGAGCAGGCAGACCTCTGAGTCAGCACCAGAATGCCCAAGAAGTCATCTGTGGTTGGACTTCAAAAGGGTGGTTAGGGTTCTCTCCTTAACAAAGAGGGAGGGATAAAAAGAAGGAGTCCTCTTAAGACTCCTAAAATAGTTCTGAAGGGAAAGACTCCTAATACCAATCTAGACACTAGAAGAAAGGCTTCTCTTACAAAATTCAGAACAAATTAACCCCACATTCTATGAGTGTTATGAGTATGGTCATTATAAGGGTGATCACAAGTGCCTCAAAAGGGCACAGCCTCTTACCAGAGGAAAACACCCAGGATGGCTGGTGTAGCACTTGAGGACGAGATGGCCCCAGTTAGTGGGGAGGGAGTCAGTGAGGTTACCCTTGGTCCCTAGGTAACTAGGAGATGGTGGCCAAAGCCCACATGTGTTCCAATACTGCAAAGTATAGGAGGTGGTTTACCACCAACAGGCAGAGGATGGTGGCTATGAGTGACACAGGGGCCAGTATGACTATGGCAAGGTAGAATCTGGTGACTTCAGAGCAAGTGATTCCCAGTACATTCCATCAGGTTGTAGCAGCAGAAAGCAAGGAGTCACTTCTCTGAGGCTTTAGTGCCCTTTGAGTGGTCTTCTGAAATTTGGTGTGAGCCCTGCCATGTCTGTGGGTTGATTGCTCGGAAATGATCCGGAGCACACTACCTGGAACTAAGTGGACCTCAGGTAACCCCTGGAAATGTTGGGGTTCCTTGAGTGGGTCTGTATGATCACCAGGTCCAAGGCTGCCCAGAAGTGGGGTCAATGCAGTCTGGAGCACTGTAAAATGCCCCAGGCAGCTGCAAGAGAAGGAAAGGCAAGATGAGTGGGAAACCTGCCCCTGAATGTCCCACAGAGGAGGTGGATGGAGTGCCTGAAGAGGCCTTCTCCTCTTCCAGTGATTATGAGTGAGGTGAGGAGGACAGTCCTGCTGCCCCTTCTCAAGCACATTCTGTGCGGCAGGACAATAGCGGGTTAGCCCAACCCAGAGAACAGATGCATACGGCGGCAAGCACAGATAGAGTGCTCTCTTAGGAGCTCCCCAGTTTAGTTCAGCCCCAAGTTCCACTGCCCAAATCGTATTGTGGAGACATCAAAATGATCTATCACAAAACCTGGTTTTGTAAGGCAGGCACCTGTGTTTGTGGTCCTGGGCTCGGGACCTACAAAACCCAGACATATCTGGAAACTAGACTTCCGGGGAGTCCACAGAGGTGTGACTTCTGTGGATTCCCCAAAGTTTTCTTTCCCAGAATACCCTGCAAAGGTGAAATGTTGAATAAAAACTCTATTTTGTCTTGCATTTCTGTCACACAAACTACAGGAATATGCTGGGATCCACAAAATTCCTACCACCCAGTGTTTCCCCACCTGTCCTGATAAAAACACTACCCCACTCACTTGAGTGCCTGTACCTAGTGCCTGCGTCAGGAATGGATCACCCCAGAGTCAACAGTTGCCCTCATGTAAATACGAACATTGACCATTGTGTGATCTATTCCTGACATGGGCACTAGGCCTACCCACACAAGTGAGCTACCATTTTTATCGGGAGACTCTTGGAAGGCTGAGTGGAAGGAAGTTTGTGGTTCTTCTCAGATTCCAGAACTTTGCTGCACCAAAATCTGAGGGAAAAGTGTTTTTTTGCCACATTTTGAGGTTTACAAAGTATTCTGGGTAACAGAATCTGATGAGAGCCCCACAAGTCACCCTATCCTGGAATCCCCTAGGTATCTAGTTTTAAAAAATACACAGGTTTGGTAGGTTTCCCTAGGTACCGTCTGAGCTAGAGGCCAAAATCCATAGCTAGACACTTTCCAAAAAACACGTCAGATTTCAATGTAAAAATTTGATGTGTCCATGTTGCATTTCCTGTTGCGGGCATTAGGCCTACCCATGCAAGTGAGGGATCAGATCTATCAGAAGACTTGGGTGAACACAGAATGGCAGAACAAGTGTTATTGGCCTTTGTCTTTCTCTTCATTTTTTCCTCCCAAATTTAAGACAGTGTGTAAAAAAGACATCTATGTGAGAAATGCCCTGTAATTCACATGCTAGTAGGGGCACTCCAGAATTCAGAGATGTGCAAATAACCACTGCTTATCAACACCTTATCTTGTGCCCATTTAGGAAATACAAAGGTTTCCTTGATACCTATTTTTCACTCTTTATATTTCACCAGATGAATTGCTGTACCCACGTATAAAATAAAAATCCATTGCAAGGTGCGGCTCCTTTATTGGCTCTGAGTACCTAGGGTTCTTGATGAACGTGCAAGCGCTATATATTCCAGTAACCAGAAGAGTACAGCAGACGTAACGGTATATAACTTTTGAAAATATGACATCACAGGAAAAAAATTACAGAGTAAAACGTGGATAAAAAATTCAGTTTTTTTTTACCTCAATTTCAATATTTTTTTATTTCAGCTGTTATTTTCTGTAGGACAAACTTGTAGGATGTACACAAGTAACCCATTTCTGTCACTAACTGGAAGGAGGCTAAAAGCACAACAAATAATAAAATTGGGGTATGTCCCAGTAAAATGCCAAAATTGTGCTGAAAAAATGTGGTTTTCTGATTCAAGTCTGTCTGTTCCTGAAAGCTAGGAAGCTGTTGATTTTAGCACAGCAAACCCTTTGTTGATGCAATTTTCAGGGAAAAACACACACTTTCTTCTGCAGCCCTTTTTCCCATTTTTCTGAAAAAAAGAAATTTTTTAGCTGTATTTTGGCTAATTTCTTGGTCTCCTCTGGGAAAACCCACAATCTCTGGGTACCTTTAGAATTCCTAGGATGTTGGGAAAAAAGGATGCAAATTTGGCGTGGATAGCTTATGTAGACAAAAGGTTATAAAGGCCTAAGCGGGAATTACCCCAAAAAGCCAAAAAAGGGCCAAGCACGGGGGTGGGAGGAAGGCCCAGCAGCTAAAGGGCTGAGAAAGAAAATGTGAATTTAAATTAATGGTTCAATCAGGGTTTAAATGGGAAGAAAATCATATCCAACATATATTTTATATTTAATAATAGTTTTACCTCTCCTCTAACTATGAATTTGGCTCTCCTTCATTGTGTATGCAATGCGCTTTCAAACTCTAAAGTGATCGGACGTTCTGAGCAGTACCAGAGTTTCACTTATGAAGTTACAGTGCCACCTACTTATTAAAGTAAGTATTTAAAGCAAATCGATTAGAAATAAAGCATTATCTCTAACACACTGAAGGAGAACATGGATATACATTTTTTAAAGGTGTGCCTTTGATTGAAGAAATAAATGCTGCAAACAAAAGCTGTTAAAGACCTGTTTTCATACGTTATCAAATCGTGTACATAATCACACTAATATAACTATTAAAAACTTTAATTGGAGAATATATTAAATAGTGTTTTTAAGGCATACCGACGTGTTGCATTATAAAGAATGCCTTTTAGGAACTGTCAGCATAGCTTACTTATTATGTTAGTCTTTAATCAGTCAATAAATATATAACTGTTTTTGTATTTCCAAAATAAAACAGAGTTAGGGCCTTATTTCGAGTTTGGCGGTTTTATGGTAAGACCGCCATAGTGACTGTCGCAAAAAACTGCTATGTTGGCAGTCATATAGACATATTGCAAGTTACACAGGTGGGATCACCAAAACACAGCCAAACTTCTGACAGCGCCAGGACTCTGGAGGGTGGGAAAGAGGCGGTTCCACCACAAGAACTGCCAGTCCACCAAAAGTTCTTCGAACCTATTATGACACACAAATCACAATAGCAGTTCTCCCATGGCGGAAAACTAATGGTGGTGTGAACGGTCACCACAGTAATACACTACACCACATTGGATAGTTTAAATTCCGCATACCTGACACACATCTACACAACCGAAACACCTACAAACTGCACTATAAAACACACCCCTTAACACCCCACAATCCTTTGTAACAAAAACACCATACACACAAGACAGAGCCGGAAACATAGACACACTGTACGATAAACTAGGCACCCCTCCACACTTCATATAGCACTCATCCCACACCTGCACAGCACATCCAGCACACAAATTAATACACTACAAATTAGACACCAACTGTCATCCACTCACATCACAGCACCCACAGCTCATCACCTGTTTTTTTACCTTTTCGTATCGCCCACCACTACCATGTACTCACAAACACATCTCTGTTTCACAGATGATGAGTTGAGGGTCATGGTGGACAAAATCATCAAAGTAGAGTCACTCCTATTTGGAACTCACTTCCAGAAATTTTCTATTGCTAGGAAAATGGAGATGTGGCAAAGAATAGTCAACAGGGTGAATTCTGTAGGCAGCTATCCGCACACAAGGGAGGAAATCAGGAAGAGGTGGAATGACTTCAGGGGGAAGGTACCTTCCATAGCTGTCAGGTACCAGTTGGCGGTCCTCAAGACTGGCGGTGGCACCCCACCTCCTCCCCCAACTTTCACATCATGGGAGGAGAAGGTGTTGGATACCCTGCATCCTGAGGGCTTGACAGGAACATCTGGGTGAGTGCAGTCAGGTAAGTCACAATAACAATAATGTCACCCAAAAGTTTTGAAATGCATGTGCCTTTTGTCACCTTAACAGCCAACCCACTCATCACCCCTTGTTTCCAACTGTCCAAATACCCCTCTCTGGCATCCCACACATGAAATAAACTCCCCTAGGGGCACAGTGTTTGAGTATGGTGCTGCTCTACCATAAAAAGAATCAGAACAGTGAATGAAAAAAGCCTGGCCTGTTAATTATGAATCAATTAATACCACCTGAATGCTCCACTATTGCACAGTCTAGGGCAACGATAAAAATGTTCAGGCATCTGCCAGTAAAATACTACCATTACACAGCTGAGGGCAACACAGATATATGAAGTGTGCTGTACTTGGTAGAATGTTTACTCCTAATCTGATGGCCAGGTCAGTTTCCTCTATAGATTGTGCAGCTGTCTGTTGACTCAATACTGAACTACCGCTAACTATGAGGTGTCATTAACAATTTAAAGCTACACAGGATGCAAGATTTGAGTCTATCAACCGACAGTCAGCTGACAAGATACTCTGACATCCTATTTAAGGTGCAGGATATAGGAATTATCTGTATTCCCTTTATCCCAGATAGCTGTTCCCTTGAATTAAAAGCAGGTGTCACTGTCAAATCAGGGGATCAAGCAAAGCCTTCCTCAAAGACATGATGGGCCAGGTACTTGCCATGATGGGGTTGATAAAGCAGCTGCAGAGGGACCACAACCAGGAAGTCATGCAAAAGTAGGAGGCCCACATTGCCTACATGGATTCTCTAACAGAGTTGTTGAGAGACATTAATACCTCCCTAAGTAGGTTATGTCCACAACAGCTGACCCCTTCCATTGGCCATTTAACATCAGCCCTTCTACATCTGTGGCAGATAGTGGAATGGAGGCTATGCCAGAGGAGCAACATGCCTCAGACACCCCTGCCTCAGAAGCTGAAGAACCCCCCCCCCAACGTAAGCGTGGACACCCACCAAAATATCCAGAGGAGCAGATGCCAAGACTTCAACCACTTCCAGAAAGTGATGCTCTACTGATTGTTTTCCCTTGTATGTCACAGATACACACTGTTGAATGTTTACAACCACTGTCCATTTTCCAATGGTACAAGGGCACTGGACTTGAGACTGTTGTAGCAGCTAACCTGATGATTACATCTACCATGACTGAACCCTTCACTGTTTCCACTTTATTGCTTTGATTCCATTCCTTTTGTTTTCTAGTGCACTTGTGAATAAACACAACTAAATCACATATCATGTTTGTGAGTCATATTTCTACCATATTGAACAATTAACTGTAAAATCTGTTTCTTATACATAATATTCACAAATGTACCAAATTTGTTAAGTCCCATATCACATGTGCTGTTGAATCGGGGTTCAATGTGTGTACAATGATATAAATGGACACATTTCTATTCAAATTTATTGCACTTTCCTACACATAGGTTGACAACACGCCAATGATCACACAGTGCAGGACAGCTTCACAATGTAGTACTTCAGCATAGGTGTGAATAACTAGCACCCCAAATACTATGGAAGTTAGGGTCACCCTAACATTTATCAGTTCTTGAAATGTTTACAAAAAGGAAATGAGGCAGGCACAGTGTTTAACAGGTAGCCTGCACCCTCACATTAGGAAGAAAAGTAAAGAAATGGCACAGAGATTGGTTTTAAAAATTAAACAATTTAGATCTCTTGTGCCTTCTGGAAAACATAGCCTATATTTTACATTATGAATAATTTATCTAAATTATTTCCAGGATTCCTTGCCTGTTTTTATCATTTAAAAATAGTGTTTCTCTTAAATTGGCATTTTTAATAAATAACATAGAATAAAAATAAATGATATAACACTTACTAAAAGACGTATTCTTCGTTAGGACAAGATGTTTTTTTTTCTATCCATCCAGGAATTTTTAGAGTTTCCAGGTTTTTTTTTATGGCCATATCCAATAGTGAAAAACAATTAGAAAATATATATTTTATGTATATATATATATATATATATATATATATAAATGTGTTTAATACTATCAGTAAATATGTCTCTGTTTCTTTCAAAAAACTCACATATTCACTTTTACTTCTGGGTTCTTTCTATGTTCTCTCTTCATTCACTGTTTCACCCATTTAGAAAGCTAGTGTTACTGAAAGTTTGATTTACTTTTGTAATGAAATAGAATCTAACATTATAAATTGAACATAAACATTTGTGTAATTTATATAATTTGATGATTTGTCAGCTATTAATACATTTATTTACATCAACTGCAAATAATGCACCCAAAACATGTTACTGAATATTTGTTG
Organism: Pleurodeles waltl; assembly: GCF_031143425.1. Lineage (NCBI taxonomy): Eukaryota > Metazoa > Chordata > Amphibia > Caudata > Salamandridae > Pleurodeles > Pleurodeles waltl. The sequence continues at coordinate 1,428,853,981 of NC_090446.1, forward strand.
CTGTAAAACATGTATAAATAATGTAACATACTTGTAATTTACGTGATTAAACCTCTCTCCTTCTCTCTTTGCTGTATATGTATTACATTTATATTGAAATGTAAATTTAACTTACCTGTAAGCATAACTGTGTCTTCCGATCATCCGTCTTGTTCCAATGTGCTCTTTCTTCTGTAGAAAGTAACTTTCAACCACGTATGTGCTTGAATAGTCATCAAAACTGAAAAAAGACTTATTTCTACATTGAATATAATGGGGTTCAAATGTTAAAGGCATACAAATGAGTGTAATCCAATAGCCTGCAGTTTGTTTTGTTTTTAATTTTCAAAGAGTTATTAAGTAAATAAAATATTAATAAAAGTGTTTAATGGTTTAATAAAAATAAAAGGCAAATTGTTATGACTTTTTTTTGTATATATTTTTTAATTAATGTCTGAGTACTCACATACTTTCCTACCCACTGTCCTTATATCCTTTGCATCCCATCCTTGTATTTTTTTTAATATCCTCATTTATTTAAAAAATAGAAATATTATTTAGATGGCTCGTTAATACTATTATAGTTAAAGAAATGGATGTGTATTAATGTACTCGCCTACCTATAGCACCTAGACCCCATGTAGCCCATCTTGAAATTATTTTTTTATGAATACTAAATAAATATTTGAATTAAAATAATACTTCGGTATTCAAAAAAGTTCTTGAGTATTAACAAATTAACAAGCTCACCTACCCGCTGCCCCTAAACCCTGTGCATCCTGTCCCTGAGGTGTTTTTTATTTGTAATTCTATGTTTTTTATTTATATAATGTATTTATTATTTGGTTGACACATTTACCAGCCCACTGCCCACTACAGCCAATTCTTCACATAGATTGGTATATAAATTTGTACTAGTATTTTTTAAAATACCTGAGTAATAACACACTTAGGGCCAGATGTAGGAAGACGGCAAATTGTGACTTGCAATTTGCGAGTCCGAGCGACTCGCAAATTGCAACTCGCAATTTGCTATGCAGAACGGTGTCTCAGATACCATCTGCGAGTCGCTATGGGGTCGCAAAGACCCACCTCATTAATATTAATGAGGTGGGTCGCAATTTGCGCCCCCATAGCGACTCTGGGCACTCACGGGGATGGAGGCCTGCTGGGAACAGCAGACCTCCATGTCCGTGACTGCTTTTAAATAAAGCATATTTTTTTCCAAGTGTAGCCGGTTTTTCTTAAAGGAAAACGAGCTGCACTTAGAAAAGAAAAAAAAAGCTTCAGTTTCGGATTTTTTCAGGGCAGGTAGTGGTCCCTTGAACCACTGCCTGCTCTGAAAAAATATTTTTGGGTCCACTCACAAAGGGGAAGGGGTCCCATGGGGACCCTTCCAGTTTGCGAGTGGGTTACCATCCACTTCAAGTGGATGGTAACTGCGACTCCATTTGCGACCGCGTACGCGGTCGCAAATGGAATTGCATACCACTGCGACTCGCAAATAGGAAGGGAACACCCCTTCCTATTTGCGAGTCGGAAATGCATTTTGCGAGTGGGTTCCGACTCGCAAAATGCATTTCTGCATAGCAAACACACGTTTGCGACTCGCAAACGGCGATTTTCGCCATTTGCGACTCGCAAACTGTTTGCTACATCTGGCCCTTACTCACATACTGCCCCTACACCCTCTGCATTCCGTCCCTGTAGTTAGTTTTTTTAAATATCAAATTAATATTCAGTTGAAACAATTACCAGCCCACTGTCCTCTAAATCCAACTCTACATATAAATTGGTATTAAATGCTCAGGTATAAATATAAATACCTGAGTTTTAACACATTTACACACCCACAGCCCCTAAATCCTCTGCATCCCATCCTGGTATTTTTTTTAATAATAAAAAATGATTCTTTTTTTTTACAAAATTGATTATTCAATTCACTGGTATGTTAATACTCTGGTACTGAAATAATGCAAGTATATTGATGCATTTACCAAACCAAAGCCCCTAGACTTCGGGTACCCAATCTTGAAAATATATTGCTTCGAATTCTACAAAGAAATTTGCAGTAAATTAATATTCAGATATTAACACACACACCATCCATTGCCCCTATACCCTCTGCACCTCATCACAGTTGTTTAACTGTTTAAAATAATACTCAGAAAGGTTTCTCAAAAAGTAACACTGCCACGTATTGACAAATTATGTGGTAAAGTCTTGTGAAGTAAAGACTTGCATGCTAACAGTTATTTTGTTGTGTTAAAAATGTGTGGTAAGTGCATTACGGTGTTTAAACGTCAGAGTAAAGGCTGTTTCCCACATTGTAGGGCTCCTGGATCCCAAGAGAGCCTCTTGGTGGACCAGGCCACAAGATACCTAGAGGCCATACCATGGAGGACTGCAACTACATCCGCAGTGGCCAGGGCCCATATAGGGATTTTTACCAGAGTGGGTTTCCCCAAAGAAGTGGTGTCTGACAGGGGCACAAACTCTCATGTTTACATGTATGTGGTCAATGTGCAAGGAGTGTGGTGTTAAGTATAGGTTTTCCACACCCTAGCATTATCAGAATAATTGACCTGTGGAGAGCTTCAACCAGACCCTAACGGGCATGTTTATAGACCCTACGTGAGCCCATGAGGTAGAAGAGGGACATCCTGTTACTATACTTGCCACAGAAGTGGGTTGGATTCAGCTACTTTGAGCATCTATATTTTTACCCTGTGAGGGGACCTCTCAGACTGGCTAGGGAGGAGTGGGAGCAAGCTCCCAGGAAGGCTCCCCAGGATGTGGTTAGCTACATTGAAATTGTGAAATTCTAGCCTGTGAGGAAAGTGTGGGTGATGGATCCAGTGGAGTCCTCAAAGTTTAATGGAATGGATCTTATGTGATAGTATAGAGGAAGGAGGAGACCACCTACTTGGTTGATATTAACATTCTCAAACATCCTTTAACAGTGCTCCATATAATACATCTTATACCTCAATTTGAGAGGTGTAAGGTCATCATGCTTTTGGTGACAGATGTTGGGGAGGATGAGGAGAAGAGTGAATAAAGAAGAACATTAGTCATTAGAAAATGTCCAACTTTTCCCTACCCAGTACCAAGACAGAAGAACAACTATTACCAGCTGTTGGGGCAGTTTTCTTTTCTGTTTACCTTCACTCCTGGGCTTACACATCTTTGTATCCATGGCTTTGTTACATGAGACAGCTCCCGCATGAAAATCTAAATCTACAGTTTGTCCATCAAAATGAGGGTCAGCATCAAAGAGGAAGGTTCTGTGATGTTGCAGTTGGAGATGATTGAGCCCTCTAGTAGCCCCTGCTCCAGCCCTATAGTGCTGGTATCAAAAGATGCCCCTCCAGGCACCACCCCAGAACACCAATTTTGTGTGGACTACAAGTGGCTCAGCTCAGTCACCAATACTGATGCATCTCAGTATCTCTAGATCTGATGAGCTCACTGATAGGTTAGGGGCTGCCAAGTTCCTGAGCATGTTTGATTTGACTTAAGGCTATTTAGCAGATTGTTCTAACTGAAGGAGATAAGGGGAGTGTTAGACTTTTCATCCTTGGCGTGGTCTCCCTTAACTTTTTGCCTCTGTTCCCCAGGTTGTTGATGGGTGCTGGACTCCGATTTCATTGTTTTTGTTACTCTGGGCACTTTACCACTGCTAACCAGTGCTAAAGTGCAAGTGCTCCTGTTTAAAATGTGTACGTAATTGGTTCTCCATGATTGGCATATTTGTTTTACTGTTAAGTCCCTAGTAAAGTGCACTAGAGGTGCCCAGGGCCTGTAAATCAAATGTTACTAGTGGGCCTGCAGCACTGGTTGTGCCACCCACACAAGTAACCCTGTAATCATGTCTCACACCTGCCACTGCAGTGTCTGTGTGTGTATTTTTACTCTGTAAATTCGACTTGGCAAGTGTATCCACTTGCCAGGCCTAAACCTTCCCTTTTCTTACATGTAAGGCACCCCTAAGGTAGGCCCTAGGTAGCCCCAACGGCAGGGTGCAGTGTATGGTTAAGGTAGGACATATAGTAATGTGGTTTATATGTCCTGACAGTGAAATATTGTTAAATTCGTTTTTCACTGTTGCAAGGACTGTCTCTCTCATAGGATAATATGGGGGCTACCTTTAAATATGATTAAAGCGTAGATTCCCCTAGAGAGTAGATGGACATGTGGAGTTTGGGGTCCCTCAACTCACAAATTAAAAATACATCTTTTGAGATTGTGCGTTTGAAAATGCCACTTTTAGAAAGTGAGCATTTTCTTGCTTAAACCATTTTGTGACTCTGCCTTGTTTGTGGATTCCCTGTCTGGGTCAGTTTGACAGTTGGGTTGTTTTTCACCTCGCACTAGACAGTGACACAAAGGGGGCTGGGGCGTAACCTGCATTTCCTGATTAACCATCTCTGCTAGGAGGGAGGGGTGGAGTGGTCACTCTCATCTGAAAGGACTGTGCCTGCCTCTGACAATGCCGGCTCCAACCCCCTGCTGTGTGTCTGATGCCTTGCCTGGGCAAGGAAAGGATTTCACAAGTAGGTGTGAGTCCCCTTTGAAGAAAGGTGACTTTGAAGACTAAAATGGGTATAAGAAGGGCACCCAAATCTACAGACTTTAGAAACACTTCTGGAACCAAGAGGAACTTCTGCCTGGAGAAGAGCTGATAGCTGAGGAAGAAGTGCTGCCCTGCCTGTGACTGTGCTTTGTGGAGCTTTCCTGCAGTGCTGCTTCTGCAAGGGCTTGAGTTAGAGCTTGCCTCCTGTTGTTTGAAGTCTCAGGGACAGCAAAGACTTCTCTCTGCCAGCACCTGGAGTATCTGGAGAGACTCCTGCCCCGACAAGTGGTGCCCTATCCAGTCCCTGGGCCCTTGAAAGGAAAGCTGGTGGAATCCAAGGAAATTGACTTCGGACGACTTCGGACCGACGCCGCTGCTGAATCCGGTAACGCCGCCTGCACCTGACGCCATGACCTTCGCTGGAACGCGACGCTCTTCGCAGGCCCGACGCCGCAGTAGCCCTGCTGAAGTCCGCGACTCCGTGGAAGTCGCCGCACCACGTCGTGACCGACGCCGCTCGAAGTGCACGGATTCAACGTTTCGCACAGACGCCGCGATTCCCGACTTCGCGCATCGGCTTGTTTTCACTCTTCACCAAAGGTACTGTACTTGGGGGTCTACACGACTCCGTGTCCGACGCCGCTGGTGTCGGCTTGTTGGGAACGACTCCGTCACAACGCCGTGTTAACATCCCCTCGAAGCATTTTTGTTTCTAAGCGCTATTTTTGAGTTTAATCTCTAAAAATTCATAACTTGACTTGTGTATGTCGGATTTTTGTCGTTTTGGTCTTGTTTTGTTTAGATAAATATTTCCTATTTTTTTAAACCAGTGTTGTGTCATTTTGTAGTGTTTTCATTAAGTTACTGTGTGTGTTGGTACAAATACTTTACACTTAGCACTCTGAGGTTAAGCCTACTGCTCTGCCAAGCTACCAAGGGGGTAAGCAGGGGTTAGCTGACGGTGATTCTCTTTTACCCTGACTAGAGTGAGGGTCCTTGCTTGAACAGGGGGTAACCTGACTGTCAACCAAAGACCCCATTTCTAACAGGGAGGTCAGCCTTCTCTACTCCAGAGGGCCACTCTCAATTTAAAGTAAGGTCATTTGGATTGAAATTTCCCCCTGCCACCTTCCAGCGCCTGGTGAACCAGGTCTTGGCTGAGATGGAGGCCTTTAGTGTTGCTTACTTAGATTACATATCTGTCTTCAGTAGCAGCTGGAAGGACCACCTCTTTCACCTGCAAGAAGTGCTTCAGTCAGTTTAGAATACAGGCCTGTAAGTGCCAGATAAGACAAAGGTATATGGTGTACTTTGGGAACCTTGTGGGAGGGGAAAAGGTATAGCTGTTATAGGACAAAATGGAACTACCCTGGCCTGGTACCCCCAACAACTCAAACTTATGTGAAGGCCTTTCTGGCCCTCACAAGTTATTACAGGAGGTTTGTTAAGGGATATGCAACCCTTGTTGCCCCTTTGAATGAGCTTACCTCCAAGAAGCAGCCAAGAAAGGTGATCTGGACAGAGGCGTGCCAGAAAGCCTTTGACTCAATAAAGCAAACTAGATGCACAGCCCCTGTGCTCATGGCCCCTGAGGTTTCCAAAGAATTCATAGCATAAACAGATGCCTCAGAGCATGGCATAGGGACAGTACTTTTGCAGCTCAATGATGAGGGCCTAGACCATCCTCTAGCTTTAATTTCTAGCAGGTTACTTCCCAGGTAACAGAGGTGGGGTGCATTGAAATAGAAGCTTTTTTTGTGGTCTGGGCTCTGAAGAGATGAGAACACAGGCCCCTCAGGTGGCTAATGCGAATGAGGGGTGTGAATCCAAAATTGTTAAGGTGGTCCATATCCCTAAATGGAATGGACCTTACTGTAGGGCATAGAGCAGGTTCGGGCCACAGGAATGCTGATGGGCTCTCCAGGTTCTTCTGCCTTAGGGATAGAAACTCCCAGGTCATTTGGTAGCTCTCCCCACTTTCAGCATAGAGGTGAAGTGTTAGACCTGTCAGCCACCAAACATTTTACCTGCTTGACTCAATTTCTGCTCTGTCCCCTAAACATGGTGTGATTGGCATATACATATTTGGCAAATTTAATTTACTTGTAAGTCTCTTGTAGAGTGGTACCTCAGGGCCGTTGTCATTTTGACTTGGCATTTAACCCCTTTGCAAAGACTTTAACTCCCTTTTTACTTTATATATGTTATCCCTAAGGTAGGCCCTAGGTAGCCCATTGGGCAAGGTGCTGTGTATGACATGCACTCTGAAATGTTACCTGTCTTAATAGTGAAAAACTCACTAATTCATTGTTCACTGCTGTGAGGCTTACCCCTGCTACGAGAAAACAGTGAGAATTCCTTAGTACATTTAAAAAGGTGTAATTCCTAAATTAGAGGAGGTTGCTATGTCATGTTTGGTACCTATGAAATTGTAATGATAAACCCTCTTTAATTATGGATCCCAATTTAGCATTACATTTGGAAAAAAGCCTTTATTAGAATGTTGGCATTCTCCTGCCCCTAGCCCTTTGTGCCTGTAGTCTGTTCTTTTTGCATTTGTCGCCCTGTGGGAAGGGTATGCCCAGACGTGGGTCCCGTGCCCACTGGATTCAAGCTAGCCTAGCTGAGGAAGGGTGATACCCTGAAACCGGTCCTAGGATGCTTGTTTCGGTCCAGGGAGGACCTGGCTTAGCAGTTCGGGTTGGACTGTTCCCAGGAGGAACAGTGTCAAGACTGATTTGCATATGGTTGGATCCAAACTGGGGTGGAGTGGTGAGCAAAAAAAGCTGGATTAACCCAGATCTTTGTGACTGGGGGTGAATGTTTGATTTGCTCTGCATTCCGTCCATCATCTATTCTTTTTGCATTTGTCACCCCAAGTGGGAAGGGCATGCCCAAAATGGGTCCCGTGCTCACTGCGCCACTGGATTCAAGCTAGCCTAGCTGATGAAGGGTGATACCCTGAAACCAGTCCTAGGATGCTTGTTTCCGGTCCAGGGAGGATCTGGCTTAGCAGTTCGGGCTGGACTGTTCCCATGAGGAACAGGGTCAAGACTGATTTGCATATGGCTGTCTCCAAACTGGTGTGGTGTGGTTAGCAAAAAAACGATGGATTAAACCCAGATCTTTGTGACTGGGGGAGAATGTTTGATTTGCTCTGCATTCCGTCCATCATCTGTTCTTTTTGCTGTAGTCTGTGTTGGGTCACATGATTGGGTGTAGCTGACTGTTAGACTTTGTGAATTCCCCCCAGACAGTCACACAATAATGAGATTAGCTGAGACTCAATGGGCCATCAGCTGGCAGAATGGGGGGAGATGTGGAACTGTGCACAACGCCACCCGCACCTCAATAGGCTGTGTCCTGTCTCCTCACAATACGGGTAACAGTCCTGTATTGTCACTGCAGCCAGCTTCGAGATCTATGCACTTCAAAGAGCTTTCCCAAAGGCTTTGTCCTTCTAAGAGCAGGGCAACAGGGTATGAAAATAGGACTCTCAGATTCCATACTTTAATTCACTTTTGGACTTTTGGAAGGATTCTTAGGGGACTGCCTGCTGCTGTGACCAGCTGAGCCCTCTTCCAGGCTGCTGTTGTACATGGAAGGACTGTTTTGCTGCCTGGAGCCTGCCTTGAACTTTCTGTGGCCAGTCCTGCTATTGAGCCCTGCATCTACTTCTGCTCACAGGAATTCCGGAAATGACTCCAAGGGATAGTTTGATGGCCTCCTGTTCATAGCTCAGGGACATAGCAGGCTCCCACATTCTTGAAACCACATCTGGACCCTGCCTGAGTAAACTCTGGATCTTCCAATAGATCTTTACCTACTCCTGGACCCTTGAATGTGGTGCTAAATGTGCCCAAATGGCCATTTTCCCAAAAATTGGTCACAAAGTGCTATGAGAACCAGAAGACTGGGATCAAACTGCTCACCTATCATCACGAAGTGCATCACTGGTCAGATTAAAACATTCAGGCCTCTTGTGCAACGGCCTGCCCCATGTGCAGTGCACACAGGGCAGGTCTGTGTATAAGAAGCCTCTTCAGGCAGGTACACAAGAGGCCTGGAATGGCAGCTTTTACTGCCTATGGCCCTGCCTGAAGTCAGGCCAGGGCCATAGGCAACAAATTATTCAGTCTCAGGCTTCTTTTACACCAGTGTGCACAACATTAACAAAAAAAACAAGGACTTACCTGGGTTCTCCAAGGGGGTCCTCATTGCCAACAGCCTGGCTCTCTGCCTTCCTCTGCTCCCTGCGCTTGGACTGGTGCTGACAGTCGCTGTCGGAGAGAGGCCTGGAAGCAGCACCACCAAAGTCTGTGCACTGCAGCCCGGTTATGGGCCACACAGCCCAAGCACAGACTGTGTGTGCTTGCGCTGTGTGGCCTATAACTGGGCTGCAGGACGAATGTGGTGGGCTCCTCTCTGCTGGCAGAACTAGCAGAGTTTTTGGTCAGACTCCATGCGTGCAATGTCAAAAACTCTGTTAGCTCTGCCAGCAGGGCGGAGCTCGCCACCCACCCCTAATGATAAGAAGGACCAAACTCCTTTTTCACAATCTGTTCACACACTAGATCCCCTACTTTTGGAATCCAGTCAGTAGAGGTTATTCATGCATCCCTTATCCCCAAGGAGGCAGCACTGGCAGATGTGTTGTCATTATGGAACTGTTGTAAGTCCTGCAGGACAGTGACATGTTCATTTATGTCAAAAGGTGTATCTTCCGCCTCGCCCCAGGACCATTGAGATCTGGAACATACATATGTGATCTGAACAGGACTTCAAATGGGGTACATCCTCCCAGGGACCTTCTGCTCTCTGGACTCCATGCAGGTGATTTAGCCAACTATGACCCATGCCTAATAGTCTTGCTGTCAAGGATTGCTTTAAGTCCCAGTTCTTTTGCTCCACAATACTATATCCCTCTGCATGATAAAGAGACGAATAATACAGTTGGACTCTTAATGGAGCCATGGTGTCCCTGAATGCCCTTGAGGCAAAAGCAAGGCTCTGGCCCGAGTGGAAAGCCTCAACTGCATATGTGCTGATAAAGACTTCAAATTCTTTAATAACAGTTTGTGTGTTAGCTGAGAGTTGGGCCACACCCATAGAAATCTGGAGCATGAGCCGACAGTGAATAAGATGTAATTATATGCACCATCAGGTGTCATGGGACCACAATGTTCCAGGAACACACATAGTAGTACTTGGCCGGAAATTAAGAGGGGTGTCTGTGGTGGGTGTTTAACAGTGGACCCTTGAAATAGTAGCCGCCACACCAGCATGTGCAGAAACAACTCCCTTGTGCGATGCCTTAATCACCTCAGGGGCATATTTAAGAGCCACTAGCAGCATCGGAGTGTCACTTTTCATGACATTCTGGTGGCACAAAGCCCTACACCGAATTTACAAGGTGCATTAAGCCACTTTTTTTTACCTAACGCCATCTTGTAAATACGGCCCCTTCACAGGCAGCACTTGTCATGGAAAGGGCGTGCAATGGATGTTGCTGAGGGCGTGCCACAGCCACACCCATTGCATGTTGATGCTGCCTCAGAGTTTTCATAAACCTGAGGCAGAGCCAAAATCTAACGCCATCCCAGGAGTGGTGTTAGGATGACGCAAAGAAGAGAAATGCTTTAATTTCTCTTTGTTTCTTAGGGTCGGGTGCGCAAGAGCTCAGCTCTGACCCCTGTTGTACTCTCTCTGTGGGCTTTTCACCACAACCATGTCATTCCCATCACTTTTTTTGGTTCGTGGGCTTGCCTTTTAAAATTCGCTTGATTTAACTAGTGAAAGGCATGCATAAATCATGCCTTTTCTGGTGTTTAGCCCTCCTTGACAGCACTGGTTAACTACTGAGAACATACGAGGCTCCATTTTTTCCGTATGGTTTCTGGATTACTTTTTCTTTTTATTTCGAAGGCAGCGCAATCTAAATGGGCAGTATTCAAGCACTTTTCATGACTACCAGTTTAACTCTATTGTTTATCCTAGTGCTCCTTTGCGAATTCAAGGTTTTACACAGCACAATCTAGCTAGTTTTTTATTTATTTGTCATTTAAAAAAAAAAAAAAAAACAGTCCCTATTCCCGCCTCTACCTGCCCCTCCCCTTGTTTTATTTGTCAGCCTCCCTTTTTGGAAAAGCCTACTCAGTTCTGAAAAAGGCTATGAAATGTAGTCAGGAAACATTTACGGCAAGGTTTGGCTGAGCAAAAAGCCCAGATTAATACCAGCATGGAAAATGCGACTTATTCTAGGCAGAGAAGGTTTCATGTGACAAGGGCAGCACCGAGCTTTGACACAATAAAAGAGGCCGTTTAGATTCCTCACGGTGAACATCGACTGGTACTCAACTCCTTGATTCAATTATAGTGAGTGTGCCTGCATTGTATGGTCGGAATTGCGGTGCAGGGGAGTCGTTCTACTGTGGAGTTCATGGAGATAACAGGATATCAGTGACACGGATTGGCATTTAATGCTCTGCTATGATATTGTTATTATCAACACTGCCAAGGCCCTGACTTATCACGTGATTTCATGCAGTCGGCCCACTGTTTCCGGTTACAAGTTTTAGCACATGAGATGTTACCACACGAAGTAACTCGCCCATTATTTTTGCACGCTGGTTTTCGTGCCCTAATGCGAGGTGTAATACCACATGCAGTAAAATCATGTGCAGTGAAATTGATTTCTCTCACTTGCAAGTGAAAATGCCACCTGATTATTTCTTGTGCTTAGTCCTAGAGCATGGCTTTAACCCCTGAAACATATACATGCAAAAACCTCTCACACCAAGAAATCTTACTCCATGATCTATATGAATCTAATGGATTCCAACCAAATATGATTTCCAAGGCAAAACATAAACCACATTACCACAGCAAACATTATTACACAATACAAGTCATGTGGTTTGACCATAAACAGACACAACACCTGCAGCTGCATTTCGGACTGGTAGACTTACACCGTGATCTAAAAGCACTTTCAAATTGTTATGATGATCCCCAAAACTTGCATTACTCACTCAAGTGATATGGAAATCAACCCATACACATGCTAATCTACAGCCAAATAAAGAAATGTTGAACATCAGAGACCATCCAAATGTTTGTGCCATGTGTATAGGTACATAAAGTATTGCATGTAATATACATGCTCCCCTCAGACATTCCATTGGATGACAGGCAAAGATCCACTGGTGGAAAGGCACATGCACATGCCCACCAGTCCAGGGTGCAGAATCAGTGACATCAGCAAATTAACCCCTAACCCATTCCTAAACTCCTCTAATTCTACTTCTAACACTCCCAACACCTACTTGTTAGAAATGGGATCTTTGGTTGGCAGTCAGGTTACCCCTGTCCAAGCAAGGACCCTCACTGTAGTCGGGATAAAGGAGAATCACACTCAGTTAACCCCCACTCGCCCCCTGGGTAGCCTGGAACGAGCAGACTGCCTTAACTTCAGAAGAAATGTATAAAGTATTTGTACCAACACACACAGTAATACAGTGAAAACTCTACAAAATGGACACCACACCAGTTTAGGAAAATAGGTAATAATTATCTAAACCAAACAAGACCAAAAACACAGAAATCCAACATACGCATGTCAAGATATGAATTTTCAAAAGAATAAGAGTCTTAGGGGGTGATTCTAACCCTGGCGGTCGGTGATAAAGCGGCGGCCAACCCGCCAACAGGCAGGCGGTCAAAAAAATGGAATTCTGACCCTGGCGGGAACCGCCAACACAGACCGCCACTTTAACACTCTGACCGCCACGGCGGTACAAACAAACAGCACGGCGGTCACCGCCAACAGACACGCGGGAGACAATGTTCCACCCACACTATCACGACCCACCAATCCGCCACCTTTTCCGGGGCGGGAGCACCGCCGATAAAAACACGGCGGAAACAGACTACGAACGGGAAAACGCTCACCTCTACGCACTCCACGAGCACGGAGGACAGCATGGAACCCGAATTGAACATCATACCTGCTCTAGTCTACCTGCTCATCTACCACGAGTACGAACTCCAGCGCAGACGACAACGGTGAGTACTGCACCTACGACACACGGGAGGGGGGAGGAGGAAAGGTTACGGGCACACACATATGCGACCCCCACCCCCCCAATATGTACACACCAATGCAGAGCAACAAGTCTCATTGACACCACCCAAACCCCCGTAAAAAATGCAATGACATAATCAAATTGCGAATAAAAATTTATGTACAAAATAGCCTCTGATAAGTATTGGTCAACTAGCAAAAATATTTACATTTTAAAAAGTCTATATACACAGCAGTGGATAACTGAAGAAATTAGTCCTGCACATGTTACGAATGTCGATTTGTCCGTGGGCCAAAGTGTAGCGACACAAGGGCAAAGCCCACACACGAGACCTGAGTCCTTTGGAGAGAACACTGCAGGGGCATCTGATGACAAAACTACAGACACCTCAGGGGGAAGGGAAGGGGGGGGAACCACAGCCACATGAGTCCACGACGCCAGATCCACGCCATGCCCACTGTGCCATCCTGGGGAGTGCAAAGCCACAGTCTTTCAATGTCTCTACAGTGGGTGGGTTGCCCACTGCCATATCCTGAGGAGTGCAAAGCCACAGTCTCTCAATGTCTCTACAGTGGGTGGCTTGCCCACTGCCATATCCTGGGGAGTGCAAAGCCACAGTCTCTCAATGTCTCTACAGTGGGTGGCTTGCCCACTGCCATATCCTGGGGAGTGCAAAGCCACAGTCTCTCAATGTCTCTACAGTGGGTGGGTTGCCCACTGCCATATCCTGGGGAGTGCAAAGCCACAGTCTCTCAATGTCTCTACAGTTGGTGGCTTGCCCACGGTACCATCCTGGGGAGTGCAAAGCCACAGTCCATCAGGTGGATAAATTGCTCCACTGGTCAAGGAGGATGCATGATGGGCACAGTGAACCGTGAACTGTGTTTGCAGGAAGGGCCCAGCGGAGCGGTGCATGAGACGGCGGGGCCCAGCGGAGCTGTGCTTGAGTTGAAGGGCCCAGCGGAGCGGTGCTTGAGACGGCGGGGCCCAGCGGAGCGGTGCTTGACAGGAAGGGCCCAGCGGAGCGGTGCTTGAGTTGAAGGGCCCAGCGGAGCGGTGCTTGACAGGAAGGGCCCAGCGGAGCGGTGCTTGAGTTGAAGGGCCCAGCGGAGCGGTGCTTGACAGGAAGGGCCCAGCGGAGCGGTGCTTGACAGGAAGGGCCCAGCGGAGCAGTGCTTGAGTTGAAGGGCCCAGCGGAGCGGTGCTTGAGACGGCGGGGCCCAGCGGAGCGGTGCTTGAGTTGAAGGGCCCAGCGGAGCGGTGCTTGAGACGGCGGGGCCCTGTTCAGCGGTGCCTATCTTCACGGCGGGGCCCTGTTCAGCGGTGCCTGTCTACACGGTGGGGCCCTGTTCAGCGGTGCCTGTCTTCACGGCGGGGCCCTGTTCAGCGGTGCTCTTCTGCACGGCGGGGCCCTGTTCAGCGGTGCCTGTCTTCACGGCGGGGCCCTGTTCAGAAGTGCCTGTCTTCACGGCGGGGCCCTGTTCAGCGGTGCCTGTCTTCACGGCGGGGCCCTGTTCAGCGGTGCCTGTCTTCACGGCGGGGCCCTGTTCAGTGGTGCTCTTCTGCACGGCGGGGCCCTGTTCAGTGGTGCCTGTCTTCACGGCGGGGCCCTGTTCAGCGGTGCCTGTCTTCACGGCGGGGCCCTGTTCAGCGGTGCTCTTCTGCACGGCGGGGCCCTGTTCAGCGGTGCCTGTCTTCACGGCGGGGCCCTGTTCAGCGGTGCTCTTCTGCACGGTGGGGCCCTGTTCAGCGGTGCCTGTCTTCACGGCGGGGCCCTGTTCAGCGGTGCCTGTCTTCACGGCGGGGCCCTGTTCAGCGGTGCCTGTCTTCACGGTGGAGCCCTGTTCAGCGGTGCTCTTCTGCACGGCGGGGCCCTGTTCAGCGGTGCCTGTCTTCACGGCGGGCCCTGTTCAGCGGTGCTCTTCTGCACGGCGGGGCCCTGTTCAGCGGTGCCTGTCTTCACGGCGGGGCCCTGTTCAGCGGTGCTCTTCTGCACGGCGGGCCCTGTTCAGCGGTGCTCTTCTGCACGGCGGGGCCCTGTTCAGCTGTGCCTGTCTTCACGGCGGGGCCCTGTTCAGCGGTGCTCTTCTGCACGGCGGGGCCCTGTTCAGCGGTGCTCTTCCAGTACGTCTAGGGGGCCAGACCTGGCCTGGCCACCCTGCTCACTCGCCCTCCGACCGTGCAGTGGCAGGCCCCTTCGGGGACGGAGTCCTGGGCCCTTTGGTGTCGTCCCTTGCAGCCGGGATGGGGCTTGTGGGGCCCTCTTGCTCCGCGCTCCTGCTGGCTGACCTCTCCGCCCTGCTGCCCTTTCGCTCCTTATATGGGGCTCTCGGGCCCTTGCCTCCCCTGGCTGTAGTGGCAGGTGAAGTGGCCGTAGTTACCTCCTTGGGGGCAGCCGTCTCAGTCCTCTCACGGCGGCCCTTCAGTTTACGTGTCCTCTTGCCTGGGGGTGGGCTGGCTGTCCCCTTGCTGCTCAGTGAAGTGTCACTGCCGCCAAAGGGTGGACTCCATAACCCATGCACCACTTTGACCTTCGAAGCTGGGCTGGTGGTGGCTGTGGTGCTCTTGGGACTCTTACCAGATGGAGGGGGTGGGTCAGGGGAGGGAAAGAGGTTAAGATTAGAGAGGTAATATTTCTTAAGACCAAGGTAAAGGGTCGGAGTAGTGGTGATGGAAGTGGAGGAAGAGGATGTGGTTGTAGGAGAGTCAGGTGTGCTGTCTTTGGGTGCAGGTGACTGAGACGTAGGCTGTCGTGAGGTGGTTGGCTGTTGGGTGGGTGTCTGCCTGCGTTTATGTGTCTTGGAAGAGGGGGTGACAGACACAGTGGGAGAGGACACAGGGGACGTGTAAATGGCAGTGGGGGTGGTGACTGCACGTGTGCGGACTGTAGTGGAGGGTGTGCTGGTGATGGAAGCACTGGCTGATGGTGGTGTGCATGCAGGTGTGAGTGTAGACGTCACAGGGAGGGAGGAGGGAGACGAGGAGGAGGGGGACACAGAGGTGGTAGTGACTGTTGGAATGTCTGCATCTGGGTGTTGCTTGGGTGAATGTTTGTGGGATCTGTGGTGCTTGTGTCTGGATGAGCTGCTCTTGGGTGTTGAGGTGTGTGCAGGCTGGTCTGATGGTGTGGATGGGATAGGCTGAGGAACAGGAGACAGAGAAAGGGTGGAGGCAGTTAGAAGAGGGAGACTGGAGACAGGGATAATGGCTGCCGTCAGTGCTGAGGCCAGAGCATTGAACGATCATTGATGGGCAGCCTGACCCGAATGAATGCTCTCCAGGTAGGCATTGCTCCGATGCACCTCCCTTTCCACCCCCTGGATGGCATTCAAAAGGGTAGTCTGCCCAACAATGATGGTCTGAAGGAGGTCAATGACCTCCTCACTGAGGGCAGCAGGGGTAACAGAGGCAGGGGCTGAGGTGCCTGGGGCGAAGGAGACGCCCGCCTTCCTGGGCGAGCGGGCACGGAGCGAAGGCTGAGGGGATGCTGGGAGGGCGGTGCTGGTGCGCTGGGTGGCGGCTGTACCTGTTGTTGCGGGGGGCACAGATGTTGCCGCCACCGCTAGGGAGCTCCCAACCGAGGACGTGTCCGTGTCGCTGGTGTCTTCACCGGTCCCCGCTGTGGTGCTCCCCTCGCCCTCCGGATCACTGGTGCCCTCGGTGTCTGTTCCAGTGCCCACCGGGGCCTTGTGACTTGCAGCTCCCTCGTGCTCCGACGCAAAATCTCCTCCGCCTGATGATGCTAATGCACAAGAAGACAAAGAATAAGGGTGGGGGGAGAAATAAAAACAGGTTGAGTGCATGCCTTGTCAACACCGTTGGCGGAGAGGACAGACACAGGAGCCTCATGCACTAAGCCGCACAATTGGGGTACACTACTCAGTACTTCTGACTAGGCCAACAGGTCTAGGGACAACAAACGCGCACATGGGTGATGCAGGACCATGGATAGCTGTACTTGGCACCCTACAGAGGTGGGGGGCGGGGGCACAGGGCCATTTCTAAGGGAGGGGACTACACTACAGAAAGCGCCCTGGCCTACTGTCACCCACAGCCCTCCTCCCCCACCCAGACGCCTCAACTGCGCATACAGATAGCAGAATGTGTTTGTACTCACCCCCTTGTGTCTGCTGTGATGTCCTCAAGCGCCCATCCAAATCAGGGTATGCCACCGCCAGGATCCGGGACATCAGGGGGGTCAGGGTACGACTGGCACCCCTCCTAGGTCGGGAGGCCATCCCCAGCAGTGACTCGGCGGTCTTTCTGGTTCCACGGCGGATGTCCTCCCACCTCTTGCGGCAGTGGGTGCCCCGTCTGGTGTAGACCCCCAGGGCCCGGACTTCCTTGGCGATGGCACGCCAAATGTCGATTTTCTGGTGGGCGCTGACCTGTTTGACATGTACAGGGTGGGAAAGAGAAAACGTTATTTTTCTGCATGTTAGATGTGAATGCCCCCCTCTCCCCAACCTTGCCATGTGGCACATTCTCTCATCTGTCGTGCGTTGCACTCCTCATTTTCTCCCCACCCCACCAACTTACATCCACCCCACTCCACATAGGCATAACCCATTCAATGTGCACTCAGTGTACTTACCTGTTGGTCTGGAGGACCGTAGAGTAGCGCATACTGGGGGAGGACCCCATCCACAAGTTTCTCCAACTCTTCAGACGTGAAGGCAGGGGCCCTTTCCCCAGTCGCAGCAGCCATTGTCACTTCCAGACCGAGTTCACAGCAGCACTTGCAGTATAGGTCCTCTCCTGTGGATGATCAGGTCTCGAGTGATTAAGCAGATAGAAAATGGCGGTCACACCCGCGGCGGTGCGTACCGCGACCGCCGGCGCACATCGTCATTGGCTCGTGAAACCCATAGGGATCATTGTTAACCAATGCGGCTTCGCACAGCGGTCTTCGGCCGCCTACTGCCACGGTGTGCCACGCCAGCGCATTGACCTCACATCCCATTGTCCCACTTCACAGGTCAGGCAGCCGCCATTTCAAGGGCCCACATGGCTTAATTTCAACTGCGTCACACAGGCCTAGGCCTTGCATTGCCACACATACAAGCATAGCAATCCATACATTTTTGTGTACTGTGCAAGCTGTGGTGACCGTACCTGTGAGTTGTTTGACTCTGTGCTCCATCTTCTCCTTCCTAGGCACCGTCCGCTGGGACTTGCGAGGAGAAGGATGAATCCTCGCGTGTACCGACCGCTGGTTGACCTGTCGACAGTGGAAGAACGCCATATTATACTCCGATACCGACTTGACCGTGCCACTATCCATGAACTGTGTGCCCAGCTGGAGCCAGCCCTGATGTCCCCCATCCGCCAACCCACAGGAATTCCCCCTCTAGTGCAGGTTCTGTCAGTCCTCCATTTTTTGGCAAGTGGGTCATTCCAGACAACAGTGGCCATGTCATCTGGAATGTCTCAGCCTATGTTTTCAAAGATTTTGTCCAGAGTGTTGTCTGCCCTGATGAAACTCATGAGGAGCTACATCATTTTCCCAGAGGAGGGTGATTTGCCTACAGTGAAGGGTGATTTCTATGCCCTTGGACATATCCCCAACATCATTGGTGCCATTGATGGGACCCATGTGGCTTTAGTACCCACAAATGACGATGAGCAGGTATACAGAAACAGGAAAAATTACCATTCTATGAATGTCCAGGTGGTCTGTTTGGCTGACCAGTACATCTCCCATGTAAATGCCAAGTTCCCTGGGTCAGTGCATGACGCGTATATCATGCGTAATAGCAACATCCCCTATGTGATGGAACAGCTACAGAGACAGCGTGTGTGGCTAATAGGTGACTCTGGTTACCCAAACCTGCCGTGGCTACTGACCCCAGTGAGGAATCCCAGGACAAGGGCAGAGGAACGGTACAATGAGGCCCATGGGCGAACTAGGAGGGTGATCGAGCGAACCTTTGGGCTCCTGAAGGCCAGGTTTAGGTGCCTGCATATGACAGGTGGATCCCTAATGTACTCACCAAAGAAGGTGTGCCATATCATCGTGGCCTGCTGTATGCTGCACAACCTGGCTTTGCGACGCCAGGTGCCTTTCCTGCAGGAGGATGGTCCAGATGGTGGTGTTGTAGAAGCCGTGGAGCCTGTGGAGAGTGAAGAGGAGGTAGAAGACGGGGAGAACACAGACAACAGGGAAACTGTTATACAACAGTATTTTCAGTAGCCCACAGGTAAGATTCACCCACGCCATTTCACATTTACTTAGAGCCTCCTGCATCTCTACTTTCTGTATTTCCCCCCAGCTCTTTTTTACTAATTTTTGATTTTCCCTTCTCAGTGCTGTATGACTCAGAGCCTGACTTCTGCTTGGTTTGCCCATGAACTACAGCGTATTGACATTGGTATGTTGTCATCACTAATTGACACAACATATATTGAACTGTAATGTGTAAAACATTTGTTGAGAATACAGCATGACTCCAAACTTATTTCTGTGCAATTAGTGATTTATTTTTAGTGCATAGGTATTGGTACATGATAGTAAAACAGTGATGGGTGGGGGTGGAGTAATGTCCATGGCAGAGTCCAGTTCTCAGTCTGACAGGTGCATTGTCCATATGCCTGTGGAAGGATGGAGCAGGGGCTGTTTAAGGTTGGACAGGGTGGCAATGTGGGACAGTGGGATGACTTCAGGGGGTATCTCATGCTGGCGGGGGTCTTGGCATCCTACTCTGTCTTTTTTTTGGATCTCAGGCTCCTCTTGCGGGGTGGTTGTTCTTCAGCAGGAGGTGGGGTTCTGGTGGCCTGTCGTTGTGTGGGGGCCTCCTGTCCACTAGCGCCGGCAGAGGTGGTAGGCTACTCGTGGTCCTGGCTAGTGACAGGGGCCCTGTGTGGTGCCACATGGTCCTGCAATGTGTCTTCCATCCGGTTGAGGGCCAGGACGATGGTCCCCATTGCGGTCCCAATATTCCTAAGCTCGTCTCTGAACCCCATGTAGCGTTCCTCCTGCTGTGCCTGGATCTCCTGGAACCTGGCCAGTACCGTCGCCATCGTCTCTTGGGAGTGGTGGTATGCTCCCATGATGGTGGTGAGGGCCTCTTGGAGAGTGGGTTCCCTGGACCTCTCCTCCCCCCCTGTCGCACAGCAGCCCTCCGAGTTGCCCTGTTTCCCCGGCCTCTGTCCCCTGGACGGTGTGCCCACTACCACTGCCCCCAGGTCCCTGTTGTTGTTGGGGTGGTGGGTTAGCCTGGGTGCCCTGTAGTGGCAGACACACCGCTGCTTGACCTGTCCTAGAGACAGAGGCATGGGCCCGCTGGGTGGGAGCTGTGCTGTTGTTCCCAGAGGGGGTTGGGTCTGGTGTGGCCTGTGTCTGTGTGTGGGGAACCCACTGCCCAGAGGTCCCCGATGGTCCGGGCTGGTCATCAGGGTCCAGGTCGACAGAGCTGCTGTCATCACTTGGGGCCTGTTCCGGGGGTGGGATGGACATTTCTGGACCCTCCTGACCGGTGTGTTGGCGTTCGGGTCCTGCATGGGGTAAGAGAGTATGGTTATTGTTTCAGTGTGTGCAATTGCGTGCGATTTATGGGTGCCCTTGTCCCCCAGTGCTGACATTCCCTTGGGGGAGGTGTTGTGAGGGTGGTTTGTGGGGAGGGGATGGGTATGTGCAGTGGTCATGATTAGGTGATGGGTGTCCATTGTTTGTGGTGGCATGCAGGGGTTGGTGTTTGGTTGGGGGGGTTGTGCTGGAGAGACAGTCTCAGGGAGGATGTGTGATGGGGAGTTGGGGGTGAGGGTGGGGGTATGGGTTGGCATGCTGGTGGGGTGGGGTGGATGAAGTATTTGAGATTCGACTTACCAGAGTCCATTCCTCCGGCTACTCCAGCGAGGCCCTCAGGATGCAGGATGTTCATCACCTCTTGCTCCCATGCTGTGAATTCGGGTGGGGTGGGTGGGGGTCCGCCGCCAGTCTTCTGCACCGCGATGTTGTGCCTTGAGACCATCGAGCGCACCTTCCCCCGTAGGTCGTTCCAGCGTTTACGGATGTCGTCCCTATTTCTGGGATGCTGTACCACCGCGTTGACCCTGTCCACGATCCGCTGCCATAGCTCCGCCTTCCTTGCTATAGTGGTGTGCTGCACCTGTGTGCCGAAGAGCTGGGGTTCAACTCTTATAATTTCCTCCACCATGACCCGGAGTTCTTGGTCCGAAAAGCGTGGGTGCCTTTAGGGTGCCATGGGGTGGTGTGGATGAGGTGTGGGGTGGTGTATGTGGTGATTAGTGTGTTGGTGTGTGGTGCTTTGTGCTTCTATGTGGTGTGTGTGATGGTGTAGTGTGCCTCTGTGTGTATAGCTCTATATTCTATAATGTGTCTCTCTCTCCTTCGTCTCTGATCTTTGGTTGTAGGGGTTTGTGGGTGATGTGGGTGTGTGTTTTATAAAGTATTGATTGTGTGGGAGTGGTGTGTGTATGTGTATCAGGTGTGTGTATTTCAAATTGTCCAATGTGGTTGTGTTTTGTAAGGGTGTGTGTATTGTGACCGCGGCGGTGTGTACCGCCAATAGACTACCGCGTTTGAAAGACCGCCGCGTGGATTTGTGGGTCGTAATGGCATGGGCGTATTTCTGTTGCGTGGCGGTGGAGGTTTGGTCATCTCCAGTTTACCACTGGCCGCTGATGTGGCGGACTGCAGTGGAGGTCGGATTTTTGGAGGTTTGCCAGTTGTGGGTCTGAATGACCGTGGCGGCTTACCGCGGCCGCGGCGGTATTGTGAAAGTCTTCTGACCGGCGGTAAGCGGCTTTTACCGCCGAGGTCAGAATGACCCCCTTAATCATTAGAAAACAGTGAGAATGCTGTTGTTAGACAAAGTATCTGGTTAGCATAAAAAATAAAGCCGCACGGGTGAGCGTGCTTCAGAAAAGTCATCGATCTGACGATTCCTTACTCGCAAGTGAGGCCGTGCGTTGTTTCCTTCTCCGGTCGGGTCGGCCATGCATCGTTTTTCTCCCTCGCAAGAGAGCGATGCGTCAATTTCCAGATGGGGCACCTCTGATCCACGCAGAGTCGGGTTGAGTTGGACGCCCAGGGATGATGAATGGAAAATCCAGTTGCAAGGGGTTAGAAAACCACGCTGCATGGAGTTTGCATCATTATCAGCCTCAGTAAGCGGATGTTGTGCGTTGTTTCTCCCACCGTGTTCTGTCGATCTCCCAGCCGCGATGCAGGTTAACGTCAATTTCAGCCGTGAAGCCTGAGGCGTGTCGTTTATCAGCCTCATTGTGGAAGGTGTGTCGTAAATTTCCCTGCACAGCGTTCTGTCCGTGGATTTTCAGTTCTTGTCTGCCAGCTTTACCTTTCAAGGGCCCAGGGACTGGATAGGGCACCACTTGGCAAGGCAGGAGTCTCAGCACAGATTCCAGGTGCTGTCTGGGGAAGTCTTTGATGGCCCTTAGACTTCAACAGCAGGAGGTAAGCTCTGTTTAAGCCATTGGAGATTCTTCTCAAGCAGGAATGCACAAGAAGTCCAACCTTTGTCCCCTTTCACAGGCAGAAGCAGCAACTGCAGGATAGCCAAACAAAGCACAGACAGGGGCAACACTTCTCCTCAGCTCTTCAGCTCTTCTTCTTACAGAGGTTCCTCTTGATTCCAAAAATGATCAAATCTTCAGGGGTTTGGGGTCCACTACTTATACCCCTTTCTGCCTTTGAAGAAGGCAAACTTCAAAGGAAAGTCTCTCTTGTTTGTAAGATCCTGCCCTGCCCAGGCCAGGCCCCACACACACACCAGGGGGTCGCAGACTGCATTGTGTCAGGTCAGCCATAGCTTTTTCAGGTGTGAGTGACCACTCCTTCCCTACCTCCAAGCACAGATGGTTCATCAGGATGTGCAGTTTACATCCCAGTTCCCTTTGTGTCACTGTCTAGAGGAGAGGTGCAAACAGCCTACCTGTCAAATTGACCCAGACAGGGAATCCACAAACAGAATCGTTTAAGCAAGAAAATGCCTACTTTCTAAAGTGGCATTTTCAAACACACAATCTAAAAACAAACTTTACTAAAATATATATTTTTAAATTGTGAGTTCAGAGACCCTACACTCCAAATGTCTATCCACTCCCAAAGGGAATCTTCACTTTAATCATATTTAAAGGCAGCCTCATGTTAACCTATGAGAAAGACAGGCCTTGCAACTGTGAAAAACTAATTTGGCAGTATTTCACTGTTAGGACATATAAAACACATTAGTATATGTCCTATCTTAAACATACACTGTACCCTGCCCATGGGGCTACGTAGGGCCTACGTTAGGGGTGTCTTACATGTAAGAAAAGGGAAGGTTTAGGCCTGGCAAGTGGGTACACTTGCCAAATCGAATTGGCAGTTTAAAACTGCGCACATAGACACTGCAGTGGCAGGTCTGAGACATGACTACAGGGCTGCTAATATGGGTGGAACAACCAGTAATGCAGTCCCACTAGTAGCATTTGAATTACAGGCCCTGGTCACCTGTAGTGCACTGCACTAGGGACTTACTAGTAAATCAAATATGCCAATCATGGATAAACAAATTACATATACATTCTGTGTAGAAGCACTTGCACTTTAGCACTGGATAGCAGTGGTAAAATGCCCAGAGTAACAAACACAGCAAAAACAGAGTCCAGCACACATCAACAACCTGGGAAACAGAGGTAAAAAGTTAGGGGAGTCCACTTCAAGGATGCCAAGTCTAACAATCACAAATAAGGCCCTATTATATACATTGAAACTGCATCTCATGGATGTGTTGGTAAATCCTCCAGCAACATTGGTATTTTATTGGTCCTAAATATCGTGTCTCAGCTTCCACTCTACACACTCACAGACAACTCTTTCCTCCACCACATCTATGCCAGGCCACCAAAACTTGGATCTTAGGATTTCCTTTGTCTTAACAATACCCAGATGCCCTCCGTGAACCATTTTTATCACTCTTTATCTGTTTGAACTTGGGGGAATTAATGCTTTTGTCTTTTGTTAGTTCTTCCCTCCTTGACTCTCAAGCTTTTCCTAGTGCACACCAATTACCTTTTGTTTTGCTTTGTTTCTTAGTGACTGCACTGAAAATGTCATCATCTGAGACAGTCGATTTCCATTCCATTCCATCTTCTGTATCACACCATCAGTAACCTCACACACATTCATTTAATCTTCAAGTTGAATCTCTAGCTGATCACCACTATCAATCTCTCCATTGACAGGCTCAAATAATCTTGATAAACATTCTGCAGGCTGATTTGTTATACCTGGGACATATTCCACTACATACTCAAAATCTTGTAAATAAACTATCTACCCCTTAATCCTTGCAGAGAACTGTTCTAATCCTTCCTTTGAGAATACTTATCTCTCAGGTTTATGATCTATTTGTACCATAACTGTCATTCCTCACACCAAACTCCTGAGTTTGTTTAAAGTCCAATAAATCACTAGAGGTTCTCTCTCAATGATTGAATAACTTATTTCAGAACCTCTTAAGCTCCTGAAGATACATGTGATCATGTGTTCCTTCCCATGTAAATCAGTAGAGGATATCTCACTGACTGAATAACATATTTCAGAACCTCTTAAACTCCTGGAGATACATCTGATCAATTGTTCATTCCCATCTTTAGTCTGTACTAACATAGCTCCCAGACCATTGGGCTTGCTTAAGTAAGGACAAACATTTTTTTTTTCCCAGGCACAAAGCCTACAACACAGGCACCTTTACCAAATCTCTCTTGATGGATTGAAATTCTTGTGTACATTCCTCAGACCACAAAAGCTTCCTCAATGAAACTGACTTTTTAGCAACATTTATGATAAATTTGCTGTAATATTCCATCATTTCTGTAAGGAATTTAATTCCTCCTTGTTACTTGGTACCTGTAAGTTAAAAATAGTATTTACCAGATCTTTTTTTGTCAGGTGACACTTCCAAACTGGAAATTCTATATTCAAGATAGTTAACCTCATAATCCAAACACCTACTCTTATTTTTCTTCACTGTTAAACCTGTTTCCATCAACTGGTTTAACACATAAAAAACTCTGTCATCAAGCTTTTTCTGGGTTGTTCCAAAGATCAACAAGGCCTCCTTACATTAGAGCATTCCTACTACACCTTCCAAACACCTTGCCCATCACTCTTTGGAACACAGAGGGTGGGGATATTAAGCCAAAAGCCATTCTCTTGTATTTAAATGCATCAACTGGTGTTATGAAGGCTGTCAAATTTTGGGAAGCTTCACATAGCTCTGTCTGGTAGTGCACATATACCAAATCTAATGTTGTAACATACTTAGCCTCCTTTAGTTTCATGAACATTTCATCAATGTTTATTAGGGGATATTTAGCCACAACCACTTCACAATGTAATGCTCTTAGATCCACACATAGTCTTGTTGTGTAGCCATTTTAGTTATCGCTCCATGCACTTTATTTTATACTAGGTCTGCTGCTGTGCACTTCAACCTAGATACATTTGTTTCAGCTTTGTTTATCATTTTAACAATAGTCACATTTGCGGTCTTGTTTTATTTTTTTCTATCTAGCTGTTTGTTGCTTAGGCCTGCACTGTGTTCTTAAACAAGCACTATGTGCTTCTCTCAAGGCTGCAGTAAGATAGGTTGGGGGTAAACGTGGTAACGTTTTGTCTCTGGTATTCATAGAAACATACACATCCTTACGTAGGGACATTTTCTCAGAACATCAGCTGTTTTATTATAAAAAACACTTCCCTGTCCCATACACGTTAGAGGGAGATTCCAGTCAGATGACCACGACTGTATGCTAATTGCTGAACGATTTACTACAGCTGCTTATGAAGACTTCAGGCTCTTGCTCAGGTATGGGGGATGATGTCTTCCCAGGGGAACCTGAAGGGCAGAACTAGAGCTTAATATGCTGTGCTATAATATAGACTAGGTAGGAATTAGTCAATTGACTCTAGAGACAATGTAGTAGAGTTATTTCTATGCTTTACTCTCCTTGTCACAACTTCAATCCTGTCAGGCTTTATCGTCCTGGTTATTGCAGTACATGCTTTATTATCTAAAATGCAGTTGCTTCATTAAAACCTTATTGAAACATATACAGCCTCTGTTTGTCCTTGTATATGTGAGACTAGTGTAATTGAGAGAAACAGATGAGATCTGAGTGACCACGATTTCCCTGAGGAGTCAATTGTGTTATGCGCTTGGCTGCCCAATTGGGTGGAGATGAGGCACTGCTAGTAAGCCAGAGCAAAACTCGAACTGGGGCGACAGGTGTCACCTGTAGTGGGTTAAGACTCAGTCTCCCACACCCCAGGTGATTCTGCAGCTCAAATCCAGTAGTCTCTTTACAATAATGAGAGCCTAAGCAACAGTCTTATGGTCTCTCTCACCTTTTGTTTGCAAAACTATGTCAGCCAACCATTCAGTGGCCTCCACTGGCTCAATCACACCCTTTTATCTCAAATTCTTTCAATTCTTTTGCAACATTCTCTTGCATAGATACATGAATGCATCTTACTTTTGCCATCACTTGCGTAGCTCCTCTTTTTTACTTTATGGAATGTGTGCATCCCACTAGGCACAGCAAAGAATCTCTAAACAATTAACTGAATTCTTGTTCATAACAATCTTTATCATAGAAAATGGACTGAATTTGTACTTGCAGATCTGCATTTGGATCTGACGTGAAATGCTGTTGTCATTGGTGTGGCCACCCTACTAACTCATCTTGTTTAAGTGATACATACACTTTTATTGTGGTCATGCATTTTCTCAGTTTGATTGTGCCACAAAACATGCCATCATATCTATGGGGGACACACAATACCCCACTGTTTTTATATCTGTATTGTGTAACTCTACCCTTCATTCAAATTCGCTTTCTAATTCTGATTTTGAGATTATTGTTAATTGAGAATATGAATCAAATGCATTTATACCATAACCTCACCAATGTGCACTATTTCACTTGAATGCTTGTGTAACTGCCTTCATTTCCTTCAGAATCATTTTTTACACTCTTACTAATACAACATTTATTAAAATACCCCTTTTTCTTGTGTTACAATTCACATGCAGAGCCAGACATCTGCTAGAATGAGCTATGTGGCCTGCCTCTCTACATTTAAAGCGTCCTCTTGAAAATGTACTTGCAAATTCTCTGTTATCTTGCTTTTTCCTCCCAATCAGATTCACTTCCTTATGTAGTTTGTCCTCTTTTTGTTCCACCTTTTTTAAGACACTCAACTCTTTAACACACTTTACCATATGCTCCACCCTCTTCGTTAAACTAATAATTTCTTCAAGAGGATGCTCATCCTTGAGCCACAATTCCTTAAGTATTTTCTCACTGCTACATTTTAATTAGTGATGGGTGGTAAACTTCACTCCACTGGCAAAGTTCACAGACTTTTGCCACTCAGTGCTCCACTTGAAGTGCAGAATTTGGCAAAAACAGCTATGCTAACCACCGGCAGAGCAGAGTTTAGGGGTGTGTTGCTCACCTCTTTTCAGCATCACAATGCAAATCGGGCTGCAATCACTCAATAACATGTTTTCGCTGTCACATCAGGAGTACACGTTACTGTGAGGGAGGCCAAAAGGTTGCTTCTCTAATGGGAAAAAACACTACTCACATTTGTACTTCTACATCCTAGCTTCTTATCACATAGGGTGCTGGAAAGTGTAGTCCCCAGGAAATGTTTCATGAATGCCAAGGATGACAGATTCACTTCCTCTTCCAGTGAGCAATGACCACATGAGGACTGTGCATCCACTTTAACGGCTGGTTCGTCAGCTGCCACTCTCACAGCACCCAACCTGGTAAAACTTCAACTCCTTGGCCTGCGATGTGAGTTTCTAATAATCACTGGTGAAACGTGGGAGGAGGAAGCGTATGCAGCCCGGGCAGGTAAGTGTACCCATTCTCTGCAGAACTGGGATTCTCTCTGGAGCAGCCCTGCATGATCTCCTTGGCAGGTGGACAGGCACTACCTGCTCTGGGGTACTCATCGGCAGACAGTCTCAGGGGAAGAGAAACACTGGCCCCACATGACACAACTTCCAGAGGATACAGGAATGATACAGGAACTCCTGTGGCTATAGTCTCTTCCTCTGTAGGAGCTGGTTTTGCCGTCTGTGCCTGAGAAGCCTCTCTTCCCTCTCGCGCTGGGGTCAGAGCCAGTGAGAAAGAGGCAGCTGCTGCTATACTGCCCGTGGTGTGATGCATATTGTCTCAGAAATGCAGGGCTGGTTTTTCTTCCAATACCTACCTTGGCCTGTGCATCTTGGAACATTGCTGAGTCTCTCCACTATGGCTCAGTGATTGTTTAATTTCAGAGATCTAATTAGTGCAGTGCAGAGAAATGAATCACCGCTAGGCACTTTTATGCTACAATGATTTCAAATGCCCATACTTTTCACAGATTTTTTTAAAATGTCACAACTATCAACAAAGCAGCTGGGTCCATTTTTTTTGCAATGAGTGTCTGTGTTTAAAAAAATAAAATAGAGAATGGGAGTTTCATATTCTTTGTTCACATAAAGCACTAGAGGTAGCCAAGCACTGCTTTGGCAGCTCTTGGAACTCTGCATTATTTGGTGGAGTTTTTCCGTAGCTCCAAAGCATTCTGTGTAGTGAAACTCCGCAAGCTCTCCCCAGCCCTAATTTTTACAAGAGTTGATATCTAATTCTTTCCTCCAATGATGCTCTGAATTTACATGTGGAAGCAAGTTTTCCTAAACTGGTCACATCTACCCTCATTATGACCCTGACAGACTTTTGACCGCCAAGGTTAATGTGGCGGTATCACCGCCAACAGGCTGGCGGAGTTTACCACCACATTATGGCCGCTGCCAACCCGCCACATCTCCACTCAAACTGCCATAATGGTATGAACCATCGGGCTGGAGATGTACATCATTGATATTATATTGTAATTTGGACTTTAGACTAACAGTATGTATTGAAATGATATTAAATGTCTAATGTTTAATGATTTACATGTGTGTGCAAAAATAGAGAAATGCAGTTCTGCGTTACACTGACTGGAAGGTATTAACAGAGTCAATTCGTTTAAAGTGACTGTAGCATGAATAATAATGAAGAATTATTAATGTGGAATGTATAGATTTGCATATTAAAATGTGTTTATTATAACATAGGAATCAAATGCATTGTTTTAATATAGTTGTATTAGCCTAAGTGAGGCCTGCTAGGCCTGTATTCGGTGACAGTTTGGGGTAATGCTGATTCATTTTCATAACTTGAACTTTTTCCAGATTTCGTTCCTATGAAAAAACAAGCCTTGGAAATAGACTCCTACTGTTTTAGACATAGAGAGAAGTGAAACAATGTCATTGAAGGTAGAACAACCTGACATGTGAACTGGCATTATATACAATTGTTTGAATCTCCTGTGGAGCTACATGCAAGGATGATGTTCCCATGACGGACCTGGGAAGATGTGCCAATGTTTCAACTTTGAGTAGTGTGAACGATTGCTATTGAATTATGCCCCTTCAAAGTAAAATGGACTGTTGTCCAAAGCGAATCAGATTGTCTTATGAATTTTGTTGACCAGTTGGACTTTTGTGTGATTCTCATTCAGAATCCAGACAGACGCCTCAAAGATGAAGAACCCTGCATGCTGAACCCCTTGGAGAGGTATCTTCCTTTCTGATTTGCAGCTTTGAAATGCTCTATTGAGACTTAGAGATTTCCTTTGCGGAAGGCTCTTGATTGAGCTTCTTACACGCTGACACTTTCCCTTTTTACCCTTTAAGAAAGTCCGTTTTTTGCCCTGATCACCCCCATTTTTTGCCTGATGCTGGTGGTTACTGCCTCTGACTGTGCTCTGGGCTCTTCTATGCAGACCCAGGGCCAGTGCTCTGTGTAACAGGAATATGCAAATTAGGCATAATCATAATTGGCTATGACAGCCTACCTGTAAGTCAAGTCCCTAGTATGTAATAGGGGCTAGAAGATTATATGCCCAGTGGATTTAATGCACTCTAGTGTGCACTTCTGTAGTGCCTGCTGTCATTTAAAGGCAGCCCTGCTTTGCAGGCTGCTTTTAAAAGTAAAGTATATGTAAATTCAACTTTGGAATTAAAATTACTTCCCAAGTCTCAAACTATCCTTTTGTGTACATATAAATCACCCATAAAGAGTCCCCTTGGTGTCACAGGGAGGGGTAGGGGGCCTTGTAACTATGAGCAGCAACAGTATAAATGTTGTTATATATGCCCTGGTGAGGGAAAAACTGCCAATTTAGTTTTTTTTGCATTGTAGTATGTAGCTCCATAGGCTAACATAGGAAACCTTTATTAAGGTATTACTATCGCTAGGAGAAGACTACCATTTTTATTCTGGGACTTAAAATGATAGAATAAATCCAGCAATTTGTCACTGTTAGATTTATTTTAACACAGAAAATACGTTATAGAATGTTCCTTTCTGTGACTCAAAATCCAGTCTTCTAGTAGTTCCTCTGATTGGCCAGCCTCTGCCAGGCTTAGCCAAGCTGCCTTAATGAGGTGTAAAGAGTCCTGCATGGAGACAATGGGACATCTGGTGGGTGGAGATCTGCAAGCTGCAAAGTCAAAGGCAGATATGAAGCTGGGTAACCAAACTGGTCTTGAAAGGGGTTAATTACACTTAGGTCAGTACACAGCTTTCCCCCCACTTCCTCATACCCCAGCCAGATTAAATTAGCCAAGGGAATGTTAAAGGAAATAAGCCACACCAGTGGGGTGGCTTAGCCAGATCTTAACCCCAAGGAGAGATTTCCTGGATTTTGGAAGAATAGTGTTTCCAGCAATTGATTTTTGCCACACTTTGCAGGAAGTGGCCACCCCAGATTGTGGTACCCTGCACCCCAGTGGACAGGGGTGCCCCCCTGCTTGTCAGCCAGGGAACAGTACCTAAATATGGAAGAGTGGTCCAGTAACTAAGGCCACTGAGCAACAGGTTAAAAGAGCTTCACCTGCAACATTCCCACCAAGAAGGAACCTGGTGACCACCTTTAACTAGACTTTTGAGGATATGCCAGGTGCATTCTGGGGAAACATAGTCCCAACATCTGAATTACCATTTCAGAGCTTCTAAACCCTTGTAAATGTGCTGTGGACCACTGGAGACCTAACTGTCTGAAAGACGATCCAGACGTTTGGAGAATATTGGAGAACATTTGGAGAAAAACTGTATAAGGCGGCTAACCCGTCAATGAGAGTCAAGCTACCAACATCGAAATGCGCCTCACCCTGAAATTCATGTTCATCCCACTAAAGTTTCAGAGATTTTCCCATCGAGGAGACTTTCAGGTGTAGACCAGGAAGTCATGCTGAGCCAGGCCAATGATGCACTAGAAAGCACCTTTTATTTATTTATTCTTCATATTGCTGCTTCCCTTCTTTATATTTTTGTCATTTTGGTATTGGTGTTGCATTTTTAGTATGTGACGAGTCTTACTTATTTGATATATTGGTGTTTTTAAATGCTTTACATGCCTGTCTCTTAAGTTAAACCTGCCTGCTCGTTGCCAGCTACCAGAGATTGAGCAAAGGATTACTTTACTGAGACCATAACTGAACCATTTATCATGTTTTTGGACTTCTTACTAGTAGTAGGTCCCTACTTATCACTACTAATAACCCACTTTCTAACTCTATTTTTAGACATGACATCCTTGTGGTGGTCATCCTCCAACTTTCGCCTGCCTCCCTCCATTTCTCTGAGATTGTTTTTGCTGGTTTTAGGACTCTGCACACATTACCACTGTAAACCAGTGCTAAAGTGCATGTGTTCTCGCCCCTAAACATGGTAACACTGGTTTCTACCCAATGGACATATTTGATTTACCTTAAGTCTCTAGTTAAGTGCACTACATGTGTCAAGGGCCTTTAAATGAAATGCTACTAACAGGCCGGAAGCACTGATTGTGTCACCCCATAAGCAGCTCCTTAACCATGTCTCAGGCCTGCCATTGCAAGGCCTGTGTGTGCAGTTTCACTGCTACTTCAACTTGGCATTTAAAACTACTTGCCAAGCCTTAAATTCCCCTTTTTTCTTATTAGTCACCCCTAAGGTAGGACCTAGGTAACCCATAGGGCAGGGTGCTATGTAAGTAAAAGTCAGGGCATGTACTCGTGTATCACATGTCCTGGTAGTAGAAAACTCATTGCTCCTCTCACAGATTAGCATTAGAACTGACCTCGTATACTTTTAAGATTCTTCCAGATTCTGATCTGGAAGGAGTAGCCCTGTTATGTTTAGTATGGCAAGAATGGTAATAGAAAATCCTGCTCATTGGTTAAGTTGCATTTAGAATTACTATTTTAGAAATGCCTGTTTTAGAAAGTGGGCATTTCTCTGCACTTACTGCCATCTGTGCCTTACAGGCTGTCTCAAGTCCACCTATAGTCTGTGCTGGTTGATAGCTCCCCTTGGGCATTAACCCAGTTGATCATAAACACAGGACACTTAGGGAGTTATTACAACTTTGGAGGAGGTGTTAATCCGTCCTAAATGTGATGGATATACCACCAGCCATAGGATATAATGGACTCGTAATACGGCTGGTGGTATATCCGTCACTTTACTGTCACTTTTGGGACGGATTAACACCTCCTCCAAAATTGTAATAACCCCCTTAGTCCCATCTAGATTCATCTGCATACTGAATGGGTTTCCCTGGGCAGGAAGGGTGGAGGGGCTCTCTCTTACATTTCAAAGGCCAGTGGCCTGACCTCACACAAAGGACTTATAACTCCCCACAGGGATCCTGGCAGACAGAACCTGTGCAATTCAAAATCACACTTTCAAGTTTCCCTTACTTCAAAGGCATGTTTGGGTACATAAACTGGGTCTCAGACCCCACCAAACCAAACACTTTTGGATCTGCAGCTGAACTCATCTGAACTGCTTTGATGGGAAGGACTGCTGCCCTGCTTGTTGCCCTGATGCCTGCTGGCCACTGTCTGTGCTGGAAGGTCTCTGCCTTCCCCCAAATGTGCTCTCCAACGGCTTGGATTGAGCTTGACTCCTGTTCTGAAGTCTCAGGGCCAGCAAAGACTTTTAGCTAGTTCTTGAATTCAGCAACGCCAGTAATGACTTCAGCGACGCCAGCACCGGCGTTGCACCCTTCTCTACCCGCGTGGACCTCACTGCATGTAACAACAACAGCCTGCAATGAAAGTCTGACACACCACGTCTTGACTGTCTGGATCCATCAACCCACCCGGCCACAAGGAACCAATGCTTCACCACCGATGGCGCAACCAGCTCCCCCTGCAACTAGACAGACCCAACACCTCGCCTCCCCTGCCTTGCAGTACAGAACCGATGCCTCATCTCCTCAGACACCATAAGGGACTGATGCCACACCGGCCTCAGCGATGCCTCACCTCCACGACTCCCTGTGAGGTCCATTGAAAGGTACTGTACTTGGGGGTCAGTGCTATTCTGTGATCAAGACCTGTTGCGCCAGATCCATCAACTATGAGGTGATAGCCCCAGTTGTGTTTTTAAGCACTTTAAAAAGTCATAATTGTGCTTGTGAACGTTGGATTTTCATTGTTCCAACCTTATTTTATTCAGATAAATATTCTCTATTTTTCTAAACCTGTATGGTGTATTTTTGTGGTGTTTTCACTGGGTTACTGTATGAGCTATTGCACATATCACAGATACTTTACACATTGCCTTCTATGTTAAGCCTGACTGCTCAGTGCCAAGCTACCGGAGGGTGGGCACAGGATAATTGTGTCCATTCGTGGACAAGGGTGCATACCCCTGCTAACTAGAGACTCCATTTCTAACAACAATCTTTTTCCCAACTTAGTTAGTACCCTGTTGCCCGAGATTAACCTTTTCCAAATTTTTTGTGTCCCTTTTGTCTTTTGTACATATATGTTCTGACACGCACATTATCCCTTAACTTGGTTAATAGTAGGGTTTTCCTGTGGCCAGCTAAACTGAACTTTTTGATGATTTGAATAGCATTAATGCTTGTCATAGCTGAGCAGCGTTTATTTTCTGTATGTCAGATTTTCTTGTTAATGTTTTGCATCATTCTTATAGAGTTCTTAGATCTATTAATGCTAGTTTGCCTGCACTTATTTCATCCCCTTAAACAACCCTTGGTGATTCTGTATTTTTATAACTTGGTTTTGTAAACTTTCTACAGAACACTAAGCTTGAGTTTGAAATAAATCTCTTTTGTCATGACTGGATTTTTCTTTGTATGGCCATATTGGTCATACTGTGTAACTTAGTCGGTCTGTATTGAAAATTGAGTTGTATGATTCTACCACATTCTATTGCAGGGTCCAAAGATCTATTGATCAGAAGTGAAGCATTGATTCCTGTGAAGGATGAAAATGCTCCAGCACATTAATCCTGCTGCAGCGGAGACGGCCACACACTGATCGGGCCTCACCAACTAATGAGGCTAGTGTTGTACTTGATGCTGCGGTGCTCCTTCCTCTCACAGCCCCCACGACCTCCTCACCTGTGGGTAACCAACGGGCGATCCTTACTGTCTGTTGAGGTGTTACACTCTCAAAAAACAAATCCTGTCCTCTGTCACCAACGTGACGATGTAATTCACCACACTGAACACATAAGGCTTGCAGAAGAGAGTGCTTTAATGAACACCCCAGCTGGTGTCCAGTCTCACACCAACTGTCACTGGTACCCATGCTCCCTTCCACATTCTCATGGAACCTTCAGCTCATGAGCAGCTTGTGCTTCATGTGCAGCTTGTGACATCCACAAGCTTCACTAGACATCACAAAGGCTCCTGTCAGTGGTGAGTCTGAAGACACAGAGATTGTATCTGGAATGAAGCTGGACATACCTCTTCTTATTGACTCCTCCTCATTTCTTTTTCAACACCATCCAGCTCCAAATGTAACGCAACACAGCTCAAGGTACTGTGTTGTGTTACATTTCTTTACAAAGCCATGCTAGGTGGTGCAAATCTCCCCGTGTGTGGCTTCGTAAATCTTACAGAAGCCATTGCCTTGTCCTTACATTGCTACTTTGCTATACAAGAACAATGCAAAGGGCCAGATTTACGCGAAACTGACACAGCTCGGTGCTGCACCAAAATCAGCAGTGCCGCACTGCAACTGTTTTGAAACACAGGGCTGCGCTGTATTTACAAGAATACAATACAGCTTTGCGTTTCCCCCTGTGCCGGGTACAGGCATCCTTGCACCATAATGCAAGGGTGTCTGCGCTGAAGGGAGTGATTGTTTATGTGCAGAAAGGTGTTCCTTCCTGCACATCAACAATCTACAATGGTGATTTGGCACTTCTATGTGTTCTGAGTATGCAGCACACATAGAAGTACAAATGTGTCATTTTTGAATGATTGTTTATGTGCAGGAAGGAACACATCCCTGCACATAAACAATCATCCATGGCATTTTGCTTCCTCCATGTGTGCTGCAGAATACAGAAAAAGAAAAAAATCATGAGGAATAAAACCCCTGGGGTGGCAGTAGTTTTTGGCACTGCAACAGATTTATGATTTCTCCTAAATTTGGGGCAGCATCAAAAGCAGTGGAACGCCCACTGCAACAC
Source organism: Pleurodeles waltl (assembly GCF_031143425.1). Taxonomy (NCBI): domain Eukaryota; kingdom Metazoa; phylum Chordata; class Amphibia; order Caudata; family Salamandridae; genus Pleurodeles; species Pleurodeles waltl. Next base: position 1,428,889,195 of record NC_090446.1, read on the forward strand.
TCAGTACATGCCCGTCTCATGCAGAAAACTGAGTTGGAGTGGCCCATCTTCACAAGGAGGCGTAAAACCACAAAAAGTGGTGTTACACCTCCTTGTAAATATGAAGAAGTGGTTAGCGCCACCGAAGCGTCTCAAAATGTGATGCTCTGGTGGGATATGGCCTTCTAAACCTGGTCCAGAGACTTACTACATCTTAGACATTTTTGTAAATCTCCCACATCAAGAAGAAAAACGATACACTCATACAATGAAAGAGCATTGTGATCAAAATTTATTTAAAGAGGGAGTAAGTGATGAAGAAAATGGAGTACAGCAGAGAAGTGAATAACTCAAAATAAACCACTTCACATGTTTCAAGAAAAGTCCTCATTTATATGAACTTTGGTAAAAACTTTGAACAGCAGGTTTACGCTAGTCAAGGGCAGTACATGCCGCCTGCAGGGATGAACATGCATTTTACTATTTGACTTTGGTGCAGAGAGAGAAGGATTGCAGTTGTGGATTCTCAATAAAAAGTGCAAATGTAGTCACTGACTGATAATGCCAGTGACTCCAGCTCCCAAGATTATGTAACACTTTAGCCTGCAGCAGAATTGGCATTTCAGATAACTAGAAGGGCTACAAGAGAACTCATCTTTTTAGTCTCTGGATTTGTTTTCACAGACATGATATGGTGAAGGATCAGAGAGCTTGTAAATGTCTGGAGCATTAATAATCTTCCTGACACTACATCTAATTCCCGCTCAGCAGAGCTGTGGTCTCCTTCAAGATTAATTCTCCTTATATGTATGAAGAATGAGGAAGAGATGTGCAGCCTTCTTATCGCCGCTGTTGTGGTCTAACAATTGTTTTTTGTTTTTTTTAAACAGGAAACATCTCCTCAAAGATCTACTGGATCTTACCAAAATAATTAACTTTCAGTATCACCTTGAAGGTATCCATGCCATGAGACTGATTTACACTATATTGTGAAGATTAAGATTTTTACTTTCAATAGTGAATCTAAGGTTACACAGCTGTGATGTACTTTACAGTGTAGTTACAGTGAGATATTTTTTAGATTCAGTATATGTACAGGTTGATATTTCTGTCTTGGATATTTTTAAGACTAACAAACAATTAACAATATGCATTTGTTGTTTTATACACAGAAGTATGTGGCTATTTTTAACATATTCGATTTCCACTTCTCTTTTTATTTATGCCATGCTAAAGCACTATTCTTACACCCCCTACCGGCGCCTAATGACACCTTGGTTGCGCCGTATTTATCATACAGTGTGCACTATGGCGGTAGTTTATGATGTTACTGTGGTGCTTTGCTTCACTAGCTTCAAAAAGATTGACGCTAGGGCTGCAAAGTGCAAGATGGCCCAAAGGTTACTATGGGTGCGCCATTTTAGTGCCTGCTCTGAGCAGGTGTTAAAAATGACACCAAAAATGGGGCAGTGAAATCTTTTAAATCATACTGCACCATTTTGCGGGCCCCCCAGTACCAGAATGCCACCTTGCATACAATATGCATAAAATATGCCTGGGACAGGTATAATGTGGCGCAAGGGTTTATAAAATAGTGCAACGGTGGCATTGTGCCACTTTGTAAATATGGCATGTGGGAAATGCCACATTAACACCATATTTGTATAAAACAAATTATGCAAAAATGGCCCAAGGTGGCACTAGAGGCCTCATAAATATTTGACTATGTTCCTGAAGGCTGGTGTAGGTGCAGTGTAAAATATGTAACAAAGGGCAGGATGTTCAATGTCGTGGAAAAAGGCTAATGCGAGGTTTCGACCCACATGGCATACATAACTATATCTCCCAACTCACACTTGCTCAGCAGTCCTTCATCTTTTAATTTAACAGAAATGCACCACACAGGTAGGCCTGAGACCTCATGTCTTTCTAAAGTGGTCTTTTAACAAGGAAATAACTTGCTCAGGCTTTTTTGTCCTGTCCTGTCCCTGAAATCCTATGCCCCTGCATTCCACACCTACTACCCTTTTCCGCGCATGAAGTTCCTTGCCAGGGAAATCACAGACATGGGCAGGCAAACTGCAGGGCAGTTTTTCGAGTAATAAGGTTACGTGATGTTGCCATTAATAAGAGTACATGATTGCACACATTATTGACACGTTAGTGAAATGATGAGAGTGAGCGTGCAAATCGGTGGACGAGTAATTGATATAATGGGAGAACTGTTGGTGTATGAGTTTGCATAGGTGAGAGAGACTAAGGGGGTCATTACAACATTGGCGGTAAAAGCCGCTTACCGCCGTGCAGAAGACCGCCAATACACTGCGGCGGCGGCAGGAGACTGCCACAGTTTTTATGACACACATCACGGATTCCGCCAAAATTCAGACACCCACACAAGTCCGCCACACCAAAGGTCAGCGATAAATATGCGGAAACAAATCCTCCACCTCCACGCCAACAGAAACACGCCCATGCTATTACGACCCACGAACACACACATCTCCAAAACACCACCACATTGGACAATTACAAATACACACACCTGATACACATACACACACCACTCCCACACACCCAACACAATATAAAACACACACTCACATCATCCACAAACCCCTACGACCACAATTTCTGAGAGAAGGCCGAGAGAGACAGCACAGAATAGATAACACCATCACACAGAGGCACACTACACCATCACTCACACAACATCCACGCACAAAACACCACATACCACTACACTCACCACACTCATCAACACATACACCACCCCACACATCACACAAACCACCCCATGTCACGCCAAAGACACCCCCGCTTCTCCGAGGAGGAGCTCAGGGTCATGGTCGAGGAAATCATCAGGGTAGAGCCACAGCTATTTGGCTCACAGGTACAGTACACATCCATAGCCAGGAAGTTGGAGCTATGGCAAAGAATAGTGGACAGGGTCAACGAAGTGGGACAGCACCCAAGAAATAGGGAGGACATCAGGAAGAGGTGGAACAACCTACAGGGGAAGGTGCATTCCACGGTATCCAGGCACCACATCGTGGTACAGCGGACTAGCGGCGGACCCTCACCTCCTCCCCCACAACTAACAACATGGGAGGAGCAAGTCTTGTCCATCTTGCATCCAGAGGGCGTCGCAGGAGTCGCTGGAGGAACGGACACTGGTAAGTCAAATCTTCACTATCATATCCCCCACCCTACCTGCATGCTATCACACACCCCCACCCTCACACCCTCCCCTATTACCCCAAATCCTCACTAATCTACCCATTACACCAACCACCCATCCCAACCCCAAGACCTGCATGACACAACTAAGCATGGACACCCATCACTAAAGCATGCCACTGCACAGACCCACAACACCCCCCAACCATCAGCACACAAGCCCCCACACAGGAATGCCTGCACTGGGGTTCACGCACACCCAACCATTGCACACCATGAAACACACACATGCAATAATCATGTACTTATACCCCCGCAGGAACCCGGAGGAACGTCACCACACCAGAGGGTCCAGACAACACCACTCCACCCCCAGAAGAGGCCCACAGTGACGACAGCAGCTCTGCCCTACTGGATCTTGATGACCAGCCCGGACCATCGTGGGCCTCAGGACAGTCGATTCCCCTTGCCCAGCCACACCCCAACACTGAGCTTACACCCTCTGGTAACCCCAGCACAACACCCACCCAGCGGGCCCATACCTCCCTACCCAGGACAGGTCAATCAGCGGTGTGTCCACCACTACAGGGCACCCAGGGTAACCCACCACCCCAACAACAATAGGGACCTGGGGGCAGTGGTAGTGGGCACACGGTCCAGGGGACGGAGGCACAGGAACACCGGGGAACTGGGAGGGCTGCTGTGCGACAGAGGGAGGACAGGCCAAGGGAACCTACTCTCAACAAGGCCCTATCCTCCATCATGGGAACATACCACCACTCCCAGGAGACGATGGCAACGGTCCTGGACAAGTTGCAGGAGACCCTGCGTCTGCAGGAGGAGCAGTATTTGGGGTTCAGGGGGGAGCTCAGGACCATTGGCTCCGCCCTGGGCACCATCGTAGGGGTGCTGACGGACATTCAAAAGACCTTGAGGGACACCGTGGCACTCCAAGGGGCCCCTGACACTAGCCAGGACGATGAAATGCCCACCTCCTCCGCCGGCGCTAGTGGACAGGACGCCCCGCCACAGGACCAACACACCAGCACCCCACCCCCTGCAGACGGACAACCACCACGAAAGCGGGCCCTGAGATCCAGGAACAGGACAGAGCAAGATGGCAAGACCCCCGCCAGGAAATAAGACCAGCCTGATTGTCCCCCCACTGTCCCACTTTGTTACCCTGTCCAGCTTGGAACTGCCCTAGCTCCACTTCCAATGGCCAGATATGCTATGTACCTTTAAGACTAATAGACTGGACTCTGCCATGGACATTCTTCCACCATGACCTCCCCCCATTTCACAACTCCCCTACATTTTTATGCACTTCAATAAAAACCCTTGAAACCTCAATAATATTGGAGTCAGTCAATGATTGTGAACTTTGTATTGTCAATTACAGTGTTAAAAAAGTTTACCCATTGGAAGGTCAACATACCAATGTCACACATCACAAGCCTTTCAAGGGTGCAAGCTGTTGACACATAGATTACCACATTACTGAAAATGAAATGGAAGGGGACAACTCAGTTACCAAATAGTGAGTGAAATGTAGGTACAGGATAGAGGTAGACGTGTGAAATGTAATATAATGTGAAACATGAAATTGTACTCACCTGTGTCTCATTGAAAATATTGCTGTATGACTGACTCCCTGTTGTCATTTTCATTTTCATCAGCTTCATCCTCATCACTGTCCACAGGCTCCACAGGCTCAACCGCTGCAACAACACCGTCATCTGGATCATCCTCCTGCAGAAAAGGCACCTGGCGTCGCAATGCCAAGTTATGGAGCATGGAGCAGGCGATGATGATGTCGCACACCTTCTTCGGTGAGTAGAATAGGGACCCACCTGTCATATGGAGGCACCTGAACCTGGCCTTCAGGAGGCCGAAGGTCCGCTCGATCACCCTCCTAGTCCGCCCATGGGCCTCATTGTACCGTTGCTCTGCCCTGGTCCTGGGATTCCTCACTGGGGTCAGTAGCCAGGACAGGGATGCTTCTATTCCGCAGGATGTAGGCGTCATGCACTGAGCCAGGGAACATTGCATTTACCTGCGAGATGTACTGGTCTGCCAAACAGACCATCTGGACATTCATGGAATGATAACTCTTCCTGTTCCTGTACACCTGTTCATTCTTGCGGGGGGGACCAGAGCTACATGGGGGATATGTCCAAGGGCATAGAAGTCACCTTTCACTGTAGGCAAATCCGCCACCTCAGGGAAAATGATGTATCTCCTTACGTGTTTCAGCAGGGCAGACAACACTCTGGACAACACGTTGGAAAACATAGGCTGGGACATCCCTGATGCCATGGCCACTGTTGTCTGAAAAGACCCACTTGCAAGGAAATGGAGCACTGACAGCACCTGCACGTCAGGGGGGATTCCAGTCGGATGGCGGATTGGTGACATCAGGTCTGGCTCCAACTGGGTACATAGTTCCTGGATTGTGGCACGGTCAAACCGGTAGGTCACGATGACATGTTGCTCTTCCATTGTCAACAGGTCCACCAGCGGTCGGTACACCGGCGGATTCCGCCATCTTCCAATATGTCCCAACTGACGGTGCCTAAGAAGGACAACAGCGAAGAAACTGTCAGCATTCCTCCAGGTATGTACCCACAGTCACACACAAGACTACAACAGACAATTAACCCATCCGGGAAAGGTTTTGAGTGTAGGTCTCGGTATGTGTGACGCTGTAATAATTGAAGCCATGTGGGCCCCTGAAATGGCGGCTGCCTGACCTCTAAACTGGGACAATGGAATTGTGGGGCAACTGCGCTGGCGTTGGACACCGTCGCGGTAGGCGGTCGTAGAGCGTGGCGCAATGCTGCATTGGTTAACATTGGACCCTATGGGTCCCAGGAGCCAATGAACAGGTGCGCTGGCGGTGATGATGCGCACCGCTACGGACGTCACCGCCGCGGACGTCACCACCATTTTCTATCTCTTCAATCACTAGATACCTGACCTTCGACAGGAGAGGACCTACACTGCTAGTGCTGCTGTGACCTCGGTCTGGAAGCGACGATGGCTGCTGCGTCTGGGGAAAGGGCCCCTGCCTTCACTGCACAGGAGTTGGAGAAACTTGTGGATGGGGTCCTCCCACAGTATACGCTACTCTACGGTCCTCCAGACCAACAGGTTAGTACACAGGGAGCACGTTGTATGGGCTAGGACTGGGTGGAGAGGGCTGGGTGGTTGAGGGAAGGGGGCAGAGTACATAGAACAGTCATGCATGGGAATGAATGGGCCACAGGGATAGAGTTGGGAGGGGCCAATTACAACAACGGTGCTGTAGGTAATGACTGTTCCTCTTTCCTTGTGCATGTGATGTAGGTCAGCGCCCACCAGAAGAAGGACATTTGGCGTGCCATCGTCAAGGAAGTCCTGACCCTGGGGGCCCACCCGAGACGGGGCACCCATGTCCGGAAGAGATGGGAGGACATTCGCCGCTGCAGCAAGAAGACGGCGGAGGCTCAGCTGGGATGGCCTCCCAACGTGGGAGGGGTGCCCGTCGCACCATGACCCCCCTGATGTTCCGTATCCTGGCGGTGGCCTACCCAGAGTTGGATGGGCACTTAAGGACATCACAGCAGACACAAGGGGGTGAGTACAACCTCATCCTATGGACTTTGCGTGCAGTGGAGCTGTCTGGGTGGGGGTGATGGGCTGTGGGTGTCCCTAGGCCAGGGCGAGTTAGGTAGGCCCCTCCATTATGTAGGCCATGTGGCAATCTACCCCAGCTCACAAAAAAGACAAATTGATGTATAGTTGCCCCTTTGCCATCCATGTAGGCAGATTTCTATCATTGCCATGTGGGCCATATCCCAGAAATTGCATGTGCAGAGGGCAGGAGCACGGCGTAATGCAGGGGCCTGCTGCGTTTGTCTTGTCCGCCAACGGTAGCGGTATGCCATGCACTAAAACTCTCTTTCTTCTGTCTCCACCCTTTTTCTGCTCTCCCTGTCCTTCTGTACATCAGCATCAACAGGCGGAGGTACAGTGGCACTGGAGCACGAGGGAGCTGCGTCCCACATGGCCATGGAGGGCCACACCACAGACTCTGAATTCACCAGTGGGACGGAGGGCGAGGGGAGCTTCACGTCGGCCACAGGATCACCAACCAGCGACACGGACTCGTCCGCCAATGTGAGCTCCCCTGTGGTGGCGGCACCATCTGTGCGCCCCACTTCTACAGGTACAGCTGCCACCTCCCCTACCAGCACCGCCCTCCCAGCAGCCCCTCAGCGTCCGCCCCGTGCCCGCTCACCCAGGAGGGTGGGCATCACCTTCGCCCCAGGCACCTCAGGCCCTGCCCCAGTCACCCCAGCTGCCCTCTGTGAGGAGGCCATTGACCTCCTCAGGTCACTCACTGTTGGGCAGTCTACCATTGTGAATGCCATCCAGGGTGTAGAACGAGAGTTGAAACACGGTAATGCATTCCTGGAAGGCATTCATTCTGGTCAGGCTGTCCTTCAGCGAACCCTGCAATCTCTGGCCTCAGCACTGATGGCAGCCATTGTCCCTGTGTCCAGCCTCCCCCCTCCAACTTCCTTCACCCAGACCCAATCCCCTGTACCCCAGCCCATCCCAAGCACACCTACAGACCAGCATGCACACAAGTCAACACACACAAGTAGCTCAAGCAAACATAGTCACCACACACACCACAGGCACTCACAAAAGCATCAGACCCATACAGACACAGCAACATCCACTGTCTCCACTGTGTCCCCCTCCTCCTCTTCTCCCTCCTCCCTCCCAGTGTCGTCTACACACACACCTGCATGCACCACATCTACAGGCACTAGGACTCGCACCAGGACACCCAGCACCACAAGCCGCTCACCTGCACTCACCACCTCCACTGCCATATATACGTCCCCTGTGTCCTCTCCCAGTGTGTCTGTGACGCCCCCTCCCAAAGTACACAAATGCCGGCAATCACTCACCCAACATTCATCTACCTCACAACAGCCTCCAGTACCTGCACCTGCACCCAAAACAGCTAAAGTGACACCTCCTACAACGACCTCCTCTTCCTCCACTCCCAGAGCCCCTCCAGCTACCCATCCCATTGTACGTCAGAAACTGTCCCTATGTCAAATTGACCTTTTTGCCCCCACCCCCCCTCCAATTCATCATTCCCGTCGTAGCGCCTCAGCCAAAAAGCCTCCAGTACCAGTGGTGCGTGTACCAGGTTTTTGGAGTGCCCCTTCCACCAGGGCAGGCAGTAGGACCCGGAGCCAAGGCACTGTCAGCCCACCCCATGTAAAGGCTCCGAAATTGGAGAGTGGACGACAGGACCGTGTCAAGACTCCTGGTGGGACAAACAGTGAAATGGGATCCAAGGCGATTGGTGAGTCATCTGTAACTCAAAAGAAGGTGGGGAAGGTCCCGAGGAAGTCTCCCCAACCTGTTGTGAGTGTCACGGCGGAGAAGTGCGCTATAATTTCCGGCGGTCCAGACACAACCGCCAGCACCGTCGTTACTGGTCAGGAGACCACCGCCAGAGTCATAGCCCAGGATGGCTCAAGTATCGTCACTGGTCCAGAGACCACCGCCAGAGTCATAGCCCAGGAGGGCTCAAGTATCGTAACTGGTCAGGAGACCACCGCCAGAGTCATAGCCCAGGAGGGCCCAAGTATCGTTACTGGTCAGGAGACCACCGCCATCGCTGGATTCACAGCCCAGGAGGGCTCAAGTATCATAACTGGTCAGGATACCACCGCCAGAGTCATAGCCCAGGAGGGCTCAAGTATCGTAACTGGTCAGGAGACCACCGCCAGAGTCACAGCCCAGGAGGGCTCAAGTATCGTTACTGGTCAGGAGACCACCGCCACCGCCGGAGTCACAGCCCAGGAGGGCTCAAGTATCGTAACTGGTCAGGAGACTACTGCCAGAGTCATAGCCCAGGAGGGCTCAAGTATCGTAACTGGTCAGGAGACCAATGCCAGAGTCACAGCCCAGGAGGGCTCAAGTATCGTTACTGGTCAGGAGACCACCGCCACCGCCGGAGTCACAGCCCAGGAGGGCTCAAGTATCGTAACTGGTCAGGAGACCACCGCCAGAGTCGGAGCCCAGGAGGGCTCAAGTATCGTAACTGGTCAGGAGACCACCACCAGAGTCATAGCCCAGGAGGGCTCAAGTATCGTAACTGGTCAGGAGACCACCGCCAGAGTCACAGCCCAGGAGGGCTCAAGTATCGTTACTGGTCAGGAGACCACCGCCACCGCCAGAGTCACAGCCCAGGAGGGCTCAAGTATCGTAACTGGTCAGGAGACCACCGCCAGAGTCATAGCCCAGGAGGGCTCAAGTATCATAACTGGTCAGGAGACCACCGCCAGAGTCAAAGCCCAGGAGGGCCCAAGTATCGTTACTGGTCAGGAGACCACTGCCACCACCGGAGTCACAGCCCAGGAGGGCTCAAGTATCGTAACTGGTCAGGAGACCACCGCCAGAGTCATAGCCCAGGAGGGCTCAAGTATCGTAACTGGTCAGGAGACCACCGCCAGAGTCACAGCCCAGGAGGGCTCAAGTATTGTAACTGGTCAGGAGACCATTGCCAGAGTTATAGCCCAGGAGGGCCCAAGTATCATTACTGGTCAGGAGACCACTGCCACCACCGGGGTCACAGCCTATGAGGGTCCAGAATCCCACAGCCCCGCTGGGCAATGATGGCACGTCATGCCACACACCAATGTCCAGTGTGGAGTTCGTCATGCCACACACCAACGTCCAGTGTGGAGTTCGTCATACCACACACCAATGTCCAGTGTGGAGTTCGTCATGCCACACACCAACATCCAGTGTGGAGTTCATCATGCCACACACCATCGTCCAGTGTGGAGTTCGTCACGCCACACACCAATGTCCAGTGTGGAGTTCGTCATGCCACACACCAATATCCGTACCAGAACCGCCATGGCAAAGCACCGCTGAACAGTCCATAGCCAGCCATGGCAAAGCACCGCTGAACAGGGCAAAGACCGCCATGGTGAAGACCGCTGAACAGGGCAAAGACCGCCATGGCTAAGCACCGCTGAACAAGGCCAAGACTGCCATGGTGAAGACTGCTGAACAGGGCAAAGACCGCCATGGATAAGCACCGCTGAACAGTCCATAGCCAGCCATGGCAAAGCACAGCTGAACAAGGCCAAGACTGCCATGGTGAAGACCGCTGAACAAGGCAAAGACCGCCATGGCTAAGCACCGCTGAACAGTCCATAGCCAGCCATGGCAAAGCATCGCTGAACAGGGCAAAGACCGCCATGGTGAAGACCGCTGAACAGGGCAAAGACCGCCATGGCTAAGCACTGCTGAACACGGCCAAGACTGCCATGGTGAAGACCGCTGAACAGGGCAAAGACCGCCATGGCTAAGCACCGCTGAACAAGGCCAAGACTGCCATGGTGAAGACCGCTGAACAGGGTATGAATAGTCCGGCACATCAGGCCTCCTTCTCCCATGTGCAGCTGGGACTGTGACAGGACATGTACTTTCACGGGGAGACTCATCCAGTCTGGGCACCAGTCCCACCCAGTCCCACCCAGTACCAGTAGAGAACTGCATCTACCTGCGAAGATGTGTCTTTGCACTCCCCAGGATGGCACAGTGGGCAACCCACCCACTGTAGAGAGTTGAGAGACTGTGCCTTTGCACTCCCCAGGATGCAACAGTGGGCAAGCCACCCACTTGTGAGACTTGAGAGACTGTGGCTTTGCACTCCCCGGGATGTAACAGTGGGCAAGCCACCCACTTGTGAGACTTGAGAGACTGTGGCTTTGCACTCCCCAGGATGTAACAGTGGTCAACCCACCCACTGTAGAGATTTGAGAGACTATGGCTGCGCACTCCCTACGATGTAACAGTGGGCAAGCCACCCACTGTAGAGACTTGAGAGACTGTGGCTTTGCACTCCCCAGGATGTAACAGTGGGCAAGCCACCCACTGTAGAGACTTGAGAGACTGTGGCTTTGCACTCCCCAGGATGTAACAGTGTGCAAGCCACCCACTGTAGAGACTTGAGATACTGTGGCTTTGCACTCCCCCGGATACATCAATGGGCATGGAGCCCCGTCGTGGATCTGGCTTCGCATTCATGTGGCTGAGGTGCCCCCCCTTCCCTTCCCCCTGAGGTGCCTGTATTGTTTCTATCTGATGACCCGGCAGTGTTCTCTCGGATTTTGGTCAGGTATCTATTGTGGGCGTTGCCCATGCATTTTTGGACTGTTGGTGCACGGACATTGTTGTGTACATATCTGCACTACTTCTTGTACTGTACATTTATTTTTGACAGATTTCGTGATATATATATCCGTATATTTTTTAATGAGTAGTATATTGGCACAATACAAAGTTTGACCGCTATTTGCTTTGTTTTTGCATTCTTCCGGGGGGATTGTGGGTTGTTACTGTGATATTTTTGACTGCATTGGTGTGTATGTTGTGATATGCGAGGGTGGGGGTGGGGGTGTTTGGTGGGTGTCCCCGTAACTTTTGCCTCCCCCCTCCCCCGTGTCGTAGGTGCTGTACTCACCGGTATGTTCTGCGCCTACATCGCTGTTGGTCGTAGATGAGCAGGAATGCAAGGGCAGGTAAGATTTGTAGTTCCGGCTCCATGGTGTCCTCGTTCCTCGTGGGATGTGTTGAGGTGAGCGTTTTCCCATAGTACAAGCTGTTTCCGCCGTGTTTTTATCCATGGTGAATCTGCCCCGGAAAAGGTGGCGGATTGGTCTGTTGTGATAGTGTGGGCGGTACATTGTCTTCCGCCTGTCTGTTGGCAGTGACCGCCGCGCTGTTTGTCTGTACCGCCGTGGCGGGCGATGTGTTAAAGTGGCTGTCTTAGTTGGCGGTTTCCGCCAGGGTCATAATTTCCTTTTTTTGTCCGCCGGCCTGTTTGCGGTATTACCGCGGCTTTAACACCGTCCGCCAGGGTTGTAATGACCACCTAAGTCAGTTTGCTAAAATAATGGAAAGAAGAAGGTTTGTGGAATTAAGTGAAATTTTTCATTGAACAACTTGGTAATTGCAGCCATAAAACATTGTGCGGGACTAGGAGAATTGGTGGAAGAGTGTACACATCGTTTGTAACAGATGCAATTGAGGGTTGTGCTATTTAAAGATGATATTTGAATTTCTTAAATAAGTAGCATATTGTGTGTTGCAGTGCACTTCTGTGTGTTTTTCGGGCTCAGTTTCTGTAGTTTCAGGTAAAAGGTTTTACATTTTAAAACATGGTTTGATATTTTTAACGCAAATGACTTAATTAAAAATTATTAATGAACTTAATATAAAATGATTAACGTAGAAAAATAATGTGCACTTTTGAAGTTGTGACCTCGGAGAATGGCCACCAGATTTCACGAAATGTACTAAAAGAATGATTAACATACATGAAATGTTGAATATGTATTAGAATTATGTAGTAATATGTCATATTGAGAATTATAACCTATATCTTGCAATAATTGTAGGCCTTAACTTAGCAAGTGTCTTCGCCTAGTCTTGCCAGGCCTCATGCAGAGAGCTGAATTTCTTAGTGTCTAATAGAAAAATGCTGACGAGATGAACTGACCGTGAACTGCTCATTGTTTTAATAAAATGCTTCACTAGGCCTTCTGTGAGAACTGACGGACAACAGATGATGTTCTAGTAAATGTAACCAATAATGTATAACGTGCATGAGATGTACTTTCCTGGACTCCAACAATGAAGGCACTGACAGTAGAAGAAGAAGCAACATTTTTTATACCTGATGAGCCGGATGATGAGGACATTGTAAAACGGACCAATCAATGACATGTGAACTGTGAAATATTGGAATACATAGATTTGGAATAGTACAACTATTGGGTAGAGTCATAACTTGTGATTAATTGACCAATTGGAAATTGGGGGATAGTCTGGGTAACTTCCATAACAACGTGACAGAGAGACGAGAAGACAGATGTTAGATGGGAGATGTTAGATGCTAAGGGAGAGAGACTACGTGATCACAGAGGTGATTCGAGATTCTGTCATTGGGCTCATACTCTTTGAGAGCCTGATGTGATGCTGATCGACTGATGACCTGAGGATGAAAATTGACTTTCTTGCTGATCCATACCGAGGATAGGTAGCTATGACAATGTGACTGAATTATATTTTTGTGCCTTTCCTTTCTAGGTACCAACTGCACTGTCTAAATAGTACTCTTAGATAGATGTTTTCTATATTCCTGTTCTAAATTGTTTTGCATGAAGTCCCACATGTTGATGCTAATCTGGGTTAGATGAGGTTTTCCCAACATGACATTGACAGATTCAGAGACAAATGGTTGATGGACTGTTTTGCTGAACTCTATGATTAGAAAAGATCTATTGCCTTCTGTTGACCTATGCTAATGCTTTAAAATACACTTTGATGCAAGTTTTGATTAGATCATGTTTTTGGCGCATTTTAATAAATTAATACGGATTTTCAATTGAATTGCGTTTGAATTAATCTCATGACTTAGTATTGTAACTAATATGGAAATAAAATCACTAAAACGTATAATGAGTTGTGGTTATTCAATGACTTAAAGGTCATGGTGTGGTGTTTATTGATTCTTATTAATGAGGACTAAGGTTGATTGAGTTTTTGTGTAATGACTATTGGGAAACACCGACCATACCCTAGCTAGGATACTCCATGAGAATCAAAAGGTTCATCAACCTATGCGCGTCCCCTTGTAAGTTTACTAAGGACCAGGCGCGCTAGCAATATCCATAATTCCCTTATTAAAAATATTCCCCTCTTTAATGTCTTGCCACAAGGTAGATGTATACAAATAGATGTACTGTGTGCGGGTTTTATCCCCTAATGCAGGAGGGTCAGATGGATGCTACAGCAAGGCAACACTAGGTGCTTCTCTAGTTCATGCGGAAGTACCTTATTTGTCCTAAAACAGTACATAATGGACCTTTCTGGTATGGTCTGAAGTCCCAGCGGCATGAATATACAATCCATCTTTCAGACAGTGTACACACATTCACTGAGCATGATTTCAATGTGAGTTACCAAATGAAGGAAGGTGGACAGTGCATTGAAACTCGGAAGAAGGAATTATCAAGGTAGCTTCTACTTTCCTTGCAGCGCAATCTCCTAGGTGCTTGTGTTTTAGGGTTATATTAGACTGTGAAGCGGGACTATGAGTGACTTGTGGTTTAGAAAAGCAAGATCTATTAACACAAAACTCTAAAACTGTAGAAATGTATTGTTTTTTTATATGTACAGCTATAGCTTGGGGTTGATGCTAGACTAGCAGTATTTGATACCCGTTAGGAGGTGACAGATAATGTACGGCTTCCAATCATTGTAACAAGATTTCCGTAGAAAATAATACAATAGCAGTCGGTGAGCAAGAGACTGTTTATTTCCAGATTTTCACATCCGTGCCTATCCCCTAATTGCATCAAACACTGGAAGGGTCGCACACACGTGCCTCCTTGCTGAAGACAAGACCTTTCTTGTAGATACACCCCTCAATCCAGTCATTGGTACATTTAGTGATTACATGTAGGTAATTCTGACAGTTCATGGGGCAGGCCGTGCCGCAGGGAGTGTAGACGCCGTTCCTGTTCCTGCAGGATCAACAGTGCTCCTCGGATACACATCTATCGGGGATCGAGTCAGTCATGACGAACCCATCGTTGCAGACACACCTTGGAACACACCTTCCCGCGCAAGGGAAATGCCTACCCCGGCAGGTCATTGGACAAACAGTACCACAGTTGTTAAAATGCATATCTGGTGGGCATGTACCTACGTAGGAAAAACATCAAGAGGCAAGTCATATTTATATATATATTAATCTGCAAGCAAAGAAGCCACTCTCTCCCCCTATGTCTCTATCACGCTCTCTCGCTCCAGAATTAACTTACATTTTCTGTCTCTTTGTCTCCTTTAGCCTATATGTATTTCTATTTTTTAACTCGTGCCATCATTATCTCTCTCTATTTCGTTCTCTCTCTTCCTTCCTTCATTGGTTTTCTGGTATCCCTACTATTTCTTTAATCTCCTTTCATACCAAGTTTCATAAATACTTGTTCTTGGGTGTATGTCTCTCTGCTGCGCCGCGGCATGCTGCAGTTCATTCGGCACAGACGTTGCTGGCATTGGCCAGCTCTTTGCACGGGGGCCTCTGTACGGGCCTCCTGGGAGCAGGAAGGGTGTGGACAGACTTCTGACAATCTGAAACTGCTGAGCTCACTGCACCAGTGTCTCAGTGCAGAAACCAAACTACAACCATTTCAGGCAGAGTTTGACACCTGTTGCAGGAAACATCTAACTGAAATCCGAACACTCCGGGTCTATGAATGAAGGTATCAGGCCCTATATTACTTGCGATCTCCACCTATTCTGACCTCCTGAGGAAATACAGGTGAAGTTAAGATAAGTGGCTCCTCTTCAAATGTTCCAGGTCTTAGTCCTACCGCCTGCGAGGACAAGGAGCAACAGCTAAGTTAAATAATTACACTTTTAAAATTTTAATTTAGCAATGTTCATGCAAACACCACCTTGGTATTTGCATGATCTCTAAATGTGCAGGTCAGCCTTCTCAGCCTCTCAACCAGGCCCCTGATGGTAGGAGGAGGAAGAGCAGGGTGTGTGTGTGGGGGGGGGCGATGACCTCCTACAGGGTGTATTTTAGAAATAGCGGGGTGCCTGCATTGCACATGTCTCAGGTGTGTGGTTCAACCACAATCCTCTCACACAAGCACAATCCATTTATTTAGGAGACATACTGCACATGCCTCAGGCAGAACAGTATATCCACTGACATATGGCTGTCAGGGTGCACATCAGTGCATCCCTGAACCCAATAAGGAGCCACACACAGAAGCAGGACCCCCAGACCTGTCCAATCTTCTGATAGGACTATTTCTTCCAGTCCTATCAAAAAGCTAGGAGAGGGCATGACATAGGTCGTCCTCTGAAACATTGCCCTGCTTCTCTGTCTGGCTTCTCGCTAGTAATCGTTGCTTGCTGGTTCCCATGTTCAGCACTTGTTTCTTGCTCTTCTGCTGCCAGGGAGCCTTTAAGGTGCCATACAAGGAAGAATGTTAACCCCTTCGCTGCCAAGCCTTTTCCCCCTCATGTGCCAGGCCATTTTTTGGCTATTTGGGGCAGTTCACGCTTAGGCCCTCATAACGTTTTGTCCACACAAGCTACCCAAGCCAAATTTGAGTCCTTTTTTTTTCAAACAACCTAACGATTTCAAAGGTACCCAGAGTTTGTGGGTTCCCCTGAAGGAGAGCAAGAAATTAGCAAAAATACTGAGAAAATTTCATTAGTTTAAAAAAAATGGGACAAAACGGCTGCAGAAGAAGGCTTATGTTTTTTTTCCCCTGAAAATGGCCTCATCAAAGGGTTTGCTGTGCTAAAATCACCATCTTCCCAGCTTTCAGGAACAGGCAGACTTGAATCAGAAAACCACATTTTTCAACAAAATTTTGGCATTTTACTGGGACATACCCCATTTTTCTATTTGTTCTGCTTTCAGCCTCCTTCCAATTAGTGACAGAAATGGGTGTGATATCAATGCTGGATCCCAGAAAGCTAAACACTTCTAAAAAGTAGATACAATTCTGAATTGAGAAGGGGGTCATTTGTGTAGATCCTACAAGGTTTTCCTACAGAAAATAACATCAGAAATAAAACAAATATTGAAATTGAGGTGAATAAAACAGGCATTTTACTCCACGTTTTACTCTGGAACGTTTTCCTGCAATGTCATTTTTGAAAGCAATATACCATTACATCTGCTGGACTCTTCTGGTTGTGGTGATATATAGGGCTTGTAGGTTCACCCAGAGCCAATAAATGATCTGCACCTTGCAATGGGTTTTCATTCTAAACTGGGTATGCAACAATTCATTTGGTGAAATATAAAGAGTGAAAAATAGGTATCAAAAAAACCTTTGTATTTCCCAAATTGGCACAAGATAAGGTGTTGAGAAGCAGTGGTTATATGCACATCTGTGAATTTTAGGGTCCCCATACTAGCATGTGAATTACATGGCATTTTTCAAATAGATTTTTTTTACACACTTTCATACCTTTGGAAAGAAAAAATTTAGAGAAAGACAAGGGGCAATAACACTTGTTTTGCTATTCTGTATTTCCCCAAGTCTCCCAATAAAAATGGTACCTCACTTGCATGGGTAGGCCTAATGCTTGCGACAGGAAATGCAACATGAACACATCACATTTTTACATTAAAATCTGACGTGTTTTTTGGAAAGTGCCTAGCTGTGGATTTTGGCCTCTAGCTCAGCCGGCACCTAAGGAAACCTACCAAACCTGTGCTTTTTGGAAAACTAGACACCTAGAGGAATCCAAGATGGGGTGACTCGTGAGGCTGTTAACAGAATCCTTTGCAGACCTCAAAATCTGGCCAAAAAAACTTTTTCATCACAATTCGGTAACAGAAAGTTCTGGAATCTGAGAGGAGCCACAAATTTCCTTCCACCCAGCGTTCCCCCAAGTCTCCTAATAAAAATGGTACCACACTTGTGTGGGTAGGCCTAGTGCCTGTGAAAGGAAATGCCCCAAAACACTATCTGGCTACATCAAAATTTCATCAAATATCAAATACAAAACTACCTGTTTTTGCGGAGGCGGAGTGGACCTGCATTTTGGTCCTGGTCTCAGCAGCCATGCAGGGAAAACTACCAAACCCAGACATTTCTGAAAACTAGACAACTGAGGGAGTTCAGGGAGGTGTGACTTGCGTGGATCCCCCAGTGTTTTCTTACCAAGAATCCTCATCAAACCTCAAATTTAGCTAAAAAAATCAAATTTTCCTGTATTCCTGTGTGGGATGATTGTACCGGGACCAATTTCCTACCACCCAACGTTCCCCTCAGTCTCCTGATAGACATGATACCTCACTTGTGTAGGTGGGCCAAGTGCCTGTGACAGGGAAGAGCCAAAAACATGTCAAAATTGAGAGGGAAACAAAACGTGTCCAAAAGGGCAGTTTGAAAAAAAATATTTTTAGGCTGACAAGTGGGACAGACTTTTTATCGGTATAGATGAGACAATGCTGGGTGGTAGGAATTTTTTGGATTCCTGCAGATTCCTGAAAGGTTCCATCACAAATATGTGGAAAAAGTGTGTGATTTCCAGCAAAGTTGGAGGTTTGCAGAGCATTGTGGGTAAAAAAATGGTGCGGTGCATGTGAAGCACACCATCCTAGACTCCCCCAGATGTTTAGTTTTCAGATGTGTCGAGGTCTTGTGGATTTTGAGAGTTAGCCAAGCTCTCATGGCCCAAATGTAAAAACAAAACCCCAAATAATCAAATGTCCCCTTGCCGTGAGATAAGATGTTTTAGTGTGCAGGGGAGAGGTGAAAGACTGTTACCCCTTCAGTTAGGGTGGGGGCATAACCATGCCCGCACTAGTTGGTAGCCACCACCACCACACTATATATTTTTTTTAATTCCCTGGCATCTAGTAGACTTTCTGCCCCGAGGTGTGGATCGGGTGTAATTGCCCCATCTGCCCACTGGTGGGCAGAACAACTTTGTCCCCATTTATTTGGGGCGGGGTATGGCCATAACCCCACCCTCTTATTTAAAAAAAAAAAAACTTCCCTGGTGTCTGGTAGGCCTTCTGACCCCCTTGGGGGCAGATGGGCCTTCCAAAAATAGGCCATCTGTCCCCAAGTGGGGCAGATATGGCCAACAGAAATCAACCCCCATGGGGAGCGACCCTTGCCCAAGGGGCGGTTGCCCCAAACAAAACACACACAGACACACACACCAAACCCGGGTGCCTAAATGGTTTCTGCCCCCCCCCCCCGGGGCAGAGCGACCTAATAGAAATATGCTGGCCTAAAAACAAGTAGCCCCCCCCCCGGGGAGCGACCCTTGCCTTTATCAATAGAAATGTAAAACAAATCTCTGGTGTCTAGTGGCTTCTGCCCCCCCGGGGGCAGATCGGCCTAATTAATATAGGCCAATCTGCCCCCAGAGTGGGCAGAAAAGGCCTAATAAAAAAAATTGCCCCCCTGGGAGTGACACTTACCTAAGGGGTCTCTCCTCTTATGCTAATTTCATTTAAAAAAAAGTCCCTGGTGTTTAGTGGCTTCTGCCTCCCCTGGGCCGCCTGAGCGCCGTGCCACCAGACGTAACCACCTGTCTTTGGCACCCAAGGGGTTAAGTAAAAACCAACAGTGCTGTTTATTTGTGTATGTGTGAGTTAAAATGTGTGTTGTGGGAGACAATTAGATTGATTGAGAGTGTCTGTTAGTTTTATGAATTTGAGGGAATCAATGAGAATGAGTGTGAAGCAAATACTGAGCAGTACGAGTGAGTTAAAATAATGGAACTTAAACAGCCTGATTTTGTATTTTATTCAGCTTAGTAAATTACAGAAAATAGGAGAGCAGTTTATAACACTCTAAACACAAAATATTATGAAAACACAACTGACCTGACATAAATATGTTGGAGCACTAGATAATAACAAGATTCAACTTGAAGTAAAGAGCATCAGGTGGCCAATTTCGAAGGGTAGTTGCAAATGTGAAGGTAAAGTAAAAGATGACTAAAACTTCAACCCCAAGAACTCTAAGGAAATTACCATCAAACTGCCTTGCAAAAGTGGCCATTGAACTGAAATACAAGTTGAAAGCCTTTCATCACTTAAGAAACATTTCCCTGGAAACTTAGGATATGTAAAAAGGGCCTTCAGTGGCAGGTCCAGTATGATTTAGGAGTCTTTAAGAGTAGATGGAAACTGTCAGGTTTGTTGGGTGTTGGTTGATTAGAGGGCATCCTCTAACTGTGATTTACCCATGAAGCTCAGGGTGTCCGGTCTTTGTCTGCCTGAGGTAGGGGCTGCTCCTTCCAGTAGCAACAATGCACCAACACTTGGAGGCACCTTAGTAGATGGTCCATTCCAGAAGGAGTCCCAGAGGAGGAAAAAGCCCAGAGGCAAAAAGCTTCCTATTCAGAGAAACCGCATGTGGAAACATTGGTTTTGCTAGTTTCAAATGGTTTGTTTTCATGCCATTTTGACCTAACTATACCATCTTCTTAAACTTTGTTTTTTATTACTTTTCTGTGAATTGTGATGATTATATTCAACATAAATTAAGATGTCCATCGTAATGCACGGCGGGGAGGTGGATGCAGAGTCTGGCCTGGCATAGTCCATTGTGCTGCCCCCTTCCAAACAAGCTGCCCTGTCCTCCCTCCTCCTTGCCCTCCATTGTCCAAGTCTATAATCCTGACCCCTTGTTAAGGCCTGGGTGCCTCTTCCAAGTTTATGCCCCATCATTACCATCGTGCTTAGCTTGCTGCCCCTAAACTCCTTCCCCCATCCTCAGATGCTTGTGTGCATGCCTGTTTCCTTCCTTTTGCCCACCATGATCTATGGACCTGCCACAGCTTACCTCTCTAATTTGAGTGTTATTTTGAGCTGCTGCAGCCCCTTCTGTCTGCCCAGCATGGTCAGATGGCTGCTGCCTGCCCCAGCCCCCTCCACCCTGCCTTACATTTTCCAAGTTTCATGCCCCTATCCCCTTCCTTCTGTCCTCCATGACCCATTTTGCTGTCACTCCCTTGTGCCCTCCATGTTCTGTTGTGCTGCAACTACTCCTCCGGCCTGCCCTGTGTGGTCTGTTGTGAAGTCCCTAAACTCTTCCCCTACCCTCTCCTGCCTGTTTCAAGCCCCTACCCCTTCTTTCTGCCCTCTGGGCTCCTTTGGGTGGGAAACATCACTTACATGGCGGTGAATGCAACAAAATGCATTTACCACAATGCATCAACAACGCATATGTGTTTACCACGCATGGTTTTACCACGCATGCCTTTACCACAAACAAATTTCGTTGTAAAAGCATGAATGGTAAAGGTGCATGCGTGGTAAAGGTTTTATAGGTTAGGTAAGTACAGGTAAGTATTAAAAGTATTAAGTGGGTTGATTGATATATATATATATATATATATATATATATATATATAGTGTTTTGGGTAGGTAACAGTTATTGGTGGTAATTGCATTTTTAGGTTTTAGGGTGGGCATGGGTTTTGGGGTGGCAAGTCATTTTTAGGTTTAAGGGTGGGCATGGGTTTTGGGATGGTAAGGGCATTTTTAGGTTTTAGGGTGGGTATGGGTTTTGGGGTGGTAAGGGCATTTTTAGGTTTTAGGGTGGGTATTGGTTTTGGGGTGGTAAGGGATTTGTTTAGGTTTTAGGGTGGGCATGGGTTTTGGGGTGGTAAGGGCATTTTTAGGTTTTAGGGCAGGCATGGGTTTTGGGGTGGTAAGGGTATTTTTAAGTTTTAGGGTGGGCATGGGTTTTGGGGTGGTAAGGGCTTTTTTAGGTTTTAGGGTGGGCATGAGTTTTGGGGTGGTAAGGGCATTTTTAGGTTTTAGGATGGATATATATATATATATATATATATATATATATATTCACACACACATATATATATATATATATACATATATATGTAAATATATACACACACATATAGATACATTTGCCAACTAATATGCCTTTACCAACTATGACTTTACTACGAAATGTTTGTGGTAAAGACATTTGTGGTAAAAGCCTATGCATTGTAAAATCATTTTGTGGTAAGTGCATGTGTGGTAATGACCATACATTGTACTTACTCTGTTGAAAAGGCATGCTTTGTAAGTGCACGCATTGTTCCATCATACATCCGTTTTGTGCATGCCCCTGCCCACACTCCCTTTTCCCCAGCATGGACGTTGTGCTGCAACTAACACGTTCACCGGCTATGCATGTTTTTTTGTGCTGTCACTGCTTTTCCCACCTGCCCTCTCTCATCAACTTGCTGCCTGACCCACTTTCAGTTTCCCTCTGTTGTCTGTGTGCCTGCCATTACGGGTATCCCTGTTGCCCTCCATGATGTGATGGGCTTCCAGTGCCCATCCACGCCTACCCTGCAAGGTTAGCTTGCTGCTCCTGCCCTGCCTCCTTTCTCCCTGCCCTCTGTTTTCAATGTATGTTCCCCTATGCCACCCCTCCTGCCTTCCCTGGTCCATTGGCATGACTCTGTCCCCTTTCCTGCCCTTCATGGTCCGTTGTGCTGCAACTTCCCCTCCTGTCTGTCTGTTATGATCATCTTGTTGCCCCTGCCTCTTTCCTCTCAGCTCTCTGTTGTCAATATGAATGGCCCTGTCCCTTCCCTATTGCTTTCCATGGCCTATTGTGCTGCACTGCCCACTTTCCCTGTGTGGTGTATTGTGCTGCTGCAACCCGAGATGCCTTCCTTGTAAGGTCAGTGTGGTGCCACTGCCCACCTCCCTCCTTCCCTCTATTGTCTGAGTCCTTGTCCCTACTCCACTCCTGCCTTTCATCGTCTAATGTGCCATGCATGTCAGTATTTTGAGTTTGGTAAGAGGGAAATTAAAAAATAAATCTGAGGAATTGATTTTACCCATTGACTTCATCAAAAAGGAGGAGGTTTTAGGCAGAAGACAGCTCAAATAAAGCCCTTTGGGCTTAAAAACAACAGGAATCTCCTGCCTATATCGAGCCTGTTGACATGTATGGGTGTACTGCCACTGATTCTTCCTTCATCCCTCAATAGTCTGTTGTTTTGCCACAGCCTCTCTTGTCTGTCCTGCATGTTTTTTTTTTTTGCCTCTGCCCCCCTTCTCCTTCCCTCAATGGTCTGTTGTGATGCCACTGCCCCTCTCACCTGCCCAACATGCCAACTTGCTGCCTCTGCACCCTCCTCCCTGCCCTCAACTCCCAGAGTCCATGCTCCTGACCTCTGTTTCCCCACAGTATTCTAATGAACAACTAGATTGCTAATATTCTACATGTATTACAAAACTGTGGTAAACTTGAAGTTATCTTGATGTAATCAAAACTGTAATTCCTAAAGTATTCCAGTTAGAAATTACAAAAATGAGGGGGTCTTTTTCCAACAGAAATTATGGTTAGTGCTCTACAAAAACCTAAAATGAGGCCACATTTTCTGAGTTCTCAAATAGCGACACAGCATTTTAAAATTATTTGCTATGTTTATGTTTTTATTTTATCCAAATGAACACTTAATTTATTTGTTGCTCTTAGGGGAAAGGGTGGGGCGTTATTACCATAGCAGACTTTGTAACTGGTAAACTAGGCACAAGTTTGGGCGTCAGCTCAACATCCTGTGTTTCTGGGCAACTCACTTAATCTCCCCATGCCTAAAACCAAATTGAATGTGTCATTGTATAAAGAAGCTGATGCCCATGGCAAGTCCACGCTATATAAAAACTGAAAAAAAAGTGTTTCGCACACTTTTGTCATTGGGCTGTACTTGGGCAACATTTGGGTGATTTTTTTCTACATGTGTGCTCATTTGACTCTGGTCGCCATCTTGGGAGACTTTTTGGTCATGAAGCTCCCTAATTCTATTATTTACAGCAGTATCAAGATGGTGTTCAGATGTGCCACACTTTGGCATATATTCAGAATGTTAGCACTCAAGTTGCTCATTAGAACACTGTTGTAAAGCTGCTGATCACCAGGGAGTTAACAGGCAGTCTGCTGGTGGTGTGAAAAGTATGTTTCAGCCTGCATGTCTGAATGATTTATTGAAATATAAGTAAGATATTCAAGAAGTCATTCAAAATGTGTCCTAATGTTGTTTTCTACAGCTCTATCCATTATTTCTATGACACAATGAACCCGCTCATTTTATTTATTTCTAAATTAAATGTTTTAAGTTTTACTAGTTTGGTTCAATCAAAATGGCTTCTGGTGTGCCACTCTTTAGTCATAAGTAAGACCATAAGCACTTTAGTTGTTCTTTAGAACACGATGGGAGGCTGCAGTAGAATACAGAGGAATCCACTGACAGGCTGCTGCTTTTGGAAGTACATGTTTTACTGAGAATGTCAGGCTTTTTTCTCACATGGCTGAAAAAGATACTGTAAATTTCCAGATATGATGCACTCAGTTTTGGGTCTGGAGAACCTTCCATAACCTCTAAGAGAAAATAATTTAAAAACAGTTTTCTCTCACTATTTCATGAAATCCCTGCAGAAAGTCAGTGTTTTTCACAGGATAAAATCACATTAGAACACATCACAATTTCTAAAATGAGTATGGTACCACACACAAATGATTTAAATTGTAACTAAAATATTTTATCACCCTTTATACGTGCACGTTTTTTTGACACTCAAAATCTGCCATTTGCTGCATTTTTAATGGGGCACATGTCCCAGAGTCCAGTAATAGCTGCTGCGGCATGTTGTCCATTGGGACTCCCCAAATGCCCTTTGTGGCCTGGGGGTGCTCACACAGCCCCCTTACATTTTTTGCATTTCATTCACAGGACACAGGGACCAAAACCCTGAGTCTTGTGATAGATGAGAAAACACACTGTCCAGGTTGACAACATGCAATCGAGATTGACTAGTCCCATTTAAATTGGCCTATCAGAACATATCTGGAAACAAACTGTCCAGATTGCTATACATTTTTAACCTAATTTCTCCAAGCAGATTCATGCTAAATCACTAACAGCACAATCTTTGGAAACAAGATCTAGCTTCCTGCCAAATTTGGTGTCATTTTGTGCAGCATTTTTGCTGTAGCTAACAGACTATAAGAGTCTATGGAAAATGCATGGGCAGTTTGCATTTTTCTCAACCCCTGCTTACGGAGTTACCCCAAAACTTTCCATACAAATCCAAGGCAAAACATAGTTTTTTTTCAGATTTTTTGACAAACAGTGCTTAAGTTATTAGCAGCAGAAAAAATGCATTTCCTAAGGAAACATTGCCCTAACTATAACTACCCACTGGAGAGAAAAAAAATATATACTTTATTTCCACTTTCATCTCATTGTGCGGGCAGATTATGGATGGATTATGGCACTTTTGCCTGCTTTCACATTGGTGTGTCCCAACCAGCAGGGCCACACTGGTCAATGTTCCTCAGAAATGTTGTTGACCTCCCACAAATGTTGGGATAAAGGTCCAGGGGGACCGAAATGCATCAGGCGTTGTATTCTCTACTATTTTACCAATAAATAAAGCAAATTCTTCTTCTTTGAGGACCCTGTTTCATGTTTGTTGATGTTTGCTGACAATATGGCATGAAAGAGAGAGACAGATATTGTTATTGCAGTGGTCTTGCAATTCAATGACTTCAAAGCGTCACACTAGCACAATGTTTGAGTCAAATGTTAGAGTTACATTTGATGCACAGCAGAGCAGAGTCAGTTCTGACCTTCTGTTAAAGCTCTTGGACGGTTGCTCAGAAGGCTGAAGATTCAAATCCTGCTATTTTATGGCAGTGTGTTTTTTTTTACTTGTGTTTCAAATGTTAAAAATTGCTAGTGTGAACATTTACATCTTTTTCCATCATCATCTTTGCTTTGGATGTCATGGATATGTCTGGACAATACACAATAAGCAGTCACCTGTGGCCTAGTTGTTAAGGTCTCTGACCCTCACAATGAAGGCAGAGCTTTTCAGTTTTGGTGTGTCAGTGGTCATTTTCGTGCTTTAATTTCTTTTCAATTTCGAATAATTCAGGTACATACTGAAATGTGCTCTCACTCTTTTGTGGGGTGGGTGTTGGGTGGCTATAGGGGTTCGTTTGCAGGACCTGGCTGCAGGCCAGGCCCTGTGGACAACCCCCAGCGCAAATGGCTAAAGAGTGTGCCTGGATGACTGGGGTTGGGTGGTTATAGGGAGTGACTGCAGGGCCTCTGGCCAACTCCCAGCGTGAGTGGGGTGAATATAGATAGGCCGCCGGGCCTGGGCATAGGCAAACCCCCACCTGGGGGGAAGACTCCAACCGTGTCCTGAGGTAACTAAAACTCGCACTCTTGCCATGCACTGTTAATTACCCCACATATTGCAAAACTCATGACAACTATGACATGTTTGATAATATCAACATAATATTTGCAGTAACATTATTGAGGAGACAAGTGTGCATGGTGATGGCACAAGTTATAGTTACCTTAGGGCACAAGTTATAGTTACTTGATATAACCGTAACAATAACTGCTCAAATTCTATGGTTTTGTGTGTGCATATTCAAAACCTAACTATAACATCCTTGTAATCTTTGTTTTTGTTTAAGTGAATGTCTACATATAAATACATATATATGTGTGTGTGTGTGTGAGTGTGTGTGTGTGTGTGTGTGTGTGTATCATGTAAATGGCCTTTCTGCAGGGTCCCCCAAAACATTTTGCCTACCTGCTTCTCTTTTTCTGACCTCATTTTTGCTGGCTCTAGGACTCTGCACACTTTACCACTGCTATTCAGTGCTAAAGTTCATATGCTCTCTCCCTAAAACATGGTGACGTTGGCTCATACCCAATTGGCATATTTTAATTACTTGTAAGTCCCTAGCAAAGTGCCCTACATGTGCCCAGGGCCTGTAATTAAATACTACTAGTGGGCCTGCACCACTAGTTGTACTACCTGCATAAGTAGCCCTTAACCATGTCTCAGGCCTGCCACTGCAATGCCTGTGTGCGCAGTTTCACTGCCACTTCGACTTGGCATTTAAAAGTAATTGCCAAGCCTTAAACTCCCCTTTTTCTACATATAAGTCACCGTTAAGGTAGGCCATAGGTAGCCCATAGGGCAGGTTGCTGTTTAGGTAAAAGGAAGGACACGAACATGTGTGTTCTATATGTCCTGGTAGTGTAAAACTCCTAAATTCGTTTTACACTGCTGTGAGGCTGGTTCCTTTCATAGAATAGCATTATAGCTACCCTCATATACTGTTTGAGTGGTAGATTCTGATCTGAAAGGAGTAACCAGGTCATATTTAGTACGGCAAGAATGGTAATAGAAAATCCTGCTTATTGGTGAAGTTGGATTTAATATTACTATTCTAGAAATGCCACATTTAGAAAGTGAGCATTTCTCTACACTAAAATCCTTCTGTGTCTTCCAATTCACATCTGGCTGGGCTGGTTGACAGCTCCCTTGTGCATTTCACTCAAACAACCCCAAAGACAGGATGCTCAGTCACACCTGCACACATCTAGATACTAAATGGGTCTTCCTCGGTTGGAAGGGTGGACGGCCTGACACTTACATGTCAAAGGACAGTGGCCTGCCCCCACAAAATGGCCTGTCAACCCCACCTACTGGGACCCTGGCAGACAGGATGGAACTGAAAGGGGACCTTGTGTACTTCTAAGCCACTTTTTGAAGTCTCCCCCACTTCAAAGGCACATTTGGGTATTTAAAACAGGTCTCTGACCCTACCAACTCCGACACTTCTGGACAAGATATCTACTCAGGAAGAAACTCTGAACCAGAACCTGCAAACTGCCAAGAGAAGCTGCCTGGCTGCCCATAGGACTCACCTAACTGCTTTGCTGTGAAGGACTGCTGCCTTGCTGTTGCCCTGCTGCTTTGCTGCCCTCTGGCTCTGCTGAGAAGTGCTCTCCAAGGGCTTGGACTGAGTTTACCTCCTGTTTTCTGAAGTCTCTGGGCCAACAAAGACTTTTATATCTGCAAAGAACTCCTTGTGTGGTGAAAAATCTATGCACAGCCTGCCGGAATCGACGCACAGCCTGCCCTGCGGTGACAAAATAATTGCACCCTGAACCGGAACAACGCAGCCTGGCTCCCCGAGTGGAGATCGATAGAGCTCCAGTGTTGCGACCAGAACTTTAATGCATAGCCCACTGGATCAACGCATCGCCGACCCGGAACAAGGCAACCTGACTTCCTGCAAGAAGAATCGACACAGCAACTGCTATGTGACAGAAATTTCCCCACATCGCACACTGGATCGACGCAGCTCCTTCATGCCCAGGATTTCTCCGCTTCATCCCCGAGTTGTCTGAGTACCCAGCAACCCGAAGAGGATCCAAGTCTGTGCGCCGGAAATCATCGCAAAGCCCTTGTTGACTGGAAAAGCATCAATGCCCCTGACTGCTTCCACCAAGCAAAAGCAAACAAAGGGGGTTATTCTAACTTTGGAGGAGTGTTAATCCGTCCCAAAAGTGACGGATATACCACCAGCCGTATTACGAGTTCCATAGGATATAATGGACTCGTAATACGGCTGGTGGTAAATCCGTCACTTTTCCGTCACTTTTGGGACGGATTAACACCTCCTCCAAAGTTAGAATAACCCCCAAAGTCTGCTTTCTGACAAAAAGTGAAGTTTTTATCTGTCTTACCTGCATGCAAATATGTGTGCTGGGAAGGCAGATAAAAACATTGCTCCCACAAGCAGGTAGATGCAATTAAAAGCAGCTCCCTGCTTGTGGGAGGAATAGTGACTCCTACAAGATATGGGGAGTTGGCTCGGACCGACGGGATGTTGAGGCTCTCCCCACGGTCTTGTCACTCTCTCATCCATCCCATAATTGGATGGGTTAGAGATTGTTATTGTAATGGTTCCTCAATACAAATACTTCAATGAGCCAGACTAGCAAGATCTTTGGTTTGACTGTTATTATTATGTTTTGATGCAGCACAGACCAGGATCACTTCTGCCCTACTGGTAAACCTCTTGGATTCTCACTCACAAGCTAGAAGGTTTAAATTCGAATATGTCATGTCTGTGTCGTAGTTTGGACTCTTGTTCTGAGCAAGACTGCTGGTTTAAGGATGACAGTACTTTTGTTTGTAGTCGACTGCGTCTTTCCTACAACAAGTCGCAACTGTTATCCCAACCTTACCGGCTCACTAGCAGCACCTCACTAGAAACACAATACTTCTATCCGGTGAGCCCTGAAAGGAACGAGAGGGACATGAATCAATATATCTGTCTGGAGTTCTAATGTGCTCCCGATTTCTGAGATCATACCTCCTTTCAGAGTTCTCCGGGTGTAGGGAATCAGCTCTCTTATTTCTTCTTTCTTTGAAATCTTTTTGTTTGACCCAGCGCTTTTTAGAGCCCTCATGTGCCTGCTTCGTACCCTCCTTATGGGCGGTACTTTGTATCTCTAATTTTTTAGGTTTGGCTCCCAAACTATACCGTCCTATACTAGTGTAGGTATCGGAAATTATTTTCGGTAGCTGTCTCTCCTGTTCCTGATTTGGAGTTTCCCGGAGACGCTGGCAAATTGCCAGTGCTACCGCTTCCCCTTTAATATTACTCAGTATTATTGAGGAGACGGCGTCAAAGTTACGCATTAATTTCATCCAAAGATGCAGGGCTGGCGCAGCCCCATGTTCATTTTGTATTTGTTTTAACTCTTCCGGTAAATTGGCAAGTGTCCGGGTACTGAGGAACCAGGAAAGATAGAATCCCCACCCGGGGGCTCCTTCCCAGTGGTGGAGGGACACCCTAGTCCTCAGGGTCCGTTTAGCAGAGAGTACACAAATCAAGCGGAGTCACCAACTGGAGGAATAAAGAGAAGTTTATTACCTGGATTATAGCTTGAGCTAAAACAGAGTCCCAGGACGTCATTCAGTGTCTATGTTAATGGACATAAGGTCTTTTATCTCCTGCTCAAGGGACAGCATAGCCGTGTGTTTAGGAGGGCAAACAGGCCAGGGGGCAAGGGATGCCATACAGCAACCGCACAAAACAGGTAGGCACTGTACACAAAGACAACAGGTGAGGAATACAGCAGCGAGCACAAAAAGGAATATTAGTATCTTCCAGCCCCATTGGGAAATCAAACTCCAAAACCAGTCGGTTAAGGACCATGGGCCAGATGTAGCAAAAAAAAAATGTGCGAGTTGCAAATTGCGAGTCCATGCGACTCGCAATTTGCAACTCGCAAATTGGTATGCAGTACGGTGTCTCAGACACCGTCTGCGACTCGCTATGGGGTCGCAATGACCCACCTCATTAATATTCATGAGGTGGGTCGCTAATTGCGGCCCCATAGCGAGTCTAGGCACTCGCAAACATGGAGGCCTGCTGTCGTCAGTTTTTTTTTTTTGAAGTGTAGCCCGTTTTCCTTAAAGGAAAACGAGCTGCACTTAAAAAAAAATCCGAAACCTTTAGTTTCGGGTTTTTTTCAGGGCAGGTAGTGGTCCCTTGGACCACTACCTACCCTGAAAAAATATTTGTGGGTCCATTCACAATTTGCGAGTGGGTTACCATCCACTTGAAGTGGATGGTAACTGCGACACCATTTGCGACCGCATATGCGGTTGCAAATGGTATTGCATACCACTCAGAATCGCAAATAGGAAGGGAACACCCCTTCCTATTTGCGATTCTGAAATGCGTATTGCGAGTCGGTACCGACTCGCAATATGCATTTCTGCATTGGAAAATGCGAATAGCGAGTCGCAAACGGCAATTTTTGCCGTTTGCGACTCGCTATTTGTTTCCTGCATCTGGCCCCATGTTCCTTCGTTTTGGTGTATTGTGCAAGCTATCATATGCAACCTTTGAATAGCTTTATACACTGAAGGGGCATTGTCTGGTATATAAACGCAGCAGCTCGATCCGATCAAAGTACAAACTCCACCACGGTCCGCCAAGATGATGTCAAGAACCATTCTGTTTTGAAGAGTAACAAGGCGGTCAGCAGCGAGCTCTGCAGTGATGTTACTCAGAGCTCCTGCTGTTTCATTTATAGTTGCTTCCACGACTCGTGTGAGATGTCTGATATCCCTACTGTTCATCATAGGGCCCCAAAATGGAAAGACTCCTTTAAAGTAGTCCAATGCTTCTTGTGCTGAGGTATCTTCTGCAGATATTACCCCTCTCTGAGTCCTGTGGTGTTGAGGGCCAGCTGTGTAAGTTGGTGGTAGTAACCAAGCAATGTAACAAGTGCCGGTCCAGGTGGGTACCAAGGAGGTGTAGGCATTATTACCACATTCAAAATACGAGTTTCGTGATGGTATCATGGTAGGCCAATTAGTTCCTTTCAATATTACTGTAGCATTACAGTTATTGACAACTACACTTCTATTACCACTTTTCTGAAAACAAAGTGGAGCCTTGACCTGTGTTACAAAAAATCTTCGGCCAATCCGGGGTGTGGTATTAAAGGATAAAAAATATATGTCAGTAGACCTATTTCGTCGGTCAGCATATTCTGACTTTTCTTCCTTTGTTCCATAAACTCTTGTTCCAGTGGGCCAGCATAACCGGTATAGGTGGGTGACCAATAGTCCGGAATTAGTAGCATCCATTGAGGTAGCCCAAATGGCTCATAGTTCATACCAGGCGCTGCAGGAGCCATCAAAAGAAAAAGGGAATGAAATATATGGGAACCTTCTTTGCACGGAACTCGTTAGCAAGCCACATATCCAACAATTTGTTCTATTTACAGCCAGCTGATGTTTATGTAACATAGATATGAAGGTATTGTTTTCATATTCCTTACGTCATCCTTCCTCATGGGGTGGTAAGGAAACATGGCTGTGTTCTGAAGGCGGTGGCGTAGTTGGTGAGACCTCTGAATCAGAATCATCCAATGCAGGACAGAAGTACCAAAAATAGTATTGTTATGGTTAGACAAGCAATACGTGGGCCTAATAGTCTTTTTAAATTACTTATTTTCTTCTTTTTCCTCTTGTCTTCTTGTATAACACCCATTTCTCTTTATTGCTTGGCCCACTAGCAGTTCAATCCGACCTAAGTGCTGCCCGTGACTGGTGGTTGCTTCACTGTGGGGTGATACCAGCAGTCCTATTGACACACTCTGGTCCGCCCCGACAGACAAAATAACGGCCCTGCAGCTTTCGTCAGACTTAGTACAGGGGACAAGCAATCAGTTCATTGTTCATTTTCTTATTTTCGTGGGCGGAAATCGTAACTTGTGGACTGTGGTATGGTATGGTCAGGAAACAATTGTTCAGTGTGACCAAAATCTGAGGGAACCTCCTGCAGTCACTGTCGTTCTGTTTTTTATCACTCCGCGTAGTGTTGCTGAAATGGTCCTCAGTCGTCGGGTGGTCACCACTTTTTATTTCATCAGAGGGTACGAGTAGGGGTACTTTCTTACAGTGGGATGCATGTATCCAATTCTTAGCTCCCTCGACTTTAACTGCTGTTCGAGTGGCAAGAAGGACCTGTCGCGGACCTTTCCATTGAGGTTCGAGACTCTTTTTCCGCTGGAAATTCTTTGTGAGAACCCAGTCGCCAGGTAGTATCTTGTGACCTGGATCAGTGGATACAGATGGGAGTGCTTCACGCACCTGTTGGTGAATAGAACACAAAGAATTAGTGAGTTCATTTAAATAGTCCATCAAAACAGGATGTTCTAGTTCTGAGTACTTGTGAGGTCGAGGGACCCCCCCCAGACATTTGCTGGCCTTCCCATCACTATCTCATGGGGTGACAACGCTGATCTAGACTGAGGCGTCATCCTGACAGACATTAAAGCCAGGGGCAACGCGTCCGGCCACTGTATACCACGTTCTGCGCATGTCTTTGACATCTTCAATTTAAGTGTGCCATTATATTTTTCAACTAGTCCTGCTGCTGGTGGTTAGCTGCATGAAACTTCTGGCCGAGACCCAACCCTTCACACACCCTTTTCATCACCTGCCCTACAAAATGACTCCCATTATCTGACCAGACACACCTTGGGACCCCAAACCGTGGGAAGAACTCCTTCAGAAGTACCTTTGCGGTAGTAAGGGCAGTATTATCTTTAGTAGGGTAAGCTTCTACCCACTTACTAAACATACAGACCACAACTAGGACATATTTCAAGTTGTTACACCTTTCCATCTCAATATAATCCATTGTTAGTACTTCAAAGGGATATGTTGGTGGTGAAAAATGCCCACCGGGGACTGAGGCACCCTTCCCTATGTTATGTTGTAAACAAATCAGGCATGATTGAACCAGTTGGTCAGCTACTCTTCTGATATTTTTATTAGGCTAAACCGGATCAAGCAAATCACAGATGCTTTTCGCACTAACGTGTGCAGGACCATGGGCCATAGTCACTACTGGCAGAACGAATGCATCGGGTAACATCCATCTTTCCCTCTGTGACAGATCTGTCCAGCACAGCGTATTTTCATCTAACTTGGCCTTCCCTTCTTCCCATTCCTTTTTCTCCTGTTCAGTTGCCTCATCCTGTATCTTCCTGACACTCTCTACCGTGTTCCCAAATATTTCATGGGGACAAACCTTCTCTGTACTATCTACCACATACATGTGTCCTGTCTTTGCATACGCTGTACCTTTTGCTGTCTGATCGGCTAGGGCGTTGCCCCGTCCAGTTTCATCTGTCACCTTTTTGTGTGCACTACACTTCATGATAGCCATTGTTTTGGGCAATGCCAGGGCAGAAAGTAAGTTAGTTATAAGGGTCCCATGTTGAATACGTATCCCATGTGAGGTGAGGAATCCTCGTTCTGCCCACAAGTGACCAAAATTGTGTGCTACGCCAAATGCATACTGGCTGTCCATGTAAACATTCACATTAAGTCCTTTACTAAACTCACAGGCTCGTGTTAGAGCTATTAATTCTGCGGCCTGAGCAGAGTTATGTCGTATTCTAGCTGTTTCAACTACAGTGGTAGCTGTTGTAACTGCATAGGCTGCAGAGGTAGTGCCATTGGGTAGCTTGATGCATGAGCCATCTACGTATAATATGCCATCAGGGTCTTTCAGTGGAGTGTCCTGTAAGTCCACTCTCCCTTTTGTTTCATCCTCCGTCCGGAGAATGCAGTCATGTATGTCATCATAGGAATCTTCCGTTTTTCAGTAATTGGCAATAAAGTGGCAGGATTGAGCGTGTTGCACCTTTTTAATGTTATATGACTAGCTAAAAGTGTCAGTTCATAAGTAGTTAATCGTGCATTAGTAAGATGCTGTGTTTTTGTTTAATAGTGTGTCAACAGTGTGTGGGACCAACAGGGTGAGGGGTGAATCCTTGACTATCCCAGCCGACTGGCGCACTGCGACCACTGCATCGGTTACTTCCCGTAGAAAACTCGGGAGTGCACGGGCCACTGGATCCAGTAGAGCCGAAAAACAAGCACAGGGGTGTTGTTTGCCACCATGCTCTTGGGTTAACACTGATAGTGAACATCCATTTCTCTCGCTCACATATAACTGAAAATCTTTACGATAATCAGGCGTACCCAGTACAGGTGCTGTGCAGAGTGTATTTTTTAATTCATCAAAACCAAACTGAAAATCGTCATTCCATTCAATTGATTCAGGACAATCTCTGTGGGTGAGATGCAAAAACGGTTTTATCAAAAGAGAATAATTAGGAATCCATTGACGACAAAAGGAGGTAATACCTATAAAGGCCCTAACCTCTCTCTGTGTCCTTGGAACCGGTATGTCTCGTATAGCTTGTATTCTCTCAGCCGTCAACGTACGTCCCTCCTTAGACAGGAGGTGTCCTAGGTATATAACCTCCTGTGTACAATATTGCAATTTGGAGAGGAAGACCTTATGGTGATGGTGTGCAAGATGTTTCAATAAGGCTACAGTATCTGTTTTACAATTTTGTTCTGAAGTGGATGCTATTAAAAGGTCATCCACATATTGAACCAGGGTCGAGGAGCAAGGAAAAACAAGGGTATCTAATTGACCCTTGAGGGCCTGGCTAAAAATGCTAGGCGATTCAGTATAGCCTTGTGGAGCGCGACAGAACCGGAAACTGCGACCACTCAGTGAAAACCCAAAGATGTGTCTGCTATCTGGATGAATAGGAATGCTAAAGAATGCATTCTTAAGATCGATAACAGAGAACCAAGTAGCGGAGGCAGGTATCATTGTTAATAATGTCGTGATGTCAGGAACAACAGGGAACTGGGGTATTACAATCGTATTGACTGCCCGTAAATCAATAACAAAATGGAGTCCTGGAGACGCAGTGCCATCAGATAATTTTTTATGAACAGGAAGGACAGGACTGTTACAATCATTACCACATGTTTCTTCAATGACACCCAAATCAATCAACTGGGTCACAATATTTTTGAGTTGTTGTTCAATGTGTTGGGATAATTTGTATTGGGGAAGACGAGGTAGTTTGGCATTGGCTTTCAAGCGTATGACATACGGTGGTATGTCCAGACATCCAACATCGTCCTTATGTGTGGCCCATAAAATGTCTGGCAAATCTCGAAGTTCGGGTGGAAGTGGTTTTGACAAAAATTGTGACAGGGAAATATTTGGACCTAAAGTGACATGAACTCCATCCGGAGAGCAATAAATGGTGGCGTACAATTTCTTTAATAGGTCCAAACCCAATAAATTCTCATTACAGGCCAAAGTAAGAATGAGAGGGGAGCTAATGGTGTAATGACCTATAGCAACATACAGCGGCTGGGAGGCGGGGTTAGCCACCGGAACACCAGAAAAACCCATAGAGACCTTAATATTGCCAGACAGAGGGACCCCTTGGACCTCTTCCTGTTTAACAGAACTTCTGGTGGCCCCAGTATCTACCAAAAAATCATGTGGAGTACCGTCTAATTGTACCTCAACGTGAGGGCCATTCTGCCTAACAGGAATAGAAACTGGTCCCACCCCCCTCTGTCGAAGGCTGTCCTAGTCAAAGGAGGACCCCTGACCTTCATACGCATCATAGTCGTCATTAAAATATTGACGCTGGGATGAAGCATCAAAATAATTCGGGCGGGGGGGTACTGTGGGACCGTGAATGGGCCTGCTGGCGGGTCTGTCTGCAGGACCAGACCTACCGCGTGGTCTGTAGTCCTGTTGCGGTGGGGGCATGGGGCGGCCTGTGGAGTTGTCCTTATTGGGGCAGTCATTCGTCCAGTGGCCATCCTGCTTGCAATAGGCGCACTGATTGTAGGAGAGGGAAGAACGGGGAGGGCGTTGGGACTGCTTTATGTCATTGGGAGGTCCTTGTGACCTTGATCTGGACTGCTGTTGTCGGGGCTGAGGGTAGGCCTGCTGAAATAACACCTTCGTTTTCAACTCCTTCATTTTTTTTCTCGTTCTTTTCTTGTTCTTCTATCTCCCTGTTCTCATAATATTGGGCCATTGTAAGTATTCCAGTGGCAGTAGAGACTGGCCACATACTTTCACACAATTTCAATTTTCCCTTTATGTCTGGTAATAAAATGTCCACGAATTTGTCAACAAAGAGTCTTATCCCCCTTCAGTAGTCATGTCTTGGCCACTGTAATCAGAAA
This sequence comes from Pleurodeles waltl, assembly GCF_031143425.1. Classification (NCBI taxonomy): domain Eukaryota; kingdom Metazoa; phylum Chordata; class Amphibia; order Caudata; family Salamandridae; genus Pleurodeles; species Pleurodeles waltl. The sequence goes on from NC_090446.1 coordinate 1,428,925,421, forward strand.
AGACACCCTCAAACCTTGTATAAAAGTCTGAAACGCCCTCGTCCTTTTTCTGTTTACAGGCGGCCAATTTATCCCAATTTATCCTGTGTGGTGCAAGTATGGTCTTCATTAAATCCAAAATATGCAGTGGGAGAGCCAATATAAGTGGGTCTGGTTTCGCTCCCCCAACCCTTTCCCTTTCTGCTGCTTGCAATTGGTCCCACGTGCCCCCTAGTTCAGCATGGTCGTGCCTCTGTACTTTTGACCATACTTCCTGCGGGACTACTGCTGCCATTAACATGTCAATATCGGACAACGTCATAGTACAGGATTCAAGAATTAGTTGCAGTTCTTTATAATATCCTGCAGGATTTTTATGGGGGTCAGGTAAGGCGGCTTTTAGGGTATATGTTTCAGATCGTTTCCATGGGGTGTGTACCCACGTTTGTTGAAAATGCCCTGCGGTAATAACTTGGCCAGCGTTATCCATCACAGGCTCTCGCCAAACCGGCGGAACCTCTCATGGGAAACATGGATGCCCTTATAGAAGGGCTACATGTCCACAGGCGGTCCCTATATACGAGAAGAGTAACAACATAATCATGTAGACCAGAACCAAACGGCAGTCCAGTAGAGGCGCGTTTTCGGAGGTCCACCAGTCCCGCGGGGAGCTGAGGAACCATCATCCTCATATTCTTGTATTATAATGTTGCACATAAGGGTAGCTGCATGTAACTGAACTCAACTATCCCATTGTTTCATAGTGTGGACAATGTCCCTGACCCCATAGTCATTCCACCCTCCGTGTCATTTCTTCAATGACATCTTCTTCTTGTGAATTAGAGAACAAGTGTCCGCGGAGGGTGCGCTTTCGCAGGGTCATGGGGGTATGTGTGGTGTCTAAACAGGAGTCAGGGGTGGGCCAAACGGGGGCCAGTCGAGGGGTGTGTACAGTCGGGCGGGGTGTATCCTCTATAGGTCTGGTGACAGGAGGGGTGATGGTGGGTGGCGGTGGGTGGCGGAGCACTCGCCTGAGATCCAACCGGGGGTGGCACAATAGGGTCACCTGGTGCAGGTTGAGGATGTAGTGTAGGATATATTGGTGGAGTATATAATGGGGGTTTATCTAACATATCGTTTAAAAGGGGGTCTTCCTCTTGTGGCTTATCCACTACTGTCCTGGAAGGGTAACACTTATCAGTTTGTAAGTGAAGCCTTCGGTCATGTTCTAAAATTTTCTGTTGATGTTCCGCTACGTCATATACCTTTTCAGTCACCGTCCTGGTCTTATGTCTCTGTAATTCTTTCTCTCCCTTCCTACGTCTTTGGTCTGCTTCTTTCTGCCAAGTCCGTAGTGAATCAAACATCTCTGGTCTACTTTTTGTCACAAACAAACGTTCCTGTAAATAGTCTAATTTATCTTTATCAAATGTTCCGTGAATAGGCCATTGTAAATCAGAACTACCTTTGGTTCTTTTTCTCCACATATCAGACCAGATAATCGGACCTATGCCATATTTAACATATATATCATGATTCGGAGTCCCGGCCGGAGGAGCGGGGCATGTTTCCTCCAAGCGGGAGTCCGTACTGCAAAGACAACAACACAATTTCCTAAAACAACTGAACGCTGGCATTCTTCCAGTATTTTAAGAAAAAAAGAATTCTTACACCAGTGGTTTGAATACACCAAATGAGTGACAAATATGCCCTTTGCTTCCTATATACTTAAATGACAACTGAGGGCAGTCTTACTACTGACGTCGATCTTTGCAAAGAGCGATAGAAATGGTACAATACTCACAGACCTATTTTTAGACAGGAATCTTTAAACTCCCGTCCTTACCTGACACTTCTGTTATAGTCCGACAGTTGGGGACTCCAGTAGTTCACGGAAAACAGAGACCCGAATTCAGACAGCGCCAGGAGAAGTCGAGCCGGCTGGAAGACACACAGTGGAGATCCGCAGGTCCACGACAGAGAACGAAGCTCAGAATCCGGTGTGGGGCGTCTCCCTTGGAAATCCAATTGTGAGTCCTCAGTCACCTGGTCGGTCCCCTGGATGCCTGACTTGGGTCCCTGTTCGGGCGCCAACTGAGGACCCAGGAAAGATAGAATTCCCACCCGGGGCTCCTTCCCAGCGGTGGAGGGACACCCTAGTCCTCAGGGTCCGTTTAGCAGAGAGTACACAAATCAAGCGGAGTCACCAACTGGAGGAGAAAAGAGAAGTTTATTACATGGATTATAGCTCGAGGTAATACAGAGTCCCAGGACAGTCAAGTGACTATCCTACGGAGGCTGCCCCTTCACTCTGGGGCACCCAACCTTATATACACACAAAACTGCTTAGTCAGAGGACAACTCCACCCCTAGCGTATTCAAGGTCCTCTGCGGCCTTCAGAATATTTCAGGGATACACGTGTGGTGGGAGAAGGTACAGATGCAGCTGGCAGGAGGTGGCAACGACCTGTACGAACCTGTTCTGGCAGTTACTGATTAAGCACAAACATTCTCGGAACTACTGTTGGAACAAGTAAATTACAGCAATAAGCAGATTGCAGCCCAAGGCTGTGAACACAAGGTCAATCATCAAAGTTCAGGAGGTTTGTTGAGCACATGGCAACATAATAAAGATAAACATATGCCTAGCAGCTATGGTGTATGATTAAGTTTATGTACATTTTCTCAGTACCATGTGTGGTAGTATATATGGCAGCGAAGACTGTACACCATGTGGCACAGTCGTCCACCGAGGGAACCATCCCAAACAGCAAGCACAAAGTGAGCAATCTATGTTTTTCCTGTTGTCCCGTATGGGGAAACACAGCTTCCAGCTGATTAGTTTTCTGGGCTATCCAGAACGGTATTTTTTCCCGTTCCGTGGGCACTTTACCCATAATAATATGCACTGTTTGTGGATTAATCCCAGTAGCCAATTGATAACCACCGGTGGTGCTGGATGCGCTGGTGTTGTGTTCAATGTTCGCATTACGAACTGAACCAATCGTCTATATAATGCCACTAATTCATTATATAAAACTCGTAACTCTGATATCAGCATATTCTGTATGCCCGGATGAGGTGTATATGTGGCGAACATAGGCCAGGTAGGTCCCTCATTACTTAAGGGACCTAACCTCACTCTTCGTAGTACATGTGGTAGGGCGCCTTCAAACCAGTTCTGTTGCTCTTGATATGTGAGCGATATTTCATGATACTGGTATGCTTCGTACCGTACAGGTACGTTCCCAACTTCATATGTGTGAAATGTGTGCGTTCTTTGGTCAACCTCAGGAAAGGTGACACAACAGTAAAACTTTTCTGTTTGGTATGCTTCAGTTGCTTCTATTATCAGAGTAACATCCCCGCCCTCGTCTGTAAGGCCATGCACTAAAAAAATATTGTGTTAGTGCATGTCTAGCATTTGCAGGAATGTCTATGGTGTTAGCCATAGTTGTTTAGAGAAACAGAACACCAGATAGGGGAAGTATTTTCCTTTTTATGAGTTCGAGCTCGAACAACCTACAGCTTAATTAGGTGTTACCTGTTCCGCTGAGGAGGATTCTCCCAAAGACCACGGACGTCTCCGTATTATGGTACTTAAGGTACCTGTTGTCTGTGAGACAGTGATAGTCAGGGTATCTGTAAATTAGTGCCTAAACACCATCGTTGGTGGCACCATGTCGTAGTTTGGACTCTTGTTCTGAGCAAGACTGCTGGTTTAAGGATGCCAGTACTTTTGTTTGTAGGCGACTGCGTCTTTCCTACAACAAGTCGCAACTGTTATTCCAACCTTAACGGCTCACTAGCAGCACCTCACCAGAAACACAATAGTAAAAGGTGATTTATGGCAGCCGTTTATGCATGGACTAAAAAATAAGACATCCCAGGGAGTGTTGTGGTTAAACGGAGATTATCCTTTTCTCACAGATATATTATGTCTCATACAAAAACAGGCAATGACACAGATGCAGTAAAGTTATAATAGCTTTTTATTCATCATAACTGCAATTTGCGATACGTTCCATGGAATGCAATGATTAGGATAATGAATATAGCAAGGAACAGTATTGTGAAGACGAGAGTCATTGTTACGAAGACCCCCACCATTTTGCAATACATAGAAAAGATATGTGAGATGTGAGATGCCCTATTATCCTAATAAAAAGGCCTAACCTCCTACCTAAAGGAGAGCTGGGTTTGTTAAACCTAATCTGCCAATGCTGTGTCCATGAGAGGAGCCCCCAACCATTGTTACCTTGGAACGAGGTCTCTATCTCAGACTCCGCAGGGACATGAAGACTGGGTCAGCGGCAAGACGACTGCAGCATCGGTATCAGCGATGCTGGCGATGCCCTCTGGTCGGAATCCCTCTGATTATCTGTCTAAAGTGTAATGTATTTATGCAGATCTAAAAGGTCCCCTGACGTAGGTGTATTCCTAAACAATAGATAACAGGCATGCTTGGGATGGCAATTAATATCAACAATCCCTCGAAAGTATAGAGAGGGAAAATCCCTAAGTGTGAAGACCTACTGTTTGTTTTTCTTTGGTGCTTGATCTTGACGCCTTGGCACGGTGACACTGATAATGTAACTCATAACAAGTGGTTTAACTATAAACAAGGCAGCCATCTTAAAATAAATATTTAAATGGGCTAAGACAGAGCAAGCTAAGTAGGTTAAAAGTCACTAGGTGACGGGGGCATGAGTCTACAAGCCAGAGGCTAAGCTAACTCCTGTTATCCCATTAAAACGAACTAGGATTCACTACAGCTGTGTGTCTCTTTATTTACTAGTGTCTTAACTGGTAAAACTTCCTGGTGCTGTATCATTCATGTCTCTTTGCTGTCACAATCTGGGGGTTGCATGTCAGAGGTATGTCTTGACATAGAACAGTCAGGGGTAACCTGTGGCCTAGTGGTCGAAGTTGAGGGTTTGACTCCAGGTGTATCCATAATCATTTCCCTCCTTTAATTTATTTTCAACTGCAAATGTTTAATGCTCATATTGAAAAGTGATCTCACACTTTTTAATTGACAAATACATTTTTCTTTTCAATTTGTCCAGAAATGTCTCATTTTAAGTATATGACTCAACAAAACCTAAAAAACGCTCCATCTCTATCTCTCTCACACTTTCTTTCCCTCTCTCTTTCAATCACTTTTCCAAATTCACTCGCCCACTCAGACCCTTACAGACCCACTTAGACAATCACACATCCACTCACAGACTCACTCAGACCCTTGTGCTGCCACTCAGAGTTGCACTCAAACCCTCACACACACACTCGCAGACTCACTCAGACTCTCACCCACCCACTCACAGACCCACTGAAACTCTCATGCTCCCTCTCACAGCCACCCAGATACACCTTGTCACACCTAATCTCACACTGAGAGAGACAGGCCGTGGCCAACTCCCACTGTGAATTACAAAAGGGGTAGTTAGGAGTGTTGGCCACAGTATCTGGCCACAAGCCAGACCCTGTGGCCAAGCTCCACTGCATATGGCCAAAGGCCATGCACTGCGCAGATTTGGGTGGTTATAGGGGTTGGCTGCAGGTCTTGGCTACAGGCCAGACCCTGCCGCCAAAATCCACTGACCATGGCCAAAGGCTGTGTGCATTGTGGGGTTAGGTTGTTAGTTCCTGCGGCTAACCGCCACCATGCACGACCAAAGGCCATGCACAGTGGTGGTTGGATTAACATATAGTAATGAAAATGAGTTTATGTAAAAAACATAGAAATTCACTGAAAAACTAAGTTTACAGGGATGTTATAGTTAGGAAATAGAATTTAAAAAACATAGAAATTCAGTTTACGGTTACAATAATGTTATAGTTAGGTTCACAATTTAAATGTACGAAACCAAAGAAATTCATCTATTATAATTAGAGTTATCTCAAGTAACTATAACTCATACCATAAGGTAACTATAACTTACTACCTCGTCTTGTATTGCTAATTACCCCATAAATTATGGCACTCATGACACCTTTGATAACATCATTGATAATATCAATGTAATATTTTCAGTAATTCTTTTGATGAAAAAACAGTGCATGGCGAGGGTGCATTGATAATATCAATAATAATATTTTCAGTAATTTCTTTGATGAAAAAACTGTGCATGGCGAGGGTGCAAGTTATAAAGACCATTGCAATGACAATCTCTCTCTCTCTCTCTCTCTCTCTCTCTCCATTATGGGATGGAAGAGAGAGAGAGAGAGACAGGGCTGCTGGAGGAGCTTGAAGGTGTCTGGGGTCCTAGCCATCTTTCAGCATCCTGCAGTAGCCAGCATTCCTCCCACAAGCAGGGAGCTGCTTTAAATAGTAGCTCTATGCTTAGGGGAGCAATGTTTTCATCTGTTTCCCTGCACACGTTTGAATGCAGGGAAACAGATGAAACTCTGCTTTCTGACAGCGTGGGCTGTTTGACAGCTCCCGCTGTCAGGAAGCAGACTTTGTTTTCTTTTGCTTGTTGGGAATTGTTAGCTCCCACCAAGCAAATGCAAGCTCCCACCAAGCAAAAGCAAACAGCCATGTACTGGGGGTAGGCACCCCAGGTCATAGGAGAAGCCAAACCCGGGGAGTGGTAGTCCCAAGGGCCATTAATAGCTCATTGAGGTGTGCAAAAGGGCCTCATTTGACAAGGTAGCTCCCTACATTTTGCCTGGACAATTATATGGTTTCAAATTGTAAGTGCCCTGGGTTCTTCTAAACAGGTTACCAGGGTCAGATTTCTTTCTCCAAAAGTGTACTTTGTGTCACACTTCAACCACCCTTGTAAGTCCCTAGTAAATGGTACCCCTGATACCTAGGGCATGGGTACTGAAAAGGACCCCCCCAGAGCTGCAGCACCAATTTTGCCACTCTGAGAGTCTCATGGAGACTTCCATTCCAAGTGCATGACAAGGTGTATTTAATAGTTGAAAACTCAACATGGCACTCACCAAGAGTGCTATGCCCACTAGCATTAAATGCAATATAGGTAAGTCAGCCCTCTGGCAGGTCTTCCAGCCCTAAGGAAGGGTACACTACAATGCATGTGCAGGCATATGTGTGCATGAGCAAATATGTCCCTACTGTGTCTTTGCAAAACCTTAAGACGTAGCAAGTGTACAGGGAAGCCACAGGAAATACATGTGTTGGATGCTGGTCATTACGAGTTCCCAAGCTACATGATGGCCTCTCTGAATACTGGGTTGTTTGATATCAAACAACTCAGAATAATAAGCCCACACCGATGCCATGGCTGGATTTATTATAAATTGTATCCAGAGAGCACCTTAGATGTGTCCCCCGCAAAACCTAACAGCCCTGGCATGGTTGCTGACTGGTCTTAGCCAGCCTGCCACCACCAGACAGAAGTCTGGACTCCTGGGGTAACAGCCTCTGCTCTGAAGAGCTAGAGCACAAAGCTTTTCCTGGCTGTATGTGTTATATCTCCTCCCCCAGGCAGCCATCCTGCACCAGAGGTCAGCTTCAAAGGCCTTATCACCTTTGAAATGTAACCCAAACCTCTGCTGCTAGCAGCAGATAGCCATCCAACAGTTCTCCCCCCAATTTGAGCAGGAAAACTGGCAGGAAAACGTAGCCAGAATAGGAGGAGTGGCCCTCATCAACCTGTACCATGCATCAGGTGTGGCAGGTGAGGTGACTACACCATTTAATTTTCATCTATCCTGGAAGGTAGGAAAATAGCTAATCAGGGTTACGGATGTGACCCCTTCCCACAGGAAGTGGTGATGTAGTGGGTGTAGCCACCCTAACGTTGGTGTCTCGCTGGCCACTACCTGGTACTCCCCCTAGCACCCACTAAGAACACTACTTAGAGGGAATTCATGGACATGCAGAGCAGACTTGATGGACACAAGAAGACCAGAAACAAAGAAGAGCCGAGGCATGAGAACAGAAGCTCTGCTGCAAGACGAAAAAGGTGCTAGACCGTGCCTGCTGCTCCTAGGACTCGACCATCGCTGCTGAGGCATCACCTGGAAATCTAAAGGACTCTAAAACCCCACAGAGCACCACCAGCCTTCAGCAAATTACCCAGTACCTCCCTTAGAGTGAAGGTATCACTCTCCCGCAACCTACAAGCAAGGAACCAGTGAAGTCCAGTTCACTGACTGGCAACTGACCAATGAACTGGACTAAGCTGCCTGACCCATATCCTCATGACAGGGCAGAAGGACAAAATCAACCAGTGTGCCAAGATTGGTGGCATTGCTACTTTCAGGGCCTGAGATATTCCATTGCCCTGGGTACTGGACCTCCAACATAGATACCCAGAAGCAAAGTTCACTCCAGACTCTCTGAGGACCAGAAGCAAACACCAGTCAAGGGACTTCAGGTCACCCAAGAACCACCTCCAGAGTCACCCTGATGACCTGCAATCTACCCTCCAAGTGCACCTTGTGCATGGCTTGTGAATGTAAGTAATGTAAGTAATACCTGGCTCCAAGGACTTTCTGATGCACTATTCTTGGCTGACCTATCTGCACTGCACCCAGCCTCCTTGACTCTTGCAACACTGTGCTCTAGGGGTCTTTAACCCCTTGCGCCCTCTACAGCTGAAGGGGACCCACTGGACGTACCTTTAAGTGCACCTGTGCAGAGTGATTCCAAGTTGTTCCCTCATCTGTTGTGCACCAGCTCTAAGACTTTCAGCTGCTGGTCCCGTTTGAGCCAGGAACTGCCTGAACTCCTCAGCGTACTCACAGGACATCTCAATGACCTCAACCTAAAAATTAAAAGTGACACTTGTGAGAGCATTGTCTGATTTAATATGCCTTTTTTAAATGATTTTCCCATTCATTCCTATGGTGCTTAATTACGCACAAAAAGCATACTTTTTTTGTAACTTTGAAAAATCATAACAAAAGAAGTACTTACTATTCAAAGTGGCATGAGGTGGCATTTTTGAAGGAGATAAAATCAAGTAGTGTAATTACATTTTGTGAGAATCTGTTTCAAAAGGAGAGATGCCCAGCAGTAATGTTGACAGACAATGGTCCTCCATTTATGTCTAAGGAGTTTGAAAAATTGTTCAAGATGTGGGGAATCAAACATTGCAAAACCCCAGTATACCATCCCAGAGGGAATGGTCAAATAAAGAAATGTGACCGAGTATTCAGCAGGCTGCTGTACGAAATATATGTTATGGGCAGAGGCATAGAAAAGGGATTAAAAAAAAAAATCAAACAAATTGTGCTAGGAATGCTTATGAGAGTACCTCTTGACAATAGAGCAAGAAAAGGTTGCTCAAAGTTTCCTTTTCCCAAGGAAGTGTTGAAGGTGAAAGGGAACAATGTCATGTTGCTAGATGTGAAATGGTGGAATACAAGGAAAATATAGTTTTGCAATGAAAGAAAACAACAAGCATTGTTTAAAGTGAAAGTTGAAGTGTAAGAAATGTTGAGGTCTCAAGAGAAAATAAAAACAATCAAAAGGTACCATCAGAATAAAAGCTAAGCCCAAATTGCTAGATTACATTTGTGACTGAACTATATTATGTGGCTACTCGTCTATTCAGAGGATTGTTATTATGAAAAGAGGAGGCGTTATATTCCATAGCTTGTGAATGTAAGTTATACAGTGGTGCAAGATTTTATGTAATGTGTTTTACCTTGGTTCAGTGATGTTGTTCCTAGGCAACCTGGATGCTTCCACTTTTGGAATCTGAAATGAAGATTCCTAAAAGCTGAGCAGGCAGACAGTTGCCTGGGGATCAGGAGCTGATCAGGGGTCATTGTATGTAGCTCCAATAAATTCATATAAAGCATGGATTCCCAAAACCCTCCACCTTTTTTCCTATGCGGTCTATCGTTAAGTTATTATTAGTACTAACTTTACTACCAGTAATTTTAAGATTACTAGTTAAACATTTGATCTAATTTTACCTTTGTGATTCTGGTCCAAAGTGTTTTTGTGACCAGGAAACTGAAAGAAATAAGAAATGTTGTGTTAAACATCCATTGACATCTTTTCTGTGAAATATGAGCTTTGAAAACACTGCCAAACCATTGATATTCAAATAGAAAGTGGGATATCCCACTTCATTCGGTCACCACTTTAACTGGCAATCTCACTTTGATTTCACCACTCACAGCATATAGCATGGTGCAGTGGGTAAGCCTTCTGAAACCATTGGTCTCTTCCATTGGGTGTGATGTCATTTTGCTTGTCACACAGTGTGTAAATCCACCTAAAAATAGTCTGCTTCGGTGCCAGAGCTTGTCTTTCCTTTTATTTATGCTTAATGGGATGCTTTATAGACTCTGGCATGCAAGTAGCCACAAGGCAAGCACCAGCCTGGAGCAATCATATGCCCCACACAGTTGGTAAACTATGTAATGGGTACATATGAGGAGACTGGCTACACACCCTGGAAGAGTCAGTGCCCTCAACCATTGTACTGATGTGTCATTTGCCATCTCACGCTCATGATCCATGACCATTCCATGAACCTTGAAATATTACAGAATGAAATTGCATGCAACATGACAGGAAATGGAAAATGTCCTTACACACATCACTTAAATCAAAAAAGAAATTCTATGAAGGGGTCAGGGCATAAATCAATTCTATAAACAGTCATTCCATTTTCTTGGTGCTCTGCATTCACATCTTGGTCTCTGTGGTCTAGTAATGTGTTCACCGGTGGGTGCCTTTGAAGTTGTCTCAAGACGCTGCTGTTTACCATCCTGCTGCCTCAAACTCTATGTGCAGTACTGTACAGTAATGGCTAGTGTGAGAAATTCCATTGCCTTCTCTGCACTCATCACCTTCTCTGCACTCATCTTTTTTTTCGTTTTGGCCTTTCTTCTTATATACCATTACTTTTCATACAATCCACTTTTCTCTTTCACCCAATTCTATCCGTGGCCTGTTACTTGAACCTGTTGTTTTGAATGGTCTGTATTTGTTTAGACTTTTTCTATGTGATACTTGTTATTATACCCTGTTTCAAATTGTCTTTTATTCTCCAACTGTTTTTTGTATGTTTTTGTTTCTTCACTTTTCTTTTTTTAAACATTTTGTCCACCATAGGGTTAGATTGCTGTGTGGTTTTCATCAATTCAAAAGTTGGAATGTAGTGAAGCCACTAGTATCATTCATTATACTCTGATGTGGCCTTAATACACTATGGACAACTTTGCATTCGTTTATGTTAAATGTAGTGGCCATTTAGATGGTTGCTTTTGTTCATATTTCTGCCATGCTGTTGTTTTGCAGTAATAAAGTGTCTATATTTTATGTCATATTTCATATATTCCTTCATTTGACAAGATATAAATTATACTACATTATGTGTGTCATTCCCCTGTGGTGCTGGTAAGAAAATTGGATATTAATTAAGGGGGTTACCAAATACCTCCTTCTTTTTGTCAGAAAAGGTCAGAGCGGGAAAAATGGAACTTCATGCCCAGAGAAGGTCCCTCACAGGTGGAATACTTTTCAGCAGGTTTGTCCATCGAAGATTTCTATCTGGAACTCAGATTATTATAGCACATTGAGGGTACATGCTGTAGCCATGCTGTAGCCAAAATGGACAGATACCTTCTTCAGAAGGTCCAGCAGAATTTGATTTGCTGCTGCAAAGAAAGCTCTGAGCAGGAACAACCTGACTCTTTCACCCAGCAGCAACACACTTTGTTAGATTGGCAAGACAGGTTGGTTCTGGTCCTGTGGAAGCCTGTGGAGCTAAAATGTTTTCAAGTGCCAGGTTTCAAGTTATATTGAGAGGTGTACATGTTGATACCAGCCAAGGGTCAAGGTCCTTGAGGACTGCACTTGGGGGTCAAGGCACAGTCCAGCAGTGGTGAGCACCAGGCTCTAGGGCAGGTCCAGTAGGAATTGGTCAGCTAGGTATTTGCATGAGAAGGTCTCTTGCAGCTTATTGTGTCCCTATAGATTGAATATGAGATCAGCCTTATGTCATTTGGAATCTTCTACTTTGTCCCGGGTACAAATAGAGAATAGGTCCAGCCTTCTGGGCTATTCTCAGGTCACAGGTGGGGAGTCAGTCCTCTTCTATCCTTCAACACTTAGAGAATTATTTTGAGAAGGTTACTGTTGGTGCCAAATTAATTTCTAGTGCCAGTGGGGAAGATTCCTGGCTCCTCACTAACCAATGGGGTAAAAGTTCCCAGGGGTAAACTTATCAACCTTTGTAGCATTTCCTGAGTGCCCTATTGCAAATAATCTTTCTCTACCTAAATTCAAGGTAGCAGACCTTTTCTTCCTCTGTGCAGAGCTCCTGTGCACACCGTAGGCTTGTGGCCAGAAAAATGAGCAACCCCTTCTATATGGTCACTTTCAACCTGTTATGGAGGTATCTCCTCTCTCACTGGGATTGGTGCCTTCCAGCCTGGCTGGGGAAACAAAGGAAGGGCCTGCCCACATATCAGCTAACTGTTTGCCTGTGACACAATAAGCCTCTTTAAAGTTAATCAAGTTCCTAGGCATGGCCCACTTGCCATCCTGTCAAGGCAACAGCATAATCTCCTCATACCAAAGGCCTTTGTCCTGCTCTGAGGAATGTCTTCATGCCTCATCAATGGGGACTCATCAGATGACCTGTGAAGCTCAGGCAAATGGACGCCCAAGGCTTTAAGCAAGGAAAGTGTACATTTCTTCAGGTGTCTTCTAATAATTAATTTTATAGCTGTTTCTTTGGCAGATATAACGTTATTGAATATAATATTGCATTCTAATGCTTTGTCCTTCCCTACTTTTTTAGTCTCTTCAGGTGCCCTCTGTTAGAAATGGGATATGTTGTTGGCAGTCAGGTTACCCCCTGTCCAAGCAAGAACCCTCACTCTAGTCAGGGTAAAAGAGAATCACCCTCAGCTAACCCCTGCTTACCCCCTTGTTAGCTTGGCACGAGCAGTATGCTTAACTTCAGAGTGCTAGGTGTAAAGTAGTTGTACCGACATACACAGTATCTTAATGAAAGCACTACAAAATGACAAAACACAGGTTTAGGAAAATAGAAAATATTTATCTAAACAAAACAAGACCACAACAACAAAAACCCACACTACACAATACTACACAAGTCAAGTTATCTATAAAAAATGCCAAAAGAGTCTTCACATAATTTTAAACACAATGCTAACGCAGTTAGCGTGAAAATGTGCCTTGGGTGCATCAAAAATAACCCTACACGGGTGAGTGTGCATCAAAAAGGGCTTGCGATGGATTGATTTCACTCACGAGCGAGACCTTGCGTCATTTCTCATTTAGTCGGATCGGCGTGCATCATTTCTTCTCTCCGCAAGAGAGCGATGCGTCAATCTTGTCAGCGCTCTAGGGTTGGGGCAAGCCTTGCGTTGTTTTTACATGCCCAGCGGTGTTTGCATCAGAAATCCAGCTGGGCAATGATCTAAAAACCACGCAGCGTGGGTTGCGATCTCACCAGCCTCCGTCAGCGATGATGTGTGTTGTTTCTTTAGCCCCGGGTGTCGATCTTTGAGTTGTGTTGCAGGCGAGCGTCGATTTTCAGCCGTGAAGTCAGCGCCGCATCGATTTTTCAGATGCAGATCGGAATTGCATTGATCTTTTTCCCGCACACCAGCTTCTCCTTTCAGGGTCCCAGGAACTGGATGGGCACCACTTGGCAGGGTATGAGTCTCCCCAGAGACTCACGGTGCTGGCAGAGAGAAGTCTTTGCTGTCCCTGAGACTTCAAACAACAGGAGGCAAGCTCTAAATCAAGCCCTTGGAGATCTTCACAAGAAGGAAGGCAACACAAAGTTCAGTCTTTGTCCTCTAGCACAGGCAGAAGCAGCAACTGCAGGATAGGTCCACAAAGCACAGTCACAGCAGGGCAGCTCTTCTTCTTCAGCTCTTCTCCAGGCAGAGGTTCCTCTTGGTTTCCAGAAATGTTCTAAAATCGGTGTTTTGGGTGCCCTTCTCATACCCATTTTGCCCTTTGAAGTAGGCTTACTTCAAAGAAAAGTCTCTCTTGATTTTGAAATCCTGCCTTGCCCAGGCCAGGCCCTAGATACACACCAGGGGGTTGGAGACTCATTGTGTGAGGGCAGGCACAGCCCTTTCAGGTGTGAGTGACCACTTCTCCCTCCTAGCACAGATGGCTCATCAGGAAATGCAGACTACACCCCAGCTCCCTTTGTGTCACTGTCTAGAGAGAGGTGCAACTAGCCCAACTGTCAAACTGACCCAGACAGGGAATCCATAATCAGGCAGAATCACAGAAATGATATATGCAAGAACATTTTCACTTTCAAAAAGTGGCATTTTCAAACACACAATCTCAAAATCAACTTTACTAAAAGATGTATTTTTAAATTGTGAGCTCAGAGACCGCAAATTCCACATGTCTATCCGCTCCCAAAGGGAATCTACACTTTAATCATATTTAAAGGTAGCCCCCATGTTAACCTATAGAGGGACAGGCCTTGCAACAGTGAAAAAGGAATATAGCAGTATTTCACTGTCAGGACATATAAAACACATTACTATGGTGGTCATTCCGACCTAGGCGGGCGGCGGTTGCCGCCCGCCCGTCGGAAGCCGCCTGAATACCGCCCCGCGGTCAATAGACCGCGAGGGGTATTCTGACTTTCCCGCTGGGCCGGCGGGCGATCTGATTCAGATCGCCCGCCGGCCCAATCGGGAAAGCGCCTTCCACAAGGAAGCCGGCTCGGAATCGAGCCGACGGAGTGGAAGGCGTGCGACGGGTGCAGCAGCACCCGTCGCGCTTTTCAGTGTCTGCATCGCAGACACTGAAAAGCCTAGTTGGGCCCTGTTAGGGGGCCCCTGCCGTGCCCATGCCATGGGCATGGGCACGGCAGGGGCCCCCAGGGGCCCCGCGACCCCCCTACCGCCATCCTGTTCATGGCGGCTTTCCCGCCATGAACAGGATGGCGGTAGGGGGGGTCAGAATCCCCTCGGCGGCGCAGCGAGCTGCGCCGCCTTGGAGGATCCTAAGGGTCAGTGGAAAACCGGCGGGAGACCGCCGGTTTTCCCGTTCTGACCGCGGCCAAAGCGCCGCGGTCAGAATGACCAAGGGAGCACCGCCGGCCTGTCGGCGGTGCTCCCGCCCCCGTTGGCCCTGGCGGTAGAGAACCGCCAGGGTCAGAATGAGGGCCTATATGTCCTACTTTAACCATACACTGCACCCTGCCCTTGGGTCTACCTAGGGCCTACCTTAGGGGTGTTTTAAATGTAGGACAAGGGAAGGTTTAGGCCTGGCAAGTAGGTACACTTGCCAAGTCAAATTTACAGTTAATACTGCACACACAGACACTGCAGTGGCAGGTCTGAGCCATGATTAAAAAGCTACTTATGTGGGTGGAACAACCAGTGCTGCAGGCCCACTAGTAGCATTTGATTTACAGGCCCTGGGCACCTCTAGTGCACTGTACTAGGTACTTACTAGTAAATCAAATATGCCAATCATGGATGAACCAATTACATACACATTTTGTATAGAAGCATCTGCACCTTAGCACTGCTTAGCAGTGGCAGAGGGCCTAGCGGAACAAAAACCGCAAAAACAGATTCCAACACACATCAACAACACGCGAAACAGAGGCAAAAATTTAAGGGAGACAACACCCCCCAAAATTGTTTGGACACCTTTGTGCCCATGTTTTTGTGAGCATATGTAAGCATGCCTCATGGGCTAGCCATGGGGATTCTTCCTTCACTTATTACAATTCAGTTATTTTGATACTATTTACATGAGCTGAGTACTCCAGGTGTTAATAATTGTTAATAATTAAGTTGAGTTTTGCTTTTTTTCTCACTTCTGGTGTGAGGTATATGCTCTCTTCTAGCAGTAAAACAGGAAGTCTCACCAAAAGGTTCACGATCCATCACTGGCAACTTCACTTCCGGTTGGGGATGCACAGCTGATTAGAAGCGTGGGGAGAAGGATTCCCCTTCTTCGTGTTGATCTGTCCTTGGAGAACACTGATGTGACGCCCTGTGTTATGCAGTTTTGTTGATTCTCACAGACTACTTTCACAGTGGCAGCAAGGCATTGGCCACTAGGTTTGGTGTTCTCATGCTTTCCCTTGCTCCCTAATCGATCCTCCAATTTCACTTTCGGTTAGGGACACATAGCTGGCTAGATGCGTAGGGTGAAGGATTCTCCTCCTTCGTTTGGATTTGTTTCTTGTTGTATGAATTAATGAGGTGTTTTTATTGTTTTTTTTATCTCCTCAGAGAGTTTCTTCTACCAAGGTGGTTTTCATTTCCTGGAAATTTTGTTTTTTATTAGTTTTTTCTGTTTTTCTATAGGTTAGTGCCACTCTCTGTTTTCAGAGGTGGTGGTTACACAGTATTTTAAGCGGATTCACATCATCTGTCTGCCAATGCCCCATTCTGTTCCAAGAGGTGGTGACTATGTGGTGCATGGAGATGATGTCATCACTTCCTTCATATGCACATTCACCTTTTCTATCACGCTTTCTCAGCTCTTTTGTGGATAATTTTAACATGATGATCATTTTTTGTCTTCTTTTCTCCTTCGTCTTTCTATATGTTCCTCTATACTCTTTCTTTTCTATTTGGGTTTGATTCTTGCTAATGAGCAAGCATGTCTTTTATTCCTTACCCTAAAGGGGTCTACCTTTACTTTGGTCAGATGATGACACCGGAGGAATAATCCTAATTTCGGGTCCAAATGGCAACTTAATTTTTAGCCCACCCTCAACCTTTATTGTTGGACACAGGACTTTTATATTCTATGATAGTAGGTTGAAATCCCTGAATCTAGTAATCCGAGGGATATTGGGTACGTTGTATATTTTGTATATATATTCTTTATGTAATGGTTCACTGTTATTCAATGGTTCACTGCTCCGTCACTTGGAGCACCTTTCTTTCCTTTTCTCCTTTCTTTTTTTGAGAAATACAATATTTTGAAAGTTGCTGTATGTTATTATGATTTCTTGAAAGGAGATAATTGACCCAGATAATAGGTCAATATATTTTCCATGTCTTGCAATTATAGTTTTGTTTAATATTCCCTTTCCCTGCAAAACATTTTGTGTGAATGTTGTCCTGGTTGCAAGGGGGAACATGTCCAGCCATATGGGTTCTTCTCATAGGACTCAACAGCAAGCACAGTCCATCTTGTGTCTTCCAGAGGTCTAGTAGTGTTCTGAAGAAGCTACCCAGGATGCCCCATTTACGCCTGGTACTATTGTGTGAGTAGGGAGGCACTCCTGACCCCTACCTAATCAATGAGGAAAAGTGTTCCCTGGGGCAACTCTACCAACTTTTGCAGTAGTTCCTGTCTGCCTGGCAGCAAACAGTCCCATGCTGTACTATCCAAAACCAACATGGCTTACCCTTTCTTCCTCTGTGCAGAGTTCCCTGTGCCCACACAGAGGTGCAGCTATGGAAATGGACAAACACTCCCTCAGGTCACTGTAAACCAGGTCTGTAGCATCTTCTCTCCCACTGGGGTTTGAGCCAGCCTGATTAGAAAGATAAAAGGTATACATTAAATATACACATGTCCTCCTTTCAAATATACCCTGCCTTAGAGCTAGTAAAGTCTACTTCAGAGGTGACTAGTAGTCAACTTTGTTCCTCTACATGTTCATGGAACTACTTGGGGACTTGCAATGTCCTTACAATGTACGGCGGGAATACTTTACTCCTATAGTATCTATACCGCTGTGATTAGAGTGAGGTTGTTTCCCTCATGAGAAGGCACATCAGATATTGGGATTGATCTCAGCAACCTAATTTAAAACATTTCCTTATCACTTCTCAAAAGGGTCTGCATTCTTGACAATAGCATATATTATATTGCTTTTCTGGTTGAAAAGTGATGCTGTGCCATTTACTTCCCCCTCACTCTTCCCTTTTAGGGTCGAGCGCAAAGCGCTCTGTCCCTGGTATAATCTCTCTGTGGGCTTTTAACCACACCATGTGAAGCCCATCAGTCTGGTTGGTTTGTGGGATTGTCTTTTAAAATTAGCTTGATTTAATTAGTGAAAGGCATGCATTTGTCCTGGCTTTTCCGGTGTTTAGCCCGCTTCAAGCGTACTGGCCAACTACTGAAAACATACGAGGCTCCTTATTTTCCATATGGTTTCTACATTATTTTGAAGGCATTGCACTCTCGCTGGGCAGTAGTAGAGTGCTATGCATGACATTGACCCTGTTAATGGATATTTGCACCTTTGCCGGTTACATGGTTAATTATAATTTTACGTTACATGGATAATTGCACTTTTGCTGATATGTTTCATTGCGAGCGAACTTCTGTTTCCTTTTGTGTGTTTGCTTTGCGCTAGTTTCAGCCATCGGCTTGCTTATGTGTAACTGTTTTATTTTTCAGTTTATGTGGCAAGAAAAGTCCAGTTGAGAGTTTACAACGCTAATAGCTTTAACTCGAGTAAACGCAAGACCCATTGCATTGCAGATGCTTGTTTATTATGTAACTCCTCCAATGTTGTAGACTTGCACAGGCAAACATGATTGGAATGTTGTCCTTCTCCATCAACTCCATCCATTCATTCATTCATTCTTTCACTGCCCTTCTCTCTTTTTATTTCAGATCCCTCATTTCTTTCTATTTGTTTTGTTTAAGATTCTGTATCAAGGGAAAGTTCGAAGTAGAAGGAATAGTTTATTAAGATTGCTGTCATTCGGCTTATACCTGTTGTTATTCCCTTTTTAGTGAACACACCTTGTTTGGTACAAATCGCACTCTGTCCACCTGCTGATGATCATTGTGGATGGGTTAAGAAATGTGTAACTCATTTGGAACCTAAGAAGAGTTCAGAACTCATACATGGTAGCTGTTCTGCCTATCTGTCTCTATGTATTTGTCTGTGCCTCTCCATTGCTTTGTGTGATATCATTTTCTATTTTGCACAAGTTTGTTTATGTGTGTGTGGATTCGTTTCAGTGTAAGTGTTCCTATCTATGTTAAAGTGTGTGCTTAACCGTTCATGTCTTTGTTGGGGTTCGGTTATATGTGTTGGCATGCTTCTTTTAATGTATCTGTCTCAATGCAAGTCGGCTATGTTCTTGTGTCTGTTGTTGTGCTTCCTGTTGTTTGTCTGTATTTAGGCATTAACTGAGAAAATCTGAGTACTTTTTTATGAATGGGTGTCAGTGTGCTTCTGTTCTCTGTTTTGTGTTAACTAGTTGCATGCTGCTGACTTCTGCAGTGACTTGTGATTTAAGGTTTTGAACGCAGCCAGACCCGCTCAGGAGTTTACCTTACTGATGCCTCTACATGTAGTCCCGTAAAATTAGTATGTAGCACTCTGTATTTACAGTGCCTAGAAAGTTCAAAACCTTCATTTGTAAGTGTTGCATGAAAAACACGATATATCTCAAATTTTGAAAGAATCCACTATGCAATGCAAGTTATTTACAACACACACCTATCTGCTACAGCATAATATATTTTCCTAAAATAGCAAGAAAACATCACCTAATTTACATAACAGAATATTATGCTTGAAATGCTAATTCGCACATTCTCCAGTTTAAAGTCCATCACCTCGCAAAGTGTCTGTGCCAATGCCCTCACACAATGCCCTTTCTCTCAAACACTGGCTTTGTCCTCACACTCTGACATTGCTTTAGTCCTCACTTCTACCTGACTTGCTTACTCCCTTTGCAACCTATAGAACTCCACATCTATACACTCACTCACAAATTCATCCACCTATCCATCCATGCCTGCACCTACGCATCCATCCATTGATACAATAGTTGACTAATTCTTACATTTACTCACTCACCCATCCACACAACCATGTAGGCAAACTTGCCAACCGCTGAAGAAGCATTTTCATTTATGAAAATGCCAGACAAATTGGTTTGTCTGTGCTTTTGTCGAAGACGATTTGTCTGCCGAATTATAAAGTATTTAAAAAACATTAAAAAATGGGCACCTGTGAATGCACTCACAAGCGCAGCCATCTTGGTATATTTGACATACTTTATTTAGGTTAAAAAATAATGGGGAAATACTATTTTAAATTGGATGACAGGACGTATTTAACATTTGGCAAAGCCAATATTACTGTGGCCAACCATTTAAGACCTTCTGACTTATCAATTCTAGTTCAGTTTCTTGCTCATTTTCTAAATACGGAAATGGGGTGTGAGATGTATGTATACAACTCAGTGGCGGCTCCTCCACTATGGCAGAGGACCGTCACTTCCCACCAGCAGCAGCAGCTGGAAACATTTTACTACAAAATGGTAATAAAATATGCTTATTATCATTTTGTAGTAAAAGGTGCGGGGCACTGGGGATGGCAGCCAGAGAGAGGAGTGCACGGAGTACTCTCCTCAGTGCGCACGTATGTTTGGCCGAGTGTCTCTGACCGGCCAAACACACATGTGCACTGTGCTCTCTCCAGCCCGGCACTGTGTTGCCAGGCTGGAGAGAGCAGGCTTAGGCTCTCAGTCTGCCTGGGAGCACCCTGGCTGGGCTCTCCCAGCCAATCCTAACGCTGCTCTGAGCAGCGCCAGCATTGGCCGCAGGACAGGCTGGGAGCTTGTGCCTGCAGGAGAGGAGAGGCGTGGTGGTGGTGGCAGTGAGTGAAGGTAAGTGTATTTTTCATTATTTAATTAATTCCTCCCATGCCACCCTGCCCCTTCAAAGCCCCACAAGACGCACCTGATACAACTGATAGATTAGAAGTAGAGATGCAAGGAATCATTTGAGCAAGTCAAAGAGCTCAAGCATGACCTCTGATGTTTGACCCACTAATTGCTTATTCTACAAGGGCTTCCGATTTATACGTCAGATGTAGACTAGAAAGAAATTGTAAGGCACCATTATATACATTCTGCATGATCTTCATAGCAGAAGACGTGTAAAATATGCACATCACTTTTGGAAAGAAGGATGTCTGCTTGGAAAATATCACAAGTTTGAGCTTTTGAATAGGATATTACATTCATTTCTCACATTCATCTTAACATGTAACACATACCAAATTGGTTCAAGCATAAGGCCTTAGGAATGTGCATGAATTTGTCTAGATCTCACAGCGTGCACAAAGGATGTTCATGTACTTTTAAAATGTTCATAGTTAAGAGTGCAGTAGAAAATATGAATAGGATTGTACGATGTTCATAATCGTACGGATGCACACTGTCTTGTTATGCGTAGTGTGCATTTTGAATAGTCGACATTAGTCTATAGGATACATTTAGACAAATTTGTGAGATTGTTTTTCCTTATATATTATACTCCTGGAAAGGTGTATATAACGAATTCTAGAGATCTGTAACTGGCCTTAGTGATTTTGTTGGACAAATCATACACTGTAGGAAACAATCCACAGCCAATGTCATTAATGGACTCAGATATGTTAGTCATTCTACTTACCTTTTACCGATGTTATACATGTGTATCAGATTTCATGATGATATGTAAAACGTATTATTTTATACCATAAATACATTTGGATGGCTGTGATTATTTTTCTCCATATTTTGTAATATACAATTCCACCACAATTTATAAAAGTGGTTTTCCTAATTTCTCCTGCTAACCACACCTTTTCGGATTAAGGCCCATATTTATACTCTTTTAACGCCACATTTGCTCCACTTCTTGACGCAAAAATGGCGCAAGCTTACAAAATACAATTGTATTTTGCAAGTTTGCACCATTTTTGATTTGAAAAATGACGCAAATGCAGAGCTAAAAATTATAAATATGGGCCTAAATAGGGAGCAGTGAAAAATATCACAAAACTATTTTTTGCTGTCAGGAGTGACAGTGATACTGCCACACCTTTTCTAATAGTCAGTACTGTTTGCTACATTGAGAGTATGCCAGAGAAAAGATGAGACAGTTACCAGAAATAAGGTTACAACTGAATGGTACCATTCTTTACTGGAAGTGCTCCATATACAGAGGTGATGTCAGCAGTAATGCTAATACATCTGCTGTTCTTGCTGCCATATTTACAATTATTGCTGGCAAACATCACAAGCGTCATATCAACATTAAAATTAAGAATAATACTTACGGGATGCTTGAGTAGGTGCCAGCGTCAAGGCAAATCCTGTGGGATAGAAGAGAAACTGGTCTTACAGGAGTTAGAGTTTTCTGGTAAACAAAGCATGTGAGTTATCCCCCATGACTCACGTGAGAGAAGGGACATGGGCATCTCTATGCAGCAGGCTCTGACCTACAACCAGAGCATTATCTTCAATGCGGTAAAAGTGCCCCTACTAGGTAAATCAAACAGGCTTTATTTGTACCCCTAATACAGGGGTAGGATGAAGTCCAGCATCTTTCAATGTTTGTGTAAAAGAAGGACTTATAGGGTGGTGGTGCAGAGCCTGGTGAATCCCTTCTTGAATGTCTGCTGTGAGTGAAATACCTGCATCTATGCCCATCGAAACTATGTGATTATTCGGACATGCACAGTCCAGCTATAGCCAATTTGGATGAGTGCGAACTTAGTTACTTTTCACACACTGATATTTACATATTCTGTGAATGTGGCCAAACACGGAACACACTTTATCTAGTCTGCAACTGTGCAGTCATAAATTACGCCATTTTATGTAGTGAGTTTCTGGGGAACCTCGCTGTTGAATTCAGTACCATCTGTATATAATAATTAGCTATCTGAAAACAGGGCCAAACTTTCAGAAATTTCAGGCGTCCTCTGGTGAGGCCACGTCTGTAGCTCAGTTAGTAATAGTTATATAAGGTGCAGGTTTCACAGTGTTGAATAGGTCTATGGAAGAGATTGGCACCAAATGCAACAGGCAATGCATTTTTTGCTGACCGTAAACTGTTCACCAGTGAATTTCTTTACATTACTGAGCCAAGACTGGAGATAATTCTTTCTTGACTGATTCATGAAGTCATGAGGTTCTCCTCCAGGTACAATTTGGTCTAACTCCTCCCTCTGTCTCAGCTTGTACGCATTTAATTTCAGAGATATATCACTGCTATTTCAGTTAACTGACTTGTCATTTTTATGTTTATATGTTTTTTTTGTAAAGGAGCCAAGAGGCTAAGAACATTTATGACTTTTCTTTCCAGGGGATGTGTTACATCAAGTGCCCTGAGAGAACAACAAACATTTTCACCCACTCTTTGTTCCCCGGGAGCTCTTTGGTATCATATAAGAGGCCATGGTTGTTCGTGCCGCCTCTTCTATAATATGGAATGTGCCAGAGGACATTTTTAGCAACTGCACCTATGAACTGGAGCTTGCTCAATTGCATGAGGGCATGGACAGTGGGCAATACAAATGAGGAAACCCTACTTTTGAGCCCGTACAGTATCACCAATGTACACACAGAGACAAGGGAGCTGTAGGGGAGTGTGCCCTATAGTGCAAATAGTGTGGTGGAAAATGGTCCCAGTGTCCTCTCAGCCGACCTCCAGCATGCAGGTGTAGTCACTCACTGCATCTACCAACAGAATACTCCATACCCACATTTAAATACAAAGCCAGGTATGTGCCGCCACAGTGAAAGGTGGACTAGCATCTTCAAACAGATGCTAAGTGATCTGTGTCTACCCAACCCCTTTCTATTTGAATCTTCTTTTTTCAGGGTGTAATATTTGATATGGTTAACTCTGAGGATAGGCTTCCTAAAGTACCTCAAATAGAATATCAGCATAATTAAGTCAAGCTCATGCTTATATATTTCCTAACACAGGACTGGTAGGCTGTGCACTGAAAGTGATCATGCAGTGTTAGGTAGATATGTGAAACAATTTACATGGAAGACATAAATAGATATTCTTCATGCAATGTGAATTTTTGGTTTGGCATCTGATAAACTCTGTGGTCATTTGAATCACCGTATCCTCACCCATGAGGAGCGCCAGTAGAATAGTGTCCTTATTTCCCATTGTGAGCGATGGCATTGAGGTTGATCTGGAAACAAGAGTAAGGTTTACATAGTTATGCATCATTTTGATGTGGCTATGCCATAACCCTATAATAAATTATTCTTCCAAAACAAAACGTGAATGCTTATGTTAGCACATTTCTCTTCCTTTTTTATACAGATTTGTAATGCTCAAAACTTGGAATTATCAACCAGAACTTTGTGAGAGTACAGATTGAACTCAAAACATATGTTGTCTTCTGAGAAAAACACCACAATGGGCTTCAAGTTGGAATTGGCACTGTGTACGAATTTTATGTCATGAACAGAGGCTCCTATTATGCCTTCTAATCTTGCTTTATTAATATAGCAGCAGTCAAGAACTACAAATACCAAGAAGCTCAGCAGCAGGCTGGCTAATGGGACAAAAGAATGTAACAATAGTAAGCACTAATAAGGTAATCAAACAGGCAATAGAGTGCACACTTCACTGCAAGCAGTCCTCTTTTCTTGCATCTTGTAGTCAAGATAAGTACTCTTATTTTCTCTAGAAATCATTATTTATACAGGTTATAGTGTATTTTAACTTGTGTGTGTTGTTCATTTACATGGTAATGATAATTTAATCCTGGAATGTTTCCTTTCATTCCATCTAAGTCACGCTGTGCTTCCATTTGTTCTGCCTCCTTGACATAACTCTTGCTTATTCCCCCTTTCAGCGGGACTCGTGCCGATATTTCCCTTTCATAACGGCTCACACATCTGCAGCGGTTTCAACTACTGCAACACCTCACCACTTTGTCTTCCACATTTCTCAGCCATGCTCTTCTTCCCTGCTTCACTGCTTACATTGCAGGTTCTGTTCTCCGGCTTACTCATTCATCGTCGTCTCTTCATCAGGAAGGGTGCAGCCCTTGACTCACTGGCACTTCAGTTGTTGCAGTACATGCCTCAGGGGAGTGATTCTTTCATTTTTTCCCACTTTCTCCTTTCTGGCTTCATTAAACCCTCACCAGACAAATTCTTAATTCTCAAAAATGGAAATTGATAGCTCCCCTTTAATGCCTGACAAGAATGACGATGGGGAAGCATATAAACAAGAATGAAATGTTTTCTGTGGAGCAAGCCCTTAAGGCTTCAATGGAAAAAATGTCTAAGAACAATGAAAATACTGCCATAAATATGATGTCCAAGACATTGTTGGCCCATTCTCTGGGGGGAAAGCAGAAAACATAAATTAAAATCTTTACCTAAAAAAAGAAAGTTACCTCTAATGATGATGCTCAATAGAACAGTGAGGTTTTAACCCTGATCCCTTTCTTTCCAACACTATTATGGATTCTGACAGGATTCTAATGTTTGACCATTCTCTTATTCACCACCCTAATTCTATGGAGTGGTTACCAGCCACCCTTGTAGGAGAATACATTTCTTCTCACCTTTGCCTCCCATTAGACAAATGCAAGCAGAACTTAAATCTAAGGGACTGATTAAAGAGCCACGCTGCGTTTTGCAGCACACATTGAAGAAGCAAAATGCCATGGATGATTGGTTATGTGCAGGAAAGTGTCCCTTCCTGCACATAAACAATCATTCATAAAGAATGCTTTGGTACGTCTATGTGTGCTGCATTTTGCAGCACCCTTAGAAGTGCTAAATTGCCATTATAGATTGTTTATGTGCAGGAAGGGGCACCTTCTTGCAAATAAACTTGTTATCCCTTCAACACAGACACCCTTGCACTATGGTGCACGGGTGCCTGCGTTGGCCCAGGCAGCTTAATGTGCCACTGGTGCAGGGGGAAATGTAGGGATGCACAGTATTCCTGTAAATACGGTGCATCCCGGTGTTTCAAAAGTGGCACAGTGCTGCTATTTTTTGGTGCAGCACTGCGCTGAGCCACTTTGGCATAAATTTGGGCCTAAGTGCCTTAGACCTTCTTTACCTTACAACACCACTGTTATTCCTTCTATCAACCAATCCATAACTACTTTTTTCTCTGTATTTGGAAAAGATCCACAAAGAGGGGTCGACAAAGCCTGGTCAACCTGCCAGGATAAATTATTTAATGTGGTAGGCCCACTCACATGTATTTTTGATTTGGCTGAATCAGCTACATTGAACAATACGGGCATCAATCATTTAGAACTCTCTCTATGGGTTCAAAGGGCCTTTTGTTTATTGACTATTATTCATGAAAGAACAAAAGGTTTATTGTTAAAGTTGGACCTGAGACTCGCCAATCTAGCAACTCCTGAACCTGGTATACAAGCAGAAGGTCAACTCTTTGGGGACTCATCAAAGACCTTAGCCCCCGACAATGTTTTTGTCTATTGAAAAGGCATAACGATTCTTAAAGAAGGCCTTCAATCTACAGGCTTTTGCATGGGTCAATAGAGTCAGGAGCCACTTTACTGGCCATGCCTACTGCAACCAGGAATCAAGAGAATCCTTCAACACGACCTACAGTGTCCAGGAGTACAAATCTCAGTTCTACCCTCAAAGGACTAGGGGATGGACAATAAAACTTGAAGTCCAACATTCCCCAAGGTAAGCCTATCTTCTGGCCTTTCCTTAGGGGGCTGTCATCAAGTTTTTTCTATCAAAACAGCAAATGATTACAACAGATCCTTGGGTTCTAAATATGATACCTCATAGAATTCTATTCTCCTCCATTCCAAAATGTCTTTCCTATTCCTCTAAAGTTTTCATCACAATGACCAGTCTCATATAACTAGAAATTCAGTCTCTTTTACAAAAGAGTGTAATTCAACTCTCTCGTCTGGATCCCATGGGTTTCTTAAGTTCCCTCTTTCTTGTACAAAAGAAAAGGAAAGAGATGAGACCAGTGATCAATCTCTGACTGTTCAAACATCTTGTGGTATATCACCATTTCAAAATGGTAACTATAATACAGCAAAGAAATATTTTACTATAATATGATTGGATGGTAAGACTAAGGTGGTCATTTCAACCCTGGCGGATGGTGTTAAAGCGGCGGTAAGACCGCCAACAGGCTGGTGGTAAAAAAATTGCAATTACGACCGTGGCGGAAACCGCCAACAAAGACAGCCACTTTAACACTCCGACCGTCACGGTGGTACAAACAAACAACACGCGGTCACCGCCAACAGACAGGCGGAGGACAAAGTACCGCCCACAGTATCACAACCTACCAATCCGCCACCTTTTCAGGGGCGGATTCACCGTGGACAAAAACACGGCAGAAACAGGACTTCAAAGGGAAAACGCTCACCTCTACACACCCCACGAGGAATCCGGACGCCATTGAACCTGAGCTGCTGATCCTGCCAGCCCTTATCTTCTTGCTCCTCTACCAGGAGCATGAACGCCGGCAGCGAAGACAACTGTGAGTACTGCACCTACGACACAGGGGTGGGGGGAGTGAAAACACAGGGACACACACGCAACACGCAATACCCCACCCCACCCTCACCCACGACAACACACACACTAATACAGCATGATACATTATAGTTACACCCCCAAACCCACTGGAAGAATGCAAAGACAAAAGAAAATGAGTGTAACCATTGTAATATATTAAAATCAAGTACGCAAAAAAAAATATATACACTATAAACAAAAGATACACCGAGCTTAGTAGTCCAGGTAGTGCTCCAATACACTCCGTGGAACACTGGGCCGAAACGGTATGGGCGAGGCCCACACAAGATCCCCGACCATGACAGAGAGAACACTACAGGGGCATCATAGAGCAAGAAAACAGGTACCTCAGGGGGAGGGAAAGGGGGGCACCTCAGCCGGTTGAGTGCACGACACGAAAACCACGAGAGGGCCACATGCCCACTGTTCCTTCCTGGGGAGTGCAAAGCCACAGTCTCTTAAGTCTCTACATTGGGTGGTTTGCCCACTGTTCCATCCTGGGGAGTGCAAAGCCAAAGTCTCTCAAGTCTCTACAGTGGGTGGGTTGTCCACTGTTCCATCTTGGGGAGTGCAAAGCCATAGTCTCTCAAGTCTCTACAGTGGGTGGGTTGCCCACTGTTCCATCCTGGGGAGTGTAAAGCCACAGTCTCTCAAGTCTCTACAGTGGGTGGGTTTCCCACTGTTCCATCCTGGGGAGTGCAAAGCCAAAGTCTCAAAAGTGGATGACAGTCTCCACTGGTTCTGGAGGGGGCATGGTGCCCAGAGTACTTCATCCTGCTAAGGACTGAGGTAGTGGATGTGAATCTCCACTGGTTCTGGAGGGGGCATGGTGCCCAGAGTGCTTCATCCTGCTAAGGACTGAGGTAGTGGATGCATCTCTCCACTGGTTCTGGAGGAGGCATGTTGCCCAGAGTGCTTCATCCTGCTAAGGACTGAGGTAGTGGATGTGAATCTCCACTGGTTCTGGAGGGGACATGGTGCCGAGAGTGCTTCATCCTGCTAAGGACTGAGGTAGTGGATGTGAATCTCCACTGGATCTGGAGGGGGCATAGTGCCCAGAGTGCTTCATCCTGCTAAGGACTGAGGTAGTGGATGTGAATCTCCA
Source organism: Pleurodeles waltl (assembly GCF_031143425.1). Taxonomy (NCBI): domain Eukaryota; kingdom Metazoa; phylum Chordata; class Amphibia; order Caudata; family Salamandridae; genus Pleurodeles; species Pleurodeles waltl. Next base: position 1,428,953,748 of record NC_090446.1, read on the forward strand.
CTGGTTCTGGAGGGGGCATGGTGCCCAGAGTGCTTCATCCTGCTGAGAACTGAGGTAGTGGATGCATCTCTCCACTGGTTCTGGAGGGGGCATGGTGCCCAGACTGCTTCATCCTGCTAAGGACTGAGGTAGTGGATGTGAATCTCCACTGGTTCTGGAGGGGGCATGGTGCCCAGAGTGCTTCATCCTGCTAAGGACTGAGGTAGTGGATGCATCTCTCCACTGGTTCTTGAGGGGGCATGGTGCCCAGAGTGCTTCATCCTGCTTAGGATTGAGGTAGTGGATGTGAATCTCCACTGGTTCTGGAGGGGGGACGGTACCCAAAGTGCTTCATCCTGCTTGTGACGGACTCAGTAGCTTCAGTGCCCTTGGCGATCATGGGCCAGCGGTGTTTGTGGTGGTGGTGCCCTGTTCAACGGTGCTTGTGGAGGCAGCGCCCTGTTCAGCTGTGCTTGTGGCGGTGTCCTTTGCAGTGCTTCAGTTGCTGGCGGTACTTCATGGCCTAGTGGACTGGTGCTGGCAGTACTCTCTGGCCAGCGGGGCTTGTGCTGGCAGTCCTCTCTGGCCTAGCGGGGCTGGTGCTGGCGGTACTTCATGGCCCAGCGGGGCTGGTGCTGGCGGTCCTGTCTGGCCCAGCGGGGCTGGTGCTGGCGGTCCTGTTTGGCCCAGCGGGGATGGTGCTGGCCGTGCTGTCAGGCCCAGCGGGGCTGGTGCTGGCCGTCCTGTCTAGCCTAGCGGGGCTTCTGCTGGCGGTCCTGTCTGGCCCAGCCGGGCTGGTGCAGGCGGTCCTGTCTGGCCCAGCAGGGCAGGTGCTGGCGGTGGCCTCTTGGGCAGCAGGGCAGGTGCTGGCGATGGCCTCTTGGGAAGCAGGGCAGGTGCTAGCGGTGGCCTCTTGGGCAGCAGGGCAGGTGCTGGCGGTGGGCTCCTGGGCAGCAGGGATGATGGCCGTGGGCTCCTGGGCAGCGGGGATGATGGCGGTCTTCTCCGCCGTGCTGCTCTTCCCAGACCTGCTGACTTGCTTGTGGCCCTTCCCCACCTTGGAAGGTGTCGCAGCTGACTCCACACTCCCACCTGTACCTCTGGGAGCGGCTTTGGTGGCTGGAGTCTTCCCCCTCTCCCGCCGGGCACTGGCCAACTTTTGATGCTTCACAGGTGGGGGACTGTCTGTGCTGTGGCTCCGTGCCACACTGGCTGCCCTGGTGGCCGGGCACTCCAGATTCCGGTGACTACAGGCACCACTGGTCCTGGAGATGTTGTGGCTGAGGTGCTAGTTTGGGACCTGGAGAGTCAGGCCCTAGGAGGCAGACGGGATGGGGGAGGTGTGGGAAAGAGGTCAAGGTTGGACAAGAATTATTTTTTGAAACACTGGGATGGGTAGCTGGAGGGGGTTTGGGAGTGGAGGAAGAGGTTGTGGTTGTAGGAGGTGTTGGGTTACTGACTTTGGGTGAAGGTGCATGCGCTGGAGGCTGTTGTGAGGTGGATGGCTGTTGGGTGGGTGTGTGCCTGCGTTTGTGTATCTTGGGAGGTGGCGTCACAGACACACTGGGAGAGGACACAGGGGAAGTGTGAATGGCAATGGGGGTGGTGATGGCAGTATTGGCTGTAGATGTAGTGCATGCAGGTGTGAGTGTAGAAAAGTCTGGGAGGGAGGAAGGAGACGAGGAGGAGGGGACACAGTAGAGGCAGTGGATGTTGGTGTGTCTGCATGTGTGTGATGCTTGCGTGAGTGCCTGTGGGATGTGTGGTGCTTATGTTTGCCTGAGCTTCCCTTGTGTGTTGAGGTGTGTGCATGCTGATCTGAAGGTGTGCTTGGGATAGGTTGAGGTACAGGGGATTGGGTCTGGGTAGAGGAAGTTGGAGGGGGGAGGCTAGAGACAGGGACAATGGCTGCCATCAGTGCTGAGGCCAGAGTCTGAAAAGCTCGCTGAAGGGCCGGCTGACCAGAATGAATGCCCTCCAGGAATGCATTTGTTTGTTGCAACTGCCTTTCAACACCCTGGATGGCATTCAAAATGGTAGACTGCCCAACAGTGAGGGACCTGAGGAGGTCAATGGCCTCCTCACTGAGGGTAGCAGGGGTGACTGGGGCAGGGCTGAGGTGCCTGGGTCAAAGGTAGTGGACACCCTCCCGGGTGAGCAGGCAAGGGGCAAAGTCTCAGGGGCTGCTGGGAGGGCGGTGATGGTGGGGGGGTGGTGGCTGTACCTGTATATGCGGGGGGCACAGATGTTGCCGCCACGACAAGGGAGCTCCCATCAGAGGACAAGTCCGTGTCACTGGTGTCAGCTCCTGTCCCCGCCGTGGAGCTCCCCTCGCCCTCCGTCCCACTGGTGGCTTCTGACTCCGTTGTCTCCCCCTCCAGGGCCATGTGGGATGCAGCTCCCTCCTGCTCCATTGCCACTGCTCCTCCACCTGATGATGCTAATGCACACAAGAACAGGGAGACCACAAAAAGGGGGGGACAAAGCCTGGTCAACCTGCCAGGATAAATTATTTAATGTGGTAGGCCCACTCACATGTATTTTTGATTTGGCTGAATCAGCTACATTGAACAATACGGGCATCAATCATTTAGAACTCTCTCTATGGGTTCAAAGGGCCTTTTGTTTATTGACTATTATTCATGAAAGAACAAAAGGTTTATTGTTAAAGTTGGACCTGAGACTCGCCAATCTAGCAACTCCTGAACCTGGTATACAAGCAGAAGGTCAACTCTTTGGGGACTCATCAAAGACCTTAGCCCCCGACAATGTTTTTGTCTATTGAAAAGGCATAACGATTCTTAAAGAAGGCCTTCAATCTACAGGCTTTTGCATGGGTCAATAGAGTCAGGAGCCACTTTACTGGCCATGCCTACTGCAACCAGGAATCAAGAGAATCCTTCAACACGACCTACAGTGTCCAGGAGTACAAATCTCAGTTCTACCCTCAAAGGACTAGGGGATGGACAATAAAACTTGAAGTCCAACATTCCCCAAGGTAAGCCTATCTTCTGGCCTTTCCTTAGGGGGCTGTCATCAAGTTTTTTCTATCAAAACAGCAAATGATTACAACAGATCCTTGGGTTCTAAATATGATACCTCATAGAATTCTATTCTCCTCCATTCCAAAATGTCTTTCCTATTCCTCTAAAGTTTTCATCACAATGACCAGTCTCATATAACTAGAAATTCAGTCTCTTTTACAAAAGAGTGTAATTCAACTCTCTCGTCTGGATCCCATGGGTTTCTTAAGTTCCCTCTTTCTTGTACAAAAGAAAAGGAAAGAGATGAGACCAGTGATCAATATCTGACTGTTCAAACATCTTGTGGTATATCACCATTTCAAAATGGTAACTATAATACAGCAAAGAAATATTTTACTATAATATGATTGGATGGTAAGACTAAGGTGGTCATTTCAACCCTGGCGGATGGTGTTAAAGCGGCGGTAAGACCGCCAACAGGCTGGTGGTAAAAAAATTGCAATTACGACCGTGGCGGAAACCGCCAACAAAGACAGCCACTTTAACACTCCGACCGTCACGGTGGTACAAACAAACAACACGCGGTCACCGCCAACAGACAGGCGGAGGACAAAGTACCGCCCACAGTATCACAACCTACCAATCCGCCACCTTTTCAGGGGCGGATTCACCGTGGACAAAAACACGGCAGAAACAGGACTTCGAAGGGAAAACGCTCACCTCTACACACCCCACGAGGAATCCGGACGCCATTGAACCTGAGCTGCTGATCCTGCCAGCCCTTATCTTCTTGCTCCTCTACCAGGAGCATGAACGCCGGCAGCGAAGACAACTGTGAGTACTGCACCTACGACACAGGGGTGGGGGGAGTGAAAACACAGGGACACACACGCAACACGCAATACCCCACCCCACCCTCACCCACGACAACACACACACTAATACAGCATGATACATTATAGTTACACCCCCAAACCCACTGGAAGAATGCAAAGACAAAAGAAAATGAGTGTAACCATTGTAATATATTAAAATCAAGTACGCAAAAAAAAATATATACACTATAAACAAAAGATACACCGAGCTTAGTAGTCCAGGTAGTGCTCCAATACACTCCGTGGAACACTGGGCACACACGGTATGGGCGAGGCCCACACAAGATCCCCGACCATGACAGAGAGAACACTACAGGGGCATCATAGAGCAAGAAAACAGGTACCTCAGGGGGAGGGAAAGGGGGGCACCTCAGCCGGTTGAGTGCACGACACGAAAACCACGAGAGGGCCACATGCCCACTGTTCCTTCCTGGGGAGTGCAAAGCCACAGTCTCTCAAGTCTCTACATTGGGTGGTTTGCCCACTGTTCCATCCTGGGGAGTGCAAAGCCAAAGTCTCTCAAGTCTCTACAGTGGGTGGGTTGTCCACTGTTCCATCTTGGGGAGTGCAAAGCCATAGTCTCTCAAGTCTCTACAGTGGGTGGGTTGCCCACTGTTCCATCCTGGGGAGTGTAAAGCCACAGTCTCTCAAGTCTCTACAGTGGGTGGGTTTCCCACTGTTCCATCCTGGGGAGTGCAAAGCCAAAGTCTCAAAAGTGGATGACAGTCTCCACTGGTTCTGGAGGGGGCATGGTGCCCAGAGTACTTCATCCTGCTAAGGACTGAGGTAGTGGATGTGAATCTCCACTGGTTCTGGAGGGGGCATGGTGCCCAGAGTGCTTCATCCTGCTAAGGACTGAGGTAGTGGATGCATCTCTCCACTGGTTCTGGAGGAGGCATGTTGCCCAGAGTGCTTCATCCTGCTAAGGACTGAGGTAGTGGATGTGAATCTCCACTGGTTCTGGAGGGGACATGGTGCCGAGAGTGCTTCATCCTGCTAAGGACTGAGGTAGTGGATGTGAATCTCCACTGGATCTTGAGGGGGCATAGTGCCCAGAGTGCTTCATCCTGCTAAGGACTGAGGTAGTGGATGTGAATCTCCACTGGTTCTGGAGGGGGCATGGTGCCCAGAGTGCTTCATCCTGCTGAGAACTGAGGTAGTGGATGCATCTCTCCACTGGTTCTGGAGGGGGCATGGTGCCCAGACTGCTTCATCCTGCTAAGGACTGAGGTAGTGGATGTGAATCTCCACTGGTTCTGGAGGGGGCATGGTGCCCAGAGTGCTTCATCCTGCTAAGGACTGAGGTAGTGGATGCATCTCTCCACTGGTTCTTGAGGGGGCATGGTGCCCAGAGTGCTTCATCCTGCTAAGGATTGAGGTAGTGGATGTGAATCTCCACTGGTTCTGGAGGGGGGACGGTACCCAAAGTGCTTCATCCTGCTTGTGACGGACTCAGTAGCTTCAGTGCCCTTGGCGGTCATGGGCCAGCGGTGTTTGTGGTGGTGGTGCCCTGTTCAACGGTGCTTGTGGAGGCAGCGCCCTGTTCAGCTGTGCTTGTGGCGGTGTCCTTTGCAGTGCTTCAGTTGCTGGCGGTACTTCATGGCCTAGTGGACTGGTGCTGGCAGTACTCTCTGGCCAGCGGGGCTTGTGCTGGCAGTCCTCTCTGGCCTAGCGGGGCTGGTGCTGGCGGTACTTCATGGCCCAGCGGGGCTGGTGCTGGCGGTCCTGTCTGGCCCAGCGGGGCTGGTGCTGGCGGTCCTGTTTGGCCCAGCGGGGATGGTGCTGGCCGTGCTGTCAGGCCCAGCGGGGCTGGTGCTGGCCGTCCTGTCTAGCCTAGCGGGGCTTCTGCTGGCGGTCCTGTCTGGCCCAGCCGGGCTGGTGCAGGCGGTCCTGTCTGGCCCAGCAGGGCAGGTGCTGGCGGTGGCCTCTTGGGCAGCAGGGCAGGTGCTGGCGATGGCCTCTTGGGAAGCAGGGCAGGTGCTAGCGGTGGCCTCTTGGGCAGCAGGACAGGTGCTGGCGGTGGGCTCCTGGGCAGCAGGGATGATGGCCGTGGGCTCCTGGGCAGCGGGGATGATGGCGGTCTTCTCCGCCGTGCTGCTCTTCCCAGACCTGCTGACTTGCTTGTGGCCCTTCCCCACCTTGGAAGGTGTCGCAGCTGACTCCACACTCCCACCTGTACCTCTGGGAGCGGCTTTGGTGGCTGGAGTCTTCCCCCTCTCCCGCCGGGCACTGGCCAACTTTTGATGCTTCACAGGTGGGGGACTGTCTGTGCTGTGGCTCCGTGCCACACTGGCTGCCCTGGTGGCCGGGCACTCCAGATTCCGGTGACTACAGGCACCACTGGTCCTGGAGATGTTGTGGCTGAGGTGCTAGTTTGGGACCTGGAGAGTCAGGCCCTAGGAGGCAGACGGGATGGGGGAGGTGTGGGAAAGAGGTCAAGGTTGGACAAGAATTATTTTTTGAAACACTGGGATGGGTAGCTGGAGGGGGTTTGGGAGTGGAGGAAGAGGTTGTGGTTGTAGGAGGTGTTGGGTTACTGACTTTGGGTGAAGGTGCATGCGCTGGAGGCTGTTGTGAGGTGGATGGCTGTTGGGTGGGTGTGTGCCTGCGTTTGTGTATCTTGGGAGGTGGCGTCACAGACACACTGGGAGAGGACACAGGGGAAGTGTGAATGGCAATGGGGGTGGTGATGGCAGTATTGGCTGTAGATGTAGTGCATGCAGGTGTGAGTGTAGAAAAGTCTGGGAGGGAGGAAGGAGACGAGGAGGAGGGGACACAGTAGAGGCAGTGGATGTTGGTGTGTCTGCATGTGTGTGATGCTTGCGTGAGTGCCTGTGGGATGTGTGGTGCTTATGTTTGCCTGAGCTTCCCTTGTGTGTTGAGGTGTGTGCATGCTGATCTGAAGGTGTGCTTGGGATAGGTTGAGGTACAGGGGATTGGGTCTGGGTAGAGGAAGTTGGAGGGGGGAGGCTAGAGACAGGGACAATGGCTGCCATCAGTGCTGAGGCCAGAGTCTGAAAAGCTCGCTGAAGGGCCGGCTGACCAGAATGAATGCCCTCCAGGAATGCATTTGTTTGTTGCAACTGCCTTTCAACACCCTGGATGGCATTCAAAATGGTAGACTGCCCAACAGTGAGGGACCTGAGGAGGTCAATGGCCTCCTCACTGAGGGTAGCAGGGGTGACTGGGGCAGGGCTGAGGTGCCTGGGTCAAAGGTAGTGGACACCCTCCCGGGTGAGCAGGCAAGGGGCAAAGTCTCAGGGGCTGCTGGGAGGGTGGTGATGGTGGGGGGGTGGTGGCTGTACCTGTATATGCGGGGGGCACAGATGTTGCCGCCACGACAAGGGAGCTCCCATCAGAGGACAAGTCCGTGTCACTGGTGTCAGCTCCTGTCCCCGCCGTGGAGCTCCCCTCGCCCTCCGTCCCACTGGTGGCTTCTGACTCCATTGTCTCCCCCTTCAGGGCCATGTGGGATGCAGCTCCCTCCTGCTCCATTGCCACTGCTCCTCCACCTGATGATGCTAATGCACACAAGAACAGGGAGACCACAAAAAGGGGGGGACACGACAGACACAGAAGCCCCCTGCACTACTCCGCACACTTGGCCTCCACTGTTCAATCCCTGGGACATGGCCTACAAGGCTATGGACGACATATGCGCACATCGATTTCACAGGAGCCTTACTAGGTGCACTTGGCACTGTACAGAGGTAGGGTGGGGTGGGGTGCCACAGGCTCTGCCAGCACAAGGGGACCTTGCCTCCTAAACTCGCCCTGGCATAGGGAAACCCACAGCCCACCTCCCCCACTCAGACACCTCCACTGCATGTAAAATCAGCAGAATGAGAGTGTAGTCACCCCCTTGTGGCTGCTGTGATGCCCCTATGCACCCATCCAACTCCGGGTACGCCACTGCCAGGATCCTAAACATCAGGGGGGTCATGGTGCGACGGGCACCCCTCCCACGTTGGGAGGCCATCCGCAGCTGGGCCTCTGCCATCTTCTTGCTCCAGCGGCGCATGTCCTCCCATCTTTTCCGGCAGTGGGTGCTCCGTCTGTGGTAGACCCCAAGGGTCCAGACTTCCTTGGCGATGGCACGCCAAATATCTTTTTTCTGGTGGGCGCTGACCTACATGAATTGTACAAGGGGAAAAGAAAAGTTATTACCAAATGCACAATCACAGTCATTGGCCCCATCCCTACATTTGCCATGATGCACATGCACTCACCGTCGTTTCATGCACGCCTCAATCTCCCCTTCCCCATTTTTCATCCACCCTACTCCACACAGGCATAGCCCATACAGCATGCTCCCAGGGTATTTCCCTGTTTGTCTGGAGGACCGTAGAGTAGTGTGTACTGGGGGAGGACCCCATCCACGAGTTTCTCGAACTCCTCCGATGTGAAGGCAGGGGCCCTTTCCCCAGTCGCAAGAGCCAGCAGCACTTGCAGTGTAGGTCCTCTCATGTCGAAGATCAGGTATTGAGTGATTGAACAGATAGAAAATGGCGGTCACGCCTGCGGAGGTGCGTACCGTCACCGCCGGCGTACATCGTCATTGGCTTCTGGGACCCATAGGGTCCAATGTTAACCAATGCAGGATTGCACTGCGGTCTTCGACCGCCTACCGCGACGATGTACAACGCCAGCGCAGTTACCTCACATCCCATTGTCCCACTTTACAGGTCAGGCAGCCGCCATTTCAGGGGACCACATGGCTTAATTTTTAACTGCGTCACACATACCTAGGCCTAGCCTCAACACACATACAGGCTAAATATCGGATTATGATTTGTGTTCGGTGTAAACTGTGTTTACGTACCTCTGAGTTGTTTGACTCTGTGCTTGCTGTTGTCTTTCATAGGCACTGTCCGCTGGGACATGTGAGGAGATGGCGGCATCCTCCGGTGTACAGACTGCTGGTGGACCTTCCGACAATGGAGGAAAGACATGTGATCATCACCTACAAGCTTGACCGTGCCACAATCCAGGAACTGTGTGCCCAGTTGGAGCCAGACCTGATGTCAGCTATCTGCCATCCCACAGGAATCCCCCTCAAGTGCAGGTGCTGTCAGTACACCATTTCCTTGCAAGTGGGTCATTTCAAACAACAGTGGCCATAGCATCAGGGATGTCCCAGCCTATGTTTCCAACTTGTTGTCCAGAGTGTTGTCTGCCCTGCTGAAACACATGCAGAGCTATATCGTTTTCCCTCAGGCGGAGGATTTGCCTACAGTGAAAGGAGACTTCTATGCCCTGGGACATTTCCCCAACATCAAAGGTGCCAGTGATGGGACACATGTGGCTTTGGTACCCCCCGCAGGAGTGAACAGGTGTACAGAAACCGGAAGAGTTATCATTCCATGAATGTGCAGATGGTGTGTTTGGCAGACCAGTACATCTCCCATGTTAATGCCAAATTCCCTGGCTCAGTGCATGATGCTTACATCCTGCGGAATAACAGCATCCCTTATGTGATGGGTCAAGTCCAGAGGCACTGTGTGTGGCTATTAGGTGAGCACCTGCAAGCAAGTCAGTGGGAATAGTTGTCTGGGTCTGGTGATATCCCTACAGGTTAGTGTGTGTCTAACAGTTGTCCCTCGCCATTTTCAGGTGACTCTGGCTACCCCAACCTGTCATGGCTACTGACCTCAGTGAGGAATCCCAGGACAAGGGCAAAGGAACGCTACAGTAAGGCCCATGGGAAAACTCGGCAGATAATAGAGCAGACCTTCGGCCTCCTGAAGGCCAAGTTCAGGTGCCTACATATGACAGGTGGAACCCTATTCTGCTCACAAAGAAGGTGTGCCAGATCATCGTGGCCTGCTGTATGCTTCACAACTTAGCTTTGCGACGACAGGTGCTTTTTCTGCAGGAGGATGGTCCAGATGGCGGTGTTGTTGCAGCTGTGGAGCCTGTGGACAGTGAAGACGAGGAAGCAGAAGAAGAGGACATGGACCACAGGAACTCGGTGATCCAGCAATATTTCCAGTGAGAGACAGGTAAGAATACAAACCTGCCTACTACATGTTCTTTAACACTACTACCTCTCTACTGTCTGTCGTTTTCACCCAGTGTATGGTCACTAAGTTGTCACTTTCCCTTACGATTTCACAGATGTGGGTCGATGGTGGAGGAATGTCCATGGCAGAGTCCAGTCTATTAGTCTCACAGGTGCATTGCTCAAATGGGCATAGGAAGTGGAGCTGGGGCAGTTTAAGGACAGACAGGGTGACAAAGTGGGACAGAAGGATGACATTCAGGGTGGTCTCATTTCTTGGCGGGGGTATTGGCATCATTCTCTGTCTTTGTCCTGGATCTCAGGGACCATTTGCGGGGTGGTTCTTCCTCTGCAGGGGGTGGGGTGCTGGTGTGGTCCTGTGGCGGTGCCCCCTGTCTACTAGCGCCGGCGGAGGTGGTGGGCAGTTCATCGTCCATGCTAGTGTCAAGGGCCCCTTGTTGTGCCACAGTGTCCCTCCTGTTGTTGAGTACTTCCTTCAGCACCCCTACAATGGTTCCCAGGGTGGAATTGATGGTTCTGAGTTCCTCCCTGAAGCAGCAAATACTGTTCCTCCTGCAGGCACTGTGTCTCCTGAAACTTGTCCAGTACCGTTGCCATGGTCTCCTGGGAGTGGTGGTAGGCTCCCATGATGGAGGAGAGGGCCTCGTGGAGCGTGGGTTCCCTGGGCCTGTCCTCCCCTGTCACACAGCAGCCCTCCCAGTTCCCCTGTCTTCCTGGGCCTCCGTCCCCTGGACCGTGTGCCCACTACCACTGCCCCCAGGTCCCTGTTGTTGTTGGGGTGGTGGGTTAGCCTGGGTTCCCTGTAGCGGTGGACACACTGCTGATTGACGTGTCCTGGGGACAGAGGTATGGGCCCGCTGGGTGGGTGCTGTGCTGGTGTTTCCAGAGGGGGGAAGGTCTGTGGTGGACTGTGACTGTGTGAGGGGAACTGACTGTCCAGAGGTCCCCGATGGGCCGGACTGGTCATCTAGATCCAGTTGGACAGAGCTGCTGTCATCACTGTGGGCCTCTTCTGTTGGTTGTGTGGACATGTGTGGACCCTCCTGTCCGGTGACATTGGGTAGGGGTCCTGCAGGGGTATAAAAGGATGTTTATTACATCTGTGTGTGCCATGGTGTGCAATGGGTGGGTGTCTGTGTACCCCAGTGCTTGCATTCCTGTGTAGGACCTTGTGTGATGGTGGTTTAGGGGGGTGTATGGGTATGTGCAGTGGCCATGCTTTGGTGATGAGTGTCCATGCTTTGTTGTTGCATGCAGGGCTTGGTGTTGGGATGTGTGGGTTGTGATAGTGGAACATTTGTGAGGAGTAGGAGTGATGGGGGTGAAGGTGAGGGTGGGGGTATGTGATGGCATGCAGGTAGGGTGGGGGATGTAATAGTTAAGATTTGACTTACCAGAGTCCATTCCTCCATCTACTCCTTCAAGGCCCTCAGGATGCAGAATCACCAAGACCTGCTCCTCCCATGTTGTTAGTTGTGGGGGAGGAGGTGGGGGTCCGCCGCCAGTCCACTGAACCTCAAGGTGGTGCATTGAGACCATGGAACGCACCTTCCCCTGTAGGTCGTTCCACCTCTTCCTGATGTCATCCCGATTTCTTGAGTGCTGTCCCACTGCGTTGACCCTGTCCACGATTCTTTGCCATAGCTCCATCTTCCTATCAATGGAGGTGTGCTGCACCTGTGATCCGAATAGCTGTGGCTCTACCCGGACGATTTCCTCCACCATGATCCTGAGCTCCTCTTTCGAGAACCTGGGGTGTCTTTGCTGTGCCATGGGGTGGGTTATGTGTGGGGTGGTGTGTGTGGTGATAGGTGGGGTGATATTTAGTGGTGTGTTGTGTGAGGTGCGTGGAAGTTCTGTGGGTGATGGTATTGTGTGCCTGTGGATGCTTGGTAGTTGTTTGTGGTGTCTCTCTCTGGCCTTCGTTCTGGATTTTTGGTCGTAGGGGTTTGTGGGTGATGTGGGTGTGTGTTTTATATTGTATTGAGTGTGTGGGAGTGGTGTGTGTATGTGTATCAGGTGTGTGTATTTTGAATTGTCCAATGTGGCTGTGTTTTGTATGTGTATGTGTATTTTGAGTTCGGCGGTGTGTACCGCCAATGGAATACCACGGTTGAAAGACCGCTGCTTGGATTTGTGTGTCGTGATAGTGTGGGCGTATCTCTGTTGGCGTGACGGTGGAGGTTTTGTTTTTGCCAGTTTATCACTGACCTTTGGTGCAGCGGCCTTGTGTGGGTGTCAGAATTTTGGCGTATTCCGTGCTGTGGGTCATAATAGCGGTGGCGGAGTTCCACGGCCGCGGCGGTGTGATGGCGGTCTTCTGCACGGCGGTAAGCAGCTTTTACCGCCAATGTTGTAATGAGGGCCAAGGTCTAAAAGAGGCTTATCTCACAATACCCATTCATCCATATCACAGGATATTTCTTCAGTTCTAGTGGCAGAGAAAAATCTATCAGTTTTCTTCCTTTCCTTTCAGGCTTTCTTTGGCTTCCTGGTGTTCCACAAAGGTAACGAAGCCCGTAGTTGCCCATCTCAGCTCTCTAGGTATAAAACTCACAATATATTTAGACGATATTCTCCCAATGAGCCAAAATGTTCAATGCTTTACTCCCATCTTCAACTCACATGCTCACTTCTCTCAGATCTGAGTTTTGTGGTAAACTTGGAAAAAACAATATTGATTCCCAGTCAGCAAATAGAGTTCCTATGTTGCTTAATAGATTCCTCTACCGCTACCCTTCATCTTCCAAATTCAAAGGTAAGTTTAATAAAAAAATAATTCTTTACTTGAAAGCCTTTTTAGATGCCTAGAACGGCAGGAGAAGCTTTGCCTTGGCACCTGATCTTGTATTAGAATCAGATGCAAGCCAGACGGACTGGGGCACCCGTTGTGGAACAATGTCAACTGGTGGTACATGGTCCTTAGAGGACTCCAAATTGCATATCGATTGTTTACAGATGCTTGCATGTTCCTTCACAATCAAAGCCTTGCAAAACACAAAGCACAATGTTCTATTCTTCTCATCGACAACGTCTCTGCTGTCTGTTACATCAATCACATCAGTGGTACCAAGTCAATACTTTTGCCAGAGTTAGCAAAGGACCAGGGAGTTCTGTCTCTCCAACAAGATTTCTATCCAAGCAGAGTATCTTCCAGGTACTCAAAACTCCATTGCAGAATGACACTTTCACCATCTCAAAGACTCCAGCGTTTGGAAACTCCATCTCTCGATATTTCAAATTCTGTTGATCAAATGGGGACCCTTCAACACAGCTCTCTTTGGTTCCTGCCTAAATTCCCAGTTACCATGCTTCTTCAGTTGCAGCCAGATCCCCTAGCCCTAGCAACAGATGTTTTTTTACAAGATTGGTCCTCGAAAATCAATTATGCTTTTCCCCTTTTTATCATGATCAAGTGTCAGCCCAAGTCAGATGTCAAAAAGCAACCTTGATCATAGTGATCCCCTTCTGGCAATCTTAGGTCTGGTTTCCTCCTCTCCTCAAACTAACAATGGACTTCCCAGTCCTTCTTCCGTCAATGCCTTATCTTCTTCTAGATCCATCAGGATCTCCCCACAACCTTGTAATCAACAATTCCCTAACACTCTCGGCTTGGAAAGTGTCAGGTCTTCCCAACATGGCATTTTCAGAAACTTCAGAATTCATTAACACCACTTGAGCCCCAGGAACAACTAAGGTTTATAAATATTCCTGAGCTTTATGGTCAAGCTGGTGTGTGGAAAAATGTATCAATCCCTTTTCAGTGGATATAATCTATATCATTAATTTCCTAGCAGCAGAAGCTAGTTCAGGTAAGTCCTACAGAATCATCAATTTATACAGATCAGTAATCTCCATGAATCCTTGTATCAATGGCAAACCTGTGGAAGAACATCTATCAATCTGTTTTCTATTGAAGGGAGTTACACTTTCCAAACCTCCTTCTCCAAAGTATACACAACTATGGGATGTAACTGTGGTATTGAATTTATTTATTTATTGGCCTAATAATGCAGAACTATCGATGACAATGCTTTCAGCAAAATTGACTATGTTGTTATGGCTTATTTCTATTAAACGATTATCAGATGTCAAATCATTAGCTGTGTCTTCACATCAGTATACTCCTACTGGAGTACTGTTTTATGTTAACAAACAAACTAAAACCAATTTACATACTGACTTGTATCCTTACCTTCCAAACAAACCCAAACTTTGTGTTGGATTGTGTTTAACCCCTTCACTGTCAGGCCTTTTCCCCCCTCAGGTGCTAGGCCTTTTTTTTGCTATTTGGGGAAGTTTGTGCTTAGGCCCTAATAAATTTCTGTCCACTTCAGCTACGCGCTCCAAATTTGTGTTTTTTTTATCCAACATCCTATGGATTCTAGAGGTACCCATATTTTGTGGGTTCCCCTGAAGGAGACCAAGAAATTAGCCAAAATACAGCACAGATTTCCATTTTTTAAATAAAGCTTGTGGTTTTGTCCCTGAAAATGGCATCAACAAAGGCATCAACAAAGGATTTGTGGAGTTAAAATCACCATCTTCCCAGCTTGAATCAGAAAACCACCCTTTTCAACACAATGTTGGCATTTTACTGGGACATACCCCATTTTTACTATATTTTGTGCTTTTAGTCTCCTTCCAGTTAGTGACGGAAATGGGTATGAAACCAATGCTGGATCCCGGAAAGCAAAACATTTCTGAAAAGTAGAAAAAATTCTAAATTCAGCAAGGGGTCATTTGTGTAGATACTATAAGGTTTTCCTACAGACAATAACAGCTGAAATAAAATAATATTGAAATTGAGGTAAAAAAATGCAATTTTTCTCCACGTTTTACCCTGTAACTTTTTCCTGTGATGTCAGATTTTTGAAAGCAATATACCACTACATCTCCTGGATGCTGCAGGTTGCAGGGATATATAGGGCTTGTAGGTTCATCAAGAACCCTAGGTCACAAGAGCCAATAAATTAGCTGTACCTTGCAATGGGTTTTTCATTGTATACTGGGTATGCAGCATTTCATTTGCTGAAATGTAAAGACTGAAAAATAGATATCAAGGAAACCTTTGTATTTCCAAAATGGGCACAAGATAAGGTCATGAGAAGCAGTGGGTATTTGCACATCTCTGAATTCTGGGGTGCCCATACTAGCATGTGAATTACAGGGCATTTCTCAAATAGACTTCTTTTTTACACACTGTCTTACATTTAGAAGGAAAAAATGTAGAGAAAGACAAGGGTCAGTAATACCTGTTTTGCTATCCTGTGTTCCCCCAGGTCTCCCGATAAAAATGGTAATTCACTTGGGTGGGTAGGCCTAATGCCCGTGACCGGAAACGCAACATGGAAACATCACATTTTTACCTTGAAAACTGACGTGTTGTTTGGAAAGTGACTAGCTGTGGACTTTGATCTCTAGCTCAGGCGGCACCTGGGGAAACCTACCAAACCTGTGCATTTTTAAAATCTAGACACCTAGGGGAATCCAGAATGGGATGACTTGTGGGGTTCTCACCATGTTCTGTTAATAAGAATCCTTTGCAGACCTAAAAATATGGCCAGAAAACACTTTTTCCTCACATTTCTGTGACAGAAAGGTCTGGAATCTGAGAGGAGCCAAAAATGTCCTTCACCCAGCGTTACCCCAAGTCTCCGGATAAAAATGGTACCTCACTTGTGTAGGTAGGCCTCGTGTCCACAACAGGAAATGCCCCAAAACCACAACGTGGACACATCACATTTTCCTAAAGAAAACGGAGCTGTTTTTTGCAAAGTGCCTAGCTCTGGATTTGGGCCTCTGGCTTAGCCGGCACCTGGGGAAACTTACCAAACTTATACATTTTTGGAAACTTGACACCTAGGGGAATCCAAGATTGGGTAACTTGTGGGTCTCTCACAAGGTTCTGTTACCCAGAATCCTTTGCAAACCTCAACATATGGCCAAAAAACGCTTTTTCCTCATATTAGGGTGACAGAAAGTTTTGGAATCTGAGAGGAGCCACAAATTTCCTTCCACCCAGCGTTCCCCCAAGTCTCCTGATAAAAATGGTCCCTCACTTATTTAGGATAGATAAGCCTAGTGCCGACGAAAGGAAGTGCCCCAAAACACTATCTGGACACGTCAAAATTATTAAATACAAAACTACCTGTTTTTGCAGGGGCATCTGTGTTTCTGGTTCTGGACTCAGCAGCCATATAGAGAAGCCTGCCAAACCCAAATATTTCTGAAAACTAGACACCCGAGGGAGTCCAGGGAGGTGTGACTTGCGTGGATCCCCCAGTGTTGTCTTCCCAAGAATCCTCAGCAAAGCTCAAATTTAGCAAAAACATCACATTTTCCCACATTTCTGTGTGGGATCAGTGCACCGGGACAAATTTCCTACCAACCAATGTTCCCCTCTGTCTCCCGATAAAAATGATACCTCACTTGTGTAGGTGGGCCAAGTGCCTGTGACAGGAAAGAGTCAAACACATGTCGAAATTGAGGGGAACCAAAGCGGATCTAAAAGGGCAGTTTGAAAAAAAAATATTTTTAGGCTGACAAGTGGGGCAGAATTGTTATCGGTATAGATGTGACAATGCTGGTGGGTGGAATTTTGTGGATTCCTGCAGATTTCGGAAGGTTCCATCACAAAAATGTGGGAAAAATTTGTGATTTCCAGCAAAGTTGGTGGTTTACAGGGCATTGCGGGTAAGAAAATGGTACAGGGTGCATGTGAAGCACACCACCCTGGACTCACCCAGATATTTAGTTTTCAGATGTGTCTGGGTCTTTTGGATTTTTCTACATGGCAGTGTCCCAAAGTCCAAAAAATGCAGCCCTCACCATTCCAAGTGGGCCAATTTTGAGAGTTAGTCAGGCGCAAATGTAAAACCAAAACCCAAAATAATCAAATGTCCTCTTGCCTGCCGTTGAATAACATGTTTTAGTGTGCAGGGGAAAGCTGAAAGACTGCTATTCCCTTCAGTTGGGGTGGGGGCATAACCATGCCCATACTGGTTGATAGCCACCAGCCCACTATTTTGATTTTTTTTTCAATTCCCTGGCATCTAGTAGGCTTTCTGCCCCCCCCCCACCCCCCGGGGAGTAGATCGGGGATAATTGCCCCATCTGACCACCAGTGAGCAGAACAACTTTGTCCCTATTTATTTGGGGTGGGGGTCTGGCCGTACCCACACCCTCTTTTAAAAAAAAAAAATCTTCCCTGGTGTCTGGTGGGGTTTCTGCTCCCCTGGGCCTGGTGCAGGACAAGCTGGTCTAGTCCCCAGCACACAGGAACCGTGGCCGAGGGTGAGACCAGCTCGTACCAGGCACCGTAGGGGTTAAAATAATATGAGAAACTGCGATCAACCTCAGAATGTCTTCTCTCCACCAACTTCTGATTTCTTTTCATAAACCTACAAACCAGTTTCCTCTGGTACTCTGGCTCTTGGTCAGATGGGCTATGTCTTTAGTTGGTATTGACATGTCCCAGTTTGGGTCTCACTCTTCCAGGGGTGCTATGGTTTCTAAAGCCTTTTGGGCAGGTTGCAGACTTGAGGACATTCTTGCTTGGTTGACTGGTCCAACAAGAACATTTTTAGAACATTTTACTGTAAATCAGTTCAGACAGCAACTTCAATTGTGGTTGATGTGTTTTAAACTAGCATAATGGGAGCCACCGGCCTTGACATAAAATGTAGATTTTCCTAATTAATGAAGTAAAGTCTTGATTTTTTTAAAGACACGGAGGCGAGTATTATCCCACCACAATCACTGTTAATGTATATTGTTCTATTCCCTCCCTAACAGTGAATCAAGCATTGCCACTGGCATCATCAGGATCCATCTTCAGGATTCCATGGTATTTTATCTCCAAGATCCTCCGAATTTCTCTACGAATTTCTTATCTATGAACTTTTGCCAAGAACCTTTATCGTTTATTTTAGCCATTGCTAGTTATTGTTCAATTTTTCCTTTGTTTTATGGTTCATCCTAATCTTCTTGCACAAGAAAAGGGCTCCGCTTGCAGTAAAGTTTGTACTCTATAGTCAGTTTGATTACCTTTTTGGTGCTCACTATTGTTATGTTTTTTTTGTCCCTTAGGCCAGGCTGTTGCTAAGCCTTTCGCGATTCGTAGTTCTTGACTGCTGCTATATTATTAAAGCAAGATTAGAAGCCATAATACTCACCTCCGAGTATTTAGTAAAATTAAGCCTTTCTTTCATACATTGCAGCGAAGATCTACCTTAAATAGCACTTATTTGGAGAGGACACCCGAGTCTGCTGTTGTTTGTGACTTGGAGGATAGACATGATCTGCTACCTATTTTGCTCCTGAACAATGTAAGGGTACTTTTCAGAGGAGTGGATGCTGGCTTAGGATATTACAAAGGAATCCATAGAGATCTGACCATATTACATATCATTTGCGCCCTCTAGTTATAGCATTTCTATAAAATCATTTTAAGCTAAGGACAGGGTTTTTTGTGTCAGTGTCAAAGCATAGAGGATGACGAATCTGTGAACAAAAGTTGAATTAGAATTGAATTTAAATAATGGAGCCAATAATTTAGATCATAGCCGATAAATAAATTACACAGGAGAAAAATTCTATGATGAAACTAACATTGGTCCACATCAGAGAATTTAAGCTCCACAGACTCTCTATTTTCTTTACATTTGCCCTTGATGGACAGTGGGGAATGGTTGTTAACACGTTCTCTAACCACAGTGTAAACAAATTTAGGACTTAACTCTCTATTAAGTTAATGCAATAGGAATATTATGTGTACAGTAGATGCTGTTTGGTTTCCCCAATTTTATAATTTCCTACTGAACTTTGCACAAACAAACATGAGAAAGGGGTGCAGAGAAATAGGCATCTGGGCACAGAGGAACATAAGACCAACTAAGAGGACAATAATTGGGATGTGGGACATAGGGCTTGTGCCTATTGTGCCTATTGACAGCTGCCTCTGCTACCACTTGCCACTTAACCTCCACACAGACACATAAACTCACAAACACAAAAAGTCCTAAAGCCTTAAATTTTGAAAAAGTATTGCTATCTAAACTCAGCCTTTGAGGTCATTGATTGTAAGAAATTGGGTTACTGGACTGAAACAGGGCTGTAGCAGCAACCAAAATCCCTGTCAGGTTGAAGTCACAAGCAACCTCAAATTAACCTATGCTTAACCCTTTGGTAGCTTAGCACAAAATCAGTCAGGCTTAACTTAGAGACAATGTGTAAATAATTCATTCAGTACTTCAAACAGTAATAAAGTGAAAGACAACACAAGAAACATACCACACCAAAACAGAAATATAGAGTGAAATGTAATAAATTAGCCAAGACTAAAAACAACAAAAGTCTAATCATTTGAACCAGAGATACGCAGCTTGAACGATTTCAGTGAATATAGCTCCAAAAAGCACAAAGTGGCAACTGTGGATATTTGGTTGTGCCAGACTGGGACAAAGTCACATGTTCAGGCTGACAGCAACTGACCCCAGGCCTTCTACAGGGACCCAGTTAGGCCTGCTAAACAAGAGTACCTTAATTCCTGGTTGCAGAGCAATGAGAAATCTTCAAGTTGAGTTGCGCTGGCTGGCATAGAGAGACCATTGCTAATGATGTGAGATCCTGCGCCAAGATGCAATGTGCAGCGACATCAGTTAAAATCTGTAGGAGCTTGCAGTTCAAAGTCCAGCTTTGTCACTGAGGAAGAGGCTGGGGCTTATAAAGGCTCGTCTAGAAATGCATCCGTGCACCATCGTCTGGTGCTGGTGAAGCCATTTGGGCTTGCGAGGACGTGCTTTGATAAGCACAGTGCTGCGTCAAGCTGGGATGGTTGTCTGCATCAAGATGCATGACACTGGGACAGGCTGGGGGAGCTGCTGAGGTGATGCGCCTGCCTGCCTGCATCAGGGTTGCAAGAGGGTGTGAAGCACTGAGCCGATTGTGGGCTTCAAGATTTATCATACTGATTCAAGTTTATGGAGCTGTTTAGGTGAAATGTGGTCCTGCATCAAACATTCGTGGCACAGAACAGCCTGCTATGTCCCTGCAGCTTGAGAACAGGAGGTCAGCTGACTGACTCTTAGAGATCTTTGAATACTAGGACACAGAGAGATGGTTGTTTCAGCTGGGCAGCTCACAGCAGAAGGGCTCTGGTGCAGAAACATCAGTCCATGGGCAGCAAAGCATGTCAGCAGGGAGAAATTCATAAGTGAACAATCTTTCTCCCTGTAGTGATCTCAAGAGTTGGGGCCAGAGGTTCAATATTTGTATCTGGTGCCTACTTTGAAAGAGGAGAATCTTCCAGAAGTCTCCACCACTCAGAGGTTCTTGGAATTTCCTCCCTCCCAGCCTTTGCTCCTGATTGTCTAGGGTTGCAGTAGACTGGAGTCAAAGCCCTTTGTGTGTGTGCTCAGACACAGACTTTGTGATGTGCAAGGGTGAACGGTGATAGCCCCTGCCCTTCTTTAACTCAGAGTAGCCATCCTGGAAACACCTACCTTAATTTTGTCTCACTGTCTGAGAACAATACACAGAAACCAATTGTCAGCTACATCTAATAACATGAGCCACAAATAGGCTGCAGGTACCAATTGGCTGGGACAGGAAGATGTCAACTTTCTAAAAGTGGCATTTCCGAAATTGTGAACAAAAAGCTGACTTTGCCATTAAAGAGGGTTTTTCATTGCAATTCCAAAGACACCAAACCTGAATTGCCTACCTGCTCGCAATTGGGAGTTATAGTTTATTAAATGTAATAAGGTAACTCCAATGTTATCTTATAAGAAAGAAGGCCTTACAGTAGTAAAAAGTGAATGTGGGAGTTTTTGACTTCCAGACAATGAAAAACGTAAAAATACATGTCCAACCTTTAAAATACACTGTACTCTGCTCTCTGACCTGTTTAGTGCCTGCCATGGGGCGCCTTTATGCTTTGAAAAGGAAGGTTTGGGCCTGGCAAAAGGTTTACTTTTCCAAAGCGACATGGCAATTTAAAACTGCATATTCAAAAGCATGGAGCCAATAAATGTCCTATGTCCAAAATATCATCAGTAAATAATTAAAGGTGCCTTTCCACAATACGATTCCCCATGCACTAAGGGTCATGTGTTACTTATTCTCATGCATTTCTCATTTCCCATACTTATAGTTCTTTTGCAGCTGTGCACATTACTCTGCTTATGACATAAGGGGCCCAACAGGTACATCCCACGGGGTGAGACTCCTCACCCTCGCCAAAAGGGATATGATGACCCTCGGGTCCCTTTTGTGGTGTTTATTGTGTGTCTGTATGTACTGGGATTTCACAGTTTTTACATGAGTGGTCACCTGCCTGGCCTGCTGTGTTTCTTAGCACTGATCACCTATTGGCATCCGCTTTGGCACCTACTGCATGGAGCGTGAATCTCGACTAGTTAGAAACAATGTTGAATCTGCATATCTTTGAGATGACATTTCTTCTCTCTCCAGGTTGGATCATACCTCAGATAGGTATTTTATCAGTAAGAGAACACTAATCATTACATACGCGTTTTGGTGTAGGGTAGGGATATGTGTTCCTGAAGAAGCACCAAGGATCTGGCTGGACTGGCTGGGCTGAGGGGGGCAAAATATGTTGACCCTACCAAATCCTCCTGAAGCCTACCTGGGGACCTTACGCCCTTTGGGTAGCATTCCATTTTTGTTTTTAAACCTGTCAAGGTGAACACAACATTAAATGTTATTTAGGTACCCCTTGGACAGGTTTAACACTTTTTTTGTCTCTAACTCTATCACCAGCCTACACAGAACAATCCCTCACAAACTAGGTCATCATTAAAGTATAATTAAAAAAGATCTACAAAAAAGTGGCCTTTCAACAGGCCTGTTGAACATTGCAGCATCAGTCAGATGAGGAGCATGCTCTGTGATAAAGCATGACACTAATTTTGGTGTGTGGTGGCACCAATTAATGGGTACAAGAACTCCATGACAGTTCTACTCAACCTCACATCTATCTATCTTTTCTTCTAGGAACAGCATCTTCAGTTGTTTACTGAGCTTAAAACTACACTCGTAGGCTGCAATAGCAGGCTTGAGACATGCTAAAAGGGCTACTTAAGTAGGTGACACAGTCATTGCTGCAGGTCCCTTAGTACCATTTACTTTTCAGCATGCAGTATCACTTGACTAGGGATTTACGAGTAAATTAAATATGCCAATTTCAGCGTAAGACAATTTTACCATGTTTAATGGAGAAAGTGCTTTATCGCTTGTCAGCAGTGATAAAGTGCACATAGTCCAAAGGACAGCAAAAACGTTATCAGCAGAAACTCAAGGAGGAAGGCAAAACGTTTGGGGGAAAGACCTTGCAGAGAGGGCCAAGCACAACACTTATCCATTGAGGATTGTAAGTTAAATGTTTCTATTATGATCAACAGGCCAGTATGTATCCTTGAAGAACTATTACACGAAGCATGTAAGAACAAGGTCCATATGCCAAGAGGCATTCATTCACAAAACACTCAGAAACAAAGACAATTGGTCTGTTTGCCAATGGTGAGCAAGTGATACAACTGACTTTGCCAGTGTCCAACCAGCTGTGTAAAACATATAGAAAATAGTTTGCTCTACTTTAAAGATGACCGCTGTGTTGCAGGATGCAACAAAATGTCAAAACTTGGTGACAAGGATACAACAGTGCATTCTGATTGTTTCTAGATGTTAATGCATTGCCTGATATAACAATGCAGAGGCGATCTTTAAAATATATATAGAAATCTTTTCTATGCTTTTTTCATGGCTGATGTCTGCTGTGGACTTTGCAATTGCCAGTGGATTGTAAAAGCCCCAAGTATTGATAAAGCCAATAGCAGTTACCATCATGGTGGAGGAGAGGCGTAGCAGTGCAAAAGAATATTCAGAAGACAAGGGAGCGAGATGTAATCTGGAGCAACAGGAAGAGAAAGATGAGATGAGTAGCAGCAGAGACAAATATCCCGACAACAGAATCAGCTCAGTAGCAGTGGAAAGAAAGACAAGAGATAGGCAGTGGGAAAGCAAAATATTCAGTAGATTGTGGAGCAAGCAGAAATCTGGAACAAAATGAAGAATGAAAAGAATGAGCCGGGATCTGGAGCAATGAGAAGGAATAAAAAAGGTAAAAAGAGTTGGAAGAGAAGAATAACAGCCAGGCACTACCGTGTAGTACTAAAAGACAAATGATGTGTAAAGATGCAAATAGAAAAATCTGTCTCTTTATATCAGCCAATGCTGGAATAGAAACGCTTGCTCTGAGCAGGCATTAAAAATGACACACATAAATGGCGCAGTGGACTCTCATAGATTCCACTGAGACATTTTTCTGGGCTTCCTAACGGAGGAAAGCCTCCCTTGCATACAGTATGCCTGGCGTAGGTATAATGTGGCTCAAGGGTTTACAAATTGGGCCAATGCAAGCATTGCACCACTTCATAAATTTGGTGCAGCGTTTTTGCCAACCTAACACCATATTAGCAGCAAACAAATGACACTAATGTGATGCTAAGTGGCGCGAGGCCTTCCTAAACCTGGACCAAAGTTTGGAATACACCTTAAATCTTAAATAAGTGCTCATGGCAAGTTGTTGTATGTTTGAGTGTCTTCGAAACAGCAGATAGAGTAGACAGAGGGTAAATGAAACAGCCCTACATATAAAATGAATTCTGCAGTTCTGTCTGTATCCATCTCAGATATAGAACTGGGCAATGGGAAGGCTTGTAAAGTCAGAGGTGCACTCTGACAACTCTAAGCTTCGAGGGAGGGCCTGTTTCTGTTTCATCCCAATTGCAGTCCACAGAAAACATCCCTGTCACTCCGGAAATTTTTTACAAATTACCTGTAAACAGATTTGACACACTGTTAAGAATTAGCTTGACAGAGTTTACAAGGTTCTCAGAACGTAGCACTGGCAAAGAAACAAAATAGATTTTTGAGGCAGTTATCTGCAAAATTACTCTTCATAACTCTGTAGTGACAGACGTTGAAGGTAGAGCTCAAATATATTCGTTTGAAGTTCAGTGCTTTGCAAAAAAGTAGAACAGACTATTTTGTAAGACATGGAGGAATTACCACAAAACTGAGCGCGCCATGGACAGCCCCACTTTCGGACTCTTAGCAAAAATCTGCTCCTGTGGAATGGGCCTTAGTTAGAGAGAGGTGTTTCTGTCCATCTAACCTTGAAAAAATCTAACGGAGGATGTGACTACTGGGTGCTAGACACTGGGGGGTGAATACATTTTGTAGGATGTGTTAGAAAAATTCACCCTCTGAATATTTGTTCATGGCCATCACTGGCCAGGAGTGATGTCGCTGGTGTAGTGCTTAGTCCCAGCAGGATCGGTGCTACTCACCACCGTGGACCCGATACTGCTCGTTTATCACTTGATACACAGTGCTCTTTATTGCTTACATTTGGACCTCTGCCACGCAGGACATCTGGTTTCTTTCTAGAGTCTATGAGCACGTTTGGAAAATGTAAGGGCAGTCGCTGTACCTGCAGGAGAATATTCTGGCTAGATAACCTACTTTTCAAATGAACAGCAACAGTAAATCACTGTGGGTCGTACCCATCAGTCAGCCAATGAAAGACACAACACAAGACTGAAAGGGCCAGATAGTGAGGCTGGTTTTAGTCAGGCGCTGTGCGTAAGAACTTGTCTAGTGTTGTAGGTGCTTGGAGAAGTAGTGGAGAAGTACCATATGCAGGTCTCTGAGCACACAGAGGAACATGAAGTTGTTACAGTCAGAGCCAAAAAAGCAGTAGGAATGTTGGAGGCCAATGTTGGCTGCCTCTTCCCTCCCAATGAGTAAACATGCAACGAAGTAACAAGGCTGTCATGGAAATGAGAGTGGATCAATTCACGTTCATCTGGTCACTCATGGTCTCAATGGAGCAGTGCTAACTTTGAGCCTGTGGTTGCCGGTGGAGGGCACTGACACTTATTTCTGAGGGCTGGTGCTTATTTTTCGGCATCAGGCGTTGACTGTGAACAATAGACACATGCAGGAAAGACCGAGGAAAAGAAAGATGTAAAAGCATCCCAGAGGGAGAAGGCAGAACGCTGCAAGAGTGAGCTAAAGGGCCAGGGAGTGGCTATAAATGGATTAAAGAGAGCTGAGATGCCTTTAGGATTACGCTGCTTCGAATTCTGTGCACGCACATTGAATTGCAGCAGCCGCATGTTTCAGAGAAGAGTTTTGGTCACGGCACGTTTTTATTTGAAAATTAACCACTGCCAAGGAGCTACTTTTAAAATAGTCTGCGGACTCTGCCTTGTCAGGCCCAGCTGCCTTGCTGTCCTCTTGTTCTGCTGAGAGGTGCGTTCCAAGGGCTTGGAACTTCGGCGCACGGCACACTGGATTGACACGTAGCCGAACTGGAAAGACGCAGCCTGTCTTCCTGCGAGAAGGCTCGACGCAGCGCATGGCGTGCAACAAAAATTTCCCTGCATCGCCCACCGGATCGATGCAGCTCCCGTGACTTCGTCCTGCATGCCTAGGATTTCTCTGCATTGTCCCCAGGGGCCAAAATACACCGCAACCCGAAGAGGATCCAAGTCCATGCGCTGGAAATCGACGACAAGGTCCTTGCTGTGTGAAAAATATTGACGCGTCGTCTGTGTGCGCCTGGAGAAACTGACGCACTCCTCCTCGTTTTCCAAGCATCTCCTCCTCTGCGGTCCCTTGTGGATAATTTAGACACAAACCAGGTACTTTGTGCTTGCAAGAGACACTTATTGCTTTTAAGAACTTAAGACTCTTTTTAACATTCTCTAAAGTGATATTTCAATGTTTGCTTATCAAATATTTATTGTTTCGACCTTATTTTACCCAGCCAAATATTCTATATTTTTCTAAACCTGTGTGGTGTATTTTTGTGGTGTTTATACTGTGTTATTTCATGACTTATTGCACAAATACTTTACACATTGCCTTCTAAATTAAGCCTGACTGCTCAGAGGGTGGGCACAGGATAATCTGGATTGTGTGTGACTCACCCTACCTAGAGAGAAGGTCCTTGCTTGGGCAGAGGGTAACCTAACTGCCAACCAAAGACCCCATTTCTAACATGATGTTATTACGTAGATCAACTGTACTGTGTCTATTTATCTTGCTTTGATTTCAGGCAGTTTCAGTTACGCTGGGATTCATATATGTGGGTTTTAGACTAGGCACAGTAGTCCACTGCTGCTTCTATGCTTTTTTTTCGTTTAATCCTCTCATTAAGGGTGGCCCTTTAATAGGTTTGGTAATTCAGGGCACCTGGATGATCATTATGGGGGTCATTATGACCCCGGCGGGCGGCGGGAGCCGCCCGCCTGGAGGGAACCGCGAATGACGGTGCGGTCATTCTGGCTTTCCCGCTGGGCCGGCGGGCGACCGCCAAAAGGCCGCCCGCCGGCCCAGCGGGAAACCCCCCTCAACAATGAAGCCGGCTCCGAATGGAGTTGAGATGGTGCGACGGGTGCAGTGGCACCCGTCGCGATTTTCAGTGTCTGCTGTGCAGACACTGAAAATCATAATGGGGCCCTGTAAGGGGGCCCCTGCAGTGCACATGCCAGTGGCATGGGCACTGCAGGGGCCCCCAGGGGCCCCACGACACCTGTTCCCGCCATCCTGTTCAGGGTGGCGGGAAGGGGGTCGGAATCCCCATGGCAGCGCTGCTTGCAGCGCCGCCGTGGAGGATTCCCTGGGGCAGTGGAAAACCGGAGGGAAACCGCCGGTTTCCCTTTTCTGACCGCAGCGTTACCGCTGCGGTCAGAATAGCCCCTGAAGCACCGCCAGCCTGTTGGCAGTGCTTCCGCGGTCGTTGGCCCTGGCGGTCCATGACCGCCAGGGTCAGAATGACCCCCTATGTCTAGCACAACATCACTGGGGTTTAGAAAAAATGTTCTGAGTTGGGAAAGCAAATAATCTGTGGAATCAGATTAAACACAGAGAATTCCACAGATTATTCATAATTCGTACTTGGATTTTTACTCGGAGATATAGGCAGCTTTAAGAAAATGGTGTCCCTTTGGGTAAATGGTCCTGGTAACCCTTGTTACTGGGTCCAGAAGAGATTATGAACATTTCCTAGTGAGGGCCTAGTTATCATCTTTTAACAAGGTCTCAAGAAACATACATGTTTCTTCTTTTGCACACAAGGAGTCTCATTAATTTTACACTATGAGCACTCTAGTAGGGCTTGATGGCTAACTGGGTACATGTTTCTAATACTTTTTGAATGTTTCGAAAAAACGCACAAATATGAACCATAATAAACAAATGACAACACTTTTTGTGGTTGGATTTCCACTTTTTTTCAGAAAATCATAGATTTTTTGATGGATGCTAAAAATATTTTTGGGGATGTTACTTAATATGATATGTACAGGTGCTCTTTTACATCCGTATTCTCATCAATCGCCAGTCCTTATTATGTACCTAATCAAAGCTATTAGAATTTCGACTACACTACAATATAGATTATCTGGGTAAGAGAGATCTGAAAATTATTAATTAATTTCTTCTCAGGAGCAGATCTACTGTAGTAGTATAAATAGAATAATGTACAAATGTGAGTGAATTATTATCAGGCTTGTCGATGCTCCAACTGAATTTCCAAGAAAAAATATATTCCTGCTTTTTAAGATATCCTGTGGGGCAATCCTCCTCACGAGTAGTGTGAGAACGTCAGAAATGGACAAACCACAAATAGCAAGTAAGACCCTAAACTAAACAGCAAATGCAGCCACATTACTAAATATAAGGTATCAACTCTGCACACATGGAGAAAATGCCAACAGGTGAAGTAGATTTAGAATCTACCTATTCTAAATAGTGTTGGTAAGTTAGGAACACCATAAATAAATGTGTTGGCACAAACTGGTCCTTACTTCAACAAATACAGACAGGGTAGGAGAAGATTCACGGAACCTGTCATCCAAAGAGTGGTAATGGGATGGTTTACTTCGGTGCAGAATGCCATCATACTCCACTCTACCCTGCACCTGTTTCAAATCTCACTTTCAAAGTAAATGTGCCCTTCATTCCTGAATCCTACTCCTCATGGGCATGGCAGTGCTGTAATGACCCTCACAGAATATCCATTCAGACATGCCTCTGAATAAAATTCATAGCTTTTTCTTTGATTACTGTCAAATAGGAGCTTGAAATGCAAAATCTGACCCCGATCTCAGCACACTCTTCTCAGCTCAGTGGGGCTCGCTCAATTCATGCACTCATTTTGCTCACTGGCTAAACATAAAATGCAAATTAAAAAGGTTGGTCACTTCCGCTATGGATCGAAATAGTGGAGAGAGCGCATGCAGCAATGTACAGCACCATAAGTGCCTTTTGCTTTTCAGATGTGCCCATGGCCAGAGATCCTGTAAGGTGAGGTAGGACAGCTGCCTCAGAGTAACATCTCTAAGTGATGTCAAATACACATACAACAGCATGAAAGTCCTACTGAAAGCACAGCACTCTGGTGGGGACATGCGGCTAAACATCTGAGAATTTGGTGCAAGGCAACACAGCAACTCATCTTGCTGGTCTGCCCTTCCTCAACAGGAAAGGGCAGCAATGTGCTGTGTCTATGAGATATGGTGCATTCCTTTTCCTTCCAACTGCGCTGGTTCCATTTTGCACCATGGTATGAGGGTGTCTGCATTATCTGCAGGAAAGGGCACCTTCCTGCACTAAAACAATCCAGATAGGCTTTTTCATCTGCAGCACACATAGTGGAAAAAATTAGGAGAAATAAAGATGCATGAACATCCCTGGGTGTTGCTTGGGAAAACCCACCTCAACACCCATGGAACACTTGCCCAGTGCAGACTGAGGCACGGCAGCAATTTGGGCTGCCTTCCCCTACTCTATACTTATGAGGCCATTCAAAGCCACGCAAAGTAGCTTTGCTTGGCCTCATAGATGTGGTTGAGAGGTTTGCTCCTAAAATGACACAATGGTGGTGCAAGTCCCTCATAAATATGTCTCAAGGTGTTGTGCATTGAACATTATGTTGCAGTGGCTATTATTACCGGAACTAAATCAGGGGCCATATTATAAACAGGTGCATTGGCTCAGAGAAGATCTGTGTGCCTGTTGGAAAAAAGTTTACACTTAACTTAGAAACTCTCTGAGTTAGTTCATCAGCAGTATTCAGCACAGCTCAGAAACAAGGGACCTTTCTTGAACTACTGTTCAGGCAGCAAAAATGTCTGTGTGCCCTTTTTTAAGTCAATGTCTGTCCAAGGAATATACACTTAGGCCCATATTTATGGGCTGTTGATGCAGGGCAGGGCTGTTGATGCAGGGCAGCACAGCAAGTCACGTAACTACAGTACCCTGGCTCAAAGGGGAAGGAGAGGAATGCCCAATACCTATGGCATACTTCTCATTCCTGTCTTTCCCCACTGTGATGGTGCTGTTTTAGCAGCCTAGCTCCATATCAGGCACCTTGCACCATGATGCAAGGATCTCACCTTGCATGCAGGACTGTTTTTGTACAGCTGCAGGGAAGGAGCACCTATCTACACAAAATCAGTCCTGGTAGACAGTTTTCTCTTTCTCATATATGCTGCTGAATGCAACACACATAGAAGGAGAAAGAACATGAGGAGAAACAAGGTATATGGTATTTAGCTGGCGCGTCTAACATTCTTGAACCATGTCTGCATGTTTCACACACCCTCAAATCATAAAGCTCAGTGCAGAGGAAGGCGTGGGGAGGGGGAGTATACTTTACACTTGTATAGCCCTCGACCTGAGTTCACCAGAGTGCTCACATGCAGTAAGATCTATCTTTTGCTGTTGGGGTTTGCCATCTTATAAAATAGCCTAGATGTGAAAGAGTTTTGTCAACTTGATGTATCTGCTTAGACGTGTAATCACACTCCTAAATTTAAATGACTCCAGTATTTATTTATTTTCTAAAGAAGTACAAATTTCTTTACCAGCACTTAGTGGCCTGGTATTACTAATATTTAACAGTTTCCCAGAACGTGACCTGCTGTAGTTAAAGTAAATGTTTCTTTGTCTTACCTCAAGTTTCCTACTGCCGATCTGCAACTGGATTGTTGTGCCAATGGGAGACGAGGCATGGATATATAAGGGAGCAGGAAGGCATGAGGAGAATCACCAGCCTTGTAGGTGTGACTGATTTATTGAATGTGAGAACATTCATACTTCAGTGTTATTTGTCTTTTATATTTGGTATGTACTGGTTGAACCATTTGATTGATGACATGATTGCTGAGTGCTCAAGATCTGGTCAATTACACAAGCACACTAAATCACTACATATAAAAACTCTCAAACCTAAGTACCAATAATGGGGTTCTTTTCACTGAGGGGATTAAATAAGCTCAAGTTATCATTGTGATTTTGAGCCCTAGGGATTTTATATCTGAGTTAAAATGTCATACTATATATTGAATTCAACAAGCAAAGGACCTAAAACACTTGTTAGGGAGGGACATAAATTAAAGACATCAATAACATACCCTACATGCTGATACTCAACAGCAAAACATTTACCTCAGGTTGTTCCTTCAGTTTTACTGTCTCTGTGCTCCCTATCAGGTTCAGTGCTTAATTTGTAAATACAAATGTTCCGGTGCCCAAAGCTCTCCTCTGAAACATGCAGCTGCTGCAACCAACTGTGCTAGCACGGAATACTGAGGCAGCGTAATCCTTAAGCCATATCGGGCCTCTTTAAACAATTTACAGCCACTCCCTACCCTTTCAGCTCACTCTTGCTGCTTTCCCTCCTGGTGACACGTTTTTCACTTCCTCCCTCTTTCATATGTGTCTTTTACTCACAGTAAATGTTTGTGCCAGAAAATAAGTACTGGTGCCCGCACCGGAAACCACTGGTACAAATTAAGCACTCACGTGTATGTATAAATATATGATCTACTTGCACAAAGCTCTGTCAACTTTGCAAGCTCTCAGCATTACCTAAAATGTAAAGAAATGTTCCCTGACCTCTCCAACACCGCTCCCCGACGTTCCTCTGTATGTAAAAAAACATCATATGGCTTATCTTATAATTTTCTTTATTGACATCACACGTAAATGTGATATCTGGACCCTACCTCCTTTTGCCATACCCAGCTGAATTCTCCCATCCACACGCACTGTGGGTGCCCCTGCTCGCAAACAGAGACTCAATAGAAGTGGTAGAGAGCACCCAATCATGGAGAGATTAAGCCCCTGTCTGCCCATTCGGTCCAAGAAGTTGAAGGTGGTGGGAGTCCTGTCTCAACAACTTAACTGCTGACAGACATTTATTTAATGGAAGCTTCCAAAAATGCCCAAGTGCGCCTTTGGAAGTCTTAGCTATTAAATCTTTGAGGTGCCAGATTCTCTTTCCTTCATCCACCCTATTTCTTAATGAGTTAATCTTCATTATTGGAGACTACAATTGCAATGGCTTAGAAAATATCAACACAGCAACACTTTTGAGGACCTAACTGCCAACAAAACTCACATCAGAAGGCCTCAGTCACTGTGGCCTCCAAAATATGGCAGTGACCAATGGCAACCTCTGTTATGGCATCACAGTTCAATCTTAATAATGGAGACAACTTGACTAGCCTGGGCTCCTGATGACGTGCATGTTCTATGGTATTGTTACATGTAGAAGTAAGAAGCAATTAAACTAATAATCGTGGTCTCACTGTGTCGGAAGTCATGACTGTGGAAAAGATATACAACTTTTGCAGGAAACAGTTGAGGCCCCAAGTCACAATGCCATGGAATGTGAAAACTGTGGGGGAACAAGGAGGAAGGCCCAATGTGAGACCACACGTGGCTGAACAGTAAAAAAAATGACATGGCCATAGCAATACGTGCTTTGGATTGATAATTTGTGGCAACCATTTTGGTATCCATTAAATCATGCATATACGCATCTTCGGATTGGGAAAGTGGGCATTCGGACATTGGCCGATGGGCTGGTGCTTCAGGGTCACCTGTAGGCTGTGTTTTTTAATAAGGTCTGTCAATTTAAATTTAAATTTAAATTTACTGTTCAGTTAATTAAAACCATTACAAGAAAGCACAGTGGATAATATTTGCATTAAAATGTGGTAACATTTCAAAAGAAAGGAAGAGGAAACCAAAAAACCTGTTAAGACGGAGTTAGTGTTTGCCTCCGTTTTCAGCAAGAGGCACTTACGTTTCATTTTGCCCCACATGCACCAGGCTGTCCACCCCCACTGACTGGGCTAACAGCCGCCTGAGAATTGTCACTTATTTTGCACCTCTAGACAAGGCCCAAGCAGCCAAATGTGAAAAGCAGAGATTGGACGTCTCCATGCAACTCCGCGCCCCCAGAGCCAAAGTTACTGGAATTATTAACTCTCTCCTATCGGCTGCTAATATGGGACAATAGCACAGAAGGTGTAGCCATCAAAAGCTCTGTCAAACAGCCTACAGAGTCTTACTGTCTTCCTTGCCCCCACCAGCAGCTGTTATGTGGGGCCAGCATCAGAGGCAGGCTCGGAGTGGGTAGGGGCTTACAATAATGTCTCTAGGCCAGTATTGTTTTGACCGTGGCAGACTTCAGCTTGGCACTCCAGTGGGACTGGCACAGATGCACAGAAGTAGTGTCCTACTCCCCTGTTGTGCTGTTAAACTAAGACGGGGTGTTGAAAGCACAGCAGCCTTAGTGGGGTCAGGTGACGTGGCCTTTGGGACATCATCACCTCATCCCTCCTGAAGCAGCAGCAGCCCTGTGCCTTTCTGTTGCTGGCACCTCAGCCCTAGTGTCTTTCAAGCCATGGTGGATCGGGGTTTCCATGGGCCTCCCTGTGAGGCATATTTCCCAACGAGGAAAATTGAGAGGATATGATGTTAAATTTAGATTTGCCAACTTTGGAACTAGTGAATAGGTTTGAGTCCCAGTGTGAGCTCAACATCCTGTGATTCTGGGCAAATCACTTTATTTCCAAAGGCCTAAAATAAAAATGAATTTGACCTTGTATAATGTAACTGATGCTCATATAATCCCTCTGATGCCCTTCGGCTGAGGTCATGCTATATAACATTACTATAAAAAATAAACTTCTGTTTGTTCATGTTTTAAGAGGCTGCAAAGGCCTGAGCATGCTATTGAAAGAGGATGCCTGCTATAACAATAAAACCAGCCATATACCTTTTTAACATGGCTTTTCTGCCTTTGTTTAGCTTACCACAGTCACAGATCGTTAAGGAAACTTTACACCACATTATATACTACTTTTACCCTAACTTTACTGTACAAAGTACATATTGATCAGATAACAAAATACTGGCTTTAGGTTTTTCTTCATTTTCTTATCACACAGGACATTAAAAAAACAAGTTGATGGCGATCATAACCAGATAAGGAGTAGTGGGCTTTGGGCTGTTTTATTTCACCTCACCCACCTGGCCAAAATGTATTGCTTCTAGTTTTTACCAATGTTTCTGGCTCTTTAAGACTTAAAATAGATAATTTACCAAACATTTCTTAACAAGCATTGGCAAAGCCAATAAATCTTGCCCATGGTTGAGCTTTTGGCTTTGGCGGTTGGGTGGTGGTGGGTAACAGGACTGTTATATAAGGCACTATGGGGGTGATTCCAACCCTGGCGGTCGGTGATAAAGCGGCGGCCAACCCGTCAACAGGCAGGCGGTCCAAAAAATGGAATTCTGACCCTGGCGGGAACCGCCAACACAGCCCGCCACTTTAACACTCCGACCGCCACGGCGGGACAGACAAACAGCGCGGCGGTCACCGCCAACAGGCAGGCGGCAGACAATGTACCGCCCACCCTATCACAACTCACCAATCCGCCACCTTTTCCGGGGCGGGAGCCCCGCCGATAAAAACACGGCGGAAACAGACTATGAACGGGAAAACGCTCACCTCTACACACTCCACGAGGAATCTGGACAGCATGGAACCCGAATTAAACATCCTACCAGCTATTGTCTACCTGCTCATCTACCACGAGTACGAACGCCGGCACAGACGACAACGGTGAGTACTGCACCTACGACACAGGGGAGGGGGGAGGAGGAAAGGTTACGGGCACACACATACGCCACCCCCCAACCCCCCCACCCCAAATACCCACACCCCAATGCAGAGCAACAAGTCAGAGTTACACCCCCCAAACCTCCCGGAATAATGCAAAGACATCATTAAAATGATGTTTAAATTTTACGTACATAATAGCTCTATTTAAGTTATTAGAAATATGCAATATGAAAGATACAAAATAAAGAATGAACATAGTGAAAAATATATACATAGGCAATAAGTCCTGCACATTTTGTCAAAGTTCCATAGTCTGTGGGCCAATGTGCACAAACACATGGGCAAAGCCCACACAGGAGACCAGATACCATTGGAGAGAACACTGCTGGGGCATCAGATGAGAAAACTACAGGCACCTCAGGGGGAAGGGAAGGGGGGGCACCTCAGCCACATGAGTCCACGACGCCAGATCCACGAGGGGCCACCATGCCCACTGTACCATCCTGGGGAGTGCAAAGCCACAGTCTCACAAGTCTCTACAGTGGGTGGCTTGCCCACTGTACCATCCTGGGGAGTGCAAAGCCACAGTCTCACAAGTCTCTACAGTGGGTGGGTTGCCCACTGTACCATCCTGGGGAGTGCAAAGCCACAGTCCATCAGCTGGATTACCGACTCCACTGGTAATGGAGGAGGAATGGTGCCCAGAGTGCTTCGTGAAGCCCTGCTCGACACAGAACCGGCACTGTCAATGGGCCAGCGGTGCTTGAGACGGCGGAGCCCAGCGGAGCAGTGCTTGAGACGGCGGGGCCCAGCGGAGCGGTGCATGAGACGGCGGGGCCCAGCGGAGCGGTGCTTGAGTTGAAGGGCCCAGCGGTGCGGTGCTTGACAGGAAGGGCCCAGAGGAGCGGTGCTTGACAGGAAGGGCCCAGCGGAGCGGTGCTTGAGACGGCGGGGCCCATTGGAGCAGTGCTTGAGATGAAGGGCCCAGCGGAGCGGTGCTTGACAGGAAGGGCCCAGCGGAGCGTGCTTGACAGGAAGGGCCCAGCGGAGCGGTGCTTGAGACGGCGGGGCCCAGCGGTGCGGTGCTTGACAGGAAGGGCCCAGCGGTGCGGTGCATGACGGGAAGGGCCCAGCGGAGCGGTGCTTGAGACGGCGGGGCCCAGCGGTGCGGTGCTTGACAGGAAGGGCCCAGCGGAGCGGTGCTTGACAGGAAGGGCCCAGCGGAGCGGTGCTTGAGACGGCAGGGCCCAGCGGAGCAGTGCTTGAGACGGTGGGGCCCAGCGGTGTGGTGCTTGACAGGAAGGGCCCAGCGGAGCAGTGCTTGAGACGGCGGGGCCCAGCGGAGCGGTGCTTGAGATGAAGGGCCCAGCGGTGCGATGCTTGACAGGAAGGGCCCAGCGGAGCGGTGCTTGACAGGAAGGGCCCAGCGGAGCGATGCTTGAGACGGCGGGGCCCAGCGGTGCGGTGCTTGACAGGAAGGGCCCAGCGGAGCGGTGCTTGAGACGGCGGGGCACAGCGGAGCGGTGCTTGACAGGAAGGGCCCAGCGGAGCGGTGCTTGAGACGGCGGGGCCCAGCGGAGCGGTGCTTGAGATGAAGGGCCCAGCGGAGCGGTGCTTGACAGGAAGGGCCCAGCGGAGCGGTGCTTGAGACGGCGGGCCCAGTGGTGCGGTGCTTGACAGGAAGGGCCCAGCGGAGCGGTGCTTGACAGGAAGGGCCCAGCGGAGCGGTGCTTGAGACAGCGGGCCCAGCGGTGCGGTGCTTGACAGGAAGGGCCCAGCAGAGCGGTGCTTGAGACGGCGGGGCCCAGCGGTGCGGTGCTTGACAGGAAGGGCCCAGTGGAGCGGTGCTTGACAGGAAGGGCCCAGCGGAGCGGTGCTTCTCACGGCGGGGCCCTGTTCAGCAGTGCTTCTCACGGCGGGGCCCTGTTCAGCGGTGCTTCTCACGGCGGGCCCTGTTCAGCGGTTCTTCTCACGTGGCCCTTGTTCAGCGGTGCTTCTCACTGCGGCCCCTGTTCAGCGGTGCTTCTCACGGCAGGGCCTTGTTCAGCAGTTCTTCTCACGGCGGCCCCTGTTCAGCGGTGCCTGTCCTGTGTTTCTAGGGAGCCAGACCTGGCCAATACCTCCCGCTCAGTCGCCATCCGACTTTGCGGTCGCGGGCCCTCCTGTGATGGAGTCCTGGACCCGTGGGTGTCGTCCGTCACACCCGGAATGGGGCTGGTGGGGCCCTCCTGTGCAGCTCGCCTGCTGCCTGACTTCTCCGCCCTGCTGCCCTTGCCCTCCTTCGCTGATGCTCTGTGGCCTTTGCCTCCCTTTGATGATGTGGCAGGTGACGGGGCAAGGCTACTATTGTCCTCTTCCCAGGGGGTGGGCTGGCTGTCCCCTTGCTGCTGGCCGATGTTCCTGCCCTAGGAGCTGGTGGACTCCAATAGCCCTGCACTATGGTCATAGTAGATGCAGGGCTGGTGGTGGCTGAGGTGCTCTTTGGACTCTTACCAGATGGAGGGGGTGGGTCAGTGTTAGGAAATAGGTCAAGGTTAGAAAGGAAAAGCATTTTTGAAAGACAGGGACGGGTAGGTGTAGTGGTTATGGGAGTGGAGGAAGAGGATGTGGTTGTAGGAGTCAAGTGTGCTGTCTTTGGGTGCAGGTGCTTGTGACGGAGGCTGTCGTGAGGTGGATGGCTGTTGGGTGGGTGGCTGCCTGCGTTTGTGTGGTTTGGAAGAGGGGGTGACAGACACACTGGGAGAGGACACAGGGGACGTGTAACGGCAGTGGGGGTGGTGACTGCACGTGTGCGGACTGTACTGGAGGGTGTGCTGGTGATGGAAGTACTGGCTGATGGTGGTGTGCATGCAGGTGTGAGTGGAGACGTCACAGGGAGGGAGGAGGGAGACGAGGAGGTGGGGGACACAGAGGTGGTAGTGACTGCTGGCATGTCTGCATCTGGATGTTGCTTGGGTGAATGCTTGTGTGATCTGTGGTGCTTATGTCTGGATGAGCTGCCCTTGGGTGTTGAGGAGTGTGCAGGCTGGTCTGATGGTGTGGATGGGATAGGCAAGGGAACAGGAGACTGGGACTGGGTGGAGGGAGTTAGAAGAGGGAGGCTGGAGACAGGGACAATGGCTGCCGTCAGTGCTGAGGCCATAGCGCTGAACGATCGCTGATGGGCAGCCTGACCCGAATGAATGCCCTCCAGGTATGCATTGCTCCGATGCACCTCCCTTTCTACACCCTGGATGGCATTCAAAAGGGTAGACTGCCCAACAATGATGGTCCTCAGGAGGTCAATGACCTCCTCACTGAGGGCAGCAGGGGTAACTGGGGCAGGGCCTGAGGTGCCTGGGGCGAAGGAGAGGGCCGGCTTCCTGGCCGAGCGGGCACGGAGCAAAGGCTGAGAGGCTGCTGGGAGGGCGGGGCTGCTGCGCTGGGTGGCGGCTGTACCTGTTGTGGCGGTGGGCACGGATGTTGCCGCCACTGCAAGGGAGCTCCCTTCCGAGGACGTGTCGGTGTCGCTGACGTCTCCACGGGTCCCCGTTGTGGAGCTCCACTCGCCCTCCGTCTCACTGGTGTACTCGGAGTCTGTTGCATGGCCCTCCGGGGCCATGTGAGATGCAGCTCCCTCGTGCGCCGATGCCACTTCTCCTCTGCCTGATGATGCTAATGCACACATGAACAGGGAGATAAAGAAAATGGGGGGGGGAGAAATGAAGACAGGTTGAGTGCATGCATTGGCAACACCGTTGGCGGAGAGGACAGAGACAGAAGCCCCCAGCACTTGGCCGCGCAATCGGGGTACACTACTCAGTTATTGTGACTAGGCCTACAGGTCTATGGACGACAAATGGGTGAGGCCGGACCATGGATAGCTGTACTTGGCACCCTACAGAGGTGGGGGGTGGGGGCACAGGGCCATGCCTAACGGAAGGGCCTAGCCTACAGAATGCGCCCTGACGTACGGATACCCACAGCCCTCCTCCCCCACCCAGACACCTCCACTGCACGCAAAGATAGCTGAATGTGCTGATACTCACCCCCTTGTGTCTGCTGTGATGTCCTCACGCGCCCATCCAAATCGGGGTAGGCCACCGCCAGGATCCGGGACATCAGGGGGATCAATTGGCGGCTGGCACCCCTCCTACGTTGGGAGGCCATCCCCAGCAGAGACTCAGCGGTCTTTCTGGTCCCGCGGCGGATGTCCTCCCACCTCTTTCGGCAGTGGGTGCCCCGTCTGTTGTGGACCCCCAGGGCCCGGACGTCCTTGGCGATGGCACGACAAATATCGATCTTCTGATGGGCACTGACCTATGTGACATGTACAGGGTGGGAAAGGAAATATCATCACTTTTCTGCCAGGTCAATGTGAGTGGCCCCCCCTCTCCAACCTTGCCATGTGGCACATGCTCTCATCTGTCGTGCGTTGCACTCCTCATTCGCTCACCTCCCCACCATCTTACATCCACCCCACTCAACACAGGCATAGCCCATTCAACGTGCACCCTGTGTACTAACCTGTTGGTCTGGAAGACCGTAGAGTAGCGCATACTGGGGGAGGACCCCATCAACAAGTTTCTCCAATTCTTCTGAAGTGAAGGCAGGGGCCCTTTCCCCAGTCGCAGCAGCCATTGTATCTCCCAGACCGAGGTCACAGCAGCACTTGCAGTATAGGTCCTCTCCTGTGGATGATCAGGTCTCGAGTGATTAATCAGATAGAAAATGGCAGTCACGCCCGCGGCGGTGCGTACCGCCGCGGTGTGTACCGCGACCGCCGGCATACATCGTCATTGGCTCCTGAAACCCATAGGGTTCAATGTTAACCAATGCGGCTTAGCACCGCGGTCTTCGACCGCCTACCGCCACGGTGTGCCACGCCAGCGCATTGACCTCAAATCCCACTGTCACACTTCACAGGTCAGTCAGCCCCCATTTCAAGGGCCCACATGGCCTAATTTCTACTGCGTCACACAGGCCTAGGCCTTGCATTGCCACTCATACAAGACTTTCAATGCATAGCGATTCGTTTACTGTGCAAGCTGTGTGAACGAACCTGTGGGTTGCTTGACTCTGTGCTCCATGTTGTCCTTCCTAGGCACCGTCCGCTTGGACTTGCGAGGAGAAGGATGAATCCTCCCGTGTACCGACCGCTGGTGGACCTGTCGACAATGGAAGAACGACATATCATACTTAGATACAGGCTTGACCGAGCCACTATACATGAACTGTGTGCCCAGCTGGAGCCAGACCTGATGTCCCCCATCCGCCAACCCACAGGGATTCCCCCTCTGGTGCAGGTTCTGTCAGTACTCCATTTTTTGACAAGTGGGTCTTTTCAGACAACAGTGGCCATGTCATCAGGGATGCAAGAAGACGGCGGAGGCCCAGCTGGGTATGGCCTCCCAACATGAGAGGGGTGCCCGTCGCACCATGACCACCCTGTTGTTCCTGGTGGTGGCGTATCCGGAGTTGGATGGGCGCTTGAGGGCATCACAGCAGCCACAAGGGGGGGAGTACAGTCACATTCATCTGATTCTGCGTGCATTATGAGGTGTCTGGGTGGGGGAGGAGGGCAGTGGGTTCTCCTAGGCCAGGACGAGCTTGGTAGGCAAGGTCGCTTGAGAGGCAGGTTCAGTGGAACCCCAACCCCACTAGGGGTTAGTGCCATCTACACCTAGTCAGTCTCCTGTGACTTCCATGTGTGCAGCAATCGGGATTAGGCCTTGTACCCCATGGGCATGTGAATATTCTAGGAACTATTCGTGCATGGCGTAGTGCATAGGGCTGCTGTGTCTGTAGTGTCCGCCAACGGTAGTGGTGTTGCATGCACTGAACATGACTTTCTTCTGTCTTCCCCCCCCTTTTTTGTGGTCTTCCTGTTCTTGTGTGCAATAGCATCATCAGGTGGAGGAGCAGTGGCACCGGAGCAGGAGGGAGCTGCATCCCACTTGTCCCTGGAGTCTGAAGCCACCAGTGGGACGGAGGGCGAGGGAAGTTCCACGGCAGGGACACGAGGTGACGGCAGTGACAGCGACTCCTCCTCTGAAGGGAGCTCCCTTGCGGTGGTGGGCCCCTCTGTGCCCCCGCATCAACAGGTACAGCCGCCACCCTCCACCAGCACTGCCCTCCCAGCAGCCCCTCAGCATGTGTCCCGTGCCCGCTCACCCAGGGAGGTAGGCATCTCCTTCGCCCCAGGCACCTCAGGCCCTGCCCCAGTCAGTCCTGCTGCCCTCATTGAGGAGGCTATTGACATCCTGAGATCCCTCACTGTTGGGCAGTCTACCATTCTGAATGCCATCCGGGGTGTTGAGAGGCATTTGCAACAAACAAATGCATACCTGGAGGGCATTCAATCGGGCCAGGCAGCCGAACAGAGAGCATTTCAGGCTCTGCCTCTGCACTGATGGCAGCCATTGCCTCTGTGTCCATCCTCCCCCCTCCAACTTCCTCCACCCAGACCCAATCCCCTGTACCTCAGCCTATCCCAAGCACACCATCAGACCAGCATGCACACACCTCAACACACAAAAGTGGCTCAGGCAAACATAAGCACCACACATCCCAC
The DNA here is from genome assembly GCF_031143425.1 of Pleurodeles waltl. NCBI lineage: Eukaryota > Metazoa > Chordata > Amphibia > Caudata > Salamandridae > Pleurodeles > Pleurodeles waltl. Next base: position 1,428,994,180 of record NC_090446.1, read on the forward strand.
AGGCACTCACACAAGCATCATACCCATGCAGACATACCAACATCCACTGCCTCCACTGTGTCCCCCTCCTCCATGTCTCCCTCCTTCCTCCCAGTCTCATCTCCACTCACACCTGCATGCACTACATCTTCAGTCACTACCTCCATCACCAGCACGCCCATCACCACACACTTCTCACATGCACTCACCACCCCCACTACCATTCACACATCCCCTGTGCCAGCCAAACAGTGCAGAATATCTACTATTAAGCAAGTGGCTGAGTAAATAGTGATCTTTTTTTGCTATTTGCACGGCTGCCAGCCAAACAGTACAGAACCTCCAATATTCAGCCGGCACCAGGATAAATAGTGAAGTTCTTTTACAGGACTGTCCAACATACAGTTCAGAATCTCAACTATTTAGATACCAGCCTGGTGAATCGTGAAGTTTTTCTGTTATTTGACCGGGAGCTCTCTGCTATTTTACCTATCAGCCAAGTAAATAGTGAGGTCTCTCTGCTATTTTCAAGGCTTCTGGCTAAATAGTCCATAATTCTTATTATTTAGCTGGAGGCCAAGTAAATAGCAGCAAATATTCACTATTTACCCAGCAGCCAGATAAATAGCTGCCTAATTTTAGTTTTATTTTCCTTTATTTGCTATCATGTCTAGAAAATGTATTTGTATTTCCCTTTCATGACAAAATTCAGCCTGTCACTTTTTTCAGGAGACATGCCTCATTTCTGTAATGGCCACACACAATCTGATTATCAAGTTCTATAGTGTTTTGTTAAATAGCACCAATGCTTTAAGCAAAGCAAAAATCTGCTTCTACGTAGTCATTATCACTAAAAGCAACTCTGCAATTATGGCTAGTAATCAGTTTGCATTGAAAAGTTACTTTTTTGATTGTCCTATATTTTTGGAGTTGCACAAAACTTATTGATCAAATGGTGTGAGTGAAAACATTTCAGCTTGTCAGTGGGGGTGCAATAACAGATGTGCCCCTTAGAAAACTGCTAACCAGATTACAACTAAGCTTGCCTGGAACTAAAATTCACTCATAGGCATCCCGTGGCTTATTATCATATAAACGTATATGGTACTTTTATATACATTTGCTGTACAACAAAGTATTCAACAGGATATTAAGAGAGAGAGTTTTATATGTACTGCCCATTGATCATTAAGAGATTGCAATACAGGACTTGATAACAGTGAGCTGCCTCAAAAAATCTAAAAAATAAATAAATCTATTTTTAACAGGGAGCATTTTCTTCTATCATCGAAACTCTGGTGCATGAACCAGAACTTTCAGAAAAAACAGCTATGACAGGAAAAGTTCTGTTGCAGCTGCCATTAGATAATACATTGTTTGGTGCCAACTTCGAGCAAAAAAAAATGAAAGTGGGTGTTATGGGTCTAAGAGACAATCCTCTAACCCCCAGGCCAGTGGGTGGCCCTAGAAGTGCTCCCTTGGCTTGTTGGAACAAACCCCTTTTTTCTTGTAGGTTCTTTGGACCCTGTTGCTTTCACAAAGCCAAGCATGCACCCTAGGGCCAGCCAACTTCAGGTAGGGCCTCAGGTTCGTGAACCCAGACCAGAAACTGAAAGACCCAAAATAATTTAAAAAAAATCACAAATCTACAGACACTAAAGCAGTGTGGGAGTTTGAGCTCTGCTAACTGGTAAATTTCTGTTTTTTTTAGTTCAAAACCTTAATGTTGTCACTGACATATTCACCTAATTATAATGTTACTGTAACCTTTGTTATTTCAGGGAATTTCTAAGGTTTCTTTTTTAAATAATACAGATCTTTTATCACACTTAACCATAATGTTACATTAACCTTTGTTTTTTTAAAGTAATTTAGACATTTTTTAATGTAAAGTAATAATTTACTACCATACATGAAGTCAATCCCTAAGCACAAATGGACTTTGGCCGTGGGCAGCAGGGGCTTGCCTGTGGGGCCTGGCCTCCCCACAGGCTGCCAACCCTATTCTGTGCACGTCCTTTGGGCTTGCATAGCAGAGGATTTGAGCCCGGCCGCTTGGCCATCCCATCCAGAGGCAGTCAACGCACCCCCACAGGCATCCAACCCCACACTGTTCATGGACTTTAGTTGCACACGACATGGGGGGGCCACAGGGCCTGGCTTACAGCGAGGCCCTTCATCCAACTCTCCACAGGCAGCCATCTAGAGACAGCTAACCTCATGCCGTCCATGGCCTTGGCTGTGCGTGGCTTGTGTTTATCTGCAGGGCCTCACTTGCAGCACAGCATTGCATCCAAATCCAGGCAGACAGCCAACCACATGCTGTGCACAGCCTTTGGACATGTGCAGTGGCGGGTTGGTCACAGGTCTCAGCCAACTGCCCGGTCCTGTAGCTAAACCACCAGTAGCCTGCCAGCCTCACAGCACGCACAGCCTTTGGCTTGCACAGCATAGGGTTGACCTTCAGGGTCCATGTCCCCATCCCCTGGGGTCATAATATATTAAAGAAGGGGGGTTGCTACTCCCTCACTCTTAGTTGGTCCTGGAAACCCCTTCCCATAGAGTAAACATTGCTTAAAGTACCCACGTTTCTACTAATATCATCTTAATTTCTCAATATAGGTTTGGTGACTGTGAGGCATTGAATACAGATAAAGGCTGTCTATAGTAGGTTATTAATTTTAAAAGACACGTTGAGGATCTTGAAGGACTTGGCTTTTTTGAGTTCCTGTATATGGATTGCACACCGTGTGCAATTTACTTTTCCTGTATATCGGTGGTTGATTGTTATGTGAAATAGGATATCTGTGAAGCGTCAATGTTGCACATAACCCATGCTTGCTACACCAAAGGGATATTTTATCCATGATGGCATTAATGAAGCTCTATATTATTCAGACCTATTTTGTACTTACTTTCAACCCTATAATACCATACTAGTTGATTCAGTAATGTGTCCAAAAGAAGCTTGGATGGTTATCAGTGATTTATTCAATTTATTCATCATTTGAGATATCATCAGTGAGGTCATAAATGGTGTCATCGAACATGTCATGAGTGATTTTATATGTGAGGTCATAAGCAGTGCACGGAGGGGGTGCAAGTTAGAGTTAGATCTGCTAACAATAACTGGTGAATTACTGTGTTTCTTTTAGGTCATAATGTTAAAGTTGTCACTGACATATTCACCTAACTGTAACGTTATTTGAAACTTTGGCTTTTTTCGGTGAATACACAGGCACACACACACACATAAGCTTCCTATAGGATTTAAAATGAGAAACATACATTTTTTGATGTCCTCATTGGTTCCACTTCCACATATCTGCACAAAATATACATCTAAAAACCCAAATTGGATGATTTGTTTTGCATTTTGTACAGTTACATTGAATGGCACCATTGGTATTAAGAAAACAAAAATAGTTTTCAGTGGAAATGCTGGCCTCATTATAACTACTCACTATCTATCATCAGTATATGGATAGTCTTGTGGTAATGAAATTTGGATTTATTCAGAATCTCTGGAAAATATATCTATCTGAGTGCCTTCAAAATGTTTAAAAACAATGGAATTCTTTTATAAAACAACACCTAAAGTACAGCTAAAGTGAATGATTAAAAACTAAAAAAAACTGGGATTAGCAAATTATAGTTATCCCCACAATACATAACTTGCACAACTGCCATGCAAAACATAACTTGGACACCAAATGCAATGCTTATTACTTCACAATGTTGATACCATAAAATATAGTACATGAAAACACATTGTGAGTGATTGGGTTGTTGGTAGACTGAGGTTTTAGCCCTGGTCAACCAACTGCCACAGTCCCTGGCAGGATGAACCACAAAAAGCCACTAAATTAATTTGTGCTTAACCCTGGGAAACTCAACACATAAATCAGCCAGGGTTAGCTTAGAAGCAAATGTAAAGTATTTATGCAGGACTCAAACAGTACTTTGTGGTGTATTTTCACAAAAAGTGAAAACCCAATGCAAGAACAATCTGACACCAATTTAGAAAAATAGGGAAATTGTTAATATTTGACATCAAAACATCAAACATTGAATCAGAACAAACAGTGTTAAGATGTTTTAAATTTATTAGGAAAAACTAGCACCTAAAACATCAAAGTGCCAACCAAGGACATCTAGTAGTGCAACACCAGGTCAAAGTTGAAAAATTTGGCTGACCACAATGGAGTGTGGGTTGGATACAAGAGGTGGATTGGGCCCGATCTGTGCTCACCTTTGGACTTAGAAGAATTTCTGGTGACAAAGTTCTAAGAAGAGAAAGTTCTACGAGGCAAGAGTCAACTATTAAAAGTAGAAAATCTCTAGCAGGATGAGGCAGGAGGCTGTAGCTGACAAATGTTCCAGAAGGTGAAGGACCATTGAACAGGATTTGCTGCTCCAGGGAAGAACATATCAGTAGCAGCATCGAAGTCAAGACAACTGTAATGTACCTTGGGGGTATTGACAAGTAGTTTGGTCCTGGTCTTCCCTCAGTTCTCAGAGCAGTTTCTAGACAAACATTTTCTTAGTCCCAGGTTCTGGATTTTGGCATTCTGTACACCTTTTGCACCACCAACAAGGGTCCAGGACTGAAGAGGAACCACTTTGGAGACTAGGACTCACTCAGGCTGGGCCCAGGTGCAGGTGGGGTGGTGGTGGGAAGAAGTAGTTAAGAATTGACTTACCAGAGTCCATTCCTCCGCCTACTCCTGCGAGGCCCTCAGGATGCAGGATGTGCAAGACTTCCTCCTCCCATGCTGTAAATTCTGGGGGAGTAGGTGGGGGTCCGCCGCCAGTCTTCTGCACCGCAATGTTGTGCCTTGATAGCATGGAACGCACCTTCCCCCGTAGGTCGTTCCACCGCTTCCTGATGTCCTCCCGATTGCGTGGATGCTGTCCCACCGCGTTGACCCTGTCGACTATCCTTTGCCATAGCTCCATCTTCCTAGCAATTGTGGTGTGCTGCACCTGTGCCCCGAAGAGCTGGGGCTCTACACATTCTATTTCCTCCACCATGACCCTGAGTTCTGCGTCAGAGAACCTGGGGTGTCTTTGGGGTGCCATGGCGTGGTGTGGATGAGGTGAGGGATGTTGTATGTGTTTTAGAGTGTGATGTGTGTGGTGGTGTATGGTGTTTTCTGCGTGGTAATTGTGTGGGTGATGTTGTGATTTGCCTCTGTGTGATGGTCTACTCTAAGCAGTGCTGTTTCTCTCTGTCCTTAATTCACAATTGTGGCCGTAGGGGTTTGTGGGTGATGTGGGTGTGTGTTTTATATTGTATTGGGTGACCTGATGTCAGCTATCTGCCATCCCACAGGGATACCCCCTCTAGTGCAGGTCCTGTCAGTACTCCATTTCCTGGCAAGTGGGTTTTTCAAACAACAGTGGCCATTGCATCAGGATTGTCCCAGACAATGTTCTCTAACGTGCTGTCCATAGTGTTGTCTGCCCTGCCCTGCTGAAACGCATGCGTAGCTACATCATTTTCCCTCAGGTGGAGGATTTGCCTACAGTGAAAGGTGACTTCTATGCCCTGGGACATATCCCCAACATCATAGGGCCTTGATACCCCCACGCAGGAGTGAACAGGTGTACAGAAACCGGAAAAGCTATCATTCGATGAATGTGCAGATAGTGTGTTTGGCCGACCAGTACATCTCCCATGTGAATGCCACATTTCCTGGCTCAGTGCATGACGCTTACATTCTGAGGAATAGCAGCATCCCTTATGTGATGGGGCAACTCCAGAGGCACCGTGTGTGGCTAATAGGTCAGGACAAGGACCCTATACAGTGTTAATGGGTGTCTGGTTATGGGGTTGTCCCTACGGGTTAGTGTGTGTCTAACATTGTCCCTCGAAATTTGCAGGTGACTCTGGGTACCCCAACCTGTCATGGCTACTGACCCCAGTGAGAAATCCCAGGACAAAGGCAGAGGAATGCTACAATGAGGCCTATGGCCGAACTAGGAGGGTGATTGAGCCGACCTTCGGCCTCCTGAAGGCCAGGTTCCGGTGCCTCCACATGACAGGTGGATCTCTCTACTACTCACCAAAGAAGGTGTGCCAGATCATTGTGGCCTGCTGTATGCTGCACAACCTGGCTTTGCTATGACAGGTGCCTTTTCTGCAGAAGGATGGTCCAGCTGGAGGTCTTGTGGCAGCTTTGGAGCCTGTGGACAGTGAAGAAGAGGAGGCAGAAGAAGAGGATATCGACAACAGAAACAACGTTATCCAGCAATACTTCAGGTGAGACACAGCGAAGAAGATATCACTGCCTCACACATCTCATACTAATGTTTGAGCTATCAGAAGTCTGTCATTTTCAACCAGTGTATAGACCCTGACTTGTCACTTTGACTTTCCATTTAACAGATGTGGGTCCCACTTTGTGACCTCTGATATATTTCCTCCAGGCCTACAGGTGTGTTTCATCTGCATGTGGACAGTTAAATTGACATTGCTATATTCCATAGTTATTGCAATTACACATTAGTGAAAGCACAGACTGACTCCAGATTGTTTTGTGATTGATGTGTGTTTATTTCTGTGCAAATAAGTGGAGGGGGTTGTAAAATGGGCAGGGGTGATGGTGGAGGAATGTCCATGGCAGAGTCCAGTCTATTTGTTTCACAGGTGCAATGTCCAAAGGGGCATAGGAAGTGGAGCAAGGGCAGTTGAAGGATGGACAGGGTGACAAAGTGGGACAGAAGGGTGACATTCAGGGGGGGTTTCATCTCCAGGCGGGGGTACTGACAATGTTCTCTGTCTTGTTCCTGGATCTCAGGGACAGTTTGCAAGGTGGTTCTCCATCTGCATGGGGTGGAGTGCTGGTGTTGTGGTCCTGTGGTGGTGCGTCCTGTTCACTAGCGCTGGCGGAGGTGGAGGGCTGTTCATCATCCAGGCTAGTGTCAGGGGACCCTTGTTGTGCGACATTGTCCCTCCTGGTGTTGACAAGGTCCTTCAGCACTCCTACAATGGTGACCTGGGTGGTATTAATGGACCTGAGTTCCTCCCTGATCCCCAGATAGTGTTCCTCCTGCAGCCGCTAGGTCTCCTGAAAGTTGGCCAGTACCGTTGCTATCGTCTCCTGGGAATAATGGTACACTCCCATGATGTTGGAGAGAGCCTCATGGAGCCTCCCTGTCGCACAGATGTCCTCCCAGTTCCCCTGTTTTCCTGTTCCTCTGTCCCTTGAACTGTGTGCCCACTGCCACTGCCCCCATGTACCTGATTTTCTTGGGGTGGTGGGTTTGCCTGGGTTCCCTGTAGTGGTGGACACACTGCTGCTTGACGTGTCCTGGGGACAGAGGGATGGGCCCGCTTGGTGGGTACTGTGGTGGTGTTTCCGGAGGGGGGAGGCTCTGTAGTGGCTTGTGCCAGTGTCATGGGAACCGACTGTCCCGAGGTCCCAGATGGTCTGGGCTGGTCATCTTGATCCAGTTGTGCAGAGCTGCTGTCATCACTGTGGGACTCTTCTGTGGGGGGACTGGATATGTCTGGAACCTCTTGTCTGGTGACGTTGGGTAGGGGTCCTGCAGGGGTGTAAAGGCATGATTATTGCATCTGTGTGCCATTGTGTGCAATCGTAGAGTGACCCTGTACTCCAATGCTTGCATTCTTGTGTGATATGTGGTTTGGGGTCTGTGTGGGTATCTGTAGTGGACATGCTTTGGTGATGGGTGTCCCTGCTTTGGTGTTGCATGCAGGGCTTGGTGTTGAGATGGGTGGGTTGAGATAGTGGGACATATGTGAGGTGTTGGAGTGGTGGGGGTGAGGGTGGGGGGTATGTGATGGCATGCAGGTAGGGTGGGGGATATAATAGTTAAGAGTTGACTTACCAGAGTCCATTCCTCCTCCTACTCCTGCGAGGCCCTCAGGATGCAGTATTGCCAAGGCTTGCTCCTCCCATGTTGTTAGTTGTGGGGGAGGAAGTGGGGGTCCACTGTCAGTCCTCTGTACTGCAATCTGGTGTCTTAAGACCACAGAACACACCTTCCCCCGTAGGTCGTTCCACCTCTTCCTGATGTCATCCCATGTTCTTGGATGCTGTCCCACTGCGTCGACAATTCTGTGCCATAGCTCCATCTTCCTAGCAATGGAGGTGTGCTGCACCTGTGATCCGAATAGCTGTGGCTCTACCCGGACGATTTTCTCCACCATGACCCTGAGCTCCTCCTCAGAGAACCTGGGGTGTTGTTGTGGTGCCATGATGTGGTGTGGGTGATGTGTGAGGTGGTGTGTGTTGTGATGTGTGAGGGGTTGTGTTGTTGTGTGTTGTTTGAGGTGCGTGGATGTTGTGTGAGTGATGATGTTGTGTGTCTGTGGATGCTAGTGTTGTTTCTGGTGGTGTCTCTCGCTGGCCTTCTTTTGGAATTTTTGGTAGTAAGGGTTTGTGGGTGATGTGGGTGTGTGTTTTATATTGGATTGGGTGTGTGGGAGTGGTGTGTGTATGTGTATCAGGCGTGTGTATTTTGAATTGTCCAATTGGTTGTGTTTTGTAAATGTGTGTGTATTTTGAGTGCGGCAGTGTGTACCGCCAATGGAATACCGCAGTTGAAAGACCGCAACGTGGATTTGTGGGTCGTGATAGTGTGGGCGTATTCCTGTTGGCGTGACGGTATAGGTTTTGTTTTTGCCAGTTTATCACTGACCTTTGGTGTGGCGCACTTGTTTGGGTGTCTGTATTATGGCGGATTCCAAGCTGGGGGTCGTATAGCTGTAGCGGAATTCCGCCGCCGCAGCGGTGTGTTGGCAGTCTTCTGCACAGCAGTGAGCAGCATTTACCGCCAATGTTGTAATGAGGGCCTAAGAGTTTTTACTCCATAGCATAGAAAACAATGAAAATTATGATTTTGCAAAAAGTACCTAGTTAGGGTCAAAAATAAAGTTGCACAGGCGAGCGTGCATTGGAAAAGGTAGCAATGAGTCGATTCCTTCCTCGCAAGGGATGCCGTGCATCGTTTCTTCTCCGGTCCCGTCAGCGATGCGTCGTTTCTTCTCACTCGCAAGAGAGTGATGTGTTGAATTTTGGACAGGGCACCTCGGATCCATGGGTTAACTTTGATGCCCAACTACGATGAATGGAAAATCTTGTTGCACGGTGTTAGAAAACCACAGGGTTTATCTTACCCTTGCGAAACTGTGATGAATGGACGGGATAGCTTCACCCCTCTGCTCATGCTGTTAACACTTGCTTTGGTCCTGCCCAGGTCTCACCACTTTCTGGATGGAAATTGTGGTCTATCTGAGCACAGTCCTGTGGGGGTCGCTGCCTAACCATGCCAAATTTACTTTGTTACACATTTTAGAAGATTCTGAAGGCAATAAGTACAAAATAACCTTATTATGGACAGGACTGGTGGAAGGCAAGAGGGATACCATCAGACACTGGGGCCCTCATTACGAGTTTGGTGGTCTTTTGCCAAGACCACCACGCTGGTGGCTGCCAGAAGACCGCCAGTAATGGTGGTATAGTGACTGCCATTCTACACCCAAATACAGCCACAAATCCCAAACAGCCAGGCTGACAGAGGGCAGGAGAGAGACGGTCCCAGTACTGGCACCACCATTCCAACAACTCCCCGCCCTCTATATTACGACTCACAAATCGGCATGGCGGTCATTGGACGGCAGAAAACCATTGGTGGTGCGAATTTGCAGTAAAAAAATCACCTCTACCAGAACCTGACACCACATCAGATAGTCTGAATACCCCACACCTGACAAGTACCACACACACCTGCTAAGTGCACTATATAACACCTCCTCACACACCCACACAATCCTTTGCAACCACAACTACCAACAGAGAGACCGATGAGCACACCAAAGGAGGACACTGCAGGTCGATACCATAGGCAGCAACATACTTCCCAACCATCACATACAACACAACTGCACCACCAATACACACATTTCCACTGCACACATATACCACCAGCACACATAACCAAACACTCCCACCCCCAGCCACCCTACACACATATCACACACCCCCAAACACAACCACCATGTCCTGTCAGAAGCACCCACATTTCACTGATGATGAGTTGAGGGTCATGCTAGATGAAACCATCAGGCTAGAGCCACAAACAGTTCGGAGCTCAGGTCCAGCAAACCTTTATAGCCAGGAAAATGGAGTTATGGTGGAGGATCATTGAAAGGGTCAACTCATTGGGCACCCATTCATGCACAATGGAGGACATCAGGAAGAGGTGGAATGACCTACAGGGGAAGGTGCATTCCATGTCATTCAGACACCAGATTGCCATCAAGTGGAGAAGTGTGGCTCAATGGTTAGAGCGGCAGACCCTGAAGCAGAGATCTGGCTCAAGACCAGGGTTCAAGTCCCGCTTCGGCAGGTCTTGGGCTCAATTCCCCTTGACCAGATAATTCTCGCCTCGGTGCCTAATCTAATTCATGGGTCCCACTCTGCAACTCTGGGCAATAGCTTGCTTAATCTCCACAACGGCCCCAACAGCGCTTGGATGCCTGGCTTCACCCTGGGGGTGCTCAGGAGTGGGCGCCTCACAGGGAAAAGCCAGGAGGGGTTCCATAGCGGTATGAGTACAGCGCCTTGAGACCCTAACGGGTGAGTAGTGCGCTATACAAGTGCTAATTTACATCAACAAGACTGGCGGTGAGCCCCAACCTCCTCCCCCTGAGTTCACATTGTGGGAGGAGAAGGTCTTGGACATCATGCATTCTGAAGGCCTGACTGGAATCATTGGAGGAGTCGACTCTGGTAAGTCAACAAAACTCCTCAGGCACCAACCACTCCTGGACAGCATGTGTCCCCACCACTCACTAATCCATCCCATCTCACACTTCTGCACCCCCATTACCTCACACCCCTCCCCTGCATGCCACACCACCTCATTGTCACTATCCCCACACAGTCTCTCCATAATGCACAGATATCAATCACAATGCCATGCACCACAACTCCCACGATGCACCACTCCACAAATTCACATTCCCACTTCACACTGATACATCTACACGGAAAAGCATAGCACATGCCACACCAACAGTATGCTTCGACTGCGTTCCAGCACAATGCAATGACAGCAATGCTATCCACAATTCCCAACACTCAAAGGAAAATAGAAACAATGCCCCAATATGTCAAACACAAGCAATGTCTGCAGTGCTGCAGCTGTCATTGCCATCACTGGGAAACAAGTCAAGCTACACCATGCATTAGACGATAATACGAACAAGTACATCTCCACAATGTAACACTCTCCCTTTCCATCCACAGGCCCTGCTGCCACTGCCACCCGGCAGCCGATGCCAGAGACAAACAGCCCTCCCCAGGATGAAGGCCCCATACTGATACTACGATGTGTCTGGCCCCTCTGGGACAACTGGCGAGTCCAACACCACAAGCCCCACTCTCGACGTATCAGAGTCCCCTACCCATGTGGCTACCACAGCACAGCCAACCCTTCATCCTCAAACGTGTACCCAAAGGACAGGTCAAATTACCAGTGTGCCCCACATTACAGGGACCAGAGTCAAGGCCACACCCCCAAGATGATGAAGGTCCTGGTGCAACTGGGAGTGGGCACACTGTGCCAGGAGCACAGGCACAGGGGACCAGGGGCAGAGGGAGGGCACCTGTGGGCCAAAGGATGGGACACCCACAACAAATGACTGGCCAGGAGGCCATTTCCCAAGGCCTGGGAGCATACCACCAGTCCCAGGACACTATGGGCAAGATCCTCACAACCGTCCAAGAGAACCAGAAACTGAGAGGGAATATCACCAGGAGGCCATGCAGTAGTGGCAGACCCTCAGTGGCAGACCCTCAGTGCCACCATGGCCTCCATTACAGGGGTACTGAAGAAACTGACCACCATCTTGTGTGCATCCTCCACCCACCAGCAGGCCCCTTCCACTAGCCACATTCCAACAGAGCCCACCACTTCTGCTGCAGCTATTGGAATGGAGGCCCTGCCAGAGGACTCACAGACCACCAGTACCCCTCCACCTGTAGCTGAGTAACCACATGCATTAACGACACAGCTGTGGTGACGGGAGCGCCAATATTGGATCTCGTTGCGGTGGGATAGCCATTGCGGAACAACAACAGCAACAGCAAAACACCAGCCAATAAACCCTAAGTAATCGGAAATCCCCCAAAAATGCTTCCAAAAATTGAATGAATAGCCGAAGCTATCAAACCGAATATGGAAGAGAAGGTATGAGCAAAACCAACACCAACGGCTTTGAAAAAATGTGCAATTCCAGCAGTGCTGGACGCATTAAACATATGTCCCACGAGTTCACCAAAGTGGCTCGGAAAGTTAGTATTTAATAGGGACTGTATTTCTGCTGATGACCTCGCCACCTGAAGTGCGTAGGTCTTGCATGCAGATGTAAGGGCAACATGCTTTTGAAACAATAGAGCCTTCAGTCGACTCAACTTGTTGAAATTCACCTTGGAAGTAGCAATGTGAGGCCAGATGTCCGCTACCTCCCTAAATTGAGTGGGGGAAAACAACACATTCCCGCAGCACGGTAATGGCCTTGGTGACAACGACCACGTAAACTATTCTGGCACGCATGCCACAACAGGCTTCACTGTTAAGAAGGACGTAGCTGCCATTTGAAAGCACCTGGAAAGTGTTTTTAATCACGGGTACTGGAACTCCCTTTAGAAAGCAAGCCAAGTTCCCAACCGAGGCATTACACGCCCCATGCAAAGACAGCTGCTTACAAACCACTGAATGGCTGACAGAAGTTTCGCATTCACTACCGCTAAGAAAAACCTCCCTCATACCATTAAGACATCTGTATACAAAGGGAAGCTCCCACACCTCATGTATGTAACTGTCTCCCAATTTCTCATATCTGCCCACCGGAATATGCTTCAAACAAGAAGTGAATTGCAGAGTAGAAATAGGCAAATTTATAAACCCGTGTATCAACCACTCAGCTGACAAAATCTCAGCCACAGTAAAAGGCAACTTCTCCAACTTTTCATTATTTAACATAACATATGTCGCTTCCTTTTTAGCCATTAGCTGTTGTTGACGTGTCAAATTAAAGGAAAAAAATATCTCCCTGGCTCGGATGTGCTGGCACGGAACGCGACCTGCCTTTAATGTCTGTAGAGTCCAACCCAACTGCATAATGGACCGCGTTTGACTCTGCCCATGATATAAAGAAGACATATCTGATCTAATAATGTCTATAGCAGAGGAAACAATGTTATCAATCGTATATACACGGTCAGACAGGGTATGCATTCCATTATCCACAACAGATAACGCTTGTTTCAAATTCTCTTGATCTATCTGCCTCAACCGGGCCGCTGCCACCTGTTGTGAAAGTTTCCATATCTCATTGTACACTTCATACAGAAAACGTTTTTTCCGGGGCACTCTCGGAGCTGACAAAAAATCTTGCAAGTCAGTATTATTAGACAGTAACGTGAGATGTGTCTTAACTGCATCCAGCGTGGATGACTTCAACCGTTGTTGACAAAGTTTCCCCACGCTATATGTAGTAATGATATAAGCATGTTCTGGTGATATGTAGCGAGGATCTGCCCTACTAGTCCTGAACCCCCCGAAGAGGTGACAAAACGCTGATGACACCCATTAGTGTCTATGGGCCACAATAACCACCCGTCTGGACTTGTCAATGAAGTGTTAAGCGTACCATTCTGGACCCAGTCTGTAAGCTCACTAAACGTGGCATTAATATATTGCTGCCAATTTTTCATTTTGGAAAGTACAGGTATGCTAGGCAAATTCAAGTCTCTAATTGTTGCTAAGCCCAAACAGCTAGTCTGTTGTACAGTGTCATTTAAGAAAATCATTTGGACAGGAATAATACATGCCCTAAACAATGTGTCCTTACCCCGCATTTGCCAATTTTTCATTCCGCAAACACTTTTCAAATCAACAGTTTTGGACCTGTATTCATACCCCTCAAGCAAAAGTTTGGATACAAACAAATTTGAATACAGTAATTTAGTATCAGTCAATAACGTCTGCTTATTAGCAAGTGGAGTAACCTTAAAATAGTAAGACTTAGCACTCTGCTGATGATGCCCAGAAAAATATGCAAATTTATCAGAATAAGTTTTAGAACTCCAATGTGAAGGAGTTGGGCAATGTTCCCATTGCATATACTCAAATATCGATTTAGGGCTACTAGCTTTATGAATAAAGTGGTGTCCATAATAATTGTAACAAAACATGTCACCATAATTATCTCTAAACTGGTAAGCATCTTCATTTTCATAGACAGTATAATACTGCAATTCTGTCAACATAGAATCAACTGTCCTCACATCCCAATCAAAAATTAGTGATACACTGTTCCAACCATGCTGAACAGAAAGTAGTGACCGGGGTCCTAAATTCTAGGAGCAAGAGGCCTCACACACCCATAGGGTGTCATGCTTCATCATAGGCACTGCTCCTTGTCAGACCGGCGCTGCAATGTCTGATGGGCACCACCCCTGGTGGGGGGGCTCTTTGCCGGAGATCTTTTTATATGGTGGTGCTGTGACCCCAAAGGTGACTGAAGTGTCAACGGAGATCAGAAGAGAATGTGGTTTAAAATTGACTCTCAAAACCGCCACTGAGACAGTAGATTTTATTAGACCAGATGGACGGTCAGGGCCAAGGTTAAAAATAAAGTCAGAAGAGTGAATAAAGAAATTAAGATCAATCACTCTTATAGTGAAAAAAATATATCAAAGAGAGGAGTCTGGGGATTCTCCAAAGTCTACCCTCTCATGGGTCAACATGTTTCGCATCCTGGTGGTCCAAACTGATCCAGTGATGCTTCATCAGGACCTTATGTGACTATGTGTATCTCCTGAATGATAAGGGCCACATATATTTCCAAACAAGGTATACAAGTTACTATAGGCCAGCAAATAGCTGGGGGGAGTAACAATCACTTACATGAATATGGAACCAATAGTTCCTAACTCGTGCCCTGCAAAAAGAAGTACATAGGTTATACCAAAGTAAGCACGAGTCATGACTTATGTGTATCGTGGGAAAGGAAGGCGACCGTGCTGTACAGTGAAAGTGTTAACTCGTGAACAACACACATGCATATGCTTGTGAATATAAGCTTACCGTCCTAAACTTGAAGACGAGCATCCTAGGAATACACAGACCAATGGTCCAGCGCTAAATGACGTCTACAAAAGAGATATGGAACAAAAATTTAAATGACAGGTAGAATACCCAATCAAGTTTCTCAAATGTATAGTAACATAGAGGTCTAAAGTGTAATAATAGTAGGTTCTTAATTAGAACCACCACAGCGAACATGGTAACTCAAACGTGACTAGTACGAATAATAAATTCTGTGTTACAGTCAAATAACTGATAACCAGTAATGAGGGACAAGGAGTCCCTGAATAGCAGAAAAAACAACAGTACAGACACTGGTTCCGTACTGGTGAAAAGGCTGAACAACAGGGAGCACAAGGCATGGTACAAAATATCTGCGTAAATGTAAGGGTTAAGTAACATGTACCAACCCTAAGGTTACAGTCTCACTGGCTGCTTTTAAGAGTCGACTAGCAGAAATCAACTCTGAACTTAATGATAACAGGGAGTTCTTAACTCAACAGAAAATTACGAAGTTACAAAAAGACATTGCGAGGTTTAGCCGTGACAAAGTCTACCCCTACATCACAAATGACTTTACTACTGAGACACTTCCCTCCTCTTCTGATGAATCATCTGCATCAACAAAGAAACCACGGAAATATAGTAATAGCTCCTCATCCAATGGTTGGAGTACGGATGATGATGGGACTCATCCATTTTACCACTACCCCAATACCCCCCTGGACACTCCCATTACCCACCTGGACAACCCTTAGCATGGCAACAACCATTTCCATTCTATCAACCTCGCCCCATGCTCCCTTACATGCCTTTTTTAGGCCGCGGCAGGGGAAGAGGCAGAAGGAGAGGAAGAGGCAGAAGGGTACACTGGGCCTAGGACGAACCACAGATGGTAACCCGCAGTCAAGGGAAGAATCCACCAAATCGGATCTAGTGGTCAACCTATCATCACGATCGCTTTCCCCTATTGAACTACAGGTCCTGAATAAAGGACTAGGCTTTGTCCCTACTCCAAGAGAAGACCCTTTCCGCCTCCACTGTGAAATGTCTCATCTCTTCAGGAAGATTAGATTGCAATTCTTCTTTGAGGATCGATTACATCCTGACCAGCCCATAGACACGGGCCTCCGAAAACCATCCACTTTCATGCCCCCTACCTCCTCTATGCCCTGCGAGGTACTAGCATTCGAAAAAGCAGTATTAAGTGACCTAGCTTCTTTACAACCCAAACGGAGTTTCTCCAACATCTCCAATGTTGAAAGAGCTGCCCTTAAAGCACTATCCACAGACACGAGTATTGTCATTAAACCTGCGGATAAAGGGGGAGCCACGGTCATAATTAATTCCTCCGATTACAGACAGGAATGCCTGCGTCTACTGGGGGATTCAACCTACTACACGCAGATTAACACTGATCCAACGAGGAGATTACAAACCGAAATACGAGGCATGATAGAGGAAGCCTTAGGGAATACCTGGATTTCACGCAATGAGGCTACTTTTCTAGACACTATGAGCCCGCGTATCCCCTACTTCTACTGCCTCCCCAAAATTCACAAGGGCAAGATACCTCCCCCGGGACGCCCTATAGTCTCCGGCAGAGGGTCCGTCCTCGAACCCCTGTCCACCTTTTGTGACAAATTCCTACAACCGATTGTCCAGACATCTTCCACCTATTTGAAGGACACCAAAGACGTCCTCAACCTGATTGCAGCCATCAACTCAACTACTGAAGTTCATGCCCTTATCACTCTTGATGTTGAAGCCCTCTACATGAATATCCCACAAGAGGCTACTTTGGAAGTTGTGGAAACTGCCCTTCACTCAACTAATCAGACACTTACTTCTCCTGTACATTTCATCATGCACTGCGCTTCTCTAGCCTTGAAAGAAAATTTCTTCCAGTTCGAGGATCTACTTTTTCATCAGACACGCGGAACATCGATGGGTAGCACCTTCGCCCCCAGCCTTGCGTGTTTTATATGTTTGTCTTTGAATCTAGGTTTATACTCCCTGACATCAACCCCTTTCATACCAACATTAAACTCTGGCGCAGGTATATTGATGACATCTTGATCATATGGCAAGGTGCCTTGTCGGAGGTACAAGCTTTTACTACCTGGATTAATACATTGAATCCCTTTT
Source organism: Pleurodeles waltl (assembly GCF_031143425.1). Taxonomy (NCBI): domain Eukaryota; kingdom Metazoa; phylum Chordata; class Amphibia; order Caudata; family Salamandridae; genus Pleurodeles; species Pleurodeles waltl. Next base: position 1,429,011,436 of record NC_090446.1, read on the forward strand.
TGAAATTTACATCCTCTGTCTCTGAAACAGAGATACCTTTTCTGGACCTCATGATCTGCATAGAGGGTGGGAAATTATATACTCATACTTACCATAAAACTACAGACCGCAATAGTCTCCTCATGTATGAGAGTCACCATCCCAAGGCACTGAGAGACAACCTTCCCTATGGCCAGTTCCTCCGACTACGAAGGAACTGCAGTACCACACGTATGTTCAATTCCCAAGCTGATGACCTGACCTACAAACTTTGTAACCGCCATTATCCAGACAAGGTGGTGAGGACAGCCTACAAACGGGCCAAGTCCTGCAATAGAGACATTTTATTATCTACTACTTCACAGGACCTAGACCCAAAGCTCACGTGTGTATCAACTTTCACTCCTCTTTCTAACGCCATCAAAAGAGTTGTGAATAAGAGATGGTCTATTCTATGTAGTGGTGGTGCACAGATTCCAAAACCTTTATTTGCCTTTAAACGCACCACTAATGTTAAAGATTTACTCGTCCATACCAGACCCCGCCCCATTCAATCACCCCCCTATTCACAAATACTATGGGGTATCCCACCTGTGGCCGGGCATTTTCCTTGTGGTACCTGTAATGTATGCACCCTTACCAAACGATTAAAATCCATTGAATTTGATTCTACAGGCCTTTGGCATCTAGTCAAACACACGAATTGCAACACAAAGAATTGTGTTTATATGATCACCTGCCCCTGTAATTTACAATATATAGGTATGACCACAAGAGCAGTAAAACTTAGAATTAATGAACATCGCAGCAACATCAGATGTGGCCGTGCCACGACCAAACTGGCTCTACACTTTCTTGACAAGAGACATAGCCCTGACGACATGTGGTGGGTAGTACTGCAAATTGACTCGCGCAACACACCTAACTCTCTTTTTGAGTTAGAACAACGATGGGTGTTTAAGTTACGCACTCATGTGAATGGCTTGAATGATGACATTCCTTGGAATTGTCTATCTAAATAATTCACCCCTATACTTTTAGACTAGTGGAGTTACTACTGCTGATTCCCACTAGTTTGTCCTCTTTGACTTTGTACTTTCATTACCCCTTGTCTTAGTTTTTTGATTCATAATTTGCTTGGAGTGACCTTTTGGCTATTTTTTAATTTTTTAATATTATTTACCTTGTGACTTATGATCCATTGTTTGATCCCATGGCACCATCTCCCCCCTTGAGTGCCACCATTTATCCCACGAGTCCGTGTCCTGATTAATTCTTATTTTTTATTCATTTTCCCTTTTTTGGTCCCGGGACCCCTTTTGGTGTCTTTTTTTACTGTTTGGCATTATCAGACCAACTCTTGTACGTTGCCTGACTGCCTGACCTTGCCCCTTGCCGGAAACACCAATCCTCGGCTTCCGGCTTGTTGCGCATATCAGCGTCCCGGCCCGGGTTCCTTTAATCTTCAGGAACCACGGACCGGGGTAGGTTACCGCCTGGCCAGAGCAGCTCTACCAAGTAAGTGCTCCGCCACTCTCCGTTGCTCAATTCCGAGTCCCGTTTTCTTCCTCGGGACTCGGCTTGACACGCGTCCGTTGCTCTCTTAAGTAGAGGCAACATTCTTACTTTACCCGCAAGCACTCCACGTTGTTACACTCATTACCTGGTGATCTATTACTACGAGACGGTGTATCGACTTAGGAGACACCCCCATCTTTATTTTGATCTACCTTAGGGTTGGTACATGTTACTTAACCCTTACATTTAAGCAGATATTTTGTACCATGCCTTGTGCTCCCTGTTATTCAGCCTTTTCACCAGTACGGAACCAGTGTCTGTACTGTTGTTTTTTCTGCTATTCAGGGACTCCTTGTCCCTCATTACTGGTTATCAGTTATTTGACTGTAACACAGAATTTATTATTCGTACTAGTCACGTTTGAGTTACCATGTTCGCTGTGATGGTTCTAATTAAGAACCTACTATTATTACACTTTAGACCTCTATGTTACTATACATTTGAGAAACTTGATTGGGTATTCTACCTGTCATTTAAATTTTTGTTCCATATCTCTTTTGTAGACGTCATTTAGCGCTGGACCATTGGTCTGTGTATTCCTAGGATGCTCGTCTTCAAGTTTAGGACGGTAAGCTTGTATTCACAAGCATATGCATGTGTGTTGTTCACAAGTTAACACTTTCACTGTACAGCACGGTCGCCTTCCTTTCCCACGATACACATAAGTCATGACTCGTGCTTACTTTGGTATAACCTATGTACTTCTTTTTGCAGGGCACGAGTTAGGAACTTTTGGTTCCATATTCATGTAAGTGATTGTTACTCCCCCCAGCTATTTGCTGGCCTATAGTAACTTGTATACCTTGTTTGGAAATATATGTGGCCCTTATCATTCAGGAGATACACATTGGCCCTCATTCGGACCTTGGCGGGCGGCGGAGGCCGCCCGCCAAAGTCCCGCCGTCAAAATACCGTACCGCGGTCGCAAGACCGCGGCGGGTATTTTGACTTTTCCCCTGGGCTGACGGGCGGCCGCCGAAAGGCCGCCCGCCAGCCCAGGGGAAAACGACCTTCCCACCATGAAGCCGGCTCGTAATCGAGCCGGCGGAGTGGGAAGGTGCGACGGGTGCTACTGCACCCGTCGCGTATTTCACTGTCTGCTATGCAGACAGTGAAATACTAGCGGGCCCTCTTACGGGGGCCCCTGCAGTGCCCATGCCATTGGCATGGGCACTGCAGGGGCCCCCAGGGGCCCCGCGACACCCCCTACCGCCATCCTGTTCCTGGCGGGCGAACCGCCAGGAACAGGATGGCGGTAGGGGGTGTCAGAATCCCCCATGGCGGCGCAGTGAGCTGCGCCGCCATGGGGGATTCAAATGGGCAACGGAAAACCGGCGGGAGACCGCCGGTTTTCCATTTCTGACCGTGGCCAAAGCGCCGCGGTCAGAATGCCCAAGGGAGCACCGCCGGCCTGTCGGCGGTGCTCCCGCCCCCGTTGGCCCTGGCGGTGCAACACCGCCAGGGTCATAATGAGGGCCATAGTCACATAAGGTCCTGATGAAGCATCACTGGATCCGTTTGGACCAAGGATGCGAAACATGTTGACCCATGAGAGGGTAGACTTTAGAGAATCCCCAGACTCCTCTCTTTGATATATTTTTTTCACTATAAGAGTGATTGATCTTAATTTCTTTATTCACTATTTTTAACCTTGGCCCTGACCGTCCATCTGGTCTAATAAAATCTACTGTCTCAGTGGTGGATTTGAGAGTCAATTTTAAACCACATTCTCTTCTGATCTCCGTTGACACTTCAGTCACCTTTGGGGTCACGGCACCACCATATAAAAAGATCTCTGGCAAAGAGCCCCCCCACCAGGGGTGGTGCCCGTCAGACATTGCAGCGCCGGTCTGACGAGGAGCAGTGCCTATGATGAAGCATGACACCCTATGGGTGTGTGAGGCCTCTTGCTCCTAGAATTTAGGACCCCGGTCACTGCTTTCTGTTTAGCATGGTTGGAACAGTGTATCACTAATTTTTGATGTTTCCACTAGGAGGATATACACTGGACCATAATTCCTCCTGATCCCTCCCTTATTTTGAGTTCACATCCCAATCATCAGATACAATGCCTGGTATTACTATATCATTCATTGATGATTTGAGAACATACGGTATTTGAATTATTTCCGTGGGACCATATACATCAAACATTACTCTATCCCACACAATCCCATCCGGAATTGGTACAGCAGAAATGTTCACAAAGGACAAGTCTCTTCGAGCCATATGTGATGAAAAATGTGGTTTCAACACCTTCTCCACGTGCTCAATCTCAGATCGTTCAGGAAAAAAATGACCATGTATCACCAGAAAAAAGGTAACAACAAACCCCAGCCATAGGAAAAAAGTCATCACATTCATGAAAAGCCACAGATAGTTCCAAGGAACAAAAAAATATGTGTGTTTGAGCCAACACAGCAGCTTACGTGGACCCAGGGCTGGTGTTGAAGAGGAAGAAGAGTCCGACACGGTATCATCATTGGTATTAAAGCAGCCGGAGGCAGTTCTCGCAAAAGGTGCAACCGTAAACAAAGGAGCAGATTGTGACTCTCGCCGTGGTACACTGTAGATACCATCTTCAGCAACATCAGTAGTCAGCAATTTGATCAAAAGATTCCAAATTATTTGCCATTAGTGGAACAATCGCAAGATCAGCTTCCACCCTCCCCAAACTCGAAGAGGAAACAGCGTCGGTGCAAATCACCTGCAGCGGAACATCGTCCACAGTAGTGAGAGGGACTCGGGAACTACTGGGCGTTCCTCTTGGTCTGCTGTGCAGAATCATCCACATGTTGTAACTTGACATTGTAGATGGAAACAAAGCGATTTCCTTTGGCCCCTTGCAGCGGTGGCAAAATCACAGTTCTTGTGCCGTGGATCCCTAGCACAGGGACTGGCACTCGATATGAAGGGCCAAATTCTTTTTTCACTGCGACCTTTTCATGCACAAGATACCCAATTCAGGGAATCCAACCAGTAGGCATTACTGGTTCATCCTTAATTTCCATGGAGGCAGCACTGGCAGAAGATTTATCTTCACGGAATTGTTGTAAATCCTGCAAAACAGTGACACGATCATTTATGTCAAAGGGCGCATCTGCCGTCTCCACACCAGGACCATTTAGATCAGGAACATACATTTGTGTTCCAAACAGGCACTCATATGAAGTATGACCCCCCAGGGACCTTCTAGGCAAGTTATTAAGTGCTCTCCGTACTCCATACAGGTGGGCTAGCCAACTACGATCCGTACCTATAACTCTGGCTGCTAAGGATTGCTTTAAATCGCAATTTAAATGCTCCACAACAGAATTTCCCTCAGGAGGAAATGGAGACAAGAACTGGAGCTCGACCCCCAACGAAGCCATGGTGTCCCTGAATGCCTTAGAGGCAAAAGCAGGGCCCTGGTCTGAATGAAAAGCCGCAACTGCACATGTATCGACAAAGATGCGCAAATCTTTAATAACAGTTCGAGCGTCAGCCGATCGCTGTGGCCAGACCCACACAAATCTGGAGCACGAATCTACAGCTACCAATATATATTTGTGTACACTATCTGGTGTCAGCGGACCACAATGATCCAAGTACACACACACTGTAAAGGTTTATTCGATATCAGAAGGGGCGTCTGCTGCGGGCGTCTAGCCGTGGAAACTTTAATTTGTTGACAGATGTCACAACAAAGGACATACTGCTTTGTCTCCTTATAGAGACCAGGCCACCAATAACGAGCCTGTAAGAGTGAAATTGTGGCAGCCACGTCTGCATGTGCAGATGCCGCCCCTCATGTGCTGCAGTAATTAATCGAGGTCGCTCAATTTTATTGGGCATTTTGCGTACACCAACGCCTGGTATCTTAACTACAGCGTTCAGCATAATACCCATGCAGTAATCATATTTAGAAGGGAATCCTTTAGGATATGGCGTGCCATCAGCCGTAGCCTTTATGGCATGCAAAATCTCTGTGTCTGGTTTGGAACTCGAATGAGTTACTGCGGCCACAGTGGCAACTGCCACTACCGATTTTGCGGCTTCATCAGCCAAAGTATTCCCAGCAACGTGTATTCCAACGCGCTGGTGTCCAAGTGTATGCACAACATGGACTTTAGGAAGTGTTTCCTTCAGATCCGCAACCTTCCCCCACAACAATCTGTGTTTTATGGTGTTACCCTTGGAATCTCTGAACCCATTCAACCTCCAGTAATGTAAATATTAATTGAAAGACTGAACACTGTAATGGGAATCACAAACCAGCTGTGTGAATATTGCTGGATCCGCATGTTCCAAGGCTAACAACAGAGCTTTAAGCTCAGACAACTGTGCCGTATAGTCTCCCAAGGTCTGTGTATAAGTACGTTGGGGGCAGAACTTCTCCCCCTCCATATGGCCGCTCACCACCGCACATGCAGCAGAATACTGTTGTTTAGTCCCAACCGCTGGTTGCGCAGAGCCATCGGTGTACATGTCCACCGGATATTGATCAATAGGCAATGTGCCAGCGGGAACTGGGTACTCCATTTCATATTGAAGAAATTCTTGAGTCTGCAGTTTAGGGTCAAATATGTAATCTACATCAGTGGCTGTCAAAGACGTTGCCCATTGTATCCATCGCGGGTGCAAAGCTTTTGAATTAGGAATACTCGCTTTTGTAACAGCCCCTAAGGCTGTAATCGGGGAAACGACAATGATGCGTTGGCCCTGGGCAAGAGGTCGTTCTTTAATCACAGCCATCTGTACAGCAGTGAGAATTTTCGCAGTCTGTGCAAAACATTGTTCTGCAGCAGAATACAAGTGGGACTTGTATGCTATCGGGACCGTCTCACCCTCATTAAAGGTGACATATGTAAACCCAACGGCCCCAACTACAACCCTGATGACCAGATGTGTCTTATTGTCCCGTGTGTGTAAATGCTTTACCGCTAAGAGATCAGTTTGCAAATCTCGAAGAATATGTGTATGCTCAATCGTCCAAAATCTACTCAAAATATTTGGGCGAATCAAATTTTATAATGGCTTTATACGTGTAGCATATTCAGGAATGTAAGTTCTACCAAAATTTAGAAATCCCAATAATGACTGGAGTTTTCGAATCGTATTAGCAGGTTGCAACTGTGCACATTTTTCCAAAAAGTGTGGCGCTAAGCTCTTGCCCTCATTCGACAGCTCATATCCCAGGAAAATGACGTTGAGGAAGGCAATTTTTGATTTTTTAAAATTACATTTGTAGCCAATTTCGGCAAATCCCACAACAATGCAGGCTACCCGCCTTAAATGTTGTAGTAACTCATCATCTGTCAGATATATATCATCAACATATGACAAAGCTTCAGGGTCCAACTCGTGCAAAATTTCAGTCACACAAGCTGAAAACAGTCCTGGGCTATTCTTATACCCCTGAGGCAAACGACTAAATTTTTCTGAGAGCCCAACGAACTAAAGCTTGTAAAATCCCTACTTTCGGGCACTATATTTTGGCAGAAGAAACCATTCGAGATATCTAAAGTTGTTTTGTATTTCTTACGCACAATATTATTCATGAGCGCTGCGCTGTGTGAATTTTGTATTGCATATGTGCATGTATGTCCATTTAAATGTCTCTAATCCACCACTATCCTATAAGAATGGTCCGGTTTAGCTACAGGAAATAAGGGATTATTCATCGGCGAGACACAGGGTTAAATAACTCCCTGGTACTCCAATTGTGTAAGTATTTTCCTTACTGATGCCCTTGCCTCAAATTTTATAGGATATTGCGGTTGCGGCTGAGGTTCGCCCTTAATCGGAATTACCTGATAAGTTGAATTCCTATATCACTCCACATGATTTCTATATAAGGCGGGTGCCTGTCCCAGAGCCCATGTATTACTATAGGACTGTGCAAGTTCTCCCGCAACAAGTGGTGAGAATGAAGGAGTAATAACCTCCTCCCCAACTGGACAGTCGCGAACAAAGTCTGGGGGCCAATCCTGTTCGGCCAGCAGAATGTCATACAATTTGACTACATGATCCCAAAAGATGGCGTTTATAGTGCGCTCAATGTCCCATTCTAATTCAAACAAGAAGTGAATTGCAGAGTGGAAATAGGCAAATTTATAACCCCGTGTATCAACCACTCAGCTGACGGAATCTGAACCACAGTAAAAGGCAACTTCTCCAACTTTTCATTATTTAACATAACATATGTCACTTCCTTTTTATCCATTAGCTGTTGTTGACGTGTCAAATTAAAGGAAAAAAATATCTCCCTGGCTTGGATGTGCTGGCACGGAACGCGACCTGCCTTTAATGTCTGTAGAGTCCAACCCAACTGCATAATGGACCACGTTTGACTCTGCCCATGATATAAAGAAGACATATCTGATCTAATAATGTCTATAGCAGAGGAAACAATGTTATCAATCGTATATACACGGTCAGACAGGGTATGCATTCCATTATCCACAACAGATAACGCTTGTTTCAAATTCTCTTGATCTATCTGCCTCAACCGGGCCGCTGCCACCTGTTGTGAAAGTTTCCATATCTCATTGTACACTTCATACTGAAAATGTTTTTTCCGGGGGAATCTTGGACCTGAGAAAAAATCTTGCAAGTCAGTATTATTAGACAGTAACGTGAGATGTGTCTTAACTGCATCCAGCGTGGATGACTTCAACCATTGTTGACAAAGTTTCCACACGCTATATGTAGTAATGATATCAGCATGTTCTGGTGATATGTAGCGAGGGTCTGCCCTACTAGTCCTGAACCCCCCGAAGAGGTGACAAAACGCTGATGACACCCATTAGTGTCTATGGGCCACAATAACCACCCGCCTGGACGTGTCAATGAAGTGTTAAGCGTACCATTCTGGACCCAGTCTGTAAGCTCACTAAACGTGGCATTAATATATTGCTGCCAATTTTTCATTTTGGAAAGGACAGGTATGCTAGGCAAATTCAAGTCTCTAATTGTTGCTAAGCCCAAACAGCTAGTCTGTTGTACAGTGTCATTTAAGAAAATCATTTGGACAGGAATAATACATGCCCTAAACAATGTGTCCTTACCCCGCATTTGCCAATTTTTCATTCCCCAAACACTTTTCAAATCAACAGTTTTGGACCTGTATTCATACCCCTCAACCGAAAGTTTGGATACAAACAAATTTGAATACAGTAATTTAGTATCAGTCAATAACGTCTGCTTATTAGCATGCGGAGTAACCTTAAAATAGTAAGACTTAGCACTCTGCTGATGATGCCCAGAAAAATATGCAAATTTATCGGAATAAGTTTTAGAACTCCCCTGTGGAGGAGTTGGGCAATGTTCCCATTGCATATACTCAAATATCGATTTAGGGCTACTAGCTTTATGAATAAAGTGGTGTCCATAATAATTGTAACAAAACATGTCACCATAATTATCTCTAAACTGGTAAGCATCTTCATTTTCATAGACAGTATAATACTGCAATTCTGTCAACATAGAATCAACTGTCTTCACATCCCAATCATCAGATACAATGCCTGGTATTACTATATCATTCATTGATAATTTTAGAACATACGGTATTTGAATTATTTCCATGGGACCATATACATCAAACTTTACTCTATCCCACACAATCCCATCCGGAATTGGTACAGCAGAAATGTTCACAAAGGACAAGTCTCTTCGAACCATATGTGATGAAAAATGTGGTTTCAACACCTTCTCCACGTGCTCAATCTCAGATCGTTCAGGAAAAAAATGACCATGTATCACCAGAAAAAAGGTAACAACAAACCCCAGCCATAGGAAAAAAGTCATCACATTCATGAAAAGCCACAGATAGTTCCAAGGAACAACAAAATATGTGTGTTTGAGCCAAGGGCTGGTGTTGAAGAGGAAGAAGAGTCCAACACGGTATCATCATTGGTATTAAAGCAGCCAGAGGCAGTTCTTGCAAAAGGTGCAACCTTAAACAAAGGAGCAGATTGTGACTCTCACCGTGGTACGCTGTAGATAACACCTTCAGCAACATCAGTAGTCACAGCAATTTGATCAAAAGATTGCAAATTATTCGCCATTAGTGGAACAATCGCAAGATCAGCTTCCACCCTCCCCAAGCTCGGAGAGAAAACAGCGTTGGTGCAAATCACCTGCAGCGTAACATCGTCCCCAGTAGTGAGAGGGATTCGGGAGTTTTCGAATCGTATTAGGAGGTTGCAACTCTGCACATTTTTCCAAAAAGTGTGGCGCTAAGCTCTTGCCCTCATTCAACAGCTCATATCCCAGGAAAATGACGCTGAGGAAGGCAATTTTTGATTTTTTAAAATTACATTTGTAGCCAATTTCGGCAAATCCCACAACAATGCGGGCTACCCGCCTTAAATGTTGTAGTAACTCGTCATCTCTCAGATATATATCATCAACATATGACAAAGCTTCAGGGTCCAACTCGTGCAAAATTTCAGTCACACAAGCTGAAAACAGTCCTGGGCTATTCTTATACCCCTGAGGCAAACGACAAATTTTTTGCTGAGACCAACGCACTAAAGCTTGTAAAATCCCTACTTTTGGGCACTATATGTTGGCAGAAGAAACCATTCACTATATCTAAAGTTGTTTTGTATTTCTTACGCACAATATTATTCATGAGCGCTGCGCTGTGTGAATTTTGTACTGTATATGTGCATGTATGTCCATTTAAATGTCTCTAATCCACCACTATCCTATAAGAATGGTCCGGTTTAGCTACAGGAAATAAGGGATTATTCATCGGCGAGACACAGGGTTTAATAACTCCCTGGTACTCCAATTGTGTAAGTATTTTCCTTACCGATGCCCTTGCCTCAAATTTTATAGGATATTGCGGTTGCGGCTGAGGTTCGCCCTTAATCGGAATTACATGATAAGGTGAATTCCTATCCCACCCCACATGATTTCTATATAAGGCGGGTGCCTGTGCCAGAGCCCATGTATTACTATAGGACTCTGCAAGTTCTCCCGGAACAAGTGGTGAGAATGAAGGTGTAATAACCTCCTCCCCAACTGGACAGTCGCGAACAAAGTCTGGGGGCCAATCCTGTTCGGACAGCAGAATGTCATACAATTTGACTACACGATCCCAAAAGATGGCGTTTATAGTGCGCTCAATATCCCATTCTAATTGCAAAGTTACTGTATAAACTCTATCGGGATCAGAGACACGCATATCTGCTGTTTCGACTTGTATGAAGTCATCAGTTGCTTTCACCCCCAGATGCTCTAGAAGATTCCGGTGAACTATTGTGACCTCTGCCGCGCTGTCTAACAGTGCTAACGCCCATGTCTTGTTCTTCAAGAGAACTCTCTTCTTGTGTGGCATGTCTAACTGAGACTGCCGCCACCTTCTTCTTTTTAAACTGCTACTTTTGTTGGGTCGGTTTCTCTTCTTTCTTGACAGAAAGCTCCATTGAGCGTTGTGATTCCTGTCTCGGTTTCAAGTACTCTGCTCTCCGCTCTGACCACCCACCTCTCTCATTTCTCTTTTCCGATGAGTCCTGAAAGGAACGAGATTGGCGTGTATCAGTATATTGATATCTATCAGGCGTCTTCAAATTATCCCTATTTCTGAGATTATATTTAGTCTGCGGGGTCTCCGGTCGCGGAGCTTCTGCCCTTTCTTTTTTAGGTGTTTGCTGTTTCTTTTCCCAGCGCTTTTTAGTACCCTCAGGTTGCTGTTGTTTAGTAGTATCCTTACTACTCTTACCCTGTAACTATGGTTTTTGCGGTCTAGCCCATAGGCTATCACGGCCGATACTCGAATATGTTTCCGCTATTATTCTCGGCAGCTCCCGCTCTTGATTAAGTTGCGGGACATCTCGAAGACGCATAGACACCACTAGTGCCACTGCCTCCCCTTTTAGATTACTCAATATAATAGAAGAAACCGCGGCAAAATTGCCCATCAGTTGCATCCCTAAATCTAAGGCTGGGGCAGCCCCATATTCATCTTGAACTTGTTTTAGCACTTCTGGTAGATTAACCAATGTCGATGTACCGTGTGCTGTAGGGTAGAGCACGGCAAACACAGTGCCCCAAGTATTACAATGGTCCACAGTAGGAACCATTCCATACGGCAAATGCATCGTCAATATTCTATGTTTTTCCTGAGGTCCCGTATGGGGAAATACTGCTTCCAGCGTATTAATTTTTTGCGCCAGCCAAAATGGAGTTTCCTCTCGTTTTGCCAGTACTTTACCCATAACTGAGTGTACAGTGGCAGAATTGATACCCGGAACCACTGCATGTGGTTGTGCCGGAGCAGCACGCGCTGCGTTTGTATTTAGTGTCTGCATTACAAATTGAACTAATCGTCTATATGTAGCCGTTAAGTCTGTATATAAGCGTTGAACTTCAGCCACCGCTAATTGAGCAACCGCAGGATGTGGCGTATATGTAGCCAATAAAGGCCAGGTAGGACCATCATTACTCAGTGGACCTAACCTTACTTGTGCTACAGTGTGTGGGAGGGCGCCATCAAGCCAATTATGGTGTTCTTGATAAGATAAAGGTATCTCTAAGTATGCATATGCCCTGTATTGTCCAGGGACATTCGCAATAGTGTAATCATGAAAAGTATGTGTACCACCATCAACTGCTGGAAATACAACTCAAGAATAAAAAAGCTCTGTTCGATAGGCTGCATGGGTGTCCACCACAAACGTGACCGGACCCCCCTGGTTCGTCAGACCATGTGCTATCAGATGTCCTGTGAGCGGGTGTTGCATATTAAGTGCGATGTTCACTACTTGGGGATTCGCCATTATGAAAACAGCACTAGGTCAGAGAAGGCAAACCAATATCAGGGTTTCCCTTTCAGAGTTGAAGCTTGAACAACTGACCACAAAATAATAGGACGTACCTATATTGTGGTGGCAGAAATCCTCAGCGCCACGGACGTCTCCGTTAACGGAACCGAGGAGTCAATATATATATGAGACCGAGAGAGTCAGCCGGACCCGAAAATTAGAGCCAGACCAATCATTGGTGGCGCCATGTCGCGTGGGCTCTCATTATCTGAAATGAGACTACTGGATTTCTAGGTAGCAGGATCGTTCCTGGTCTGGGGGACTGAGTCTGACCCACTTGGAAGGATCTCTGTCACCCTAAATCCGGTTTTGCTCTGGCTAACTAGCAGTGCCTCATCTCTCCCATGGGGAAGGGATGATTGAGCAGCCAAGTGCATGACATCTTGGGAACTTCTCAGGGAAGTCGTGGTCACTCAGGTCCCAACCAGCTCTCTCATTTACAGTATGATCTCATATACAAATGACAAAGGCAGTTTAAGTTTTATAGATTGTTTTCAATAAAACAACTGCATTTTAAATAATAAGGCGTGAGCCGCAATAACCAGAACCATACAACACAGTAGGATTGATATAGTCACAAGGAGAGTGAAACATAAGAATAACGCTATCATGGTGTAAATAGATTCTACTCTCTCTCTGTTAGTTCTGTTTCGAGCACAGCATGTTAAGCTACTAGCTTGCCTTTCAGATTCCCCGGGAAGCCATCAACCCTCATACCTGAGCAAAGGCCTGTGATTGGGTTCAGCATCTGCAACGAGGCAGTCAGCGTCTAGTTGTGGTTCCCTGGTCGGAATCTCCCTCTTGTGTGTATTAGGACAAGGAAGTGTTTTTATAACTAACATGTCAGTGTGATCACAAAATGCCCCTACGCAAGCATGCCAAAGACTAAACTCCTACCACGTCTATCGGCAATGTACCAGACTGTATCCTTGATTGAAGCACAGAGTGAACAAGAATGTGTTATTGGAAAACTCCAGTGCTGAAGTAGGCTAAACAGTGTGATATAAAAAATAAAACAAGACCGTAGAACTGGCTATTCGAAAAATAACAGTACGAAGCTGAATAAAAAGCATTTAGAGCAAAGTGCACAGAGGCTCTATGCTGCGAGCAAAGTAATAAAAGACATCCAGGGCAAAGTGCACAAAGGCCTAACGCCTGAAGCTAACACACAAAGGATACATAAAACTGACCACTCTACAAAACCATTGTCCTGCAAATGTCCTTGAGGTGGAAAGAAGGGGGAGAAATATGCAGCAAGGCTGATGGTAGAGCAGACATGGGGGGTGATTCTGACCCCGGCGGTCAAGGACCGCCGGGGCCGGGGTCGGCGGGAGCACCGCCAACAGGCTGGCGGTGCTCCGCAGGGCATTCTGACCGCGGCGGTATGGCCGCGCTCAGAACAGGAAAACCGGCGGTGTCCCGCCGGTTTTCCGCTGCCCTGCTGAATCCTCCATGGCGGTGCAGCTTGCTGCGCCGCCATGGGGATTCAGACACCCCATACCGCCATCCTGTTCCTGGCGGTTCGCCCGCCAGGAACAGGATGGCGGTATGGGGTGTCGTGGGGCCCCTGCAATGGCATGGGCACTGCAGGGGCCCCCGTAAGAGGGCCCCACCCTGAATTTCAGTGTCTGCTTAGCAGACACTGAAATTCGCGACGGGTGCTACTGCACCCGTCGCACATCCTCCACTCTGCCGGCTCCATTCGGAGCTGGCATCCTCATGGAGGGGTGTTTCCCACTGGGCTGGCGGGCGACCGCCAAAAGGCCGCCCGCCAGCCCAGTGGGAAACTCAGAATACCCGCGGCGGTCTTTTGACCGCGCAGCAGTATTCTGGCGGTTCCCTCCAGGCGGGCGGCTACCGCCGCCCGCCGGGGTCTGAATGACCCCCATAGTCTGGATACATGTATCAAGGGAGCTACTAGGCGTGGCAAGATCCAGAAATGCACCACACAAATGCCCGGCAAATAGACCAGGACAGTGACAACTACCACCATAGGAGTCAGTGTAGGCCATTTAACACACATGCTGTACAATGTCTCAATCCCTAGTGTGATTTAGCAGGTGGAATCACAAACCAAATGCCCATGTCAGATCTACATTTCCAAAACATCCATACCCAATTGTCCTTCCCTCACAGCTGGAAAATCTCAACCACAGTCAGTAACAGTTGGGTTACACATTCTTCCATTATGGACTGAGAGGATGAATAGCAACACTGATGACACCACTATCTTCGGCACTACAATTGCAGTTGGTAAAGCAGTACAGGGAAAGTAGTGCATAGACAATAAATTGCATTAGTGATGCTACACAACAGCAGAGCAAAAATAGCACTCACATTTGAGGTCAGCACAGCAGCCACAAGGGGGTAAGTACACACTCATACCTCGATGATGTAATGCCTGTATTGCTTTCGGGTTAACTACTAGTGAAAAGATGTAGTGTAGGTCATTGTTCATTGCACGCTGACTATGGGTATCAGCCACCCCGGGAGGACTTGTACGAAGATATGTGCCCATACCATGCAGACAGCGACTTATGAGGGCATTTACTTCCAATTTGGGATTTATGCGGTCACAATGTGGACAACAAAGTTTAAGAGCCCAGCTCCTACCATCAGCATTAGTACACGTAAGGTGTCAGGGCATTGCCATCAGTATCAGCCTACCACTGTGACAGAGGTAAGTAGTGAGTCCTCAATCAGCTGCCATGTACTGTATGTGTAGATAGGTACAATGGGGCCAGATGTCACTGTGCTATTTGTAAATGGATTAGGGGGCATGCTACCTACCCATGCAGGATGTTGAGTAAGGAGTACAGGAAATGTCTCCACACACAACCATGAGAATGTGCGAGGCACTGGGCAAGTGTGACTGGGATGTCCCTCATCAAGTACGTGAGAGCTACTGTTCCACCATTAGAGGTTTACTTCAGCATTGCTGTAGAGTCCCCCATGGTGTCCTGCTGTTTTAACATGTATTGGTGAGGGCATGGCTTGCCCTGTCATAGCAGCAGATAATGATGTTGTTACTCTGTGTGTGTGTATAGTTGGTATTAACCCATTGCACCTTGTCTTTCTCTGTCACCCTCCCTCTCCACCTCTGTCTTTGTGTGCATCAGCATCATCAGGAGAAGGAGAAGGGGCACCAGCAAGTGGGGAAGCTGCAGCCCACAGGACACAGGAGGCTGATACCAGCAGAGCCGAGGGGACCATTGGGACGAAGGGCGAGGGGAGTTCCACGGGGAGACAGACTACATCTTCAGATTCCTCCTTCGATGGACACTTCCTGGTGGTGGCGGACGCATCTGGGACCATTCCAGCACCATCCTTGTCTGCCACCCTGCTTGTGCGCACCACCCTCCTTTCGCTCCCCACCCAGTTGCCTGTGCCCACTTACCTAGGAGGGTGGACATTTCCTTCACCGCAGCCACCTCTGCCCCAATCAACCCTGCTGCCCTGAATGAGGAGGCTATTGACCTCCTGAGGATCATCTCTGTGGGGTAGTCAACCATCGTGAATGCCAACCAGGGACTGGCATCACAGATACAGCAGTCAAATGCCTACCTGGAAGGCATTCACTGTACCCTGGCTGCCCTACAGAGATCCTTTCAGGCTCTGGCCTCCTCATTGATGGCAGTCAGTGGTCCTTCTTCTTCCGTCCCCCCTTCAAATACATGTTTCCGTTCCCACATCCCTCTCCCCTCACCCATCCAAGGCACACCTTCATTCCAACATGCATCCACATCAACAGACCCGGATTGCATGGACAGACACAAGCACCACATAAGACACCACCACCATGCACACACACAACAGACACATGCAGACAAGACAGCATCCACTCCCTACACAAACTCCCCTGACTTCCCCCCTCACAGACACTGCACCACTCATACCTGCAGTCACCACATCACCACTCCCAGATCCTGCCACAAGTGTACTCATTCCCACCATCACCACAATGGCAGAACCCCATGCATGCTCCCCATACACCACATGCGCACTCAGCACAACTGTCAACACACTCACATGCAGCACATCCACCTTACCTGCAGACACCATCACAACATAAATTCTCACATCCACCCTGCCATCTTCCTGCATCTCCTCCCACTCACCTAAATGCCCACACTCGCACACCGACAGTCACATAGCACACACATGACCTCCACGCCCGCACCTGCAGCCAAGGCACCTCACTGTACACACCTCACAACTACTTCCTCTCTCCCACTCCCAAACGCTTCTCCCATTACCAACCTTGTACCCCTAAAAAACGTTTGCTGCATGACTTTTCCCTGTTCCTTCCCATTGACCCAGTCCCTCTTCCCTCTGAGCGCCCTGTTCCACTCCCCAAACCCCTGCCTTCCGCCTCCCAGTCCTCCCATAGTCCACCTGGTACTAGCCATACCCCTCCTCCATCTAAGACATCTACCCCTACCAAGCCCAAGAATACCCCTCCCAAAGCAAAAGCCAAGCACCCTCCCCTAAAATCAAAATCCAGACCTAAATCCCCACCCCCAACCCAAACCAAATTACCCCCCCCAAACCCAAACTACTGACCCCCCTCAAATCCCAAGCCCTCACCTCGGCCCCCCATCATCCCTGAGGTGCCTTCATGCCCCATTGATGTCCATGTCATGTGAAGGCCACTTTGCAGTCACAAGTCAAGTTGGGGCCATGGACATTGCCCTGTGTGCCTATGGCAAATGTTCCAGTTGGACTAGCCAGTGAGCCTCTGTTGTTTATTATTAATTATTGAGATTGCTCTTCAATATATCCGCACCAGGGACCCCATGGTGTCAAGGGTTACATATTTGTCCTGGATTTCCTTCCACCTGTATGTGTTGCATATGTACAATTTGTTGTGTGGGGTTTGTGTGTGAGTGTGTGTATGTATGTGTTTGTTTCCACCAAGCTTTTCGTGGCAGGGCATCCACGGTGGATATCCTGGTGGTGTGCAACCTTATAAAATGGTCAGCGGAAACATCCTCCCCGCCAACCTGGAGATGCCTTGCACTGGCCGTGGCAGCCCGCCTGTGCTGGCGGTACTGGCAGTGACCTGGCTGTGTTCCTTAACACCGCCATGGTCATTATCTGGCGATCTGCTCTGTCGAGCCCACAGCGGTGCAACCACCACCTCCACTGTGCTGGTCCTTGGACTGCCAAACTCGTAACGACGGCCTAGATTTTGGCAGATGTCCCTCCTCAGGTGGAGTGGTAGACTGGCCTGGACAGCTGCATGGCCATGGGAAACTCCACATACAAAGCCAGAGATGTATCTGTGGGGGCAGGAGGGCCTGTGTTCCTGGTGCTGGCATGGTCAAGCATGGAAGTGTGCAGACGGGCTTGTCTTTGGCACACCTACAATGCATTCCCAGCACTCTTGCACTACAGCCTCCATTAAGTGGGTGCTGGAAGGGAAGAGGAGCGCCGGAAGGCAGGAAAGCGGGAGAGGTGAATGGGTGGGAAAAAGAGTGAGGCGAGCCAGCTCCAAAGAAAAAATGGTGTCGTGCAGCAATCAACTAAAAATAAGCAACAACCGGCAGTACAATAAAACTAAATTATGTGTTAGACAATAGAAAACACAATTAACAATGGTGCACTACTATAATTGACAAGAGTCTAAACAATAGCTAACAACAGTTTTAAGAACACATAACAAATGAAACTCAAAAGGAGTTAGGACTAAACAGTACATACAAAGCAGTGCTACCAAGTGTAGAAGCAGAGGGAAGCTGGGGGGAGGGATGAGCGGCAGATTCAGGGAGACCTGCAGAACAAAGCAGCTAGAGGGGAGTAGATCAGGGATCTTCTTAATGGGGTAGAACTGATAACTCCATTAAGTAGATCCTGGGGGGTGGGGAAGAGCATTGGGTGGCAGAAAAGCTGGAGTCGTGAATGGGCAGGAAAAGGATTGAGTGGCAAGGCGAGCCAGCTCCAGCAGGGAAATGGCACAGTAGAGCAATCAATTCAAAATATACAAAAACATTGAGAGAAATAAAAACAAATTACAGGTTAAACAACAGAAAACACAATTGAAAATGGTGAGGTACTAAAAGTGCCAAGAATGTAAAGAATAAGCTTACAAAGGAGAAAGGACTCAACCATTCAAACACAGCAGTGCGACCAGATGTAGCAGCAGAAGGCAGCAGAAGGCAGCAAAGGTGCAACAAGAGGCAGAGTCAGAGAGACCTGCTGAGTAGAGTAGTGAGAGGACAGAAGATCAGGGATCAGGGATCTGCTTAATGACTGTTGTGCTAGTATTTCCATTAAGTAGGTCCTGGGAGGGGGAGTAGCGCTCAGTGGCAGAAAAGCAGGAGCTGCAAATGGGTGAAGGGAGCAAGCGCCAAGGTGGACTGGCTCCGACAAAAAAATTGTACCAGACAGCAATCAACTAAATAGACAACAACAACAAATTAAATAAAATTAAATTACAGGTTAAGCAACAGAAAACACAACTCACAATAAAGAGGGTCTAAAATTGACAATAATGTAACCAATAGTTAACACTGATTTTAAGAACACAAGGCAAATTAAATTAAAAATGTGAAAGGACTCAGCAATATAAACAAAGCTATCCCACCAGGCAGGACAGCAGAGGGTGGCAAGGCAGCAATGAGTGGCAGAGTCAGGGAGACCTGCTGAGCAAAGCAGCGAGAGCAGAACAGATCAGGGATCTCTTGTATCATACTGGGACATGTGGGTTGAACACTATCCAGTTTGGGTGAGGACACTGAACTGTGTTACTTTTCATTTTATACTTTTTAATGTCATAGTTATTACAATGAAAATGCCAATTACGTGTTATTAAAGAAGTCCTACCATCTACCCTATGTCATCACTCTGGATGAACTAATCAGCAGCTGTTTCTATAAATTACCTCACAGAATTTATTTGGATAGCCTTTCCTCCATTCTCCCACACTTCCATTCTGGGTCTCCATCCTCCATCCTCCATCCATATGGATGAAGTTAATACATGCCCACTGTGTAGTGAAGCTGTATCTACTCTTCATCATGTCATGCATCACATCATAGCATGCAAAATGCATTCCACTGGTCAATGCACTTAAGGGAATATTTATGACCTGATTTGTATGGCTCTTGCACCATGCAATGTGATGCAAGAGTGACGTAAACCTTACTTGGGATTTATGATGCCATGCAAGGCCACCTTGCAGTGGCCCTGGGTGGCTTTATAAACCTTGAGTAATGTATGCAGCGAAAATCGCTGCTTTACATTACTCTGCGCCAGTGAGGTGTTTTCATGGATGTTGCTTCGGTGTTCTCATGCAAAACCCATGGATTTTGAAGCATTATCAATTTGGTAATCCTAGGAATGCGTCAAAAAGATATGTCTCCCCAGGTGAGGCATCACGAGGTGCAGAAAGGAGGCCCTTCCTGCACAAAAAAAATCCTGAATACAACGCAGGCACCCTTGCACCATAGTGCAAGGGTACCTGCATTGGTGCTAGGCAGCCCATTGTGCGATATCGCAGAGGAAAGGACAGGAATTTGCAATAATATTTTAAATAATATGCTGTTTATTGGGTGCAGGAGTGGATTGGCCCCACAAGTGAAGGGAGTGAAGAACTGGAAAGTGAATGTTAAAATTGGCTATAGGCCTTCATACATATGTGTTTATTTAATACCTAAAGGGGCTATGCCAAGACAAGATTAAAAGTGAAGGTGGGAGTGCCAAAGGAGATATTGTTTGTGCACTCGCCATGACAAAAAAGTGGAAAAAAGAGAAACAAGGAACTTAGGGCCTGATTCTAATGTTGGCAGGCGGCGGGAGCCGCCCGCCAAGCTACCGCTGCTGAATGACCGCACCGCGGTCAAAAGACCGCGGCGGCCATTTAGACATTTCCTCTGGGCCGGCGGGCGCTCTCCAAAAGAGCGCCCGCCGGCCCAGAGGAAATGCCCCTGCAACGAGGACGCCGGCTCAGAATTGAGCCGGCGTAGTTGCAGGGGTGCGACGGGTGCAGTTTGCACCCGTCGCGTATTTCAGTGTCTACTTAGCAGACACTGAAATACTTTGCGGGGCCCTCTTACGGGGGCCCCTGCCGTGCCCATGCCATTGGCATGAGCACGGCAGGGGCCCCCAGGGGCCCCGCGGCACCCCCTACCGCCATCCTGTTCCTGGCGGGCGGACCGCCAGGAACAGGATGGCGGTAGGGGGTGTCAGAATCCCCCATGGCGGCGCGGCAAGCTGCGCCGCCATGGGGGATTCAAAGGGCAGCGGTAAACCGGCGGGAGACCGCCGGTTTGCCTCTTCTGACCGCGGCCGAAGCGCCGCGGTCAGAATGCCCTGCGGGGCACCGCCGGCCTGTCGGCGGTGCTCCCGCTGACCCTGGCCCCGGCGGTCTTAGACCGCCGGGGTCAGAATGACCCCTTAGTTTATTCCAATGTGTAGGTTGCCATGTTTCACGCCTATGGAAGTCACTAAAGGATCAAGTGGCGTTTCTCCAGGACAGAAAACAAAAATCTTGACCTCACTACAGAGGCCCTGAGTGTGTCTGTAATGTATAGCAATGTAAAAGGAAACCTAAATATGAGCCTAGGAGCCCTAATTTTAAGTTGACCTGGAAAGAAAAGAGAAATTTGTAGGATTTGTACAACACACATAAATACAATATTAGTAAAAATAAAAGCAATGGTGTGAGCACACAGTGGTTGCATGCACACACTTTGCGTATCAGTGTGGTTTTTCTGCCATCAAAACACATGCAGAAACTCATCTCAGGGCCTGTGTTATCATGCACAGATAAATATTGTTGCATTTGCCTTCTATGTTAAGGACAGGGTTCCGTTGGAAAATGCGAGCCGTAGGACTGCTGCAAAACTATAATGAGAAAAACTCAATGATAAGGTTTACATTCAAAAAGATGTATCCATAAACTGGCATCTTTTACTGTGTCATAGTGAATCAATGCATTCAGTGTTATTCAATGTGTCTGGTGTTAAAAGTACTTTTGTAAATGTTACTCAGGTAGTAATGTGGAGGGGGCACAGTCCCTCACACCTATCACGAGTGAGACAAGGTGTTTCCGACAGCTCCCACCAAGTCCTTATGGTGACCCATATACTATCCTCTTTGTATTCATCAATGAGGGTTCAACTATGTAGTGCAATGTTATTTACTGAAAAGTCATTAATATAAACAGGTAACCATTGCACTACATATCCTTCATTTTGACTGCTCCCACCAAGAATCTAGGTGGTTAAAGACCTGTTTACTCAGCACTTAAAAGTATGCCGGACTATGGTCAGTAAACCTAGTGGGACCCCCTATTCCAAAACTGTGTACTTTGATGTACTGTGTTACGGAAGCTGTACCAGTCATCATTACTATAATCAACTAATTTTTCACAGTAACCAAACACACACTTAACAAAGAGAAAACAGAGGTCTTACCTCTTAATCCCTACTGTCTACC
Source organism: Pleurodeles waltl (assembly GCF_031143425.1). Lineage (NCBI taxonomy): Eukaryota > Metazoa > Chordata > Amphibia > Caudata > Salamandridae > Pleurodeles > Pleurodeles waltl. Next base: position 1,429,033,251 of record NC_090446.1, read on the forward strand.
TGCTCATCATGGTGACTCCTGGCCCAAGTGGCAGCCCAAATTCAGTAAATACCTAGAAACATAGGCTAACAATTACCTAGCTGAATCAGTCAAACATAACAAATCTCAAACTATAGAAAAGGTCAACGAAGGATGACAATTCTAAAGACGACAAGCACTCCTATTAAAAATGTTGTTATTTCCAAAAAATTCTTAAGATGATAATTACTCCTATTGTAAAGGTTCTTATGTTCATGCTTCCTATGAGCCTTTCACCATCATTTTTTGCCACCATTTATTCATTCAATCAGCTTTCTCATGGAATTGTAAAGGTGCCAGAATAGCATATAATACCCTTAGTCTAGACTATGCACAAGGTGTTTGTAAACTACCAAACTGAGGATACTATCAAACTGCCCAAGGTGACCACTGGCTACTAGAGAACTCAATCACCCACCGTTGATGGCAATAATTGAAACGCTGGTTATACTTACCCTACTATATCACTTCTATTTGCACCATGTTGCGTTATGTCCAACACTCACAACTAATTTTCACCAATACATTGAGTGAATCTCACAAATGATATGGCCAACTTTAAATGACTTAGCAACCCCACTGACCAGAACTCAACTATAATATACAAGTACATGCACATATTAACCAGGCATGTATCAAACTTCCCAGGATATCCCCTGTCTCTCCCAGTTTTTTTTGGGGGGGTTATTTTATTTTCTATGAACATCCCACAAAACACAAGACTCCTATGCATATAGTAGATGTGCATATATGCCTTTTGCAGTTAAATACTTACATTGAAATGTACCTCTTGTTTTTTCTCTGACACCAATTCAAGATGTTTCTATGCTACTGATTCATTAACCTGTGTACCATACAACTTTCGGCTTTTGTCTTAAATAGATTGTATAGCCCACAAGAATGTTAAACTTAATATTTAGAAATCACATTTCTACAATATAGATCATGTGTATGCCAGCCTTTTCTTGCACATGGATTGCTATTTTATGCTTAAAAGACTCAATTTAAAAAAAATTTAATCAAAAAAAGAAGTTTGACTCCTGCATTTCTTACTTGAATATTACAATAACATAAATGTTTTTATTCAAAATTATTTATACTGTTTTTCATCTTTGAACAGCTCAGCATAATCCATGCACTTACCCTTTCACAAACTATTGTACCTTTGTGTAAGAAATGTGGATACTCTTTAAGGAGGTGTAGCCCTTCTTAAGCAGCAACCACAATTCCTTTCAGGTTGAAGTCACAAGTAAACCCTTAATTCACCTATGCTCATCCTTCAGGTACCTTGGCACGGCTTAACTCAGAAGCAATTTGTGCAACGTCTCAAACAGTAACATAGTGAAAACAAACGAGAAAAGGACCCCCTAGCAGTTTAGAAAAATAAAGTCATGTTTGATTAATTAAACAAGACCAAAATGTAAAACATCCGGTCAGTAGAACCAGAGAGAAGCAGGCTTTTTTCAGTAACAATAGGATCAAAAAGCACAGAGCACCAACTGTGAATATCGGGTCATGCCGGACCAGATAAAATTACATGTTCAGGCCATCCAGGATCAGGAAATAACAATGCTTTGGATGAGAGATGGCTATGCAGTAATAAGTAGGAATTTCCTAACAAGAATGACTCTTGGATGCCATTTATCTACATTCTCCCCAAAATACATAAACGTATGGACAGTCCCCCTGCTCTTTGGATCCCTGCTTGAACTTCTAGCACAATATGTAATTGTGTTTTTTAAACCTTTTATGTGGGACTGTATTGTCCTAATCAATAGAATACAGGGAATGATTCTCATTGAAAAGATTCATATCCTCACAACTTTTGATATAGAGCCTGTTAGACTTGGCATCCTTGACGTGGTCTCCCCTAACATTTTGCCTCTGTTTCCCAGGTTGTTGATGTATGCTGGACTGTGTTTTTGCTGTTTTCGTTACTATGGGAACTTTACCACTGCTATCCAGTGCTAAAATTCAAGTGCTCCTATGTAAAGTTTATGTGTAATTGGTTTTCCATGATTGGCATACTTGTTTTACTAGTAAGTCCCTAGTAAAGTGCACTAGACGTGCCCAGGGCCTGTATATTAAATGCTACAAGTGGGCCTACAGCACTGGTTGTTCCACCCACATTAGTAGCCTGGAAAGAAGGCTCAGACCTGCCTCTGTTGTGTCTGTGTATGCAGTTTTAAACTGTCAATTCAACTTGGCAAGTGCACCCACTTGCCAGGCCTAAACCTTCCCTTTTTATACATGTAAGGTACCCCTAAGGTAGGCCCTAGGTAGTCCCCTGGGCAGGTGACAGTGTATGTTAAAGGTGGGACATGGGCTAATGTGTTTTACATGTCCTGATAGTGAAATACTGCCAAATTCGTTTTTTACCGTTCTCTCATAGGATAACATACTTTAAATATTATTAAAGCTCAGATCCCCTTTGGGGGCAGGAAGACGTGGAGTTTGGGTTCTCTGAAATCACAATTTAAAAACATCTTTCAGTGAAGTTGGTTTTTAGATTGTGTGTTTGAAAATGCCACTTTTAGAAAGTAGGCATTGTCTTGCTTAAACCATTCTGTGACTCTGCCTGTTTGTGGATTCCCTGTCTGGGTCAGTTTGATAGTTTGGCTGTTTGCACCTCTCTCTAGTCAGTGACACAAATGGATCTAGGGTGTAGCCTACATATCCTGATGAGCCATCTGTGCTGGGAGGGAGTGGAGAAGTGGTCACTCACACCTGAAAGGACCGTGCCTGCCCTTACACAATGCAGTCTCCAATCCCCCGGTGTGTGTCAGGGTGAGGGACTGGGCAAGGCAGGGTGTTTAAAACAACAGAGATTTCTCTTTGAATTAGGCCTACTTCAAAGGCAGAAATGGGTATAAGAAGAGCCCCCAAAACCCCTTAAAGTTAGATCACTTCTGGAATCAAGAGGAACCTCTGCCAAGGAGAAGAGCTGAAGAGCTGAGGAGAAGTGCTGCCCTTGCCTGTGACTGTGCTATGTTAGGCTATCATTCAGTTACTGCCTCTGCCTGTGAAAGGGGACAAAGACTGGACTTTGTTGTGCATTCCTGCTTGAGAAGAATCTCCAAGGGCTTGAACTGAACTTGCCTCCTGTTTCTGAAGTCTCAGGGCCATCAAGGACTTTCCCTGCCAGCACCTGGACTCTCTGCTGAGACTCCTGCACTGCCAAGTGGTGCCCTATCTAGTTCCTCGGCCCTTGAAAGGTGAAGTTGGCAGACAACAACTGAAACTCCACGCACAGACCACCGTGTGGGGTAATTTTCAAAGCATCCTTTAAGACGCAGCTGATAAACGATGCACCGTCGGCTTCGCGGCTGAAATCAACGCACCACCTGCATCATGGCTGGAAGATTGGCACAAAGCGGCTGGAGAAATGACGTGCAACACCCGCTAATGGAGGCTGTTACCGACGCAAACCCCACGCAGCCAGGTTCTGTGATACTGTGCGACTGGATTTTCAACGCAACATCTCTGGGCGTGGAAAATTAACGGAAAGCCTGCCCAGACCCAAGGTACCCATCCGGATCGACGCATTGCCTTCTTGCCGGAGATAAGAAATGACACATGCCGACCCAACCGAAGGTGGAACAATGCACGTTCTTGCTTGTGGATAAGAAATTGATGCATCGCTGGCCTTTTTCGACACATGCTCGCCGTGTGGCTTTATTTTGACGCTACCCAGGTACTTTTGTGAAATAACAGCATTCTCACTGTTTTCTAAGGATTAAGGGCCATATGTACAAACACATTTTCCCATAGACACAGAATCGGTAAAACCCTTTGATACATCTGGCCCTAAAACTCTTATTCTTTTGAAAATTCATATCTTGAATTGTGTATGTTGGATTTTTTTCATTTTGGTCTTGTTTTGTTTAGATAAATATTACCTATTTTTCTAAACCTGTGTTGTGTCATTTTGTAGTGTTTTTACTGAGTTACTGTGTGTATTGGTACAAATACTTTACACATTGCTTCTGAAATTAAGCCTGCCTGCTCTTGCCAAGCTATGAGGGGGGTGCTGGGGGTTAATTGAGGATGATTCTCCTTTACCCTGACTAGAGTGAGGGTCCTTGCTTGGACAGGGGGTAACCTGACTGCCAACTAAAGACCCCATTTCTAACAGAGTCACTACACACAAATATCCCACAGGAGGAAGGCATTGCAGTCGCATGTGAAGTCACTGATTTGAGAGAGCGACCCTGTTTGGTACCCATTTAATTTTTGGTCGAGTTAGCTTTCATTTGCTTCAAAAATGTGTGTTTTAGGTTCAAGAAACAGCTTTATTTATGAATTCTTTATCTACAAAAAAGGGAGTAGCTATGAGTTGGAACTTCTCTCGAGTGGTGACAAAACTATTTATGGCCTATTTAAAGAAAATAATGGATTTATGGTGTGGAAAATCCTTTTAGTAGCTATATCAAAGAATGGTTTTAATATATCGATCACATCCTTATGATTTGAGAGGGATCTTTCGCAACACTTAATAACTTTCATGAATGGTTAATCCATTTTACACAGGATTAGGGGTTCACAATGACCCAGTCTAAGGTTAACATTAATTTTCTTGACTTATCTATTGGAGTAATTGAGAATCATTTGGTGATCAGTCTCTACTAAACCTACTGATAGCAATACTTTAACTTAATTTCATAAGTGGACATCCCAGGCCATTGAAAGAAAAGTTGCCCTATGGACCATTCCTCATAATGCAGAGAATTTGTACTTATGACAAGATGATTTTCACAATTTTGCATGATTTTCAGAAATGTTATGTACTGATTGAGAGGGGTTCCCTAGAGAACTAGTTAGAGCTTCTCTGCAGCACACATGGCACACCCCTCAAGAAAATTTACAAATACCTAAGAGAAAGTATCTAATGATCCCTCAACATGTGTTTAAGATGAACTAATTACTAATGATTTTGCATTGATTAATGGCTATGGATTTATATGAATTAGGCTAACTTAGAGAAAATAGTGTGTTTTAGAGAATGCTCACTTGAGTGGCCTTCATAACGTGCACGAGAATTAATAAAGAATTCACATTTATAGTCTAAATGATGTGCACATGTAGTATAAAATGTATTAGTGGATCGTACTAATAAATTGATGTTATGTATTTGTTTAGCTAATGTTAATAATTGATAAATTTCGAGGTTTGGGCCTAGCCTACAGAGCTTCATGTTTCGTTGCATGGCATAAATAAACGTTCGTAAATGTTTTGTGAAAAGCAGAGAAATTAATATTATTCATTGTTCACATGATGATGACCTAGCGATTTGAAAGTGTCTTAAACTTTCTCATGAGAACTGCTTGATGAAATGTTCTGCACTAGAAGTTGATACTTTGTAGACTTGATGCATGAGAAGAGGTTCCCAGGAGCTAACAATGGACTGCAGCTAGGATTTCAAGTAAAAAGTTACCTGACGATGGGAATGGGAGAAGAGGAGCCAATCATTGACGTGTAAAAGACTGTTCAGTTATATTTCAGATTTAAAGTTTAGAGACTATTGGTTCTACGGATAACGTACAATATTTTGATTAATGAAGGCGTGAGAAAATACTTTCTGAATTTTATTGTATCCAGATTACATTTTGCAGAGCAGTCAGCCATTTCTTTCTATTCTGGTCTTGATCAAGTCCTGTTCAAGGAGCTGAGCAGTTTCTGAGGTCTTCTATTTTCTAACTTTAACTTCATTGCTTAGTTTGTTAGTGGTGGATGCTGATTCTTTAGCTAGATGTCCTTTCTAAGAGGGTTCAGTTAACTTACAGCCCAACCATGGCTAAACCATTCCCCTTTCATAGCCCATTGCTGATGTTGAACTCTAACTACGTATGGGTGTATTGTGCTGGGAGAATACTAGGCACTCTGGGTAACGAGGTAAATATCAACGGGGAAGGTCGAATCTCGAAATGGTGCACTCTTGAAAGACCACACCCAAAAGGTCTTGATAGATGCTAAAAGCACTATTGCAAACATAAAATACAAGAGGCACACATTGTAACATGAAACATAATAGTACTCATGAGTCAGTGTGCATAAGCAATGTTTTATCATATATTTCTGAAAATTAATAAGATTATTTCCAACATAATCCCCAATTACAGTATCACTGTCCAAATCCAAATAGTAGAATTAATTGATCTGTTGATTCAAGTTTGCTACGATCCAAAGTCCAAGTCCAGATTTCTCCAATCAAAGTTCAATCATATTCTTCAAAAGATGATATAGCTTATTATTCAAACTTTAGCAGCTGCATCCAAATTGATAGCCAACACGTGTTTCGTCCGGGAGTTTCCCAATGACTTTATCAGGGCTGTAAGTTATATAGGTACCTATTATTACATGTGTATCCATACTTCCTAATTAAAAAGACCGCCACCAGTGTATGGACATGAAAAAATATGAGAAAGTGTAAAAAAGAGGTGAAAAAAATATATGAAAGGAATATAAAAATGAATGGAAAAGTTGTGGGATGAATTGTGAACACAATGGTTGGATGCAGATATATGTTAGTTCTCAGTGCACCTTAATTCCCAAAATGTGAGAGTATCGTATACTTAGGTATCGAGCATCATATATTATTATTAGATATTATGTCACCCGTTCTTGAGTGAAAGGTGAACATGGTATTAGGATATAAGAATTAGCGAGTAAGTATCAAGAAAATGAAACCTACTTATATCGCTCTTATTTACTGAATATAAGCTCACCCCGTACCCTAGTGATGTCCCTTGCTACTAAAAGACGCGTGCAAATGAGCCCATGCTCTTACCTAAATATATATGTAGATCCGTCCTATAGCATAAGTATTCCTTACAAACGAATCCCAGGATTATTCCGTTATGCAACTTATCTGCTGTGTAAGAAAATATATATAACTATCAAACATGTCCAACCAAACCAATATCAAGAAACAAATCAGAACCATAGTAAACCCTAAGATCCCATCTTTATGTAATCAGAGTTCTTACTAAAATTAACACACCCTGTTAAATAAATTCCTCCACTATAAATAAAATAAGCCAAGTATATAAGTATATTGTAATCATATCACTGTCCTAAGTCCCTTTTTAAAATATTACTACAATGTCCTATCCTGAAATCATGAATAGACTTATACCTAAAGCATGTAGCTTACCTAATATCAGTTATATCAATCCACCTTCCAATGGGTCAAACCGTAAAGCGCGAGTACGCGTGTATATCAATAAAGTATCAAAACTCGAGTGTTCATGTCTGGGACCCTTATATGAGACCACAGACGAATTCTCGCGCTACCGATGAAATAAAAATAAAAGAAGGACCACGAGTTATGGCGGCCATCTTTAGAGTAAATAACGTCTTCCAGATAGAACTATAAAAGATAACCATAAAGAAAGGACTACAATACTGGCGGCCATCTTGGAGGGAGTCTCACAAAGACCTATAACAATGGTCGAAAATAGAGAAAGAACTACCAAATATAACGACTATCTTCAAATGAAAATATCTCCAATGCTAAACTATTAAATAAAGACCTGGAGAGAGCATTATAATACATACCCTTATAGGAGTGCTCATATATAATAAGATATCATTAATAAAATTTAGATACCAACCGAAATTATAATTTTATGTGTTATTAGCAATTAGTGTAAGACAACAAACCATCTTCGGTGAAGATTAGTAAATAAATAATTTTAAAGAAAATCAGTAATATATAAAGAAAGTGCAATCAATATATTAGTAATATTTGAATGATATATCCCCACATATTCTGGTCTAATGTGAAATGTAATTCACCTCAACTAATGTATCTACTGATCAATGATAGAATGTATTGGCGATGAAATTTGATTTTCTGTGAAAGTAGTGTACACCAAATTTGTGATCCATGCTTTGTATTTGGTAGGATTATTAACGAAATTACGCAAGGTGTCAAAATCTCTGCAACTAATTACATTATGAAGTTTAGAGATATAATCTCTGGGGATATATCATTCAAATATTACTAATATATTGATTGCAATTTCTTTATATATTACTGATTTTCTTTAAAATTATTTATTTACTAATCTTCACTGAAGATGGTTTGTTGTCTTACACTAATTGCTAATAACACATAAAATTCTAATTTCGGTTGGTATCTAAATTTTATTTACGATATCTTATTATATATGAGTACCCCTATTAGGGTATGTATTATAATGCTCTCTCCAGGTCTTTATTTAATAGTTTAGCATTGGAGATATTTTTATTTGAAGATAGTCTTTATATTTGGTAGTTCTTTCTCTATTTTCGACCATTGTTATAGGTCTTTGTGAGTCTCCCTCCAAGATGGCCGCCAGTATTGTAGTCCTTTCTTTATGGTTATCTTTTATAGTTCTATCTGGAAGAGGTTATTTACTCTAAAGATGGCCGCCATAACTCGTGGTCCTTCTTTTATTTTTATTTCATTGGTAGCGCGAGAATTCGTCTGTGGTCTGATATAAGGGACCCAGACATGAACACTTGAGTTTTGATACTTTATCAATATACACGCCTACTCGCGCTTTACGGTTTGACCCATTGGAAGGTGGATTGATATAACTGATATTAGGTAAGCTACATGCTTTAGGTATAAGTCTATTCATGATTTCAGGATAGGACATTGTAGTAATATTTTAAAAAGGGACTTAGGAGAGAGATATGATTACGAAATACTTATATACTTGGATTATTTTATTTATAGTGGAGGAATTTATTTAACAGGGTATGTTAATTTTAGTTAGAACTCTGATTACATAAAGATGGGATCTTAGGGTTCACTATGGCTCTGATTTGTTTCTTGATATTGGTTTGGTTGGACATGTTTGATAGTTATATATATTTTCTTACACAGAAGATAAGTTGCATAGCGGAATTATCCTGGGATTCGTTTGTAAGGAATACTTATGCTATAGGACGGATGTACATATATATTTAGGTAAGAGCATGGGCTCATTTGCACGCGTCTTTTAGTAGCAAGGGACATCACTAGGGTACGGGGTGAGCTTATATTCAGTAAATAAGAGCGATATAAGTAGGTTTCATTTTCTTGATACTTACTCGCTAATTCTTATATCCTAACACCATGTTCACCTTTCACTCAAGAACGGGTGACATAATATCTAATAATAATATATGATGCTCGATACCTAAGTGTACGATACTCTCACATTTTGGGAATTAAGGTGCACTGAGAACTAACATATATCTGCATCCCACCATTGTGTTCACAATTCATCCCACAACTTTTCCATTCATTTTTATATTCCTTTCATATTTTTTTTTCACCTCTTTTTTACACGTTCTCATATTTTTTCATGTCCATACACTGGTGGAAGTCTTTTTAATTAGGAAGTATGGATACACATGTAATAATAGGTACCTATATAATTTACAGCCCTGTTGAAGTTATTGGGAAACTCCCGGACGAAACACGTGTTGGCTATCAATTTGGATGCGGCTGCTAAAGTTTGAATAATAAGCTATATCATCTTTTGAAGAATATGATTGAACTTTGATTGGAGAAATCTGGACTTGGACTTTGGATCGTAGCAAACTTGAATCAACAGATCAATTAATTCTACTATTTGGATTTGGACAGTGATACTGTAATTGGGGATTATGTTGGAAATAATCTTATTAATTTTCAGAACTATATGATAAAACATTGCTTATGAACACTCACTCATGAGTACTATTATGTTTCATGTCACAATGTGTGCCTCTTGTATTTTATGTTTGCCATTGCTGATGTTGAACAGACGGATGTCCAACTGACGAAGAAATCACCTGTTGCTGATCCTTTAAAGATGTGTATGAAATGTTATTGTGATGTCGTAGATTTTGTTCTTTCTTCTAGGTACTAACCGCTAAGTTTTATAGAACCCTAGTTAGATGAATTCAAAACTAAGTTTTGACTTTATTGTTTTTGCATGAAGTCCAAACATGCTGTTCTAATTGGAGGGTTAGTTAGTACACCCAATGTACTGACAAATGATATTAACAAAGAAATGATTTTGCTCATCTGTTAAATCTAGATGTATGCTCTTTCTGTTGTACAGTCATTGATGCTTTTATTTTGTAACGTAACTCTTGAATGTTTAAACATTAATGTTTTTGTTAAATTGAGATTCTTTCAATGCTGTGGCCAGCTTGTGTTGTTTGTATATGCATATTGTTTGGTTCTAAAACTAATCTACCTGATATTAGCATTGTTACTATAGGGAAAACAACTGTTTAACTTTTACTAAAAGGCGTGGTTATTCATGGCCATATGGGTCATGGTGCATGAAGATTACTGACTCAATGTTTCTGAAACTTGATTAGTTGCACCTGTTATATTGCTGTTGATTAGATTATGAGTAATGATGGTAAACATGGTGGAATCACTCTAAGCATAGTCAAAAGGTCCATCGAACCTCTAACGTGTCCCCTTTAAATAAATTATAAAAGACCAAATAAGGCCAGACGGGCTCGCACATGAATTCTCACATATACTCTGAAGCCACACAAAAAATCAAATACATCATTGAAAAGAACTAGGAGTTGGTTTGAGATTTCAGAATCCTGAAACCCTTTTTTGTAGATGAGGGAAGAATTTATAACAGCATCTCGTTAAAGCTTATTTTTTGATCTTTTGAAAAGTCACAGGAATGATTGCCCTCGCTTGGGCTACCCGTGATAGTGGGACTCTTTAGGTGTATAAATTGTGCACATTTTATTTCATTAACAACAATCACATGCCCTTGCAAAACAATCTATATTGACCGGACCACCCAAGTAGTAAAATCCTGTATTTTGCAGTGCAGGTTACAAATAAGATACTGCACTCAGTGAGCACGCCTGGTTGAAGATTATCAATCCTTGAAACACTCTGAAAATTATTTGCTTTTGTCAGTTTTGTATGTGGCCTAAAGCAGGTCCATTGGCTTACCGATGTCCATTATATATTATCAAAGGTGAAAGCAAGAATGATAGAGAAATTTAACACAGCAGGTCAAGATTAAATAATATGGAAGAAATATGGGCATCAATATAATAATGAGTAGCAGTCACTATACATTCACAAAATTCGAGTCATAGTTGTTCTGGGACACATGATTTTAAATGTTAATACCATAACTGGTCTTTGTGAATGGCACATAATTCTGAAGAGGAACATGTATTCATGTTAGAGTAAAATGACAACACCTACTTTATTTATGTTGGAATACTTCATTTCATATGTGGGTTACTGAGCTTGTATCTGTTTTTCAGTTTGTACACCTTTACTCACTATCTATACTGTTTCAGTGGGCCAAACATTTTGACATGACCACCATGTTGCTACTAGCCAGGCACAGTTTCATGGGAATTGTCATTTGAGCAGGCTACGCTCCCAACAGACACTTTCTGTGAAGAAGGATACCTCCCACATGATATGTGGGTTATTGGCATAGCAATTCACCCCTTGGCCATCTGATCTAATTACCTTCCAAATTAGTTTGAAATGTGAGATGGCCTCTTGTGTTTTTTTCCATGTACAGCATAATCATTTTGTTCCTGGTTTGCTCATTTTTAGCAGGATGTCCTACCGTTTGAGAGGCAGATCTTTGTACAGCAGTCTGTGTAAAATAGGATGTTTGATAAAGCGGGATGCTTCAGGAATATTGGTGTGGTAAGCTACAGCCACATAATCTGTTTTCCCAACTCTACTTAGGGACACTTCTTTTGTGTTGTCCTTAGAGCCCACTCAATTCCCAGACAGAGATTGAAAAGTGCAGTATTAATTGATATCGTACTGGATTGGCTCTCCTCTTTCCTTAGGATAGAAGGTATCAGTAGTGCAACTTTCTCTGCTATTCGAAGGTCCTTCCACTGAAATGTGGGGTACTGCAGGGCTCCTCCATTAGCCCTACTTTGTTCAACCTTTATGTACTCCTATTTTGGCCACTTGATTATTATCTTTGTAGATGATACACAATTGGTGTTGTCGCTTACACCTGGTAAACAGGCTAAACAACCACAGTTGGGACCATGCTTAAAACAAGTGGCCAACTGGATGGCACACTGCTGCCTGAAACTTAATGGTGAAAAAAACAAACGTATGGTGATGAGAAATAACTTTAATGCTTGGTCTGAAGTTACCTGGCCAGACTCATTAGGAAGTGTTCTGTCTCCCAAAATGTCAATAAAAAACCTGGTAATTTTATTTGACAGCCCCCAGTTGCAGCAAGCAGGTCTGGTATGATTAGGAGGTTGAGGAAAATTAGGCCTCTTCCCATTCTCCACCAGATGAATGGCTGTAGAGGCACTGGTCCTCTCACAACTGGACTATGGAAACTCACTTTACCTGGATTCTCAACATTACGTGATAAAAAGACTGCAGACAGTACAAAATGATGGCACACGTCTTTTACTGAAAATCCCGAGGCATCAATCAATGGTGAGTGCTTTGGCCTCACTCCGCTTTCTGCCATTTGAGCAAAGAATAAAATTCAAGGCTGTCTGCATTGCTCGAAGGACATACAATAAAAGTGGCCCAAAAACTGTTCCACCCCCAATACAGCCATATATATCATGCAAGATGCTAAGGGCTTCCAGTACAATGCAATTCACAATTCCTAGAATTAGTAAAACCAGGGCTGGCAGCAGGTCTTTCTCATGTCTTGTTCCACAACTGTGGAAAGACCTCACAGTAAGGATCAGCAAAATCTAAAATAAGGATAGCTTCAGGAAGCACTTAAAAGCATGGCTTGTTTGTTAAAAGGACTGAGGGTATCACAGACATTTGCCTGTATTCAGGTTGGTAGTGCTGGGAAGTCATTGGGTAGCCATGCACTTTGTATATCACCCAAAATAGGATAACATAGAATAGAGCTTCAAGGTGTCATGGGACTTTTTTCATCTCATACTCTCTTTTACACCCTTTGTAACATTAGAGCATGTGGTGTGTGAGACATCTTTGGACTCTTTTTTCTAATTTAGTCTGACTCCTCTCTGCAAGTAGAGGGAGTTGGATTCACAGCTAAGCCTGATAGTTTAAGAGTTTGGTGTGCTTGTCTCTCTTCTAGATTGTTGGGCAGATGGATATGGTATCCTTGAACCTTGTCTGGATTGATTTCTGACTAGGTACTTGCCTGACATGAGTTTGAATAGACACGTTTCAAGTTTTTAGCTATTTTATCAGCATGGCACTTTGGTGACTTGTATGGCACATTATGTATTGTGTTTATTAGGATGTCTTTGTGATATTGACTGGTGAACTGTGGGCAAGCAATGCACATATTTGTTGGGTGTATTGGTAATTGTTAGTTTTGGTAGTACATTTGTGTATGTGTGATGAGTTTTGTGGTCTGTACCTGCATTTGCAGGATTTGTTCTCTTTTGACACTGAGGGCCTGATTACGACCTTGGCGGATGGAATTACTTCATCCCAAAGGTGACTGATATTCCGGCTGCCATATTACAAGTTCCGTTATATCCTATGGAACTTGCAACACTGTGGACAGGATATCCATCTCATTTAGGATGGAGTAATACCATCCGCTAAAGTCATATTCTGGCCCTGAGTCTTGAGGATGGTATTGTGGACCTTTCTGACTAAGTGAGACCGTAACAATGACAGAGTGTCCTCACTGACAGAACTACTGCATATGTTGCTTCAGTCCTCTTTGAACATTAGAATTATGAGGATGAAAATTGTGTATGGCTGTGAAGTTTCATAGCTGTATGGTTAGGAGGGTTGACTGCTTATTCTGATCCGTGTATTGTGTATAGATATATTTACATAGGGACTGTAGGAGGCGCGAGTGCGATTCTATAGATATACTGTTATATTTACTGGCTATTAACTTTAAAAGCTGGTGATGTAATATTGATTGATTTTTGTATGTAAATAAACAAGATATTTTTTCTAATAACAATATGCTATCAATTGATTAATTACATAATGTACTGATGGTTGTTTGGTGTTGACCATTATACAGTATTGATGATTTATTTATAAATAGTTCCTCTAGGAACATGTATGTTTTCTACATCCTCTCTGTGGATAGCACACAGTGGGAGAATGGTGGATTATATTAGCTAGCAATGGCAGTCATGTTTCACAGTTTTGGGTGATTTGCGCCTCCCTTTTCACCATTTTGTATTGCGGAAAGTTGGAGATAAAGTAGTTTATGTCTCTGATAAGGACTATACCTATATATATTTTCTATGAGGCAAAGTGCCTCTTGTCTTTTCTCTTGAGGAGGCCTAACATTATCAAGGCCAAAATTTGTTGACTTATTATAGAGGAGCTTTTGGTAAATTAAATTAACTTATTTTCACAAATGGTTTTAGATGACAGGAGAAAGATATTACAGATTTTTTTATTTTATTCTCCTGGTCAGGTTGACTACCTCTCTGGTGGACTAATTTATGGATTTATTATTTAGACACCTGTAGTGAAACTATTCAGGAGAACCAAGAGAACAAGAATGATTTTTAATGATGTATGTAATATATGTGTTTTGTAGTTTATGTTGTGTCAGATTGTACATATATGTGTACCCAGGGTTTTTGGGGTTCTCTTGATGTAAAGAGTGATGGCTCTTTAAAAGGTTCAGCAATTGGAATAATGAGCATGATTACATCAGGTCCCAGTAAGAACTAGGTGCCTTACTGTGTGACATGGAATGATTGCTCCCAGGGGCTGCACACAGCAGCACAGGTAGTGGAGGTGTTGCTTGCAGCACTTTCAGGAATCAAGTAAATATTTTTGCACAACATGGCAGTCATATTTGCCACGCATGCGGTCGTCACCGCCGACAGACACAGCCTATGACCCGCAATGGCCACAGGCAACAAAGTTAGCCCATGCCTATGTCTGCCATGGTTGAGACTGCCTACTGCCCTAACGACTTCTGCCGGCAGTTAAGGGCAGTACCCTATGTTCAGTGGTGTAGGTCAGGCATCCGTCATTTTGGTGGCACGTACTACTGTTTTTGGCTTTGTAAAATGAGTCACACCCACAAAATATACTATGGTTCCAGCAAGTGAGAGTGTGAGAGGGCGGTTCGGACTATCTGGGCCGACCCCGATTTTTTTCTTTTGGAGCACCTGGTTTTTTACCTTTTACCTTTTACTGTGAGGGGGCCTCATAGACTGGGAATCACCCAAAAAGTTTGAAGGTTGGGGCCTGGGGTTCCCAGGGCTGAGATTGACCGGGGGGAGGGGGACCACACAGTCACCCCCCCAGAAAAATATATTTATTAACGCAGGCCCTAGGGTATGGAGTTCTCTGGGCTGACATTGGCCGGAGTTATAGTTACCTTGGGGCGCAAGTCATAGTTAATTGAGAAAACTTTAACTATAACTGCTGAATTTCAATGGTTTTGTACGTTTAAAACGTGTGCCTAACTATAACATTCCTTTAACCTTTGTTTTTTTAAGTGTATTTCTAAGTTTTTTTCAATCCTATTTCCTATCTATAATGGCCTTTATTTTTTTCAGTTAAATCCTATGTTTTTTTTAAGTTATACTAATTTTCATTACTATACGTTAATCCAACCACCAGTGCGCACTGCCTTTGGCTGTGCACAGCTGTGCTTGCCAACAAGGGCCTGGCAGGCAGCCAGGCCCTGGAGCCAACCCCATATAACCCCCAACCTTGCACCATGCACAACCTTCACCAGTATGCAGTGGAGGTTGTCCGCAAGATCTGGCCTACTACCAGACCCTGTGGACAACACCACTAACCGCGCATCCCCATGCTGAGCATGGCCCTTTGCCTGTGTGTGGTGGGTCTCTTGGTGTGAGAATAGGTGTGAGAGGGTTATCTGGGGGTGAGAGCGGTTGTGAGAGTCCATACATCAGTGTTTTATTGTGTGTGTCAATGTGTGTGTGTGTGTGTGTGCGGGTCTGTGAGTGGGTTCAGGAGGGGATCAGTATGTCTGTGAGTGGGTGTATCAGAGTCTGAGTGGGTCTGTGAGTGGGTGCGTGACTGCCTGAGTGGATCTGTGTTGCAGGGTGGGTCATTAGTTGTGTGGCCTGCACAAGTTATGGGTTCGCACCCGACCACCATTGGAAACCAAACACCCCATTGTAGCTTGTGACTCTCATAGTGTAGTAATAAAGAGCAGTCCAAGGCTGCTCCGCAAGGGAGGTGATGTGGGCTAGTAATCCCCATTCACGAGCACACAAGCATGACACTCAATAAATGATTATCCAGTCTGTGCTTTTTCTTTTGATCAAGTAAAAGTACATATATTACACACACACTACTCAATAATATGCAACAATTTGCAAATATACACAAACTGAATTACTCTTAGATGACATTGTGTAATCATTCTTGTCTCCCCCGATGGGAGATATAATCCAACAACCCACATGGCACAACACTTCTTAGTATCCCAATGCAATATTTGAGTGTAAGTTGGAGTGAAAACACCTAAATCTGGCAATTAAGTACATCTACTGTGATAAGAAGGAGCTGTCAGTCTCATTACTCAAATTAGCTTTAACAAGGAACATGTAGAAAGATGTTGAGATCATTTGGAAGATTAGGTTCACATTTAGACTCATTTCAGATTGCTTTCCATTTATCTTTGATTACCCTGATGTAATACCATCCTAAACACCTAGAAAACAATAGCCCACAAACAAAGAACAAAAGTCACAAGAAGCTTGTGCTACACATTGGATTGGAACCTTTGGGGGGGGTTATAATTCTGTTGTCCCACCAAACCTAGGGTGAGGACACAAACTTTGTGTTGGGGTTGATCTTGTGCCACTTCTACAGCTACCCCTGTCCATGGGCACTTCGTTGGTGAAGGCCCCATCTTCCTGGGGCCACCATGAGCTGAGAACTGGGCTCTAAGAGACGTTGTGGCTCGCAAGGCATTGTGGTCCGGGATGCATATTGAATGAGTGGCTCTCCTGCTGTGCCCGGAGAAAGCCACTCTGCTTTGCCTTTATTCTCTTCATCTTCTGCTGCCTTGTGCTGTGTTTCCCATTGATTTTGGGGTAGTGTCTGGTCCCACACAAACAAGCCCATCATGCTGCAACCTTTTTAGAGAGCAGCTGTTAGGACTTGTTCTCACACACGCACGCCTATTGCTGCTTCCTCACAAACTAAATCAGCATGTATAAAAAAAGATGTAATGAATGTGTTTACAGCGCAGCACTTCACAGTAACTTGTGAGGAAAATGACCTTCGGTCTGAAGACCGAATATTACATTGCATGTTTGTTTATATTGATAAAAGCAGTGTTGTCCCATTTGTGATCTGTGTCCCAAGCGGTTTATGGAGACATCGAATTCCTTCCTATGAGTCATCAGAAGTGTGTGATGACTCATCACCAGCACAGCATCCACACCCCTCAAGATTGATGACTCATCAATAGCATGTGTCTGATGACTCATCACCAGTCTATAAACAGAACTGCCAAGGTCTTTCCTGTTCTTGGCTTTGAGTCTTCCTTCGCTCGCAGGTGTTCCTGGTTCAGCTGGAGTTCTGTGATTCTTTCAGGAGTCATCTTTTTAGTGTGAGGCTTCATTGAAGCTTCCCTCTCTGGAGCGGATTACTTTCACAGCGGCGGAGAATTTATAAGCAGTATTCCATCTTCCTCAAATAATCGAAAAATTCCAGGAGAAGTCGGTTTGTGAGTAATTCCCCTCTCATTTCCCTGTTTTCAGCCTTCTTAAGGTTAATGACCTTTTGGTGCATTATGAAAGACATCTGTCTATTCTGAGAAACCAGTGATACAAGACTATTTTCCAAAGACAGCTTGAGAAGTATTTTTAAAAGGAGCATTGAGGTAAAGTGTTGTGAACTCCTGAAAGCATCTCTCAATATCTATGCAAACATAAACATTTATTCTGATTTTTTTGGAGTGAGTCTATTATGTGAAAACGAATAACAAAAGACAAATTCATAAGTTTGATTTTATAACGATTCTGTTGTGACTTACAAAAGCGTGCTTAATAGATGAGCAATTGAGTGCTAATAATTATTGTGATTTTGCTGAAAGACTCTGTGATATTTGTAGTTTTGTTGTTTTTGATTTGTTTTTGGTCTTAGAATTCCTGCACAAAGCCCTTAGGCAACTTCGTGAACTAGTGTTTTATTTCTCTTCCCTTCCCAATTCCCTGATCCCTATCCTTTTCCCAAGGAGGATATTCACTCCTTCCCTGTTCATTTCAGAAATGAGAGAATAGTGTTTAGGGGTGAGGGTTTCATTCTCTTAACTCCCGCAGAACCTGGAATTCATATGAGTGGACATGGTCTTGTCAGCAGTGCGGGGAGCATAACCCAGGCTGCCCCCGTGTTCTGGGGTGTCTGATCCTACTCAGACAGCCCCTCAGGTGAGTGACATTAGGTTGTGGCTCGGGGAGCTCACCCCCAACCACTCCAGCCAGCTCCCCGTACGGCCAGCACCTACAGGTGCTGCCGCAGGAGCCAGCCCTGTACTTGGTGTCTGCCTGCTCCTGTGGACAGACATGTGAGCTTTAGCTGGACGGGCCACCTGGGGGAGTGTGACGGCAGTCTCCCCTCCTCTCAAGTCGCATTGAGCCCCAGGATGGGGCCTGGGGCCCCTCGGTATCTTCCTGGGGATGGGGTCCAGGGGTTCTCTGGGCAGCTTCACAGGGTGCAATGGTGCTGCTAACTTTCTGCTCCTTGTGGAGCCCTGGGATGGGTTCAGGGGCCCTGTCGGGTATTTTCACAGGGACAGCGGCAATGCTCCCTGGCTTGGTCTTGAGCCTCTGGCCCCTACCTCAGCCGGTGGGCATCTTCACAGGGGGAACAGCATACCCCGGCTTCACTTCATGGCGGAACCCGGAGATGGGGTCCTCGACCCCTTCTTCCTTTTTCACAGGAAGAGCAATGGTGTGTCCCAAATTGACCTTCCTTGTAGGGCCCCCGGGATGTGATCCAGGGCCCCTTTCAGCCTCTTCACAGGTGGGCGTGACGGCGCGCCCTGGGTTTACTTCAGGCCTGGGGCCTTGCCCATAACTTTACAGGGAGCGTGATGACTGTCCCAGAGGTAGCTTCTCTTTGGAGGCCCTGGGTTGGGGTCCAGGGCCCATCAGTGCATCTTCACAGGAGGTGCAACAGCACCCCCCAGCCTTACTTCTTTTTGGGGGCAGCTCCAGGGGCATCGACCAGAGCAGCAGCAGAGTCCCATACGAGTTGCCGCCCACTCTGAATTCGGTCAAAGATCATAGATCTTCTCTGCCTTATTTTGAAGATCTTGGTGTTGTTTCATTCCTGGTGGCAAGCCCTGACCACAAGAAGCACGTTTTTTAGGCCTCCTGTCCTAGAAGGTTCCTAGATGGTAGGGATCCAGTCTCACTGACTCTCTGCTCCAGCCTTTCCTCTGGGTGCCTTTCTTTTCTTCTGGGCAGCACACTCCCCTTGCGCCAGCCCAGTCTTTCCCCCAACTAGTCCTCAGGGAGGATAAGGGGGCCAGCTTACCTGGCCCTGGCACGTGCCTTGCTTGGTCTGAAGTCCTTCAGGGGCAATGTCCCTGCCCCAGTGGGCAATCGAGGGATTCTTCCTACCAGTTACCCATTAAGCATGTCTGCAGTCCCAGTATCCAGCAGTGAAGCACAGCCAAGAGAGAGAGCTTTCCCCTGTGCAAGACCTTTTAAGTGGGGGCAGAAGTGTCCAGTAGGCCTGCACCTCTGGCCAATCCAGAAGTGCCACATCACTTCCTTGCCCCGTCTCCTCCTTCCTGCATCTTCTGAGATAGCTCAAAATGGCGATGTCCTGGGGCTAGGGCCACATGTGCTCTGAAACTCAGCTCCCCCTCCCTGACATTCCTTCCAGGGCCTCTCTGACCTATTTCCTGGTACGGGCTGACAGCTGGCTGATTGATGCAAGGCCCTGCTCAGGCAGGTGGATGGAGCAGTAATTGACCCTAAAACTGAGTTGGAGTAAGATGGCATTCCTGAATGACCCATAAGTTGTACAACTATGCTTTTGTAGCCTACTGCATCATTCTTTTCATATAGGTTACAGTGTAAATTGATGTGACTAAGGTTTCTGTGAGCCCTAGGGGACCTGGGTTATGCCCTAAGCCACTCTTTCACTTTTTTATGGAGTGCTCCCACAGTGAAAAGACAGTAAGCACACTGACTATCCCTCACATGAGGTCTACTCCAGGTCATCATCCACTCTGCATAGTTCTTTCTGCACCAGGCTACCTAAGTGCAGTTCTTGGGTTGCACACACCAGGAATCCTCCCCTGGTAGCCCTCACACATGACACCAGCCCAGGGCCTCCTACTCTTGCTGTGCCACCGCAGCCTTTCCTTAACAAGGCGGCACCGGTGGTAAACATGTGCAGTCCATTTTACCATACGTTTACTCTGGGTGAGCCCCCGATTATGAGGCTTCCTCACAGTAAAAGGTCAAAAACCATGTGATCAAAAAAATCGGAGAAGACCAGATGGTCAGAACCATCCTCTCACAGTCTGTGTATGAGAATTTGACTGCGGCTGAGTGGGTGCACAAGGGTCTGAATGGGTGTGTGAGTGGGTGCATGAGTATCTGAGGGGGGCTGTGAGTGGGTGCGTAAGTTTATGAATGGGTGTGTGAGTAGGAGAAAGAGATTGAAAGAGAGATGGAGAGAAAGAGAGGGGGAGACAGTTTGTTAGGCTTTGAAACATGATATATGTAGAGTGAGATATTTCTGTAAAATTTGAAATGAAAAATTTATTTTTCATTTAAAAAGAGTAACATCGCCTTTAATTATGAACCTTAAACATTTGTAGTTAAAAACTAAAATAAAGAAGGGAAATAACCAGGAACATACCTGGTCGTGAACCCTCAATGTTCAGTGTGAAGGTCTGTGACCTTCACACTTGAGCTATTAATGTTTTTTTTTAGCCCTTTATGGGCTATCTGGAACCAAGTGGGGAGCCTCAAGGCCTTCCTGCAGTCCCTGACTATGGCCCTCATTATGACATTGGCGGTAAGTATTGCTTACAGCCATGCTGACTGCCGGCAACATACCGCCGCCGCAGCGGATTACCGCCACCCATATTATGACCCACACATAGCAATCTGTCACTATACAGCCACACACATAGGTCTGCCATCCCAAAGGTCAGTGATAAACTGGTGGTAGCAAAACCCACACCGTTACGCCAACAGAACTACACCCATAGCATTATGACAGACGAATCACTGTGGCGGACATTCAATGGTGCTAAACCATTGGCGGTACATACCGCTGCGCTCAAAATACACAGACACATATAAAACTACACCACATTGGACAATTCAAACTACACACACATGACAGACATACTATCACCATACCCACACCCCTTTAAAACTACAAACAAGTGCCACAAGAGAGATAGTAAGACCCCAGACAAGACCACAGACACACACCACTATCACCTATGCACCATTTACGCACCCTACGTCACACACCCCAACACAGCACCCCACACACCCTCACCCACACCACTCACAATACACCCATGGCACCGCAACAACACCCCAGGTTCTCAGAGGAGGAGCTAAAGGTCATGGTGGAGGAAATCATCCGGGTAGAGCCACAGCTCACAGGTGCAGCAGACATCCATTGTAAGTAAGATAGACTTATGGCGGAGAATAGTGAACAGGGTCAACGCCGTGGGACAGCATTCAAAAACAAGGGATGACATCAGGAAGAGGTGGAGCGATCTACGGGGGAAGATGCGTTCCACAGCACCAAGACACCAGAAAGCTGCACAGAGGACTGATGGTGGACCCCCACCTCCTCCCCCGCAACTAACAACATGGGAGGAGCAAGTCTTGGCAATATTGCATCCTGAGGGCCTGGCAGGAGTAGGAGGAGGACTGGACTCTGGTAAGTCAACTCTTTACTACTTTCACCTCCCCCTACCTGCATACCATCACATACCCCCACACTTACCCTCACTCCCATCACTCCACCACCTCCCACACACCCCACCATCATTAACCCACCCATCCCAATACCAAGCCCTGAGGAAATTCGATTTTTTAATACGATCGTATCGACCCGCCATTTTGTGGCCCGCCGCCATTTTATGTTGCCTTCACTCAGGCAGCACAGCGAACGAAGTCCATTCTGCCTTTTCTGCTTATTCTGCAACATGGTGTTCAAAACAGCCTTCTGCCTCTATCTTTACAAGACTGGTATTAAGGTCTGACCGAGTACACTAATCCCTGTCTGGTCTTCTAATCCTTGTTTCAACTATCTGTAGGCTCACACTATTCTCCGCCGATCTTATCTTATCGTCTGGCCTTCGCTGTCCTTTGCTAGTATTCTCTCATTTCACAACTGTCCTCCAAACGCACACAAACTTATCGCACCACATGCAACTTCGTTGTGGATCGGTTAATGAATTAGTTCAAGGGAGGGGTGACAAACACAGCTGGAGGGGAGGCAACCTTAAGTCACTTGATACTTTGTTCTGTCTTGTTTTCCGACATTTCTATTGACTCTGTTCTATCTTTACGTTATTCTTACTGGCTCCTTTCTATGTGTTCTGGGAGTGTATGTAGTTAATAAATGTTTTTATACGGTATATAAGATTGTGCGCCACAAAGTAAAGTGGCAGTCTCCTGAGAACATACCTTGTGTACTTCTTGGACAACTGTACTAGCTGCAGCTAATAAAATCTGATCTTTTACGCCTGACAGAGTGTCCCGTGTCTCTGTTAGTTGAGGCAGGTGAATCCAAGGAGATTTCAGGCGTACCCTGCGCCGCCAGGCCCATAAGGTTCTGGTTCTTCAACTGGCGCCCATTGTGGGGCGGCTTCAGCGGTACCGGTTCTGCCTGAAGGTCGTGAGGAACCCCGCAAGAAAATTCTGGAGGAATCGCGAGCCACGTCAAGCGACCCCTGTATGTCGAAGTGGTCCGAAGGTCTTTTTCAGCGCGGTTACTCCTTCCTGACGGCTACTGACGACTGCTGCCCTGACTGCCGCCCTGCCTTGGCCCTTTCTTTGATGATGTATGGTAAAGCGAGACGATAGACGGGCCTCTGTTGGTGTAAGAAGACATCCTTAGTTAAGTATTTGGTGGGTCGCGCCCACAAATTTTTGGTCTTTGTTTTGTCCTTAGGTTCTTAGATTTGGCCATTGCAGTGGCCAAAGCCGAGGGGTAAGTGCATTTGTGCTGTGTAAACTGAAAGTTTTACCCCCTTGATGTTTGTGAACAGCCAGTAAAAATCGTGAGATGTCTGGTCTGACTAAGTTTGGAAAACTTTGTTGCTTTGGTTGTAATAGGGACTCCCACCTTGAGGACTCCTGTCCGATTCCTTCGGTTGGAACTCCCACATATGAGCTCTATTCTAAACATGGTGTTGGTCCTATTGCCTTTAATAAGACATGGACCCGATATACAAAGAAAGATGGTGTTTTAAAATGGCCAGAAAATGGTAGTTTCGAAACTGATGTGCTAGATAATTTAGAAGCAACGTTATTTAAAAGAAAAGCCCGGCCGGCAATGTTTGACTCTTTTCGCCTTTGGCGTAAGGAAGCCAAACAGAGAGAAATTAAACAAGCGAAACGAGATAGGAAAACACAGGGAATGACGATTATACAGGCGGCTCAGCAATTCAAAGATGATGAAATAGATAATGCAATGGAAATTTCAGACAGACAGCATCGAATGGCAATAGATAAATGCTATCCGACGTTGCCTATCTCTTCCCTTGATAAAAGAAAAGATTTTGAGGAAGATTCCTTAATGTCCCACTTATTGAAATTGCCTCCGCCCTATGTACAAGGTGCTAATGCACCCCCGATGTTACAGCCTGTTCAGCCGCCAGTTGTGCTTCCGCCTGCTCCAGCTTTTCCACATTTGCCTCCTCAAGTATTGCCTATGCCAGCTTTGCCTTTAACTCCTTTGCCTTCTGCTCCTTTGGCAATTCCTAATGCTCCTTTAGTTAATTCACCTAATACCTTGTCCCCTATCCTTATGTCAAATTCTCCATCTACGCGTAAGCGATTTACCGATACTGTCTCTGGTCTCTTATCACCTTTCTTTGAAGCTTTAAATGTGTCTCCAGCTTTTTCTCGAAGACAGTCTCGTAGTCAATTCCCAGACTCCGAAGAGTGAGAAAAATTGGACTCACTTGCTTGTAGATGGATCAAGAAGGGTCCCCAATATAGTACGTCTGATATTATGTCCACCTTTCTGCAATGGAATGCACCTACGCAGAGATATGTTTTTAAAGTTATGTGCGATACTCTCGCTAAAGAATGGGAGGATATGAATTTGGGTTCGGTCCCACAGGATCTGTTAGATGTTCAGGCTGACTTTGACAAAGGACTTATTGTGGGTCCTAAGGTAGAAAACGCTGTCAGAACACTTATTTCTTTCAGATCCCTATTGTTCTCACAGACTTTTCCTGATTCTGATCCTTCAGTTAGGACAGCACTGAAAAACTATCCCATGAGAGAGGTTTCTCCAATATGGAAGGAAGAAGTTGCAGCAGCAGGTGCTAATCCAGCTATTCCTGCGCATTTTCAGCGCATATGGATACATGTCCCCTGGAAAAGGTCTGAAGTTTTAGCACTTAAACAGTCACTACCAGATTCACGCAAAAATCCTGCTGGTTACTATAAAGAGTTGTCGCAAACAGTTGATGCATGTACTATGAATCTAGCAGATATTGACATGTTGATGGGAAATGTAGTTCCACAGACAATATGGGCTAAAATTCGTAGAGAGGATCACGCTCAAGAATTAGGCGGCGATTGGAACGCTATTATTGCCGCATATAGAGGTCAAGTAGGTGGTGCAAAGCCCGACGCTTTGATCTCAGAACTCCCTGGTAGGATTATTACATTAATGAAAACAATGATGCCTGCTTTGAGAGTTAATTGGGATAAGCTAGCAGCATGTAAACAAAAGAAAGATGAAAGTGTTTCCGATTTCTTTACCCGATTCGAGGAGACATTCATTGATCACAGTGGTCAAGATATGGCTACAGAAGGGGGACAGCGATTATTTGTGGATAAGTTCGTATATAACTTGCTTCCTGAACTATCACACAAGCTAAAAGACTCCGAGAGTTCATGGGCAGTTTCTTCTTCCGCCCAGATATTGGCTACTGCACAATATTATGAAAATAGAGACAAAGAAGAAAGGGAAAAACAAGAGAAAAAGACGAAAGAATTAAAAACTAAAGTTCTCTTGCAACAGGCTTATCCTCCTCGTTATGTTCAGCCTCAGTTTCAACAGCCTCCGCAGTTTCAGAGGTTGTATCAAAAGCCTGAACCATTCATTTCAAGACCTTTGCTAGGTCCCAATCAATGTGCTTATTGTAGGGAGGAAGGTCATTTTAAGAACAATTGTCCGGCATTGTTGCAGCGTAATGGAGCAACATCTGCTTCACAAGGTCGTGGTGGTCTTCAGTCAGCAAATAGAGGTAGAGGTCGAGGTGTGTTAACCCAAGGGCAGCGTTCTTTTGTTCCTCCAAATTCCGGAAATTACTTTGACCAGCAAAATGTTAGGTCTACACAGTATTACAGTGAGGATCAGTATATTGAAGGAGGGAATGAAAGTCTTCATTTTGAATAGGACAGCCATGGACAAAGTAAGGGGGTTACGTCAATTCCAGTGGATCAGAATGGACCTTATGTTAATGTCACTACAATGGGTGTTTCAGAGCCATTTCTTTTAGATACTGGTGCCATGAGAAGCTCTATCATTCATTCTAAACTCCCTGGCGCACCTTTGTCTGGCTTAACGAATGTATCTGTAGGATTTTCTGGCGCCCCTGTTCGCAATCCAGTTTCTTGCCCTTTGCCTGTTTCAATAGGCCCTTATGATTTAGAAGCTTCGCTTCTTCTGACGAATGGTTGTGGTGAAAATCTGTTGGGTTTAGATCTATTAAAAAGAATGCATGCTACGATATATTGTTCACCTTCTGGTGTATACCTCACTCTAGGACAGAAAATGACTAGTCCAATGTACTTATCAAAAGATCAATTTCCACCTGAATTGCTTTCTCTTCCCGAAACGCTTTGGGCTACGGGTCCGAATGACGTTGGTTGTCTTGAGATCCCACCTTATGTTGTTACTCTTAAGCCCAATGCTGAAATGCCACGTATACCGCAATACAGAATCTCTACTGAAGGTGAGAAAGCACTTCTGGAAGTTGTCCATGATTTGATTCAGAAGGGTGTGGTTGAGGAAACAAGAGGAAATACATGTAACAGTCCTGTTCTTCCGGTTCTTAAACGCACTGATCCTTCTCAGCCTCCTGTTTATCGTTTTGTAATTGATCTTCGGGAGGTAAACAAGATTGTCGTACCGCAGTTTCCTGTAGTCCCAGATATCACTGCTCTGTTGATGATGATACCTTCTACAGCGACTTGGTTTTCAGTTATCGATTTAAAGAATGCTTTCTTTAGTATTCCCATCGCCGAAGAGAGTAGAGATATTTTTGGTTTTTCCCTCGGAGGCCGAAGCTTCCGGTTTAAACGCGCACCTCAAGGTTATTGTGAAAGTCCCTCTGTTTACAGTCAAGCTCTAAAAGGTCATCTTGATGCCTTTTCCTTACCGTCCGGTGCCGCTCTCATTCAGTACATGGATGACTTATTAGTTGCCGCTGATTCAGAGGAGATTTGCAAAAACGTGACCGTTGCACTGTTGCGTCATTTGTTTGATCTGAATCACAAGGTTTCTCCTTCTAAATTACAATATGTCTGTCGCGAGGTGACTTATTTGGGTCATCTCTTGTCAAAGGAGGGACGACGATTGACCCCAGAACGAATTCAGGCAATTGCACAAATGTCAGTGCCATCCACACAAAGAGAGGTACGTGCCTTTTTGGGCATTACTTCTTATTGTAGACAGTGGATTCCGAGTTTCTCTTTATTGGCTAAACCGCTGTTGGCGCTAACTTTAAAAGATACGCCTCAGCCTCTTCCGTGGACTGACGAGTGTCAGAAGAGTTTTACTGATTTGCGTATTGCTTTGTGTTCTGCTCCTGTATTGGGTACCCCTGATTACAGTAAGCCCTTTACGCTCTATGTCCACGAAAGAGAGGGTTGTGCATTGTCAGTCTTAACGCAGCGTTTTGGAGATCAACAGAGACCATGCGCATATTTCTCAGCTACGTTAGATCCAGTAGCTAAAGCATTGCCTAGTTGTCTTAAGGCGACAGCGGCAGCAGCAATTTCTATTCGACAGTCTGCTGGAGTAGTGCTAGATAATACTCTCATTGTTATGGTGCCACATGCAGTGGATATTTTACTAAATAGGACAAAAACGCAGCATCTTACGAGTGCTCGGTTGTCCGGATATGAGCTGACGCTTTTGGCTAGTCACATACACATCAAACGATGTAATACCCTGAATCCAGCTACTTTGTTGCCTCTTCCAGAAGAGAGAGATGTCTCTGAACAGCATGATTGTTTTCTCCGTACTGAAGAAGAGACTAAGGGTAGAATTGACCTAAAAGACACGCCATTGGTCAATTGGGAACACTATGGGTAGATGGTTCTTGTTTCAAGCTCCCGAATGGAGATACAGTTTCAGCCTACGCTATTACTACTTTGCATACGATTGTGGAGACAGCACGCATTAGACATAATTCAGCTCAGGCAGCTGAATTGATAGCCTTAACTAGAGCGTGTGTGTTATCCGAAGGAAAAAGAGTAAACGTGTACACTGATAGCCAATACGCTTTTGGTGTAGCGTTTAACTTTGGGCGTTTATGGAAGGAAAGAGGATTCTTTACTTCCCATGGTACTAAGATACAACATGGTCAATTAGTGACTGAACTTCTTGAGTCACTTACAATGCCTACTCAGATAGCGATCGTGAAGTGTAGTGCACACAAAAAGATTGTGGACGATGTTGGTCGAGGAAATGCATTTGCAGATGAGGTAGCAAAAAAGACAGCCAGAGACAACACAAGTCGAATGTATGTTGCAGGTCCCGCAAACTGCGTAAGAGAAAGGGAATGTGTGAAGATACAGTAGAGAGTGTGAAATCAATTCAAGGAGAGGCTACGGAGAATGAGTTGAGAAAGTGGAAGGAAAGTACAGGAATGTTAGATGAGATGGGATGTTGGGTTGAATTATCAGAACATCAACGTTGGCTGTTACCAGATGCTTATGTACTACCTGTAGTTACTATGGCACATGGTCCAGCTCACCTAAGTGCAAAAGGAATATGTAAACTTCTGGCTCCAGTGTGGCAAAATGAGGGGATCCCAAAGTGTGCAAATAATGTAGTAAAACATTGTATTGTTTGCTTGATGTACAATCCGGGAAAGGGAACCCCAACTCCAGCAGGTCATTTTGCTCCTCCGACATATCCATTTGAGGTGTTGCAGATCGATTATATTCACATGGAACGATGCAACAACCTCAAATATGTTCTGGTGGTAGTATGTGCTTTTTCTAGATGGGTAGAAGCCTACCCTCTGAAGGACAATACTGCTTTATCAACTGCCAAAATACTTTTGAAAGAATTCTTCCCTAGGTTTGGTTTGCCGCGCATTGTCTGGAGTGACAATGGGAGCGAATTTGTGGGTCAAGTTATGCAAAAAGTTTGTGCAGGTCTTGGCATAAAACAGAAGTTCCATGCGGCGAATCACCCACAGTCGGCTGGTTTAGTAGAATGCTACAATGGAACCTTGAAGCTTAAAATTGCTAAGGTGCAAGCTAGCACAGGACTTAATTGGCCTGATGCTTTACCATTGGCTCTTCTGTCCACCAGAACAGCAGTACACTCTTGTTTGGGGCTTAGCCCTTACGAAGTGATATTTGGTCGCCCAGCTAATGTATGGGGAGTTCCTCGCCCTAAGAAATACTCAGACTTGCCATACCCGATGTTGATTGACTACTTGCATGACCTTACAACTAAATTGCGTGTTCTTCATCAACAGGTTCAGAGTGCTCTACCAGAGGCTTCCACAGACCCAGGTCATTCCATCCGACCCGGTGACTGGGTCTGCACGAAAAATTTCCAACGACAGAGAAATTTGGAGCCCAGATGGAGAGAGCCACGCCTGGTTCTTTTGACCACAAGAACAGCAGTTAAAGTCGAAGGAAAGAAAAACTGGGTGCATGCCGTGCACTGCAAGAAAGTGCCTTTGCCCTTGCCTTTCGATCAGTGGGTCCGTAGAGGCATCAGTGACTCTGAAAGTGAGAAAGTTCCGCAATTTGTACCATTCAGTGATGCGCGTCTAATTGGAACACTTTCTGAGAAAGAGGACGACGACATCCTTCAAGAAGCAATACCATCGCATCGACGCTTGAACACGACAAATCCAGGAACATTGTTTCAAAACCAGACTGCCTCTGGACAGGAACGCTATAATTTGAGACCAAGACCAAAGAACTTGTAACTTTCTCTCCTATGTAGTACTCTATCCCGGTTGCAGGGTCACGGTAGGAGTCTTAGTCACGACCTGAGTAAGTGGCAATAGGCCTGCAGGACCACACAGTGTCATAGGACGGTAGATAATCGTGACTACAGTGATTGAGGAAGATTGCCGTGAGCATCCACTTAGAAGATGGAGGCTACATTAGATAAAAGAGAAAGTAAAAATGTAAAGAATAATTGTAAAGAAATATGTAGTCGTTGTAGTATTGCTCTATGCGTCATTATATTGTCGTGTATTCTTTTGGCATCTGTAAACTGGATCATTATTACTCTGCAGCAAAAGGTTGTCTCTTCTCCTACCTCTACATCTTCTTCTACTATCTCTCCGCACCTATTTCACACTCTTCCCCAGCATGAACTCATCAGAAGAACTGAATACTTTAACAATTCCTTCGTCCAGTTGTTACATCAACATCAGTTAGTGATCAATACAACTGACTGTTGGGTGTGTGGACTCATACCACATACAGTAGAAAAAGGAATGCCATATTTAGTTCTTCCATTCTCCTATGAAGGTTCCGCTTGGGCTTATTTTGTCATTTTCAATAATGCATATCAAAGTAAAATTAAACAACCTGTCAGTTCACATAGTGTTGGTTCAGATTTCAGTCATAGTTTATTGATAAAGGGAATGGTAGCTATGGCTAAAATCATGGAAAAAAGTGAAGCTTCCATAGATGAAAGAAAAGCATATACTAATTGGAACATAACTAATTACATTTCCAGCCTCAATGATAAGATTGAGCAAGGAAAATCTCCTCCGATACGGGTCATACCCCAACAAGGAAATTTCTGTCTGCAAATAAATGGTAGAACTCCAAACACCGGACAAAGAGAAAGTTTATGTTCCCATACATATGTTTATTCAGCCCTGAATCCACTGCCGTTAGTACCATCTCAAGGTACATACTTCGTTTGCCACGATAGGGCTTATACATGGTTGCCAGCTGATTTTTCTGGTACTTGTTATATAGCCTTTCTTCTTCCCCCTACATACACCGCTCCTGCGAACCATCATAAAAATAGATATGGCAGAGGGCTTGTGGATTCGAAAGACACAGCAGGACAAGAGGGAGGAGATTTCCTCAAAGGATTTCTTCCCTTCTGGGGTCCAATGGCCAACAGCAGAAATATAAGGCAATTGGTTCGTGTCGTAGAAACCACCATAGACATCACTGTAGGAGCTTTAAGTAACATTACAGCTGAACTACAGGCTGATCGTCTTATGACCTTGCAGAACCGTGTTGCCTTAGACTTTGTTCTTGCGGACCGTGGTGGAGTATGCAAATTGATCGGATCAAGTTGCTGTATTTTCATACCTAATGACGCTCCGACAGTATACCAAGCTATCTCTAAGTTACACATAATCTCCGAGTCGATTCATCAGGACGAAGGAGATTGGTCCTTTTCAGAGTGGTTTTGGGGATTACTGTCCAAATGGGGTTGGAAGGTATTGACATTCTTTGGAGTAATTTTAGCTTTTATATTCTCTTGTTGTCTTTGTATGCACTGCGGTCCTGCCGTCTGCAACCTATGTGCTACTGCATGTATTCCCAAACCCAAGTCACAAAGAGCAGAGAATATCAAAATGATGGTACAGCAACAGCTTGATGACCTCATGGCCATAGACATCGACTCAGACTAACATGAGTTTGTGTATCTTGCCTGAGTTCTGGCAAAAGGAGGGTCTGAGGAAATTCGATTTTTTAATACGATCGTATCGACCCGCCATTTTGTGGCCCGCCGCCATTTTATGTTGCCTTCACTCAGGCAGCACAGCGAACGAAGTCCATTCTGCCTTTTCTGCTTATTCTGCAACATGGTGTTCAAAACAGCCTTCTGCCTCTATCTTTACAAGACTGGTATTAAGGTCTGACCGAGTACACTAATCCCTGTCTGGTCTTCTAATCCTTGTTTCAACTATCTGTAGGCTCACACTATTCTCCGCCGATCTTATCTTATCGTCTGGCCTTCGCTGTCCTTTGCTAGTATTCTCTCATTTCACAACTGTCCTCCAAACGCACACAAACTTATCGCACCACATGCAACTTCGTTGTGGATCGGTTAATGAATTAGTTCAAGGGAGGGGTGACAAACACAGCTGGAGGGGAGGCAACCTTAAGTCACTTGATACTTTGTTCTGTCTTGTTTTCCGACATTTCTATTGACTCTGTTCTATCTTTACGTTATTCTTACTGGCTCCTTTCTATGTGTTCTGGGAGTGTATGTAGTTAATAAATGTTTTTATACGGTATATAAGATTGTGCGCCACAAAGTAAAGTGGCAGTCTCCTGAGAACATACCTTGTGTACTTCTTGGACAACTGTACTAGCTGCAGCTAATAAAATCTGATCTTTTACGCCTGACAGAGTGTCCCGTGTCTCTGTTAATTGAGGCAGGTGAATCCAAGGAGATTTCAGGCGTACCCTGCGCCGCCAGGCCCATAAGGTTCTGGTTCTTCAGCCCTGCATGTAACACCAATGCACGGACCCCCATCAAAGACATGCATGGACACCCATCATTAAAGCATGCACAATAAAGAGAATCACCTAGCCCACAAAAAGGCCTTAAAGGTAGAGGTGTGTACTTACCTTTCAATTTTAAACACAATATTGAAACTGTGGGTGTAGAGAAAGATTTGGAAAAACAGTTTGTTAATTTAGTCAGTAGTGTGTCATAAACAAAACAGAAATCTGGCGGGAACTAGTGGATGTGAATAAGGTGAAGAAAGCTTCATTCTATCTCAAACATAATAATGTGTATTACAAAGATATAGATGTTGCACGTGGAAGTTACAATGAGGAAGAAATCTTGCCTTCAAGTAGACAGTTTGAAAAAGTGGATAAAAGTAGATGTGAAGAAATTTATGAGCACTAAAGTGCTCATCCACTGCATTCAAAAGAGATTATGGGGGAATACCATAGAGCTGTATCAGATGAAACAAGCTAAAGGAGCTTCAATGAGTGTGTGGGAGAAAGGTGTAGAGGCTCGATGTTTTCCACAATTATTTCCAACTAGAGTAAGTGAATGGTATGATGAATGCCCTGTGTAAATACTCATATCTGAGTATAGGTCAACAAGATTATATTCAGAGCGCCCTAGATTTCAACAAAGTTTCTATGTATATTCCATCTTTTATGTGAACGTGATTTGCCTGCTAACCATATTCTTAAGACAGGAGTTAATCAACAAAATATGTCTGCAAAATAATTTCTTAACAAAATTCATGGAAAGGATGAGAAGGAGTATAAATTTGATGGCATACCAATGTGGGACTAATGAGTACTGGTATTGTCAAAGTGCTCATTGAGAAACTTAGGTACACCAACTTAGTTTGTGACCCTGAGCTGTGCAGAGTATGCATGGGATGACTTACATGGCCTTTTGAAAGAAGCTAACTCTAACATTAAGGGCATCACATTGACAACACTAGGAAAACTTTGTTCATTGATTCCTGCAAATTATTGCAGGCATTTTAACCACAGATTTCAAGCCATGCTGTCTTTCATCTGCAACAGAAAAATCCACCTCTTGGGGAAGGTACTGTTTTTTTTGGCATAAAGAGTATTAAGGAAGAAGTACATCTTACATTGATGTACTGTTTTGGATAAAAGATGCACCAAAATTTGAAACAGGTGAGTCTGTACTTTCTTCTATAGAACAGTATATTGCACGTGTATCATCCCAATAGACAATGAGGGAAAAGGCCTAAAGCAGCAAGTCCTGAGTTTCAATCACATAGATGTAAAAGTACTGTTGGTGAAATACTGAGCAAAAGGAAAATGTTACAAAAAATGTCATTTTGGATTTCCAAGACTTGCTATTTCAAAAGGGAGAGTGAATAGTTTTTTGTCTGCAGTGAGAAATACACTCACTCGCAAATCACCCAAAAACATTTACAATCTGAGGAGAGCAAAGGCTCCAAAATACATCAATGACTACAGGCCTCTCATTCTGAAACTGTGGAATGCCAATGTTGGTATATAGCTCTTGCTCGTTATGTAACTTCATACATAACAGAATCTGAGAAGATGGACATGAAAGATGTGTTGGGAGAGATTGTTCCTTGATAGTTCCTAACAAAAAATTGTACAGCTTCAGTTTGAAGATGCATTCAAATACCGAAATTGGATCATATGAATGATGTGATCATTGAGTTCAGCTAGTTCTAAGTCAAGAGCAACTGTTTGGTTGAGTTTAGGCCTAGCATGCACTTGAAGTAGAGTTTTGAAGTCTTTTGCAGAAATTCAATACCTTGACAAATTCGACCCAGAGAGTACAGACATTGTTAAAACAAACATGTCAGACACTTGCTACCCAAAAAGGAATGTACATCTTGACAATGTTTGTCTTTATGAAATACTCCAAATCTACACATACAGAAACAATGTGGCAGACAATGTAGATCTAGGTACATTTGCAGTAGTTACTTGCAATGGTTGTTTGGTATGACACAGCAGAGGCATTCAGATTAACCATTGAAAACCTGCTGCTAGACTGCTGAAAGAAGATTTTTCTATTTTACACTTTTGCAGCTGTTTAAACCTTGGCATTCTGAATCAGAAGTACTAGGAGAATGTGTCTGCTATGAACACTCTTTAAATGTTTCAAATAATACCATTGACTGCTGAGCATTTCCAAACTACTTAAAAATGTTAAATGATGTAACTAAAGAGGAAGAAACAATTGCTGCCGAGGTAGCTAGGAGGAGTTGACAAAGCAGCCAAAGTTCAGCACCTCAAAGTTAAGATCCAATTGGACAGCCAATAATTGAAAATGAAGCTGCTATTACAATGAATGAGGTGGAGACCACAATGCATCAAGCAAGTCCAGAAACAATTGATTTGATAGATTTAGTTGGACAATTAAATGATGAGCAAATGGGATTAAATATAGATGTGAACGCTACAGTTGAGCATGGATTGCTTCATGACAAGAAACAGCATGCATGTTCAACATTTAACTTGATACAGTTGTATGTCAGCCGTCAAGCTGGTACTGGTAAAAGTTAATTAATACAAGTTCTCACTGTTTTCTTACAGAACACTGCAATTTGTTATGTGTAGTTACAACACCTACTGGATTAGCTGCAAGTAATATAAAAGATCTTACTTTACATCAACTTTGGATGCTGTCTGTGGAACATGAAAACAAACTGCAATGCCAAGAGTTATCTGATCCTGAAGTGTTAACAGTGTTAGAAAAGTTCAAACCTTTGATCATCGATGAGGTGAGCATGGTCTCATACTGAATGCTTGCCTTTGTTCACATGAGAATGCAACAGATTCTGAGAACAGAGTATGATGTCCTATTTGGAGGAAAACATTTGATTGTTTTTGGAGATCTACTGGAACTTACACCTGTGAAAGGACAGCTTTTGTAAAGACACTGACCCGTGATGAAACTAGGAATTCTATGGAAAGCACTGGAACTGTGAATATTTGTCTAAATTTCCAAAATAAAGAATGAATTAGGAATATGCAGCAAGCATTGGATGAAGACAGAAGCAGAACCCGTGCTCAGTTTCATAGAAAAAGGTAAACGTATGGTGTGCCTAATGCCTACATTGGATGAACGTGAATTTTTCAACAATAAATTGCTAGAACTGGAGAACAAAGACATTTTGCAACTGAAGGCAATAGACAAAAAGGAACTCCAAGGTGTCAATTTACTGTTCAAATGAAAAATTACAAGCACAACTCAGTTCATTGGAAAGCTCTGTTTAAGGAACTGTCAAATTGGAGAAATGTTTAAGTCTTTGCAAAAACTGTAGAGTGAAAATTTAAATGTTGAGTAATGCTTGATCACTGGTGCTATGAGTAAAGTTGTTGATTTTATTAGTTTCCCTAATAGGAATGAGGTGGAATACCCAGTGATTAAATTTGATCAGATTGCCAGTGCAAAGAAGACTGGAAGATGTATTGCACTTTTTTTTCTTCTGAAAGATTTATATGTTTGACAGAAAAAGTTTCTAGTTTTTCTAGCATATGTGGTTACTATTCAAAAATCACAAGGTTTAAGTGTAGCTGCAGCATTATTAACATTGGTAGTACGTTGTCTAAGGAAGCGCCCCCCAGATTATGAAATAAATGTTTTTTTTTAAAATTTAAACAAAAACATAAAACAAAATGGCAGGGTGACCCTTCGTACACGAGCTAACCCCTGGAGGGAAATTTCTAGCAAATGTTTTTCCTTTGGGGGGGCGATTGTGACCCCCCCCCGTAATATTTTTAAAAAAAATGAAAATGTTGGGTCAATTTTTTTTTTAAATACATGTGTGTTTTGCCGTGGGGTCACAATCGGCCCCAGGGAAAGCACACATGTATCAAAAAATAGAGAAGTAATGTAGAGAATCTCTCTCTATATATATATATATATATATGTGTGTGTGTATATTTATATATATATATATATATATATATATATAAATATTATATATCTATATTTAACAAGAGACAGATCTCTCTATAGATATGAATGTATATGTATATATATATATATATATATATATATATATATATATATATATATATATATAATATATATAGCACTTTTCTACATGTGTTGTTTTCCAGGAGCCACAACATATAAAAGTGATATATATATATATATATATATATATATATATATATATATATATATATATAGAGAGAGAGAGAGAGAGAGAAAGAGAGCGAGAGAGAGATAGATCTATCTTTTGTCTAGTGGGAGTTTTGACGTTATAAAGTAGAGCAGATGTTTTTTATGCCTGCTGCAAAAAATATACATGTATTTAGCTGAGTGAATTAGTAAAGCCAGGCGTCACCTGCACTTTAATATAAATGAAATATATGTGGAGGGGAGCTATGAAGATATGAGGGGCACATTTACTGGGTGTTATGGAGGGAATTAGAAGAGGAGGTCATGGGAGGCAGAGCACCAAAAATTACTGTTACACTGGGTGCCACCAGCGCTAAAGGCTGTGATGATGGGTATGTGGTAATGTGAAGTAATAGTGTTTTTTGGGGGGGGGGTTCAGTGTCCTCAGAGAATCTGCTGAATCAGAGGAGAAGCAAAGGTAAGGTGACAACATTTACTACTGGACACATCACACACCCAAGAGCAATTTTGTGACTCTATCTGCCTTCCACGTAGGCTAGTACTTTAGTGGGACAGTTTAGCCAGGAGCACTAACTCAGGTGAAGGAGGATAGCTCTGTAGGAGGCTGGCCTAGTTTGTAGTGGGTACCTATGGTACTTACACCTTATACCGGGTCCAGTTATCCCTTATTAGTGAAATGTAGGCAGTGTCTAGAAGCCAGGCTCCCTAGAGGTAGCTGTAGCTGAGCAGCCAAGGCTTATCTAGGAGACATGCAAAGCTCATGCAATACCACTGTAGTCACACAGTACTCAAACACATGAAAGTGTTACAAAAATAAAGATACTTTATTTTGGTGACACAAATACCAAAAATACCATAATGTCTATACAATACACAAATAATATACATTAGTATGCAGAAATATGCATGAAAACAGTTAGAAAACAGTGCAATTAGTGAAAATCACAATAGTTAGGAATGGGCCGGGGGAACACAAACCATATACTAAGAAAGTGGAATGCAAATGTTGGTTTACCACCTAGGCAAGTGTAGTGTGTAGATGGTCGCTGGGAGTACTAGAAAACACCAAAGGTAAGTACTAAAATCCACCCTAGTGCTCAGGAAAGCAGGAGTAAAACCCAGTAACTTTCCCACAACACACAGAATCACAAGAAAGAAGATTATGCAAGAACCAAAAGAGACTGCAGGACACCAATAGTGGATTCCTGGTCCTGAAGAACTGTGGAAGAAGGCGATCAAGTCCAAGAAGCACAGAAATGTCAGGGGAGAACTGGAGCAACTGCTAAACCCAGATGAAGGTGCAAAAGAAGAACCACTGGTGAAGAAGAACAGTCAGTACTGCACCCAAGAAGTTGGATTTGGGTTCCTGGTTGGTCCACGCTGGACGGAGTATTGATGTCTGGTTTGCGTCACTAGAGTCCGCT
This sequence comes from Pleurodeles waltl, assembly GCF_031143425.1. NCBI lineage: Eukaryota > Metazoa > Chordata > Amphibia > Caudata > Salamandridae > Pleurodeles > Pleurodeles waltl. The sequence continues at coordinate 1,429,070,670 of NC_090446.1, forward strand.
AACAAGCCTTGGCACATGTAAAGCTTGCGGTTTGCAGAAAATGGCGCTGCCCGGGATCAAAAAGGACCAGATGGACTCTACCCAGGAAAGGGGGCTCTCAGCAACTCAGAGATCCCACAGAAGACCAGACAACGCACACAGGAGTCCCGCAGCACGGGGACAAAGGAGGTGCAAAAGGAGGCTCATGCAGCACTACGACAAAGACTCCCACGCTGCTGGAAAACCACACAGGAAGATGTGCATTGCAGGATAGAGGGCTGGGGGCCATAGCTGCAAGATGCGTGAAGAACTTCATGGAAGGATGCCAACAAACCTTGGCAACTGCAAAAAAACGCAGTGCCTGGGTATACTGTCTTGCATGGGGAGGCAAGCTCTTACCTCCACCAAAGTTGGACAGTAGGATGTCAGGACCCTCAGGACAACTTCAGTCTACCACCTGTGAAGCAGGATCCATGCAGCTCAGCAGGAGAGGGGATCCACGCAGCTGGTCGTCACTGCAGTAGGTGCCTGCTGAAGCAGGGGAGTGACTCCTTCACCCCAAGGGAGATTTGCTCTTCTGGTGCAGGCTGAAGATGGGCTGTCCTCAGAGAATGCACGACTGGGAAACAGTTGCAGTTGCTGGCAGGAGCTGAAGATACAATGTTGCCTAAGGCATCTTGGCTTCTTTGTTGCGGTTTGTAGAGTTCCTGGAGTGTCCCGATGCAGTTTCTTCAGTGCGAAGTTGAAATGGAGGATGCAAAGGATTCCTGCAGTAGTCTTGCAATCCAAATCCAAAGAACCACCCAAAGGAAAGACCCTAAATAGCCCTGAAAGGGGGATTGGTCAGCTAAACAGGTCAGCACCTATCAGGGGAGGGCTCTGACATCACCTGCTGGCACTGGCCACTCAGATGCTCCCAGAGTTCTCTGCCAACTTGGAATCCAAGATGGCAAAACCTAGGGACCCTCTGGAGGAATTCTGAGCACCACCCTGGGTTGGTGATAGACATGGGAGTAGTCACTCCCTTTTCCTTTGTCCAGTTCC